>NC_045770.1:62324389-62964389 GCF_008692025.1 Phocoena sinus | reverse complement strand
GGAAGACAGGAAGCCCTGGATAAGCAACGTCCTTGTACACAGGAGAGGGAAAAGTAGCTCATATCTCTCCTGCCTACAGATGAGAATAGTGAGTTGTCTACACCTGTTTGCAAGGGAAGCTGGGAAAGATAGTCTCCAGTTGGGCAGCTGCCCTGGAGGGAGGGGAGAACGGAGGCTGGGGACACCAACAGCAGTCGGCCATGCTCAGGAAGGGGAAGTTGCCTGAGATCTGCATGAAGTAGTGTTCGAACCTGAATCAGGATCCAGGCCTGAGCCGTCACCGCCAAGTGTGAGAGCCTCAGGGCAGCACCACAGGCTCTTTGAGGGTCTGAATTAGCAGCCGGTCTCCAGGCTGCTGGGCTGAGGCATATTTAGTGCAGGCCCTGAGTAGTGGCTGACTGTGACCTCCAGCCCTGACAGGACTCAGATATTTCTACGACTGACCACAGAAGGGGCCCAAGTGTGAGGGCTCAATGCCTGGCTTGGAGAAACCCAGGCAGGTCCTGGGTAGCAGCAGCCATAGAGGACTATGTGCTTCCAGGGTGATGGGTTTTTCTCCAAACTTGTATCATTTGGGAACTGGTGGGGCCTCTCAGACAGGCTGGGCGTGACAAAGAACCCCTTGGGCCTCTTCGATTTGGGGGCAGGGGTAGGACAGAAGGACCCCACTAGATAGAGCCTGGAGGAAGCAGACCAGGAGCGCTTCCCCATCAGCCTCACGTACCTTGGGCCCTGCCTGCAGCATCGGGAGGATGGCTTCTGGGATGTGTGTGCTGTTGGGACATGCGGCTATAGCTCCAAGGGGACCACCTGCACGTGGGCATGTTCACTCTGGTAAGCTTGTCAGGACACTGTCTGTTCTCTGGGACTGAGTCACGGTGCTCAGCCCACGGGCCGGTCGGCAGGAGTCCATGAAGCTCTGGGACCAGCCCCAGCCCCATGAGTACGTGGGAATGCCCGGCTTCAGAGACCCAGCCCAGGATCACTCCAGGTCTTCAGTCCTCGGTGGACAGGTGATTAGGAGGACGGGAAAGGGAGCAGAGGACCCTAATCATGCAGGATGATTATTCAGGATTCTGATTGGGATTGGGATTCTTTTTTTTTTTTTTAATAATTTATTTATTTTTGGCTGTGTTGGGTCTTTGTTGCTGTGCGCAGGCTTTCTCTAGTTGCGGCAAGCGGGGGCTGCTCATCGTTGCGGTGCGCGGGCTTCTCATTGCGGTGGCTTCTCTTGTTGCAGAGCACAGGCTCTAGGCGTGCGGGCTTCAGTAGTTGTGGCACTCGGGCTCTGTAGTTGTGGCGTGTGGGCTTTAGAGCGCAGGCTCAGTAGTTGTGGTGCACGGGCTTAGTTGCTCCGTGGCATGTGGGATCTTCCCAGACCAGGGCTCGAACCCGTGTCCCATGCATTGGCAGGCGGATTCTCAACCATTAAGCCAGCAGGGAAGCCCATGGGATTGGGATTCTGGAGCCTGGTTGCTGGGGTGGCTGTGGCCTCAGAGGGCACAGTGGGGCTCCAAGACGCCCCCGTGGTGAGGGTCTCTGATGGGTGGGAGGGGCAGAAGAAAGCCATTTGGAGACTGAGTGTGCCGCTCTCGAACTGCCGGGGAAGCCTGCAAGCTCACCAGCACCACAGAGGGCCCTGTCATCACCAGTTCTCAGAACAAGCTAGATGACTAGATAAATACAAGAGTGGAGGGAGATATGTGAGGAGACAAATTCTCCCAACTGTGGTTAGGGTGTTGGCTGTGAGGAGGGCAAGGACAAGTTCAGAATCTCAGAGTTGGGTTAGACCCCTGGGCCTTCTTGTCTGACCCATTTCTCCCCCAAAGCAGGGGGTTGGAAGAGAAGATGCAAACACTTACAACTTAACAGTTTTTCTTTGATCCCCATCACACAAATAAGTATACAAGTAACTATGTAATTAACTAGATTGTTGTGATAAGAACTATGGAGGAAAAGCAGAGGGCCCCCCCCCCCCCCCCGCCAGACTGTAAGAGGGAGATCTAACCTAGTCTGGAGGGGAGAGGCCACCCTGACGAAGAGAGTGACATTAAATCCCAGACCCACGGGGTGAGCTAGAGGGGGTCCAAATGAAGAACGTTCCATGTAGACGAAACAGCAAGCCTGCAGGCCCTGAGGCAAGCAGTGGTGCAGACAATGACAAGGGCAACGACTGCAGGTGGGAGCAAGTGGTGGGTGCCCGTGATGGGAGATGCTTCAGGAGACCCTACTTGTGCAGAGCCAAGGGACAGGCTGGGGAGGGGGCTTTCTGCGGAGAGCAACGGGGAGCCATTACAGCTCTGACGGTTGGTTGACAAAATCTGATCTGCATTTTGAAGACATCTCCTGGCTGCATACGCGGTATGGAGGCTGCATTAGCGGGCCTCAGGGTGGTTGCAGGGAGGCTAGCAGGAAGCTCTTGCAGCAGCGTGCAAAAGATAATGGTCCCTCAGACTAGCGCAGTCGTGGTGACTGTGTGATTGGAGGGAGTGTCAAAAATGACTCCAATTTATTTCTAAATTTTTTTAAATTACAAGTTACTTACTTATTATAAGTAATGAAAATATTCTAAAGGTACACAATGAAGAAAGTTGGTACTTTGCCCTTAACTCCCGCCTTCCACTCTCACCTGCTAAGGCCACCCTGCTGACAGCCTGAACAGGAACAGCCTTGCACATCTTGCCTTTGTGTTCATCGAAGCAGAGAGAGGTTTTCTTTTAAATGGGATATTACTTGCTACTTACTCTGCAACCTACTTTTCTCGCTTAACAGTACATCACAGACACCCTTCGCGATTCCATAGCTGTAGGTCTAACTCCCGTTTTAACAGCAGCGTGATGTTCTACAGCTGGGCTGTACGACAGTTTATTTGATCATTGAGTGACATTGATATCAGATAGTTTCCAGTTTCCTGCCACCACAAACAATGCTGAAATTATAAGGCTACCCTTAAATACGGGTGATTTTCCTCCATAAGATATATTCCCGGAAGGAGAATTTCTGGGTCAAAAGGTATGTGCGGGTGGGATAGGGAGGGTGGGAGGGAGGGAGACGCAAGAGGGAAGAGATATGGGAACATATGTATATGTATAACTGATTCACCTTGTTGTAAAGCAGAAATTAACGCACCATTGTAAAGCAGTTGTACTCCAATGAAGATGTTAAAAAAAAAAAAAGGTATGTGCATTTCTAATTTGAATCAATAGCACCATGTTACTTGCCCCACATTGTAACAGATAGTGCCCGATTACTTGCTCGGCAACAAATGAGAGCGCCCATTTTCTCACATTTCTAACAGACCTTAAATTTACTCTTAATTTTTTTTTCCAATCTGATGAATTAAAGTAATGAAAACTTATTTTGCTTTAATTTGCATTTTCCTAAACAATAATGAGGGTAAGCATTTTATTGGCCATTTAGATTTCCTCCTCCCGCAACAGCCTGTTCATACCCCATTTCCATTTTTCTTTTGGGCATTTGTCTTTTTCTTTACAATTTATAGAAACTCTTTGTATATACAACATTTTCCCTTTTACTGTTTTATATTTTGCGTATATTTTCTGGTAAATCATTTGTCTTTTTTCTTTGTTTACGGTATCTTTTGCCATCAAAGTTTTTTTTTTTTTTTTTTTTTTTTTGCGGTACGCGGGCCTCTCACTGTTGTGGCCTCTCCCGTTGCGGAGCACAGGCTCTGGATGCGCAAGCCCAGTGGCCATGGCTCACGGGCCCAGCTGCTCGGCGGCATGTGGGATCTTCCCGGACCGGGGCACGAACCCGTGTCCCCTGCATCGGCAGGCGGACTCTCAACCACTGCGCCACCAGGGAAGCCCGCCATCAAAGTTTTAAAAATTAACTTAGCATAATGTCTGTCCTTTCTTTTGCTACTCTTGCAGATATCCCCCACCAAATTTACTCATGTTTTCATTATCCAAATCTATTCCATTTTTCCTTTAAATTTCTTCTAATATTTTCATTGTTTCATTTTTGTATTAAAATCTCTAACCCATTTGGAACATAATCTTTATGGGAGTGGGTAGGGATCCCATTTATTTCTTCCAGACGGATAACCAATTATGGTAGCACCATTTTTAAAAATAGCTTTATTGAGATATAATTTACATACCATACAATTTATCCATTTAAAGTGTACAATATAATGCATGTTAGTATATTTATAGATGGGTGAATCACCACAGTCAACTTTAGAACCTTTCATTACCTCAAAAAGAAACCCTGTGCCTTTTAGCTGTCATCCCACTATTAACCCCACTCATCTGCTTTCTGTCTCTACTAACTTGCCTACGCTTGACATTTTGGATGAATGGACTCATATAACATGTAGACTTTTGTGACTGCCTTCTTTCACACAGCATAACATTTTAAAGGCTCATCCATTTTGTGGCGTGTATCAGTACTTCATTCCTTATTATGGCCCAGTAATGTCCATTTGTCAGTTGATGGACATTTGGTTTTTTCCCACCTTTTGGCTATTATAAATAATGCTGCTATAAACATCACTGTACAAATTTTTGTGTGGCCATGTTTTCAGTTCTCTTGTCTGTATACCTAGAAGTGGAATTAATGGGTCTGGTTTTCATAGAGGAATTTCTTGTTTTGGGAATATTTCTTGTAAACAGCATTTGGCTATCTTTTATGTTTTAACTTAGACAAACTGTTTTTTGATAGGGAAATCCAGTCTCTTCACATTTAGTGTAATATACTGATATACCTTACTTATTCCATCTTATTCCATATATTTGCTGTCCAGATTTCTGGTATTAAGAACTGAGTGGCAGGTTTACTGGAAAAAGATGAAGAAAGATTTGGGGAGAAAATCGTGAGCTCAATTTGGATTTTAAATTTTAAGATAACTTTGGAACAGCCAAGTGGAAATATCAAGGGGGCATTTGGAAATACTGGAGTAGGACTCAAAGGAGAAATCCCGAGTAAGGGCTACACACCCCAACAGCCGTGGACAGCACCCCAGGGGAAGGTGTTCGGCAGGGGGAGGCGGGCCTTTCTGTCTAACACCTCTCATCTCATAAGGTAGGAGGTGACATCATCTGCTGAGACTTCAGAGGAGCAGGGGGATGAATCAGACAGTTGGGGAGACAAGAAGAGAAATGAAACAGAAGTTCAGGAGCATGGGAGAGCCTGTGTGGCTTCAGGAGACCTCCCGGGCAGCGAGGCGCCGTGGGAACAAAGCCTTTGGTTGGCCTGGTGTTAATGATGCCCTTTGCGTGTCCTGCTGATCTCCGCTGCCATCAGGCAAAGCTGGCAGTCGGGGCTGTTCTGGCCCATTCCTGCTCCCACAGCCTCTCCCTTCACGCCAGTCACACAGCTAAAGCAGCTTGGAATATGGAGCCCATACATATGCCGGGTACCAGATCTTACACATTTACAACAATTAGCCCGAAATTCTCATGCTCTGATTCTCTTCTTCTGGATCCTCCTCTCCAAAAGGGTGTAAGACCTTCTAGGAATGCTTACATGTGTTATCCAAGTGCCCTCTGGACACTATGAGATTTGGAGTTCTGGATAAAGCCATTTTCTCTCTAACAGTCCCAGGGTTGGGAGGTAGGGTTGATGGGCTAGGGATACAGATGCCTCCCATATAACGAGAGCTGCTTCCCAATACTCTTGCCATCTTGTCGTCCATTGCATGCTTGTGCCACCACCAATGCCACCGAGCTGCTGACCCGGTTGCTCTTGTCCCTCTCTACAGTTACCTTTTGTCCCTAGTGACCAGCTCTTTCAGAGGAGGCTTCAATAGTAAAGCCGTTAGTGATATGCGTCCTCAACTGCACCACTGCCCACTTCCTATGGGAGTGCCAGGTGGAAGTGGGTCAGGCCTAGCTTTGCGCCATACCTGGAATTGTTGCCCCTCCAAGCTCCAGGCCTTTCTACTCAGTCTAGATGCCCATGAGGATCTCCTTTCAGGAAGCTCACCGTCTCTCCTCCAGCGTGGTTTCCGCTGGGGACCTTGATCCTTACAGTAGGTCTGTCCATGTCTGAATCTCAGGGATGGACTGAGTTCAGTGTCCTTCACCAGTGCTTGGGGCCCGTATAAATTCAAAGATGGGCTGGGCATCCGTTTCAGTATCCCTGACCACCCATTATGGTTAAACTCTCTGAATTTTCTCTTCCTCTATGAAAACCAGGAGGCTGGTCTTCTAAGAGCTCACACAGGCCCTTGGTGTGAGTGAGGGTGGGGGCAGAGGAGGCTGGGTGCTCAACCCTTCAGGCCGGCCTCCTTGAGTGTCAGATCTGGCCAAGCAGATCACTCAATTCCGGGGCCACGCGAGTCCACATAGTACTTCTGTGCAAATTAGCAAAAAGTACCCTCTTTCGGTGGGTGCAGCCCATGTCAAGCACATGGCTTGGAGAGCAGAGAGAGGGCAGAATTTCAGCCCCCTCTTGTCCTGTTGGCCAGATGCCCTAGTGCCAGGAACAGCCGGCACCAATCCAGGCAGTGGCCATGCCCAGCAACACAGAGAAGCATGGAGATCCAAATATTAGATCCAGAGGAAGCATGCCTCTGGGTCCTGGTCCCATGCCATCTGAGATCCTGGGGAGGGAGGAAAGATGGTACCCAAGGTTCCCTCCTTCTGAGCCTCCATTCTTATATCTGAATCCTTCCCCTGCTTCTGCAGCTCCCATTTTCTCCAGTGACCCAGTGTAGACTCTTCATATGATATCTGCCCTTCCACTCCAGAGGAGAGCTGAAACTCTGCCCTCAAGGGCTGACCTTATACTCCAGGGCTCAATGGAATAATCCACATACCACTCAGTAATCCAGACTTCACATAGAGACACTCACTTAGAGAAACGTAGGGGAGATGTTTCCTTAGAGGGCTTTGAGAGGTGGGCAAGGGCTTTCTAAGCAGAGGGATGCCATGAGAAGAATCACTAGAGCAAGAACCTGCAGGGTGTGTTCAGTTACAGTAAAGCAGTCCAGAGGGGCTGGAGTGTGGGATTGTTGTTGGAGATCAATAGATAGCAATTGAATTGAAGTGAAGGGCAGTGGTTGTTACAAAGGCTTCCCCGGATCTCCCGAAGGGCCTGAGATGATAGGATAAGTAGTTGGGGCTTTGTTTTATGGACAAAGGGGAGCCATGGAAGCTTCTTTTCTTTTTAATTTTATTTTTTGTTTCTGCTTTATAACAAAGTGAATCAGTTATACATATACATATGTTCCCATATCTCTTCCCTCTTGCGTCTCCCTCCCTCCCACCCTCCCTATCCCACCTCTCCAGGCAGTCACAAAGCCCCGAGCTGATCTCCCTGTGCTATGCGGCTGCTTCCCACTAGCTATCTACCTTATGTTTGGTAGTGTATATATGCCCATGCCTCTCTCTCGCTTTGTCACAGCTTACCCTTCCCCCTCCCCATATCCTCAAGTCCATTCTCTAGTAAGTCTGTGTCTTTATTCCTGTCTTACCCCTAGGTTCTTCATGACATTTTTTTCTTACATTCCATATATATGTGTTAGCATACGGTATTTGTCTTTCTCTTTCTGACTTACGTCACTCTGTATGACAGACTCTAGGTCTGTCCACCTCATTACAAATAGCTCAATTTCGTTCCTTTTTATGGCTGAGTAATGTTCCATTGTATATATGTGCCACGTCTTCTTTATCCATTCATCCGATGATGGGCACTTAGGTTGCTTCCATCTCTGGGCTATTGGAAGTAGAGCTGCAGTGAGCATTTTGGTACATTGAGCAGGAGAGTAGCAGACTCAGGTCTTGGCACCAGGAAGATGACTCTAGCAGCTTGTGCTGGATGGTGAGGATGAGGATTTGCCAGACCCAGTCATGGCAAGGCCATGTTCAGTGCTCATGGGAGACCAAGAGCAGCAGATGTGGGAGATCATCCTGAAGAGCACCTCTGAACAGTCCGCTTTTCTTTACTGAACTGAATATGATTAATTCAGTCATTTCACAAACTTTTCCCAATATGAACTATGTGGGTCCGTGGGCAAGGATGGAGGAGGGCAGGAGGAATCAGGATGAGCCCTCCCTTCCCCCCAGCCCTCTCTCCACCCCTCAATCAGAATGTGTTTTGATAAGTGGGGGCTTGGGGACAGCATAAAGGTGACAAGCTGTGCCTCCCCCACCAATTAAATTTTTAAAAAAGCGGCTATGGAAGGAGTGAATATTAGTTTCCTGATTTATAAAGCCAAATGGATTAAGCTCATTCATTGCCTGAGGAAACAAAAAGGAAATCTTCAATACCTCTGTGCACATTGAGAACAGGAACAATACCCGTCTTTAGAAAGCAGAAACCTAATTTGGGGGAATCAATTACCCTCTGTGTCCCTGCCTCTGTGGGCTCTCTCACTGGCTCTCTCTCAATAGAGATTTCCTGGGAGGTAAAATGTGGAGAAGTTGGTCGACCATAGGCACACCCTCTGTTCAGCCTTACAGACAGAAGGCAAAGAAGTAAGGTTTGTGGAATTGGGTGGGGGAGTGTGCCTAGATATCAAGCACTTGTGGAAATGGAAGGGGGCAAGCTGGGACTCAGGAGGGCTTTGGAATAAACGCTGGAGAATGGGGGAAGTATAGGGGTGTGCAGTGAGAGGGCGAGGGAAGGGGATGATGGGAACCTGAGGTTTATAACTGGGGGGAGGGGGAGCATAGTCCAGTCGGTGCACAAACCGGTGATGGGGGGAGGGGGACACTGCCCCAACCTGGGCACCGCCTCCTGATTCTTCCGGTTTCTCTTGTGTGGTCTGCACTTGCCCTTGTGGGTCTGAGCGTGCAGTGGGCAATGGCCAGGCAATTAGGCGAAAAAGAAAGGGGATGGGTGCCTACCACAGTAGCCAGGGAGTCACCTTCACAGCCACACAGAAGCACTCGCACAATCTCGTACATTCCTGCGTTGGGGCTCGGACCCTCGCCCTCAGCCCCCAGACTCAGAGCCACACCCAGCCCGATGCACCGACCGTCGCACACGTAGAGTCCCACACTCACGAGGACAGGGTCACAGGCTCAAAACGACACCCCACACACTCCCACCCGAAATCACACACATTCCGCCACCCCCAAGTCCCAGCTGAAGCTCACACAGTGGCTCACCACCCCACACAGCCCACACTCCGGCATGTGATCACACACACACACACACACACACGAGTCCTCACACGCACACACTCTGGCTGTGCTTTTGTGTTTTGTCAGAATTAATGAGAAAAGTTCCCGTGCCCTGCGGGTAATTAGTGTCCTTGGAGTTAAATAAGCTAATGGCGTGCACCTCTGGCCCAAGCAATTATGTTTGTGTATTGAATAATTGATTCAAAGGGGGGAAGGGCCGCTAATCAGATCTGAGCATAATGAATTGATTTAATTAACAGGGGAATCTGAGGGGCCCTGGGAAACGCAGGCTTCACTCGGCTGCGCGAGCGCTGCCAGCGCGCAGAGAAGGACGCGCGGCGGCGGCGGCGGCGGCGGCCCGGCTTGGGCAGCGGCTGCCGGATCGGCTAGGCGATCCCGGCCCGGCTGATGCGCCCCAGCCCCGCCCCGCCCCGCCCCGCCCCGCCCCCGGGTTGCGCCCGCCCGCGCGAGCTCCCTGTCCGCTGGGCTCAGCTCCCGGCGCCCGTCCGTCCGCCCCCGTCCGCCCGCCCCCGTCCGCGGCAGCGCTAGCCGGGCGCGGAGCCCGCGCGGGGCCGACTGGAGCAGCGCAGGCGGGCGGCAGCGGAGTCCGAGCCGCCCGCCCCTCCGCGTCCTCGGCCCGGGAGGGGAACCATGGTGTTGGACCAGGAGGACGGTAGGTGCCCGGGGACCCGCGGGCCGCAGGGTGGGGGCGGCGGCGCGGGCCCGGCCGAGGCCACCCCGCGCGGCGGTGGCAGCGCCCCCGGCTCCCGGCTGCCTCGGGCCGCTGGGCTGCTTCCTGGAAGCCGGGCGGTGGAGGTGCGCGCGGGTGTGTGTCGGGGTGCCGGGCTCAGCCCCCGAGGCTTCTCAGGGGGATTAGGAAGTCACACGGGCCACCCCGAGCCCGCCAGCCCCGCACGCTCGGGCCGGGAACTTTCTCACTGGCTCTTGTCGCCTCGCAGACACGGGAGCGCCTCTCCGATCCGCGCCGCGGGCTTCCCCGCAGTGCCCGCTGGCCCCAGTCTCCCCGCCTCCCACTTGGGTATCAGCACGCCTTCCCCCTTCTGCACCGACTGCAGAACGGCTCCCCCAGGGGGATGCCCAGAGAACCCGGCACTGTCCTGGGGTCCCTCCGGCCTGGAACTTCATAGCTGCGGGATGGGTGACATTGCTTCACCCCTGGCAGGGCTGGGGAGGACTCTCACCATCAGCTCCCCCAGTCCAGCGTGTTGGGAGGTGCTCCGCTAGCTAGGGCCCGTGGATGGGCCATATATCCAAGATATCAGGGCCGGATTCACCTTGAAGCTAATGAATTATAAGCTTCAGAGTCCTTCTGTTGTAATTTGTATTAGTGATCTACTGTTCCTTTCTTAAAAACCCCCCACCCCAGTTGCATAAGGAAGCTTGGCTCTCCCAAAATCTGGACCACCCCTGGATCAAACCCACACCCTTCCCATTCTAACTGCCAGTCTCTCAGCAGGGCTCACAGTGCTGCTGGCCCAAGGAGCACTGCCAGTTGCTAGGGCAGTTATTTGGTGCCCAGGAGATGGAGCCCTGAGGCAGGAGGCTGGGAAATTTGGCGTTGGGAGGCAGCTCCTGGTCTGCAGGGAAGGGTCTGGCTGCCTGGCCTTTCTCTCCGGCCCCACTAGTCCCTTGTCCCACCCTACCACATCCCACTAGGGTGATTAACTGTCTTGGTTTGCCCAGGACCGTCCCTGTTTTATCACTGACAGTCCTGGATCCTGGAAACCCCTCAGTCCCAGGGCAAACTAGGACATTTGGTCGACAGCCTGTATCGACAACCTTCTCTGGGCTGTTGTTCCGGGGTGGATTGGACTTCATCAAGTGAGTGGGGAGACTTGTTTTCTGGAGTGCAGATTCTGTCTAGGCACCCACAAAGCCTAATAAGTTATAACTGCAGCTTCCTAGAAGGCCTGTCCAGGGCCTCCAGAAACCAAAAGAGGAAAAGTTTGCCAACCGTGTACTTCTCCACTCTAGCTGGTTGCAAATCTCTGTGCATGGGCTGCTTTTGTGTGAGTAGGGGGCAGGGCAGGGCAGGGCGTCTGAACTTGGCCAGCAGGTATCCTGATTGTTCTGCAAAGTCTGTAGATTTACCCTGTCCAGTCAACTGTGGCGGCCACAGGGAAATGGCCTTTGTCACTCCAAATACCCCTTTGAGTGTCACCTGTGAGGCCAGCTTGTAACCCCATCTTGGAGATAGCTGCGCCGTGTTGGGATCAGGGCCCTCAGTCAGGCTGAGGCCCATCTGACAGGCTCTACTGAAGGGTTCTGGAATATCTGGTCTGCCTGGGCCCTCGGGCACCAAGTCTCCAACGTCCCCCCCAACCCCCAACCCCGATGCAGGAATCCTTCCTCAGGACTTTACTGCCAGGTACAAGACAAACTGCTAGGACCTGCCCAAAACTTTGTAAAGCAGCCAGGAGCAACCCCTCTTCCCTCACCGTAACCTAGGGGACTGATCAAATGGCCTCCCCCTGCCGTCCCCAGAGGCATTTCAAGGGCATTTTGGAGCACTCTTGGCAGTATGGAAGTGAGAGTATATGCTCATCACCTGTGGAATGTGTCAGGTGCAGACAACCTCCCCCAGCCCCAGGGGATCCTGAGGACTGCACCCTGGTGTTGTGGGCGTGCCCCTGGACCTGGAGGCGTAGGAGTGAGCATGGGCGTGGGAGTTACCTGCCTGCACAGCAGTTACCCATAAGCTGAGAGGGAGGCCGCTAGATGAGCCAGGCTCGTGTCTGGGTTTGTAAACCCAGCAGGCCTCTTCCTGGCTGGGAGCTCAAGTCACCCAGACTGTCCAAGGCTTGCCAGGTAGCTCTGTGAAGCAGAAGGCCTCTGCAGAGGCACTTCTCCAGGTGAGTGTGGGAACTCAGTGCTCACCACTGGGGCTGCAGAGAGAGCTGCCTGTGGGCACAAGCAGCCAGCCCTTCACACCCAGCACCGATCCCCTGCTCAGTACCCCAAGGCCGCACCAGTCCCTGGGGTGGCATGCAAGGCCTCTGACTCCCTAGAGGGAGGCTGGCTGTGTGGCTGCTGACTGGGCACCGTGGGGGCTGGGGAGAGCTGGTGTTGGGACGGAGTCCTGAGCACAGCACATGGATGAAAGAGTGAGCAAGTGACCCCGGCTGATGGAGTCCAGGTGTGCGGGTCAGGGCCGGACCCTGAAAGTCAGGAGAAGCAGCCCTGGAGGTCAGGAGTAGGGCTGCAGCCCTTGTGGAGTGAATACCTCCAGGTAGCACAGAGGTGTCTACGGCAAGAAGCTTACCCCTTGCCAGCCTGTCGGGCCCTGTGCTTGCTACACTGCCTGGCCCCCTCACTCAGGCTGGGGTGAGGGGCTGCCACTAAATGTGCCGGCGGCAGCGGTGCCAAAGCCTCCCTCAGACCCGCAGGGCACACAGTTCAGCTGCAGTGACGGGGGAGAGATCAAGCTCGCAGTCCTGAGGGATGGTGAGTCTGAGCAAAATGATACATTTAACGTCAAATATACTCAAGGACTGTTAGGATTAAGTATTCAGGATGAAGGGGAGAGCGAAACTCTCAGCTGCGGAGGAAGCAGCTCATTAGAAGCAGCCTCTCTTCTGTTTTCTCAAAGCTTGACTTTGCTGCCTACGATAGAGGACCATAGACTGCAGCACCACTCCCCCCCTCCCCCTCCCCAGTCAAGCACCCTGCACTGGGGCCTCCCAGGGCTTACGGGGCATGACCTGGCCTCCAAGTCTCCTTTGTACCCACTACGTCCCCTTCCATTGTCTGGGGTGCCACAGTTCACAAAGCACATTCACGTGCATTATCTCCCCTGATCCCCGCAGCAACCTTGGAGATAGCAGAGCAGGTCTCCCACTTCACAAACGGGGAAACTGAGGCCTGGGGAGAGAGAATGACTTGCTAAGGTCCACTGTTGGTAATAGGCAAAGATGGGATGAAGTCTCAACTGGTGGCCCTTTGCCCCTCCAGGGACTCCAGCTTCCTTCTCCTTGCCTGGGTCTAGTCCTCAGAAGTGACTGCGGGGATGAGCCTCTGACACATCTGTCTGGAGAAAAGCCATTAAGATTTTCACGTCATCCTGGAACTCTGTACTGTCAAGGAAATAATGCTCTTGATATTGAAGGGTGGCCTTCCTGGAGTAGGCAGTCTGGGCACCAGACCCAGGGCTCTGGGAGAGAAGCAGGGTTCAGAGGGAGAGGAGATGAACACTGTCTCCCTTCCTGCCTCCTGAGTTACAGAGCAAGAATTGTCAACTCTGCAATAGCAGGAATCTTTGTTTTCACTGCTGTATCCCCAGGGCCTTAAAATAGTGCTTGGTGCATAGTATATGCTCAATAAATAGTTGTGGAATGAAAAAAAAAACCTTTAAGGCCATGCTGTGCTTGCTCAGAGAATTTGAGACAGGATCCCGTTCTCTATGAAATCAGGATGCTCTTGGGAGGGGCTTCTGGGGTAAAGGTGGTGCTGTAAGACACACAGTGGGAAAATTTGTGCCCTGCAGAGGGTTAATTTTGCCAAACAATCCAGGGAGCAACCAGAAACCTCGGGAAGAGGAAGTAGGAAGGGAGGGCACGAGGTCAGAGAAACATTGCCCCGTGGGAGGGGGGCAAAATCAAGGCTGAGGGGCTGGGAGTGACAGACAGGTGTGGTCCACCAGGCAGTTACTGGGAATGAGGATCCTGGGTCCTGAGCAGAGCCACACGCCGAGTTGGGGCCGACAGGCCTCCAGGCGGCGCTGCGGAGCCGGGCAGACGCGCGTCTCCACTCCCCATTAACCCGAGAGGGAGGGGGGCCTCGGGGAATGTGTGCATTTATTCAGTAGCAGGAGTGCAAACCTCATACATTGAGGGAGAAAGGCAGCGGGAGACGGCCGCCGAGATTCCCCCATCTCTTTGAATATAATTTTAGATTGAGATTCAGATTAAATCCGAGGGGAAAACACTTTATGAGGCTGAAAGCTGTGTCGTTGCCAGAGCCAGGGTTATGAGCTATCAAATGCAATTACATTAAGACAGATTATACTGGGCAAATTGAGCCATTTAGAAGGTGAGAATCAAAGAAACGGCTCTGATCCTCTCTTCCCCCTTCTCTCTCCCTCTCCTTCTCTCTCTAAATTGCAGTTCATAGTTCCTTGCAATTCTGAGGCACAAAAGTAGGTGAGACTGCTTTTGTGTCTGCGAAGTGCTTCACTCCTGAATGTAATTCTAGCTGAGTGCAATCTAGGTTAAGAGCCGGGCAAGCGGGTAATTAGAGCCCGCTCGCTGCCCGAGGACCGGCCGCCCCGCCGAAGCGCGCCCGGAGCCGGCGCCCTTCTCCCGGCCGAGCCGAGCTGCGGCTGGACACGGAGCGCCCGAAATGATGGTGCTGGACAAGGAGGACGGTAGGTGGCGGGCGGGGGTCCCGACTCCCCGCACACCCGCGCCCCCCGCCGCGGCGCGCGGGAACACACACGCCAGGACGCCGGTGCGCACACACCGGGCTGTGCCGGGCTTGCCGGGCGGGCGGTCCACAGGGCGCTGGGGCTGGAGCCTGGGGCGCGGGGAGGACCGAGTGGGACTGGCGTGGGGAGATGAGGGGGCCCCGGGGCCGGGACAGGCCGTACCGAACCGCGGGAGGGCGAGCAGTGCGCCGGCCGTGTGATGCTCTGCGGGACCGCGTGGAGGCTCCGGCTGCCCTCCGATCTCGGCGCAGCAGTGGTTCACGTAGAGCGTTTTCGTCTTTGCGGCTGCTCCTCTCACCGCAGCCATCAGCCTCGCGCCGCCCGCGTAACCCGAGAGGCGCTGAGCGCCGAGCAAATCAGTGGCTTCGGGAAATCGGACTCCAGAGCTTGCGGCGAGCGGGCGCGCGGAAAGACGGTGGCCGCCGGGTGCCCGGCAGGCGAGGGGAAAGGCCGGCCGGACCCTCGGGGAGACATCTGCCCGAAAGCTTGGTGAGAAAAAGCGTTGCCTCCTGTGATTCCCACTGTCTCCCAGTGTGATTCTCACTGTCTCTTGAAATCGGAGGCAAGAGTTTGGCCCAGAGGAAGAAAGTGTCCTGCTCCTGGCCAGTAGCACGAGTGCAGGAGCGGCATGGACTTGCCCTGGTCAAGAGCCTCGCTGCGCCCGAGAGGTCAGAACAGAGGGACCCATGGTGGTCCCACACACCCCAAAGCCTTCCTGACTGGGAGTGCCATGCAGTAATTGTCCTGGTATGTGCAGGAGGGGTTGGAGAACCCAGTCCCCTTGAGGGTAAAACCAGGGGTGCCCTGTGACCCAAGGGCAGCCCTCAGGGTCAAGAGTGGCCATCCCCGGGCTGTCCCAGGCCCTCCTGCCTTGTAGGTGAGGGTTACCTGGTTTGTTAAGTTTGTTAGTGTTGTCGGGAGGGAGATGTGAATGTAATTGTTAGCACCCACGCCATCACCTGGGTTCTACTGGTAAGGAACTGAGAAGGTGGGTTTTCTGTGAGTCGGTGGAAATCCTCTTAGAGTGACATCTTCTGACCTCCGCTAGTGAGTAGTAGAGGTCTGTGCCCTCTTGCTCTCCAGGTCAGTGGTGTTACTGACATGGTCACTTGGTGAAAATCTGAAGTTAAGTGACTTAAGGTCACACAGGATGTTCACTTTGCTGCCACCATGTGCTGATGCCCCTAGCCTCCCCTCCCACCTTCTGAGACCTCCAGCAGGGAGGGACATTTAAAATATCTGGCCTGGGGGTGGCATGTGCGGGAGCCCTGTGGCCCGCAAGGCCATTTCTCAGTGTGAGTGTGGAAAGAGAGGTCGGGGGAACTAAATGGTCTGGCCAAAAGGATCCATTGTCCAGGGTCTGGCTGGGGTGTGACGTTCATCTCCTTATGCTTTTCTCTCTTCATGGACCCCCTCCCCTGGAGCCCCATGTGGGCCATCAGAGGGCTGGGCTGGTGCAGTTGTGTACAGATTGAAAGAGAGAAGAAGGGGTCTGGGGTCAGGTCAGATAAGGATGGAGGAGACCTTGATCTAGCTCCTTTCTCCACTAACTCCCTGTGTAATCTCGGACCAGTCATGCCCATCTCTTCACTTTCCCTCTTGGTAGAATGAGGAGCCAGGGCAGAGGGTCCTTCCTTGGCGTTTGGAGGCACTCCCACCGTGGGGAGCACGTGGAAATCAGGGTATGTCTTTAGCAGAGATTGCTTAGCATGCTTGGCTCCCCAGGCCCAAGCCAGAAACCCAGAAGACCCAGGCCCCATACGTGGGCGGCCTCAGGCAGGGAGACTGGTCTCCCGCCAATAAGACGACGCCACCACCACCACCAGCTCGGCTCTTGCACTCTGTGCAGGCACCCAGAGTGCCCCGGGCTTTGTGATACTAAAGGTTTCCAGATGAGCCCTGAATCGGAATGGCTCTCTGGAGGTCATTTTAGCCCATCTCCTGCCTACACCCTGGGCATATGTATTTTCCCTGGTCTTCACCAGACCTATGGAGGAGAGCTCGCGCTGCCCCACAAGTCCCCCACCCTGTCCAGTCTAAACCATATGGTGCTCTGTACTGTTGATGCCACTGAGCTCTGGGACACATCACAGCACAAGGAAGAAGGCTGGCTTAGGTCCTGAGGAGCCATTTGATCCTTGTCCCGCTCAGCCTAGAGCTGTCTTCCAAAAGCAACCTTTCTGCTCATAAAATCCACCCTCCACTCCCCATTGGAGTCTAGCATCTCCCGGTTCCAGGAAACCTTGAAGGTGGTACCTTCAGTTGGGGGCAGGGAGAAAGGCTCTGGATGTACTCACCCTCCCCCCACACCTGCTGCCTAAATCCTTCCTTGCACTTATGCCTTCCCAGCAGGTGGCCGTCTGGGCTGGGAGTCAGCACTGGTCCCCAGGGCCCCCAAGGGGTGTGTTCCTCGGGGCTGCGGACTGCACCCTTTGTCTGGCTGCGGCGTGAACTCAGGCTCCTATTAACCACCCCCAATGCCTTTTCTCCACCTGACAGCATCTTGTCGGAAGCGGCCGGGGCTCCTCTGGTTGAAGTCAGGTCCGCCAGCTGCTGAGGACCAAAGCTCTTGCTCTGCTGGGCTGCAGGGCTTTCATGTTGCACTTCTGAAAGATAATAAAATATCAATCGCTTTGCCGTAGCAACGGGTTTAAGAGACTTTCTGAAGTATTGAATCGTCAGAAAAAATTTTTTCTTTTTTTTTTTTTTTTTTTGCTTTTAAGCACAGTACATTATTAATAAAGTAATCCATTAGGTCGAGCAGTGAAGGGCCACCACAGAGAGGAGAGATCTGTTTTGCAAACGGTTAAACTTCAGGTTTTGAGATTAATTGCTTTCATTTGGATGCTTGCTCTTGGCCTAGGCAGCTCCACTTTACTGGAACTCAGGGTCCTGCCTTTCTACGCGCCGTCGGGCCTGCCTGTCAGCAACAGAAGCCCAGCTCCAACTTTCGTGGAGAAACAGCCCTTCTTCCCCCGGCACCTGCTCTTGGGCTGGCACCAGGCTGTGGGCTCTCCGGGGAGGTTTGCAGCCCCAGGGGAGCAAGGGGAGTTACAGCCCTGAGTCCTGAGAGTCAAATTAGCCCTCACGCTGTAGGAGAAAAGGCGTCTGAGCAGCCCCAAGAACTGTGAGAGCCTTGGGTTGTGAGGGACAGGGGAGGATGCCAAGGGCACCCCCAAGGGGTGTCCCCAGGTGCATGCTGCAGAAGGACAGGTCCGGGTGTAAGCGGCCTCTGCAGAGGCCCAGCAGGAGGGCTGGGGTGACCACAGGAAGCAGCAGGCAGGCTGTGGAACTAAACATCAGACCTAATTCCTAGGGCATTTTTTTTTTTTTTTTTTTTTTTTTTTTGCGTTACGCGGGCCTCTCACTGTTGTGGCCTCTCCCGCTGCGGAGGACAGGCTCCGGACGCGCAGGCCCAGCGGCCATGGCTCACGGGCCCAGCCGCTCCGCGGCACGTGGGATCCTCCCAGACCGGGGCACGAACCCGCGTCCCCTGCATCGGCAGGCGGACTCTCAACCACTGCGCCACCAGGGAAGCCCCCCTAGGGCATTTTTAATAAGTTAAAAACACCTAAAGATATTGGAGCTGGGCTGAGGAGGACCAGACAGTGCACCTCCAGTTGTTAGCGACTACTGTGAGTGCAGCGTCCACAGCTGACTCCGTTGATCCACGAGGGCAGGCTCTCAGCTGTGCTTGGGTACTGACCAGCGGGACCTCCCAGAATATCCTGTCATGCTCTGGGCCACAGAGGGTACTGGCGGCCTCTCCTGTGGCCAGGACCCCTCCACAGCCCTGGGGGGAAGGCAGGGAGTGGGCCGTGATGCAGTCCACACTACAGATCCCAGCCCATCAGCAGGACGGCAGAGCCCTGTGGACACTGCTGCCTGCTGAGGGCTGGTAAAGGCCTTGTGAGGTTGGCAGGGTAGGGACCAGGCCTGGCACCCACTGTATGCCTAGAAGAGGAAGGTCTCCATCTGCACCTACCAGGCCAGCCCAGGCTGCAGCCACCTCCTCACTACAGGGAAGCAAGGCATCACAAAACCTGAGCAGCGCGTACAGCCATGTCCCCTTCCTGCCTCAACTCAGCCAGGCAGGGAGCCTGTAAAGATGGGTCTCCCCAGCCCGCTCCCAGAGCCTGGGGTAAAAAAGCAGGTGCTTCTGTCTGTTCCCTGCTCTTCCATTCATCTGCCCACACAGAGCACTAAGGGGGGGGGGGGGGGACAGGGAAACAACATAAATTGGTCTGTCGTCCAGAATCCGTGTCTCGCTAATGTACCCAGATTAACTCAACTGTAAATTGTCTCCTCGGATGGCAGTGTCTTGCTAAAAGTTTCCCATATGATTCATGATTTGGATTGCTTTTAACGGCTATTGGCTAAGCGAGCCAGTGACTGTACAAGGTGATGCAATTGGCATTAGCAAGGGGAGGCACGGGAGCGTGTAATGCAGTCAATACTGCATTAACTACTGATGCCCAATTACAGGGAGTGGGAGAGAGCCTTTTGGGAGCATTAGGACTGGGGGAAGCTGAGATCACTGGCCGCTGCTCGCCTAAAAGCTTCACCCTTTGCGTGCCAGGGCTCAGTGCTGGCCTGGCCACTCACTTGGCCTCTGTGGCCATAGGAACTGCCTCTCTCTCTCTCTCTCTCTCTCTCTCTCTCTCTCTCTCTCTCTCTCTCTCTCTCTCTCGTCCCACAATGATGCTTTTAGCACATGGAAATGTTCATTTTCCTAGAGCCGGGGCCTGCCTCTCATCCCTCCTGAGAATTGATTTCCTACCCCACTCCAGGTCCCAGAGTCAGATGGGGCAGCTGCCCCACCCACTTCCATTTAAGGAACCACTCAGCGGGCCCTATCTGAGAGTAGGACCAAGGGGAGGTCTATTTTGGTCTCTCCCCCATGGAACAGATGGATGATTGCCAGCAAGCATTGGCGGCCGACCTTCTGTGGCCGAAGGAGACATGAGGTTTAGCCTCAGTGCAGCTGCGCTGCTGGGGCAAGCAAGGCTGCTGGACCTGGGAAGTAGTCCTGGCTGGGCCTTCTGAGCAGAAGGCAGAGATGGAGAGGCTGATGGGGGAGTGGCCCAAGCCAGGCTGGGGTTCTCAGCAGATGCAGGCCCCCTCCAGAGCTGCATCGACACAGGGCAGAGCTGCCCGCATGTAGCCAGGAGGCCAAAGCTGTAGTTGGGGTCCACCTCCAGGGGCCAGAGGGCCTCCCAGGAACCCCAATCAGACACATTAGGAAGTTTGGAAGGAGTTAGGGAACAAAGTAGAAAAAAGGTCCTGGGTACCCCAGTGTGGCAAGTACCATGGGACTGGGACTGGTTTAGCTACTGTAGTGCTAAACTGGGCAGGTCCCGCACATCCGCTGTAGTTCTGTGTCCTGTGCCCACCCAGTGCTGAGATTGCTTTGCCTCTATGCCTTCTCATCTCTACAGTGAGAACGACCACGTCTAACCGGCACGACTGTTATCAGGATTAAATGAGATGATGTCCATGTACACCCTTGATAAACCAGGAAGCCTCGTGCGTGTGTGAAGTGGCAGTGCTCTCGACACAGCCACAGGGTGATCTGAAATTGTCCTGTGCCCAGTTCAGTGCCTTGCTCACTGCCAGGCCCTGGGTCCTAACCCTCCTTCTTCTAGTTTATCCGTAATGGCCATCAGTCACCACTGTCCAGGAAGCAGGGTAGACTCACTACTCACCACTGTCCAGATTTCCAAGGAGGCTAGCACCATGGGAAGAAGGCTCTAAAATCACTCTTTGCAAGCCCTTCCATTTATATGGCATGGTTGAGGCTCAAAGTGGGCAAGAGAGTTGCCCAGGGTTATGTAGGGAGTTAGAGCCCAGAGCTTCTGCATCTTTCAGCGTTCCATGCCCGGCTTCCGTGCCCTCTGCCTGTACCCAAAACGTGATAAGGCTGAATGGTAGAAATCTCCGATGAGGAAAAATGTCTGTTGGGCCAAGGCCATGTGTCTGGGCATCCTACTCCCGGCCCTACTGACAGCCCAGGGCTCATGGTTCCATCCTCAGATGTAGGTCCTCCTGGCGGATGTTGATGGTTGCTAACGTGGCCTGAGCCTTCACGGACTGGAGAAGCCCCAGAGGTGCATGTGGCCTGTAGCCCTTGCTGCCTGCCTGCCCTACCTGGAGTTGAAAGACATTGAGGCACACAGCGCATCCTTCCCCCCTCAGGCTGAACTTTTCGTGGTGCTGCTAGAGTGAGTTTTCCTGGTAGGTCTGTACTCAAGATAGGACTACACCAGGGGAGTCAACTTGCACTGGCTTGCAAGAGCTGATTTTGCACATCTCTTCCCAGCTCTGAGTTCAGTGATATCACATGGGTAGCTTGACATCAGCCATGGTGGAAGTATGAACACCACAGAAACTGGCAAACGCTACAAATCAAGGGTTTTTTCCCCAGAGAATCAGTCGCGAGCTATCTGTCGGCACACCACTGGATTGCATTCATCTGGGACGCTGGACCCAGCTCTTTCTGTTCTGCCACCACCCTTCTCCCATCCCACCTACCTCCTTTCAGAGCACCCAGCCTCTGCTACGCTGGCATTCTGCCTGAGACCTGCTGCCACACTGAGCTGGGCAGGTCTAATATGTCCGCTCTGGTTTTGTGTCCCATGCAGACCTGGCGTTTGCCTCTATACCCTTGCTCACATCCTCTCCCCTTTGGTTGGCCTCGTAGGAGCCTACAGACTCCTGTAGGTCAAAGCCTCTTACAGACCATTCCAGGTCCTGCTCAGAGTCACATCCACCCAAGCTCGTAACAAGCTCATCTCTCAGTGGTTGGAGTATGTTTATTTTGTGTTTTGGCTCAGGCAGGAGCCTACAGTGGCTGACATAACTGGGGGCAAATTAAAAGCAAATGATAGAGAAGAGTAAGCAGGCTGGTCCAGGTAGCCGAGGCAGATGCCCCAGACGGCAGGCCTACTGGGTCAGATTGGGCCCCTAGCTCTACCTCCTGCCCCTTCCTAAGTGGGCTTTCTTGAATGGCCTACTGTCCTCAGGTGTAGCCTGCTAGCATGAGTCAGGAGACCTGGCTTCTAGTCCCAGCTGACTGCTGTGTGACTTCAGACAACTTCCTGAGCCTCAGTTTTCACATCTCTACAGTGGGAGCAACACCTAACTGACACCTAATGTCCATGTACACACTTGATAGACCTGGAAGCCTCGTGCCCATGTGAAGTGACAGTGCTCTCTACACAGCTACAGGATGATCTCTTTGGCTTCGGCCTCTCAGTCTTTACACAACAGGTCTTGTTTCAGTGAACCCTTAGTTAAAAGTGAGCATTGTACTGTGCATTTGTGTCAGTTAGTTATTGCTACATAACCAACCACCCCAAAACTCAGAGGCTCAAAACAACAAGCGTCTATTCGGCTTTCGAACCTGTGGGTCAGTGATGCAGGCTGGGCTTGGCTAAGCAGTTTTTCGGGTCTCGGCTAGACTCACTCATACCTGGGAGATGGCTGATCAAACTGGATGCTGGGGGTAACGAGACTATGTCCCTCATCATCCAGCAGGCTCTTCCAGATTGTTCTCAGGCTGGAGGCAGGTCCAGGAGAGAGAATGGACGCAAGTCTTGAGACCTAGGCTTGGCTCTGGGATGTTGTCACTTTACATTCTGTTGGCCAAAATAAATCACAAGCCCAGCCCAAGTTCAAGGGATGGGGAAACAGATTCTGTCCTTGAAGGAAGGAGGTGAAAAGTCACATTGCAAAGGGAGTGGATAGGGGAAGAGGTAGAGATGTGGTGCCGTGTGCAGGTCTCACAACTCGCAAGTCCAGGGCTGGGCTGGGAACCCAGGCCATCTGCTCTCCTCTGTGCCCTGCTGGCTCCCAGCTCCCCCGTTGTGGCTGGCAGGCTTGGGGATGGGGGAGAAGGACACTCGGGGTAGGGAGAGCTCATGGGAGAGGGGTGGAGCCAGCAAGAGGATGACTTGGGGTGGGGGTGAGGGAGGCTTGCTGTTGGCGCACTCGTTGGGGACTGACATCAGAGCCCTGGCCCATTCCTCCATGGGCGAGCCTGGAGGGGGACCACAGTGAGGTCAGTCCCCGCTGCCTTCTCTGGCTTTTCCTCTGTCCTGCAAAGCCACCCATCGGTTAGAAGGGGCGTGAAGCTCCGTGGTTCCCAGAGCTGATTGAAACCTGGACATACATGCAGATGAAGCCAGGCGAGAATCTATTCATTGGTTAGCCCCTTGCCTCAAAGCAGGGCAGTAGGTGGACTGGTGAGAGGCCCATGTACATTCATAAACCAGCTGATTGAAAAGCAATATTTCAGATAAATACAAGCCAGCGATCTATCAGTGGTTGTAATAAAACCCAGGCTTCAGGCTGTGATTTTATTTTGAAATAATAAGAATTGCTTGATTCTTTTTACTTGAGTTACCATGGTAATTCCAGCGTGGAGCAGTGTTATATTGATTTAGAAAGTGGACAGTAATATTTCTTTTGTGTTATTCTGTTTCTAGGCCTTGATTTCTAATTTCCACTTGGAGATTACTTTTATAAATTTCTTAAGTCCTTCCACTTTTTTTCCTCTCTCAGTATAATTTTCCTCTCATACGCCGCTATGTTCTGAGCTTATTGGTTTGCTCTTATTTTAAATTAAACTTGCTGGTTTCAAATATTGAAATGACATCTTTGTGTCTGTACTTTGGTTTAGCAAAATATTACAGTCTGACGCTTTCTGCTTAATAATTTAAGGGAGGCATTCTGTCGGCCCTCACTGGATGCTGATAACTTATGACTCAACCAACGCAAGCCTTAAACTCCCTGACATTTTAATATCGTGTGGTAGGAGCGGCCACCCCTCTGCTCTGAGTCTCAGTGGAAAAAAATCCATGTGGTACCCCAGAAGGGAGTTTTAATAATTCAACTTTGCTGGTTGGCACAATGACTTGATAGAGAAGGGGAGGGAGGCCGGTTCTTCTCGGGTAAGTGGGAGCAGCTCTGGTCTGGGCTCCGATGGCTCCCACGAGCACCCGCTCCATCCTGTCTTTCGTCTCCCCTGAATCTTTAAAAACTCCAATTCCTGATCCCTTGGTGACAGATTGTCCAGGAAGGATTTGGGGCTGGGGTGGGGGGGCTGCCTGTGGGTGCCATCATGAATTCTTAAACTCTCTGTTTCTCAGTTTTCCCATTTGTAAAACAAGTGGAACTGGCTCGGGCTTTGAGTCAGACAGCCTGGGTTCAAATCCCGCCTTGGCCACTGAATAATTCTAGATAGTAAACTGAATAGTAATTCTTACTGGTAAGATGGGTATGATCACGAACACCTTTTAGGTCTGTTGAGCCTTCACCCAGCACATCTCCTGTTGGTCTTAGAGATGGTTGGTGCGGTCTCCCTACCCTTCCTAGGGTTTTAGGAGGAGCAAGGGAGAAAGCGGATGTGGGTGTGCTTTGGAACGTTTACTCTGCTCCAGACATGCCTGGGGTTCAGAGCTCTGGCAGGACTGTTCTTTGGAGAGGACCCAGGGTGATGGCTCCGCGAGGAAGTGGGTCAGCTCCACCCACTTTCCTGGTCTGCCCAGTGGAGAGCAGGGAGTCTGCTGTCCTCTGTCCTCTCCTTACAACACTACACAGCAAGGATGGGGCTCCAGAAGGAAGCTCACAGCAGCAGGGGTTGTAGGGCAGAGATCTGTCCACAAGCTCTGTCTCTCTGGCCTGAAGAAAGGTCCCTACTGTCTTGTGTGTGTATGCCGGTGTGGTGGTGTATTAGTTATCTCTTGCTGTGTAACGAATTATTTCACAAGTTAGCAGCTTAAAGCAACACCCATTTTTTAATCTCACAGCATCTGTGGGTCAGGAGTCCAGGTACAGCTTAGCTGGGTCCTCTGCTCAGGGTCTCTCACAGACGATGATCAACGCACTGGCCGGGGCTGTGATCTCATCTGAAGGCTCATCCAGGGGAGTGAGCTTTCAAGCTCACTCATGTGGTTGCTGGTGGGATTCCGTTCCTCATGGGCTGCCGGACTGAGGACCTCTGTTCCTCACTGACGGCTGATCAGAGGCCGCCCTCGGTTCCATACCTCGTGGGCTTCCCCATTAGGGCAGCTTGCTTCCTAAAGCCATCAAGAGAGAGTGTCTGCTAGCAAGCAGGAAGTCACAGTCTTTTATAAGATGTGACACATGTAATCACAGATGTGACATTCCATCAGTTTTGCTGTATTTTCTTCCTTGGGAGCAAGTCTCTAGGCCCAGCTCATACTCAAGGAAGTGTGTGGGGGCGGGGAGGGGAGCTACACAGGGTATGAAGACCCTGTGTAACAGAGGATCATTAGGGCCATTTTAGGAACTGGCATACTGTGAGAGGTCAGCCTCTGGAACAGCATCTTAGGCCCCAAGGTGTCCAAGGTATCGGGAGGCCTGGTACCTCTGTTTCCTACATCACCTCACCCCAGGGAAGGCCACAGATGTCTCAAAGGCTTTCGTTTCATCTTCACAGCATCTTTGGGAGGCTGGAGATCAAACACTAGCCCCATTTTGCAGAGGAGTAGGTTATGCCCTGAGAGGGCAAGCTTGCAAAGCGGCCCTCCATTACTCCAGGGCCTCTCCTCTGACTCCGAGGAGGTGAGGGTGCTTCCTTCCTGAGCCAGCCTCTCCACAGCTGTTGGACTGGGGGCCTCAACCCCTCGCTGGCTGTTGCCGGGCCGGGTGGAGACGGCGTCTTTGAGGTGGCCTGGGCAGAGGCCACTTCAGCAGTTCCTCACATGGGAGCAGGGCTGAAGGAGGCTCTCCTTTGGGCTGGGACCAGAACTCACGCATGCTCAGCCTGGCTCTGCCACCAACTCACGTTCCTTGGGAATGTCCCAGTACGTCCCTGGCCAGGCCTCTTTTCCTCTCTGGGTTTACGTTTTCCCACTGACGTTTCAAGGGTTGCTGGCTGCTTGATGCCTAGTGGTACCGTGCATGGAGACGTGACCACGGGTGGGGAACGGGTGGGGTGAGGCCAAGGCCGGGAGAAAGAACCCACCCCGTTGACGTTTCTGTGTCTTTCTTTGGTCTCCTGGGGTCAGGAGAAGTAGAGATCCCAGGTGAGAGCATTTGTGGCCTCCTGCCCTCCATACTTGGTCTTGCCATATTTGAATCCAGGTGGACGGTCCCATCCCTGGCTGTTCCCAGGCAGAGCCTCAACTGGGAGGCAGAGGGGACCCTTGGAATAGGCCCAAAGCCTGGAGGCCAGTGAGCGAGTCACAGCCTCGGACCTGAGAGGACCCTGGTCAATTATCTCCTTTTATCGATGGGTTGGGGGTGGGGGGACTGAGGCACCAAGAAGCATCTATTTCCTCTCTCAGCTGACGTTGAGATACTCAGCTGAAATCTCAGCTGAGATACTTTCTGAGTAGAAAAGTCTGGGGCCCAGCAGAGGCTGCATGCAACCTGGGGTGGGACGTCAGGGCTGAACCCCATCTCTTTGCTTGTCAGTCAGAGGCTGTCTCTTGCAGGTGGCTGCTCTCACCCCAGCCAGAAGCTGTTTCCCAACTGCCAGGCATCTTGGCAGGGGCTAGGGCTCCGGAGGAGCAGAGGGCAGTGGGCAGGGCTACCTCGGGCACCAGGTCCTGACCCGGTACTCAGCCCAAGTACAGAGTGTGATGTTTTGACCTGCCTTTTTGCCCCGAGGGTGTGTTCACACTACTCTTTGATCCTCAGAATGGTTTATCAGAGCGGTGCTAAAATATGCCTTATATAACGAAAATAACATCTCACTAGTATTACTGAAAATGTAAAGGGACAAAATGATCCAGGAAAAAACTGAAGTTGGTTGAAATCATGAACGCAGAGCAAAACTGGCAACAGCTAAGACTGCACCTGGCAAAATATGTTATTGACTAAAGATTGACAGAAGAATCAAATCTTCCTGATAAAATTTATCTGCCGGAGTTGGCTGAGGAAATATTTTCTGGTAGAAATAATTACTACAAAAGAAGTCTCAGCAACAGTGGAAGTTCTAATTTGTAAGATTTGATTTGAGCCCAAAGCTGATCATAAACCAAATAGTCACTTAAAAATTTAAAAATAATTTATCCCAATGAAAATAATTTCAATAAAATGAAAATGGAGAAAGAGGAAGAAATGGTTTAACTCTAGTGAATAGAAAGTTGATCAAGGCATTGGACTGACTTAATGAAGCTCCCTAAGAGCTACTTTCTTGATGAAAAATCATCAATGTTGATATAATTCTTATTAACATAAAGGTGTTAGGGGCTAGCCCCTAGTAGATATTTAGTAAATATTTGTTGAGTGACCTGTGAGTGAATGAGTTAACAGGTGAAGGAGGGTGGGAGGAGAGCAGAGAGAATCATAAGAGTTCCTTTAACCCAGAGAGAGGGCACATTTCCATTTTATTAAGATCATTTGGGCTACTCTGGAATGTTTTTCGACACCACCAAGCTATTCTCCAATTCTCAGTGGTCACCTACTGAGTGTCCTACAAATTTAACTCAGTTCTGACACCATCTACCTAGGGATGACAGGTTAAGGGCTCAGTCCCACCAGACTGCTTCCACTTCAGAGGCCATGCGCAAGTCCAGGTTGTCACCTGTACTTCTGACCAACACACTGTAAATCGGGGTTCACCCCCTCCTCAGGTGAGATAGTTTCCTAGAATGGCTCACAAAGCTCAGGGAAACATTGCCTTACTTTTACCTGTTTAAGGAAATGATAAAGGATACAGATGAACAGGTAGAGGAAGAGGTACCTGGGGTGAGGTCTGGAAGGGTCCCGAGCACAGCAGCAGAGTCTGTCCCTGTGGAGTTGGGGTACATGTGGACATGTTCACCAACCCAGACCTTATCAAATCTTGTATAGAACTTCTTCACTGGCCACTCCCCAGCCTTTCCTGGAAGTGAGCAGGTGAGGCAGGAAGTTCTATCCCTCTAATCATCTGGTCTTTCTGGCGACCAGCCCCATCCTGAGGCTACCTAGGGCCCTCACCCTAAGTCACCTCATTAGCATAAACTCAGAGGTGCTCAAAAGGGACTCCTTATGAATAACAAAAGATACTCCTATCACTCAGGAAATTCCGAGGTTTTTAGGAGCTCTGTGCCAGGAACCTGGAACAAAGACCAAATATATTATTATACTCCATCTACTCTGTGGAGAATAATTGGAGGGGATAAAACTAGGGGCAGAAAATAAAAATAAAAAACAGCCATGATGTAGAAGGGAAGTGTTCTTCCTTTGGAGCTTTATAGTGTGACCACTGTAGTGTGACCTCTAGCCTCAGACTGCCCCCCGCCCCCGCTCCTTCCAGCAGTTTCCTTCCTTCCAAGCTTGCAGTCTGGGCCTGGGGCAGCGGCGGGGGGATGCAGATGGTGGTCCAGATGGTCAGAGAGGAGGCAGTTGAAGTCCGGGAAAGAAATGGTGGAGGGCATGACTAGAGCTGTGGCCTTGGGAATGTGGCGGGCTCCTCTGAGGTCTCCTGGTGGGCAAGATCTTGGCTAGAGAGTCTCAGCTACCAGCAGCAGGGCCTGAGTTTCTGGAGTTGAGCCCCAGGGATGGCGGACTCTGACTGCAAGCCTGTCCTCACCCACTCTTGTCCCGGAGGCCCCTGCTGGCCCTGCCCAGCTTTGGCCGGAGGCTTCCGCGGCCCCTACACGTCCTCTTCTGTGGCTGCCCTGCGACTGGACCAAGATCCTGGCTTTCCAGACTCCAAAGGAGTGAGCCAAAGCCTGTAGGCCTGAGGCAGGCGGGAGCACACCGGGGCAGGGAAACGGCAAGTCCAGACCTGCCCAGCTACCCACTTCCGAACTCCTGTGATCTCATGTGATCTGTCTGTGAAATGTTTCGTGGCCTTCCCAGCTCCGGGCCGGTTTTCTTTCTCAGACTGGCTTCCACGAAAGCTCCTGATTCTGGGAAAGAGCTAAGTCTCCCTACCCTTATCTGTGTCTAATACAGTCCTCCTCCTGATTATATATGTGAGTAGGACTGGCCCGAGAAGAGCAGAACCTGTGTCTAAGAGCACTTCCGCGGGGAGCTGAGTCTAAGGCCCTGCCTCTGCAGTGAACTGTCCCTCGGGGCATCTTTGTACAGCACTGCTCCTGCCTGGCTGCCCAGGGCCTAAAGAGCCACCCAGCCCATTCCACACTGGCCACACTCTTCTCCCCATGGCCCACATTCCCAGGTGCTCTGCTTTCCCTTCCAGGGTGTAGGCTTTGGATTCTTTCCCTCAAGAGGAGAGAAACCCCAAGATTTCTCTTGGGGCAGGGAAACGGCAAGTCCAGACCCCAGATTCAGGGGCAGCTGGGTGCACCCTGCCACAGCGTAGGCCTGACTCCCTCTGCCGGCTACATGCTTCATCTTGAGTCACCCTCTCAGATTAGCCACAATGGGTGCTGCCCTAGCCTGGGCACTGAACTCTCTCCCTCCAGCAGTTTTCATTTGACCCAAAGGCAGCCCTGTTGCCTTCGTTCCTGGCCTACGTGGCCTGGATCTGAGCTTGCACACCCTGTCTTGGGCGGGGCTCTCAGGCCCTGGGAGAGGATAGCACTCTTTACGGAACCTTGGCTGGGGGCCTGGAGGACCTCACTCTGATCCTATTCATACTGCATGTACCGTAACTTGTGGTACCCAATGTAGGACAAGCTTGGGGTCTAAAACAGGGACCCTCCCCAAGAGTGTGCCCAGTTTGCAGGTGGGGCATAGGCCTCGGAGGATGCAGAAATTTCAACAGAGATCTAGGAAGACACGACACGAGTGTAGTAGTGGAAGCAAATGGGTCAGAGAAGAGTGATGGATCCAGTAGGGTCTGAGTTGCCTAGGAACAGGGCTGGAAGAGTGGGCACAGTCAGATTTCTGGATGGGAGGGACTGGGGAGGGAAGCAAGGGGGTGCTCTGGAGCCCTTCCCTATGAAGTAGCCTGGGTGAGGTAGGGTGACCAGGGCCCGGCCTCTCTGAGGGCTGGCTGCTGGACCTCCCAGGACCCCTCTCCTGACCCCAGGACTTAATTTTTTATGAAGTGGTTTCTCCTGTTCTCAAAGGAGTATTTGTTTTGTTGTTTGTTTGTTTTGCCTTTCTCTATAACAACTTTATTGAAAATAATTTGCATGCCACCAAATGAACCTTTTAAAAATGTGCATTTCAGTGGTTTTTAGTATATTTAGAGTTGTGTGACCATTATCTAATTCAAGAACATTTTCGTCACCCTAAAAAGAGACTCCATATTCATTAGCAGTCACTCCCCATTCCCCTCCTCCCTGGCAACCACTAACTTACTTTCTGTCTCTCTGGATATGTCATATAAATGGAATCATACACGATGTGGTCTTTGTGGCTGACTTTCGCCCTAGCATAATGTTTCCAAGGTTCATCCATGTCGTGGCATGTCTCAGTACTTCTTTTCATTTCCCAATAATATTCCATCGTATGTATATACTGCATTTTTCTCATTCATCTGTTTATGGGCATTTGAGTTGTTTCTCCTTTTCAGCTATTGTGAATAACGCTGCTGTGAACATTCATATACAAGTTTTTGTGTGGACATATGTTTTCATTTTTCTTGGGTATATATTTAGGAGTGGAATTGCTGAGTCATATGGTAATTCTATGTTTAGGGATATTTGTTTTTCCACTTTAAATAAACAGTACAAGAGTGTTTAGGAGAGAAACCATCCTTGGCTGTCTGAGCTTTGGGAAAGGAGGTTGCCTGCAGCCTGGTCCCCCGGGCTCCTAAGGGTCAGTGGAACCTTGGGTAAGTCCTTTCCCCTGCTGGCTTCAGCTTTCTGATCAGTGAAATGGGATTCTTATGGATCCCTTCTCGCCTCAAGGGCTTTTGTTAGTAATTACTACTTACATAGCGTGTCAAGGATTGCAAAGCCCTCCGCTTGTTTTAGCTGCTTTGCTTCTTTGGCCCCACAACTTGGGTATTATTACTCAAGTTTTGCTGATGGGGAAGCTGAAGCTCAGAGAGGCTAAAGAACTTGACTGAGTTTACATTGTGGGTTAATGGCAGAACCTGAACTTGAACCCGGACTCATCAGAGTTCAGGTCCCTGGCCTGAACTCCTGTCTCACCTGTGTCTCTGGGCAAAGCAGGGCATTGTGCAAGGGAGATCCCTGTCTGAGCAACCATCACGTTCTATTCTCCATCCTGGGTGCTGGGAAGTCAGGACCCAGACGTGGCAAGGCGTGGGCTCTGAGGCAGAATGGTGCTCTAGGAATCAGGACTTTGCAAAAGTCCCCTTTTACCTGTGTGACTTTGGATAAGTTGCTCCACCTCCCTGAGCCTCAATTTTCCCCCATCCACAAAATTGAAACAGTAATTATTACTCAAAGCACTGGAAGGGAAACATGGTAAGATGTTGTATAGGAAATGCCAAGCACGCTGCCGGGCAGGGAGAATGTGTTAGGTTATAGAACACCCGAGGAGGGCTGGAAGAGGTTGCAGAGTGCCGCGGGACCTTTGAGGAGAAGCGGCTGGATTCTGGGCTGGTCAGAGCCGGTGTTAGGGAGGGAAGGTGAGAGATAGTTGGCTGTGCCAGTGTTCTCCAGCCTGGGGCTGCCAGAAACCAGGAGGGGTTTCCAGGGGCCTCACAAAAACCTCCCCTCTCCAGGAGAGCTTGTAGACAGGCCCTGCTGGCACCAGCAGTCCTCACCCCCAGCCTAGCCCACAGCTGCCTGAGAGGGGGGCTTGCCTGACTGCCTAAGTTAACCCAAATGGTAAGAAAACACTTTAAATTTATTGTGACATTTGGATTTAATTAAAAAGTACACACTTAGGGAAGTAGAACATAATGGGGAGAGAGGCAGGGTGGCTTTTCCCCTCCTTTCTTCCCCAAACTAATTAGCGTTGTATTTTAAATTGTTTATGTGCCGCTAATCATCGTGATAAATCATTTATACTGAAAAAGACACAGTCGGCTGTGCCCGCCACGCAGGTTCCGCTCTCCGGGCTCTATCGCGAACAAATTGATCTGGAAGTGAATTTATTAACCACTGGGGAAGAAATCATTAGTGCTTCCTCTAAACATTCCCCAGGTACGCTTTATTGCCGCAGTTTACGCTGTAACTAAAAGAGCATTACCCAGGCCCGTGTTGTAATTTCCTTACAGAGCTGGCAGCCCACTCCCAAGCCGGGGGGGTGGGAGGGGTTGGGGAGTCCCCGCCTCCTCGCCCATAAGTGGTCTGGTGACCCCAGCTCTTTCCCAAGGCTGCTCATTCCAGAAGGGGCCCCTTGAGGTCTCTGCAGGCCCAAGGCCTTGGCTACGTTCCTGGTGCCTCTCAGAGGAAGAGTGGTTCACAGTCGATCGCGTTTGTCTCGGGAGTGTGGCTTACAGTTGGGGGTTTAGCCTCGGGTTTGGAGAACCGAGGGGCAGGGGCTGTGAGTCATTGAGGTCATACAGGCTTGTCGTGGACCAGCTTCCCCACCCGGAGGTGGGAAGGCATCAGCGGTAGGCTGATCGTGCGCTTAGGGGAACCAACGCGGCTGAGCAGGAACCCCGGCAGGAACAGCGGCTGCTGGGAGCATCCTCCACCTGCAGGCGTCCCAGGGCCCTCCTCCTGCGGGCCCTGGGACCTCCTCCTAGGTTTGGCTGGAGCAGTCTGTTCTGCTCAGCTTCCTGCTGAGGCCCGCTGCCCCATGTGTCCCCATCCACCTCACAGGGCAGGGCCGGGCTGGTGCTGAGTGTGCCATACATGGTCTGACAGGTGACAGGCAGCATGACTGTCAGCTCCCTGGCTACAGATACCATGCCTCAGCTCACACAGCCTTCCCAGCAGCCTGGCGCCCCTGTGATGCTTTCTCTCCCTTTGCACTGGGGGCTTCAGACCACTCTCACTTCCCAGGGCCTGCACTCCAAGACCCTCCCAGCAGGCTTTCTCCCACCAGGTTTCTCGAAGGGAAATTCACTTCTGAACCAATACCTTCTCCCTAGGAGCCCATGGCTGCTCTAGGATACAAATCCCTACCTGTCTGACTCCGAAGCTCATGTTCTTAACAGCTTCATCCACTGGGGCCCCATGAGCCTCCTCAGCCAGGTTGGGGGTGCATGGGGATCTAGCTCACGTGGGCCTTGCCTTCGGCTCTTTTCATCCGGGTCTGCAAAGCAAGGGGGAGCAGCCCCCAAGGCCTCAACAGGAAGCCCCAGGACGGCACCTCAGGCAAGTACCCCAAGGTCGTGCTGGGTCCACAAGAGCCGGAGGCGCTCCTGTCCCTGCGGCTCCCGGGGTCTTTCTCCCAGCTCCCTCATCCTCCCCTCCCTCACGCAGCCCAGTGGCTAGCAGATGGGCCCTGGCTGCTTTGAGAAGCAAGCAGGACCCAGCAGCTGGCTAGACCAAGCCTGCCTGGAGGGTCCCCTCCTTGTGTCTAGAGAACACATTTAAAAGTTTGAATTCAAAATTGATTTTGAAGGGCCCTAATCTCCGATCCCCTGGCGCTCATGGTGTGTCTGCAGCTCCTGCCAGACTCTCGTTTTCTGGTTCAGCGCATTGGTGCTCGCGTCTCTGTTGCCGTGAAGTTGAGACTCGTCTGAGAGTCGGTGCCCTCCTCCTCTGTGGAGACTGCAGGCCCCTTGGGAGCCATGTTTCATTAGATGGGTGACGTGGGCTTTCCGGGTGCCCAGGGAGCAGTTGAGTTGCTGTCTGGGGAATGCAGCTTCCAGACGCTTCCCGCTAGTTCCCATAGCTGTGCAGCTCCAAGCAGCATCCTGTCAAGGGCTCTGGGGGCTGGCTCCAGCAGCCCAGGATGGGATGGGGCTTGGAGGAGGCTACAGATAGAGAAAGACTTGGGACCTGGGGATTTTCTGTAGCAAACTTCAGGGGCTTTTTCCTCCTACTGGTCCTCAGAGGCTCAGACTAGGCGGGGAGTGGGTTACATCGTTAAGCCAAAAGGACCCTCAAGTGGAGAGTTGCAGGGGCTAGGTCTATGCCAGGGAGGAGTGGTGCCCTGGCCACAGGTACAAAGGGAAAGACTGAACTGCCAAGGTTACACAGATGCCTGAGCTCCAGGCCTCCACGGCAACCCGAGAGTTGGGATGTAGTATTTACGCATGACGAGAGGCACTGAGGGGGGCTTCATTCCTTATGGGTCTGCAGGGCTGAAGGACAGGATTCCTCCCTTTATCTGAGGAGTAGAGGGTTTATATTTGCACAGAAGCAGTCATTTCTCGGCTGGAGCCCTGGGGTGGACCGATTCAAATTCCAGATAGTGGCAGGCGGGACCTAGGCACTGCCACAGTTGAATCTGCATTTGTTTCTTAGAGCTGCATAGCTACAGGTGTGCGGCACGGGGCAGCACCAAGCCAGATTAAGGGTCCCATCTCTGGGGAGCCTGCCTATCTGCATCAGCCCACTCTTCCCAGCGGGCTCTTGCCAGTAATATGTGGATACATTCCGTTCAGTCTCTTCATTCATTAACTGAACTGATTTAAAAACTGGTTAAAAAGTGACCGCTATGGGGTTCAACCCTGGGGACACAGTGGTGAACAAGACAGAGCCCCCAAAATAGGCCTTCATGGGGCTTACCTTCTTATAATAAAATTCTTAAACATTTTCTTAGGTAAAATCACAAAAAAGTAAAACAGTTACAGATTGTGGTAAAAAACTGAGAAGGAGATGACCAGGGAGTCGTTTAAATAAGGAAATAAAGAGATCAAGGCTGGCCTCTCTGAGATGGTATTTAAGCTGAAGCCCCCAAATGAGAAGGAGCCAGGCACACGAAGAGACAAGGAAGGGTGTTCTGGGGAGAGGGAAACAGCAGGTGCAAAGGCCCTGAGGCAGAAGGGAGGTCTGGAGTGTAGCTGAAGCACATTGCGGGTGGAGGCGCAGAGGCCAGACCACATAAGGATATCCTGGGCTTGATGAAGAGTGTGGATGATATTCCCAGCCCACTGGAAGTTAAGGAAGGGTTTCAAGCTGAGCAGTGACCTGACCTACTTTGTTTTGAAAGATTTCTCCAGCTGCTGTTTGAAGCTGGATTGTAGATACTAAACAAGAAGCTGGTGGGGTGCCTAGCTGATAGTGCAGTGAGAGACAGTGGTGGCTCTGGAAACGGAGAGAAGCAGGTGGGACGGGGTGGGGACCAAGCAGGGAAGAGGGGATGAGGATGATGGAAGATCTGAAGATGACTCTGAGTTTCTGGCCTGAGCACCCGGCTGGAGGATGGTGTCAGGACTGCGAGGGGAAGCCTGGGTAAGGGTACAGGTTTCGGGGGAGGAGATCTAGAGTCCTGTTGTGGATCTGTTGCTTTCCAGATGTGTCTGGGGCTTTACAGAGACAACCTGGGGATGAGAAGAGAAGGCCTACACCCGTGCCGGAGGAGCACGCGTTGCAGATAACTATGCAGTTAACGTAGGCGTCATTCCCTGTGACAAACTCCAAAGAGCACATGCAGCTTCTGATGTTTCAAAGCGCCCCTCAGATTCTGTTTGCAGCTGCTCCCGTGTCTCCCGGTACATTGTCCAGGTCCCCTTCAAGTTATCGACTGGGTCCCCTAAAGCCGTTGCCCAACAGCAGGCTGTGCTGCGTTCGGCTTCCCTCAGCAAGGAAGACCCGTGAGGTACGCGTGGAAACTCCTCAGCCCCTCCACCTCTCCACACTGGAAGGTCCCCGCGGGCTTAGGCATCTGGACCCACCATTCCTCAGGATGTCTGTCTCTGCTAGAACCTGCTGCAGAAATGCCTGCTGCTTCGGACTGCTGCATAGGAAAAGGGTCCTCTGGGGGGATACTGGGGACCAGAGGCCCATCCTTCCCTGATGTGTCCCTGTAAGGTGTGTTTCAGAGCTGCCTTCCTCTGGCAGGGCCCAGTTCGGGTCCAAGAAGTTCACTTACCCCATTGCTTAGGAAAAAAAATGACACGATGCTACCTCGAGAGAGAGCAGGAAGGGGGTAGGGCATTTCCTGGCCAGCAGCCTCCGTCCAAAGCCCTGCTTGGCCACTCACAGGATGCCCCTGGGCCGGTTGTGTGATTTCCCTGACCTCAGGGTCATGATGAGAAATGCTTTATATTAACGAATATAAAGCACTTGGCCCGTAGTAGGCATTCGGTGCGAGGTGTTGTCATGTGGTCAAACGCCACAGTTGTCTGGGGATGGGACTGGACAGTGCTTTCCGTCGGCCTCTACTGTGGTGATCTGTGGAGACCAGGAGGAACTTGGCACTTCAGAGACAGCAAGCGTTTGCTGGACCCCCTTTAAATTTCTTACCTTCAGCTGGGCCCCCCTCCAGCTCCCCCCACACCCTCCCCTCTCCCCTCATTCACACAGAGCCCCTGGCTGTTGACTGAGGCTCCCCGACTCTTGTGGCTCTGGGTCTGGAGCCACCAGCTCTCCCCTCACAGCTCAGCTCTCCCCAGTGAAGCTTCTTCATCTCTGTCAAGGCTGCGATGCAAACATCTCTGCTCTGCCTCTACATGGCCTTCCTGCTCCCCTCCCAGCCCCTGTGCTGTCTTTGTCCTTAGACCGGAAGGTCTGTGTCCCCCTTCTGGCCCTGCCAGAAGCCCTTTCAAGATCCTACAGCGGCAGTAGCTTCTGAAGGAACAACAGGTGAGAAGAATAGCCTGTGACCCACCAGAGCCTGGAGACAGTGCACTGCCTGTCATTCCTCCCGGTCTTAGTCCGGGCCCTGCTCTAAGCTTGCCCCCCGGAGTCCCGCCCTAGCATCACCTGTGTCCAGGCTGCACAGATGCTGCCCCAGCAAACCTTCTTCACCTGGGCTGTTCAGGGAGGCCACGGGGTGTGTTCTGGGTGAGAAACGGAACTCTGGATTCTGGCAGGCCAGGGCTCCTCCAATCCTCCCCCTGCCACCTGTCTGCTGTGTGACCTCGGGTAATGTCCTGAACCTCTCTGGGCCTCTGCTGAGTCCGGTGATCATTTAGTGCCTCAGGGTTAGAATGAGGATTCACTGAGACAACAGATGTAGTGAACAGTGGGTAAATGGAGGGTCTTATGAAGAAGCGTATAAAGTCTTGACGGAGACTGAGGGGTCTCCTTGTTAGTTTTTTTGTTGTTGTTGAGGTATCATATATATGCAGTAAAAGGCACAAGTCTCAAATGTTCAGTTCAGTGAAGTTTTCTGTTACGTATGCACCCATTTAAACACCACCCAGATCAAGATAAAGGACATTTCCAGGACCTCAGCAGGCTTCCCCACACCTCCTGCCGGGTGATGATACACCCCATTATTCTGACATTGATCACCATGGATCGGTTTTCTGTTTGGGAATTACATATAAATAGAATGATACAGTATCTACCTTTCTGTGTCTGGCTTCTTTTGTTCCACATTATACTGTCTGATTAATGCATATTGTGGTGTGTACTGGTGATTCATTCTTTTTCATTGCTGTGTACTATTCTATCGTATGACCATAGCACAGTTTATTATCCATTTTACTGTTGATGGACATCTGTGTTGTTTTCAGTTTGGGGCTATTATGAAGAAAACTGCTACAGACATCGTCGTACATCTCTTTTGGTGGATGTAAGCTCTCGTTTCTGTTGGGCGCGTACCTAGGAAGAGAATTGGGGGGGGTCATCAGATGTGCATACATTTTCTTAGTTGATTGTTTTTGAGCTACTGTGTCCAACATTGTTATAAGTAGTTCACGTCCATTATCTAACTCGGTCCTCCAAATACTCCTTTAAAGTAGTCTGTTCTCATTCAGCAGGTGAGTATATTGAGGCAGAGCTGGGGAGTGATGGAGTCAGAATTCCAGCTGAGGCCATCTTGTCTGCAGGGACCACCGTCAGTGTGTACCTGCCTGCCTCTTCTCTCGGAGCCCCTTGAGGGGCACTGCTAGAGTCAAAGGGGCCCGTCCCGCCGCTGCGCTGACCGCCATCCCGGGAGCCAAGCCCCCCAACCCCTAGGGGAGTTGGAGGCCACAGGAACCCCACTTCCCTCCCTCATCAAATCCAATGAGCAGCTGCCGGCGAGGGGTTGTGCAGAGGCGGTAACGAGCATACTCTAGGTGGCTGTGGCCGTGCGCTTCAACAGTTGTTCTCGTTGGCTTTTGATTCCAAATGAGTAGGAAATGCTATTAGCTCAGGCCTCGCCTGGTGCGTGGCAAGGCCCTGGGATAGGAGTGCAGTGAGACGAGAAATTGTGGAGATAAAACTGGTGTGAAATGGAGGCCTTCGCACGAGGCTGGATGTGTCCGTGCGAAATGAAGTTACTTCTGAGAAAACGAGATTTAAAGAGATTCTGCAAAATTAGATTACACTTTCAAATTTCCTTATTAAACAGGATTGATGCCGAGGAGGGGCCGCTGGCTGGCTCTGTTTGGGATCCTACTCAGCAGTTCCAGGCCCGGGTGTGGGCCCCGCTGGGTACAAGCACCTTGCAGGTGGCAGGGACCCAGACCCTACCCCTCCAGCAGCTGACATGGGTGTGACGATTGTGGGACTGATCACTTCTGGATAATTTCCCCTGCTTTGCCTGGGTCCACGTGGGCGAAACCTCAGGGCTTGCGCTCCTCCATTTCCTGGGGCAAGTGGAATTAAAAACAGAGCACCAGGCTTCTCATCCGTGGGTTTTGTTCAAATCAGAGCTTGACTTATAGCTACGATCCACTTTTTGCAAGTGTAGTTTTTTAAAAGGCAGTAAATGTGCATGTGACGGCTCAGGCATATGTGTGTATATTTTTACGTGACACCCATGCATGCATGTCCTTGGATGCAGGGGTGTGTCTTTTCATGCGACTTACTGAGCACCTACTGTATGCTAGCGCTGTGCTGGAGCCTGGAATAAAGCTGTTCTGGGGAGAATAAGCGGACACGGTCCCGCCTCTCGTGGACCTTGTACACATGTGTGTGATTACACGTATGTGTGAAAGTATGTGTGCAGCTGTGTATGTTTGCACGTGTGACCTGCATGTGCATACCTTCTGTGTCTCCTAATCTCTGTGATGTCTCCCTCCCCGGTCTACTAGCATCTCAGGGTAAGCAGCACACCGCCTGGCATCAGAGCAGTTGAGTCCAGTGCTCGGGCCCTGAAGACAGGCTGCCAGGGTTCAAATCCCAGCTCTGTCTCATTCTGTGTGACCCATGACAAGTCACAACCTTTCTTGTGCCTTAGTTTTCCCGTTGTTAAAATGGGAATAGGTTTCATCTGGAAGGGTATTTGCTGGTTTCCGTGATGAGAGAGGTGCATTTAATGCAAGGTCTTATCCTACATACGCCTGAGGACATCCTTAGAAGTACATGCTAGAATCATTCCCACTGTGCAGCTGGGGAGACAGACAGGCCTTGAGGGCCACAGTGGTTTATCCAGGATCAAGAACAGGGCTCCACACAGGAGGCCGGACAGGAGCTGATCCATGGAGCCTCTGCTCTATCTGCCTGCAGGAGGGGCAGGTGCCCCACACCAGCAGCGGAGCCTAGGACAGGCTCAGGGGGGGAAACGTGTCAACAGTAGACAGGAATGGGGCCTGCATGGTACCCGTCTCATAAAGCAGTTGTGAGCTGAGCACTGCTCAGTGTTCAGTCAGGGATATCTCCCTGCAGAACGCCATTAGCCCCCAGAAGAGTTCAGCCCAGGCTCCCTGCCTGTCCCCCAGTGTGAGAAAAGGAAGCCCCAGCGCTGTGCTGGGCAGTTGTGTTTTGCCGTGTGGGCACGGATTTGGAGCAGTACTGAGGCATATGGAGAGATGATGAGAAATCCCAAGCCTACACCTGCCTGTGCCCCAGGCCTCCCAGGGCACACAGAGGGACCTGCCCTGAACTGTCGCCCCCTGAGCTGCCACAGCCCCCTTCTCCTCTGACTGGTCCCTGAAGCAGCCTGTGGGACAGATGGGGCTGACCTCCTGCACACATTTGCAGTGGCCACTAGACTATCCTTTGGGTAAGGCTGGACTCTAACCAGTGCCTGCGTGACTTGAACCATGGTTACACATTCAAATCAGGTAATTCTCCTCCAAATGTGCCCATCACTGTTGTAGCGGCCTGAGATGGAGCTGTGACTAATTAGGGTCATCCTTCCCCATGTGCTGAATGGGGTGACACCAATCAGAGCTAACTTTTGACTGCCAGCTTCAGTTAGTCCTGAGCACTTCACACGTATTAGCTCCTGGATCCCTCATGGAAACTCTATGAGGGCTATTCTCATATCCATTTTATAACAAAGAGGTACAGAGGAGTTAAGGTCATATAGTCAAAGGTGTCAGATAAACCCAAATTGAAGGAAACTCCATAATAACTGGCCCGTACTCTTCAAAAATGCTAGCGTCTTGAAACACAAAGAAAGGCTTAGGAATTCTTCCAGATTTAAGTAGACTGAACTTGACAGCTGAATGAAATGCGTGATCCAGACTTTTATTTTGCTATAAAAGATATTGGGGGAACTGATTAAATCTGAATGGATAGATAATAGTATTAGATCAGTGATAATTTCCTGGTTTTGATCATTGTACTGGAGTTCCGTGAGAGAATGTCCTTGCTCTCAGGAAATCAAACCAAAGTATTTATGGGTATAGGGGCTTCATGTCTGAAACCAACTCTCAGATGAGTCAGGAAAAGAATTATAGGAAGGGAGGGAGGGAGGGAGGTAGATGGATAGATAAACAGAGAAGGATAAAGCAAACATGGCAACATGTTCATATTTAGAGAATCAGGGTAAAGGGTATACAGGAATTCTTGCAAAATCTGGAAGTTTGAAATGTCAAGATAAAAAGTTAAAAGAGCAAAAAAACAAGTGTCAGAACAGGAGAGGCACCCCGGGGCGCATGTTAACAATATACCAGTTCCTGTTTGTTGGTCCCGGCTGGCTGCCAGACCCTGTGCTGTGGCTTCCTCTGCAGAACCTTATTCTACCCTCACTATAGTCTGGTGGAAGGAGACTAGTATGGCCCCATTTCACAGATGACAGTTGGAAAGGTAAAGGGGTTTGTGCCAAGCCCTCCAGCTACTTGGGACAGTTCCCAGATTGGAAAGTAGGTTCTCTGAGTTCAAAGTCTGTGCTCTTAGCCTCAACTCCACTGCTGACTCTGACCTTTGGGGAAGAGTGGGACAGGCAGGACAAGGCATTTCTTCCTGGAGCAATGGCGGAGGGAAGGCTCTAGGGCAGAAGCAAATGAGATCCATTTGCAGGGTGGAAAGGGACATTATTCCTGGGATTCTACAGGGAGCAGAGCCAGCAGTGCCACGCAGGGGGTGCTGGCATGTGGGAGGGGGCCTCGAATGTCAGGTAGGGTTCCCAGTGGTGGCCACGGTGGCTTCCAGCAGGGGAGCCGCAGGGCATGACCTGACGTGGGGCTGGATGGGGTGGGCGTTCTGGGGAGGAGGACCTTCCTCAGAGGAGCTCACTGTGAGCAGAGGAAGTGCTGCACAGCCGGGCTCAGTGTGCTGTCCAAACTGGAGGCATGGGTGGGACCGGGAGCCGGTGGCCTTGGCACCTTAGAGAAGTCCCATCTGAGGGACGCGCTGTCCTGGGATAGGCGGGCAGGAGTTGCTGAGGACTTGGGTCTGGCCTGGCAGACCACTCTCGGGGATGCGGGAAGAGCTGAATGACCTCTGGCAGTGCCTCCCAGTCACCGGGACTGTCTGGCTTTTCCCCAGATTCAAGAGCTGAGGGTAAGTGTCTGACAGCCGCATGAGTCAGACTGGGAGGCTGCCTCCTTCCACCATCAGCCCGCCCAGGGGAGAGGCGGGGTAGGAGTCTGGCCCATCTCCTCGCTAATGTCGTCCCCCTCACACCCTGAGATTTGGGGGAACGCACGGGCTGAGTGAATTGGTTTATTTTGCTGGGTCCCGTGCGTTGCGTCTGAGTGTGAGCCCACACGCACGTGCAGGGGCAAGCATCATCCATTGTAAAATGTCAGTGTTTTCATGAGTGAGTAGTAATTACTGGGTAATGCTTTAAAACCTTTCCTGAAGGAGCGCAAAGCTGTTTTTTTCTAAAGTCAGGAGTACATTAAAAGGATTACCATGTAGATTTGATTTTTAGATAACACTAAAATGGATCCCAAATGGACTTCAGCAAAGGGATGCTATCTCCTTAATGGAAAGTGCATGGCCCGAGGCTCAGCTCCCAGAGCCGGGCAGGGGAGGGAGGGAGGGAAGAGGTGTCTGCAGGGCCGACAGGCAGGCTGGGTGGGAGCTGGGGAGGCAGGACAGGAAGGGAGAACCCAGACCCTCTGGGGAACATCTTGCTCTATTTGGGAGAAGGAGATTATAGATGCCCCCCTTAAAGGCCCTTCACCTTTGCAGGAGTGTTTTCAAGTCTCCTGGACTAGCCCAATGAGGGCAAACAGTGTGGGTGCTCGGTAAAAAAGGGAGGGGTGAGTCAGACTTCTCCCAGGACCTCAGCCTTCCCAGGCGAAGAAAGCTCATGGTTCCCAGATGCTCTGGGACCTCCTCAGCCAGGCTGGGCCTGGTGTTCCGTGTCTCAGTGGACATCAGACACTGGCAGAAGCCATGTGGCTTCTTAACGAGTTCTCCAGGACCCAGGAAGCAGAGTCCAGAACCCTAAAGCAGGGTACTCAGGCCTTACAGAGCACTTGCTGTATGCCAGGCGGGGGACCTGGGGCAGCGTGTGGCTTTGCTCCCCACATCCTCCCTGCATCCTCTAGGTGCTGGGTCCCGCTGGTGATGGAATTACCGGCTACCATGTGGTCCATAGCCCTGCAGGCTCAGCCTCTCTAGGAGCCAGGCCAGACAGAAGATGGAGCAGGACAGACGCTCCTAGTGCTGGGATCGCCCTTCATTTGGGGGCATAACTTAGTGGGCCAGATGTATCCCCTGAGTAATGACGTTCCAGCCACTCACCCCCCTCCCAGTGATAGCACGAGTATAGAGCCCTGGGAGGGCTCAGGGCTGTTGGGAAGGGAGCCAGACCTGCTGCTAGCCCTGGGGAGCAAGGGGAAAATCAGCCGTGGGGGGACTGGAGAGAGGCTTGGTCTGGAGTTTTCCAAGCTGGAATGTATATGCATAGCTATGCTGGCTGGTTTCGCCTTCCACAGGCCCCGGGGACAGTAGTTTTACCCTGGGAGCCCCCAGACCTTTCCATATCCAGCTCTTTGAACCCCTCCCCCATTTGATCCCTGTAGGCCAGGCCTAGGAAGGAGCCTCTCAGCCCCGCCTTAGCTCTCGGGTGGGCCTGCTCCCCAGCGGCCTCTCTGGGCTCCCCTGAGCTCTGTGACCGGGCTGGCCCCTGTCAGAGGAGACACAGGCGGGCCTGAGCCCCCTCACTCTCTCAGGCCAATTAACCTGTAGAGCTGCATTAAGGAAATTAGGCAGCAAACTTCCCAGCTAACAGATGGGCCCTGCGGGCACTGGAGGAGGGAGGATGCACTGCCTCCTTCCTGTCCTCACCTGTCCTGCTGCTCCCGGGTGCTGGGGGGCTGCCCCCTCTCCAAGAGACGTCTGAGGAGGCAGCGAGGCTGAGACAGAGCATAGGAGGGAGGAAGAACCCCAGAGGCCAGCTTGATCAGTGGCTTACACTAGCCCTTTGGACTCTCTGGACCTCAGTTCCCCCATTTGTAGAACGAGAGCATTTGCCTGTACGAACTCTGGGGGCCCCTCTCACCTGACATCTGTGGATTCTGAGACTGAGGTTCTTTGGAAGCTGGTTCTCTCCTGGAGCCTGAGGAAGGGTCACAATCCAGAAGAGGGAAGGGAAAGGAAGCAGCTCTGACTCCAGGCTGGGGGCAGTGAGGGGGAGGGAGGGAGAGGAGGAATGCCAGGGAACGGGAGCTGAACCCAGAGCCCTGGAGAGTGCAGGGGTCCTGTGGAGACCTTGGGCCCAGGGGGAGGGAGTCTTCGGGGGCTTGCTGGAAAACCGAGGAGGCAGGAGGGCGTGGGCTGTTCCCCCCAGCGGTGACCCCTCAACCCATCTGAGCCCTTGTGAGGGTTAGACAAGTGCAAGGCAACCCCACCATCCACCTGGGCTCTGAGACTCTCCGCACTTCCCTCCAAGCCTAGTCTTCACCACGCTCGAGCCTCAGGACTCCACGTGGATGTCCAGGTTCCCAGACAACATCTGTCCCCACCTCCTTCTCAACTGCCCCTCCCTATGGCCTCAGGGCCGGGGGCTAGGAGCCTGTGCCTCTGTGCACACACATGCCCACACCTGCACACCTTGCCTGTGTGCACGGGGTGTGCGTGAGTGTACATGCTTGCCCGGTGGGAGGTCTGCCCCTCCCTCCGGTCAAGGCTATGCTGCGATTCCTGTCTTTTGTACTTACCACTTCCTTGTATGTCGGGAAGCTCATATGGGCCCTGGGAGAGGGCCAGTGTCTCCAAGATTCTTATCCTGGTAGGATGAGCAAGGATGCTGGGGCACCGATGGTCCCCTTCCTCAGGCTAGGGCAGGTAGGAAGTTTGAATCTAGCTAGAAACATTCCTGAGGAAAGCGTCAACTAGGCCAGGCCCAGCTACCTCCCCAAGCATTGACCAGGAGCTCCAGAGCTCCTGCTGCCCCCTGGGAGTATCACAGGGGCATCTCACTTCCTTCTTTTTTTTTATTTTTTAAATTTTATTTATTTTTGGCTGCATTGGGTCTTCGTTGCTGCGCGCAGGCTTTCTCTAGTCGCAGCGAGCGGGGGCTACTCTTCGTTGCGCTGCGTGGGCTTCTCATTACAGTGGCTTCTCTTGTTGTAGAGCACCGGCTCTAGGCACGCGGGCTTCAGTAGTTGCGGTGCGGGGGCTCAGTAGTTGTGGCTCGCAGGCTCTAGAGTGCAGGCTCAGCGGTTGTGGCACACGGGCTCAGTTGCTCCGCGGCACGTGGCATCTTCCCGGACCAGGTATTGAACCCGTGTCCCCTGCATTGGCAGGCAGATTCTTAACCACTGCGCCACCAGGGAAGCCCTCACTTTCTTCTTGACGCCTCCACAGTCAAGAGGCTGTAGCCTGACGTGTTAGGTTAAAAGGGTCAAGCACACAGCAGTGTGAGGAAGTCTTGAGGTGGCAAAAAGATCTGGGAGTTCTAGTGGACCCCAAGCCCGAGATTCCATTCTCAGGGCTGCCGAAAGAGCCAACGGATGGTGGCTGCATGAGGAGGCCTCAGGCCTACCGTGGATCCCACAGCACAGGGGGCAGTGGCTGGAAGGAGAGGAACAACTCAGGGAGGCGGACCTGAGGACTAGCTGTGTGCCCTGCAGCAGAGCAGAAGCGGGGCTCCCGCAGCTTCTGGAGGACCTTCACAGGGCAGGGGAGGAGGCCGTGCCAGGCAGGCCACACAGGGCGGGACCCAGGCCCAGGGGAGGTAGCTGCTGGGGAGACAGGGAGGGCTCCTGGAAGGGGGCAGCAGAGAGAAGCGGAGGGATGTACCCTGAGGTGGGAGCCGCAGGGCCCACCATGTCCATCTGTCTGTCCATCCGCAGGTATGCCGATGCTCTCCGTCCAGCCCAAAGGGAAGCAGAAGGGCTGCGCAGGCTGCAACCGCAAGATCAAGGACCGCTACCTGCTGAAGGCGCTGGACAAGTACTGGCACGAGGACTGCCTCAAGTGCGCCTGCTGTGACTGCCGCCTGGGCGAGGTGGGCTCCACGCTCTACACCAAGGCCAACCTCATTCTGTGCCGACGCGACTACCTGAGGTGGGCGGCCCCCCAGCCCTTCTGCTCAGAAAGCCCCATCCTCCAAGACTGGCACTGCTCTGCCCTGCCCCTCGGACTCAGTGCCCAGCGCGGGTCCTGGGCGGGCACATCTGTTACCATTGGGCACCCAAGAGAAGCTTCCCGAGGCCACCAGTGTGGCTCTGGCCCTGCCTTTGCCAGGTGCTTTTGACCCACCCCGTCCCTGAAATCTGGGAAGGGACGCCCTGGAGGGGCTTCCAGGAACAGGTGGGGAAGCTCTGACTTCCCTGGGCCCCTCTGGCCTGACGGTCTCCTTCTCAATCTCCCCAGGGCCCAGCTCCCCATCTTCCAGGTGGGCCCTGGGATTAAACACCCCCACGCCTGGGGAGCCTGGTAGGTAGCCAGACCCTAGAAGAAGAGCTGCTGATGCTGGAACTTAAAGACCTGGGTTTGAGCCAGTCCTGAACCTCTTCCCCCACCTCAGGTTACCCCTCTGTGAATGGTGAAAAGACTACCGCTTCCCCTCCTGGCATTCCTCAGAGCTCTGACCCACCCTCCTCCACAACCTGGATCCTGTTCCCCGGGGCTCCTCCTCCCCAGTTAACCCTCCCTTAGGCCATCTATGACATCAGCAAGGCTGGAAGGAGGCCACAAAGCAGGGGCCTTGGCTGAGACCCAACATCTGCATTTGGCTCCCATGCAGGCTACTGGGTGGCGGCAGGGCCTTGCGGGGAAGGAAGGCCCATCGCATTAATTAGTAGGTCATGGCCAGGCTTCTTGGGGCTCCCTCTGCTCAGGACTGGGCATGTTGGTGGGTAGTGGGGGAGGGCGGGGTTATCAGCAGAGGCTCCCCTATTTCCCCGAAGAGCCTAAGATTTACCTGCCTGCACCTTCTCTTTTAACTTCTGCCTTTGCAGGAGCTTTTTTTTTTTTTTAAGTGGTGCTATAAACCAGGATGTGTGACTCAGTGCTCCTGACTGGGGCTGGAGGAGAGATGCTGAGGCCAGGAGGAGGGGTTAAGGATGCTTCTGGGGACTCACCCCTCGGCAACCTGGAAGGGGTCTCCAGGTCTGGAGGTTTAGGACATCACCTGGGGGCTGAACCTACCAGGTTGAGGGGAGGTGACAGACCATCTGACGAGTCCACAGGACCTGGAGAGGGACGACCACAGTACGGGATGGGCTCATCTACAGAGCTGATGCACCCACGAGCATCCTGGGCCCTGCCAGCTACTGGAGCCTGAAGGTATTCTCCCGGACTCTGGCAGAGGCTCAGGAATGACTTCGGGGCCTGGTGGGCCAGTGGGCCGGGGTGGACGTGGATGCGGAGCTTCCTTGAGCTGCTCAGCCCCTGAGAATGGCTGTCCAGAGCCTGCCTCTCTGCAGTCACTTCTCATTGGACTGGTGGCCAGAAAGGCCCCTCTTGGCAAGCAGATGCTGTTGGCCCGGCCTTTGTCTGCCTTAATCTGAGCCACCAGGCAGCTCAGGCTGATGAATAATGGAGCCAAGCTCATCTGCAGGCGCCCGAGCTTGAGCTGGACAAATCAGGGATTAGAGGGCCTCCCGCCCGCCTCTCAGCCCCCTTGCCTCACTTGGGGCTTGCGCTGCCAGTCTGCAGAGCAGAGGCCTGGCTGGCTCAGACCCCTGGAACATTCAGCAAGGACTGGCCTACATGGGGAAGGAGTGAGTTCCCTGTCCTTAGAGCTTTGCAACCAGCAGCTAAGAGGAGGGGTGCCTGCCCCAAAGAGGCGTTGTGCCAGATGGCCTTGGAACTTCCTTTTGGCATCAGTCCTGTTTCAGAAGCACCTTTGAACGGGATCATCTGGTCCAGCCTTCCCATTTTAAAGAAGGATAAACTGAGGTTCAAGAAAAGGGAGTTAGGGCTTCCCTGGTGGCGCAGTGGTTGAGAGTCCGCCTGCCGATGCAGGGGACACGGGTTCGTGCCCCCGTCCGGGAAGATCCCACATACCGCGGAGCGGCTGGGCCCGTGAGCCATGGCCGCTGAGCCTGCGTGTCCGGAGCCTGTGCTCCGCAACGGGAGAGGCCACGACAGTGAGAGGCCCGCGTACCACAAAAAAAAAAAAAGAAGAAAAAAGAAAAGGGAGTTAGGGAAGACATATGGGAACATATGTATATGTATAACTGATTCACTTTGTTATAAAGCAGAAACTAACACACCAGTGTAAAGCAATTATACCCCAATAAAGATGTTTAAAAAAAAAAAAAAAGAGAGTTAGGCAAGTCACACCATGAGTTGGTAGCAGAAAAAGACCACCCCATAAGGTTGTTGTCAAGATTAAATGAGTTGGTCTTTGGAGAGCCCTTAGAACAGTGCCTGGCACATAGCAAACGCTACATAGGCATTTACTAAAGGAGCTGTGACTGAGAGGTTACTGTTCACAACAAGCTTGTGAAGAGTGTATTATGGTCCCCATTTTACCGTTGAAATAAATGAGGCTCAGAGAGACTCGGTAACTTGCCTGAGGACACACAGCCCATGATCAGCAGACCGTCTCTAAATTCAGGCTTGTGTGAGTCTGGAGTCCTTGCTCAGGGCCCAGCCCAGTGTTCTTCTGGTGACCTCAGGTGCTTGAGGGGCCCCAGTGGAAGCCTGGGAGTGGGCATTGTCAGTGAAGCCGGGGGACGGGCAGTGTCAGCCAACGCCTGGGTCCCCAGAGTCTCCTTCCTGGGTGAATGCGCCAATTTCTCTGAAGCCTTCTCTCTTAGCGGAATCCAGACACTGTCACCTGTGCTCCTTGCCTCTTGCCCAGGCCCACCTGCTGAACCAGGGGGAGGGCAGGTGGGGCCCTGGATGGAGGCGACTCCCCTGCCCCCCACACCACCCCAACAGGTGCCTGAGCCTTCTGCACCCTTCCCTCTGCAGGCTCTTCGGCACCACAGGAAACTGCGCCGCCTGCAGCAAGCTGATTCCAGCCTTCGAGATGGTGATGCGGGCCCGGGACAATGTATATCACCTCGACTGCTTCGCCTGCCAGCTCTGCAACCAGAGGTGAGTGCTGGCCTGTAACAGACCCAACACACTCAGCAGACCCCCACTGACACCTGCTGCCACAGACCAGGAGTGCCATGGAGGCATGCATGCAAATGCGGGTCCTGTGTGTGCATGTTGTGAGCATGTATGTTCATGCGTGTGTTTTATGTACACCTGAGCCCTGTAGCCAAAGGTGTGCCCTCCGATACCGCATGTACATGTTCGTGGAGTACAGCTCTGTGCAAATGTAATGGACGGGGCCATGCATGAGCTGTGTGCAGTGTGTGTAGTGTCCATGCATTTATTTTTTTAATATATTTATTAATTTTTGGCTGCATTGGGTCTTCATTGCTGCGCACAGGCTTTCTCTAGTTGTGGCGAGTGGGGGCTCTTCGTTGTGGTGCGCGGTCTTCTCATTGTGGTGGCTTCTGTTCGTTGCAGAGCCCTGTCTCTAGGCACACGGGCTTCAGTGGTTGTGGCATGTGGGCTCAGTAGTTGTGGCTTGCGGGCTCTAGAGTGCAGACTCAGTAGTTGTGGCACACAGGCTTAGTTGCTCCGCGGCATATGGGATCTTCCCGGACCAGGGCTCGAACCCGTGTCCCCTGCATTGGCAAGTGGATTCTTAACCACTGCGCCACCAGAGGAGTCCCATGCATGTATTGTACATGCATGTTTTAAATGTGTGTGCACAAGAGTTCTGTATGCATGTCCTGTGCCGTGTGTGTGTGCTACATGCAGGAGCGCGCATGGACATTCCAGCGAAAAAGGGTTCCCAGACCTGGAAGGTGAAATCCCCTTGGGGAACGGTCACTCACTTCTGTGATTCTGGTTCCAGCCCAGCCTTGTTTCTGGTGTTTTGGCCCCTTCTTTGTGCCCCGAGCCCCATGGGAGACCCTAGGGACCTAAGGAGCCAGAGCGCTTCAACCCTGGCTGGGGGCCGGGCCCCAGAAGGCAGGCCCTTTTCTCAGGAGCCCCCAGGTGAGGAAGGAGTTCATACAAGTGTTCCCAGAGGGTGAGGTCCAGAGGGACCTGCAGGGAGTGCTGGTTTGGCTGGGGCTCTGCCCAGACCTACTGCCGGGAGGGCTCGGTGAAGTTGCAGCGCCACCTGGTGGTTGAAGTGGGATCTGCTGGGACTGAGCCTGTGACCCTGGGGTCCCACTACAGGCCTCAGACACCCTGGGCACGTCTCTGGGGGAAGGGCTGAGTCCTCCAGCGCTTGAGGAGGACCGAGAGGGGCAGAGAGGCAAAGCAGGGCCTTCTTTGGGTTCGAGGGAAGATGGTGGGACAGCGTCACCTCCTCCTGGAAGGATGTTCCCGGAAACCCACAGATCCTGTTTAGAGGAAGAGTGCCCTTCCCTGAGCCATTTCCTTAAGCTGGGGAGGGGAGCAGAGGGTTGGAAAAGTCAGCCATTTTATCCCTTCCTCGTGCTCCATCTCTGCCTCTCTCCTTCCCTGTCCTCCGTTGGTCTTTTCCTATTTCTTTGTTCCTCCTCCCTTTCTCCCTCTCTGGCACTGAGGTACATTATTTCTACACCTGCCCTCCGACCCCAACCCCACTCCCACCTCCACAGGAGCTCTGACTATGTGGAAGGGCTGTGGCCCAGGCTTATCTGTGTGTCTTACGCCCCAGGCTGCAGGGCCTGGCCGAGAGACTTTCAGGGATCCCCTCTGGAAAGCTCAAGGAGCAGGCTCCCCGGGACCTCACTTCCCCCACGTCCACTTCCTGGGCCGGGCGGGGTCCTGTCTGGAGCCGCCACCGTCCACTGGGACCCCTCCATGGCCTCTCTCTCCTGCTTGGATTTTCCAGATTTTGTGTGGGAGACAAATTCTTCCTGAAGAACAACATGATCTTGTGTCAGATGGACTATGAGGAGGGGCAACTCAATGGCACCTTTGAGCCCCAGGTTCAGTGACGCCCGGCGCCTGGCCGCCCGGCCCGTCCGTCCGCCCGCCCGCCTGCCCACCCGCCCGGCTGGCCAGCCGCTCTCCTGCCGATTACAGCTCCTCTGTCCTCGATGGGAGGAAGGGCCCTTCCTCCAGCGCCGCCCGTCTGTGTGTGACCCCTCCTGGGGCCAGGCTGGGCCTGTACAGTCTGTCTTCTGTATATAAATGGGAACATTTATTTTATGAGAAATGTAATGCGATTTTATTACTGGCGTGGATTAAACTTATGAATGTTTCCGGGGAGGTTATTCTGCATTGATCACATGACTGACACAGACCTGGGGCCCCTCCCCTTGGCTTGGGAGTAAAACAAGACCCTCCCCTTGGTCCTTCGTTGTGGGGGGCGTGCCTGGGGCTCTAGTGTATGCCGTTGCCGGCAGGGCGGCTCCAGGTGGGCTTTAGCGGGAACAAGCTGGAGGGGAGGGGACAACCCCAAGCACCCCCTCAGCCAGAAGGTGGGGCTAGGGTGTCCTCCCCCTCCCCTGGCAGAGCATATACCCTGGCCCCCGAGATGAAAACCACCCTTCCCTGGGCTCCTGTGTTACATCCACCATTGAAACCCCCCAGACTGCCCAGACAGGGACCCAGCTCTGGTCTGCCTCCATGGTAGGACCCCAAATCCTGAGCTCCCTGCCATGGGAGCTCCATTCTTAAACCCCTCTTAACCTTCATGGGGACGGACAGCATTTGCTGTCTCTTCCTTACAGCCTGGGCCCAACCTGGGGCCTGCCTTTCTGCTCCCCTGGATGAGTGAGAACAATTCTGTTTCCCTGTTAACTCAGCCCACGCAGGCGGGAGGTTTTCGTTCATTCTGTCGGCAAATCTGTCGGTCTCAGCCCTGCGCTGCAAGTACCAGACACAAGGATGAATCATGGACTGGACACAGTCCGTGCCCTTGAGGAGAAGGGGGAAAGCCAGGAAAACAAACAGAGCACATCAAGGTGAGGACGAGCACCATGGGGAGACCTGGGACAGGCTGGTTCCCTCCAGCAGACATGGGACCATTTGTGACGACTGCAGAGTCAGACAAGTCAACAGACACACAGTCAGACACATACGTGTACTGGCAAGCAGGAGAGATGGACACACAAGTAGATGGATGTGTAGGCAGAGATAGGTAGGGACAGACAGAACGCCGGCAGGTACTCAGGCTGGAAGGCAGCCAGACATCCAGCGGCTGAGCTAGGCTCACCCGGGGCAGCAGGGATGCTGTCTTGGTCATGGCTGAAGCCATAGTGCCGAGCACATAGCCTGGAACTGAAAAGGTATCACTGAACAGTATTAAAAAGAGAGGCTCCTTGGGTCCAAAGCCTGAACAGAGAAGGCTATATGGACAGGCTCCCCTGACCATCAGGCCACTCACTCCTCCTTCCCCAGGGACAGTTTTTATCCTGGCCACAGACCAGAGCCCAGATGGAGTTAGCCTACAGCCTCATCCTCTGCCTGCTTCTGGGCAGGGAACTGGCTGCCTGGGCGAAGCGGGGATGCGCTGCCGTCTCACGTCACCTGCCCCCGGGCCTGCTCCTCCACTTGAAGTGAAGCGGGAGGATGGCTGAGCTCTTATGGGCGCTTGGAGGAGGCTGCGTCTCCAAGATACGGTTTTGTGGCCAGTGGCCCAGTCTGTGGGAAGGGATCTTTAGGGCCAAGGATCTTGGGGTAGGAGTTCTCTACTTTGGGACTTCCACTTTCTATGAAGGAGCCGCACCCGTGTACGTGAGAGAAAAGAGAGGCTGCAGTGGGTATATTTGAGTGAGTCTGGTGGGTATATTTGAGTGGGTCTGGTGAGACCAGGGAGCTGTCGTCTGTGTGTGACCATGTGAGATTGTGAATGGGTTTGAGCACATGAGCTTGAGGCTGGAGTCTGTAATGAGGGCTTTTTTTCTCGCTCAACATGAACATTATTTCCCTGGACCGTAGCAGAGCCCTCAATGCCAGACCCTCCCTGGGCCCTTATGTCTAGGATGGCTGTGCCCACCCCAAGGACCCAAGTCCTAACTTCGGAGTCTGCTGCAGATAAAGTTGTAACAAGTTAATTACATGGTTATCGAGAGATAACGGAGCCACTCGAATGCAGTTTCTGGGCGATTACAATTGTTTCCAACAGAGTTACCATATTGCAGCCATGAAATAACGTGTCATTTTGCAGTAATTATGTAATTAACTTGTCTCACACTGTAGGTTGCACAACAATTAATTCACTCACAATGAGATCGACTCAAAGTCAGGCAGCCGGGCTTTGAAAGCCCCCAGGGGCAGAGCTGGCCTTCTAAGATGACCCCAGCCCCACTCCGCTTGCCCCATACCTGGACAGGGTGCTTCCTCAGCCTAACATGGAACGTTCCAAGTTCGGCATCATGGCTCCGCTTACCGCTGCCTCACCATCCTCATCCAGGAAATGGGGATGATCTGTGTCCTGAGATCTACACTGTGAAGTGCTGTGCTTACGTGAGCTGGGGACAGCCGCAAGGCTGAGATCTACACTGTGAAGTGCGGTGCTTACGTGAGCCGGGGACAGCCGCAAGGCTGAGATCTACACTGTGAAGTGCGGTGCTTACGTGAGCCGGGGACAGCCGCAAGGCTGAGATCTACACTGTGAAGTGCGGTGCTTACGTGAGCCGGGGACAGCCGCAAGGCTGAGATCTACACTGTGAAGTGCGGTGCTTACGTGAGCCGGGGACAGCCGCAAGGCTGAGATCTACACTGTGAAGTGCGGTGCTTACGTGAGCCGGGGACAGCCGCAAGGCTGAGATCTACACTGTGAAGTGCGGTGCTTACGTGAGCCGGGGACAGCCGCAAGGCTGAGATCTACACTGTGAAGTGCTGTGCTTACGTGAGCCGGGGACAGCCGCAAGGCTGAGATCTACACTGTGAAGTGCGGTGCTTACGTGAGCCGGGGACAGCCGCAAGGCTGAGATCTACACTGTGAAGTGCGGTGCTTACGTGAGCTGGGGTCACCATCCTGGATATCATGAGGTCCTGAGTAGGAAACCCTTTGCACAGGAAGACCCAGAGCAGTCCACAGCTGCCCCCAGGAAGAGGCCACACAGGCGTTGCCTCGGCAGGTGTAGAACCAATGGTAGGGGGGAGGGGAGAGAGCCAGAGAGGAGACCAATCTCCCTCTGTAGCAGGGCAACCAAGCTGGGGCTGGAATGGCTACTGGGGGCTGGGGATTATGCACCTGGAGAGGATTTGCAACCCCCAGAGGAAACCCAGGAAAAGCCTGATCTCCCCCGCCTCCCCAGCCACTGTGTATGAGAAACTTGTTCAAGTGTAGGGCATGAATCGTCCTGACCTGGTTCTCCTTGAGGCCGTAGCTCACCACGGAGGATTGAAGTTGAGGAAGCCAGGGAGCACTGAACGTGAACCATTAGAGGCTGTAGCAGCTCAAGCCTCAGCCTGGGGCTTGTGGGTAGTGGGGATGTGGAAAGCCTTGCACTAGCTATGCACAAATCCCCTCCATCCCCAGCCAGCCCCTGGGACCCCATCTCCCCACCTGCTTTCCTTAGTGCCCTGGTGTCAGAGATACTCTAACAAGGGGCCTGGGACCCATGGAACATGACACCTGCTTACGCCCCCGCTCCTTGGTCTGAAGCTGGGCCGCATAGTCTGTGTTTGGAAAGAAGTTGGATTCTAACCTTGACACTGCTGCAGGGCCCATCATGGAATCTCGTATGGGTCCTCTTCTCCTGGGCCTGGTCCCAGAAACCATGCCCCATATCATGAGACATGTAGGAGCCACAGGTGGAATCCACGTGAAATTCCTGCCTGGGAAATCTCACCTCTACGTGGAGATAACTGCTCTCGCCCTTAAAGCTCTCAGAGGTAGTCAAGGCCAGACTAAATCTGGCACTGAGTGATCCCCAGCACCACCCATCGGCGGGTGCTGCCACCAGGTGAGGGTAGGTTAAGGAAAGATGCTTTGTAGCTGTGGCTGTGCATCACTCTTGGTGAAAATTCCAGTGAGAGAATTCTGTCAGTCTGCAAGTCAATATTTAGCTATATGTTACCTCCCAAACTAGAATTAGCTGAAAATGAATGGATAAAGATGAGCTGATGTGAAGGTAAGTTGGTCCAGAAAAATACTCGCTCAAGATTGGTTTATCATGAAAAAATGATCAGATGACCCAAACACACACACACACACACACACACACACACACACACACACACACACGCGTGCGTGCACACACAGGTAAAATCCAGAAAAGGGTGCTGGTTCATCCGCACCTCATGAGCAAAACTCATCTCTGCTCCTGGCCCCTGGGGAGGACTCTCATACTGCTTTATCCCAGCAAAGGTAGCAACCTCCTACCCCCAGACACGAGGCTGAAGGGTGTCCAGATCTCTTCAGGCTCTTGGTACCTCCAGAGTAGATTGTTCCTGAGCTCCCTCCTGTTGGGGCCATTTTCCGTCACCCAGCAATAGCCCCTCCAACCAGTGGGTCTGCCCGCAACCTAGCGACACCTCTCTGTTTCTGCTGCCATGTTGAGCCCCGAGGCTCCAGTGAGGCCACCCTCACCCACTCTCCCCTCGGGGCTGGGTCCAGGGCTCACGTAATAAGTTTCACATCAAACTTCTTTCCACCATGTGGTTTTTCCCTTTCTCCACCTGCACCCCCTTCTTGGATCAGGGGACGTCCCTTGCTGGGGCTCCTTCCACCTGGGTTAGACCCTCATGACCCTCTCTAGGGGCTCAGGGCCGCACCTAGGAAGGGGAACGCCATTGCTGTTCAAGGCATTCATCAGGGGTGCAGGGCAGAGGTGAGAGGCACTTTACTATGAAACTGCTGCAGCAGGAAGAGGGAGAAGCTGGGCCAGGCCTCAGAAAGGAGGGAGAGAAATTAGCTTTTAAAACCTATTTCCAGTGCGGGAAAAAAGACCTGGATTCAAATATTCTGGACTCTACAAAATTCTGTACTCTGAACATGTAGTCACTGCTGGAACATTCACTATATACAGCCAGGTCTAGGTCCACTTGTTCTGAGGCCTGGGACCCTCCCACAGGAGGCCTGGGCTCCCCACAGCAGCCTCTAACTGCACCCCACAGGCTGTTCCTGGGCATCGGTGTGTGCTTTCTGGAAAGGGCACTGCACCCTGGGACCAGTGTGGGACAAACTCCGTGGGCTTTCATAAGTAAAAACACGCCTAACCCACTTGAGCCACTTGTAACTCTATTAGGGAAGTGCTATTTTTATCACCCCTGTTGCTATGGGTGCTATTATTATCATCATCCCCATTTCACCGTTGAAGAAACTGAGGCTCAAAGAGCCATTCTAGCAAGTAATAGAACCTCGATCTGAATTCAGACCCGTTCTAACTCCAGATTCCATACAGGTAATTCTCATGTGAAATGGACACCTAGAGGCAGCCCTGTGCAGTGGAAGGATCTAGGAGTGCTCAGTAGCTTTTACCCATAACAGAGCCCCTGGACCCCCTGCCCTACCCCTGTTTCTCACTACAAACCATCCCCCAACTGACAGCTTGTTTCTTGGGTAAAGAGGGCCCTTGGGCACTTCTGTCCCTTATTGCACATCCTAACTGAGCCTGTCACTGGTCCTGGCCTATGCTGGGTGCTGAGTGGGATGAGCAATTCCAGATGATGGAGTCAGAGGCAGTGCAGGGTGGAGCAGTGGTGGGACTCCAGGCAGCTCATCCAGTCCCCGGGCTGGAGGTTTCTCAGTCATCCAGTCCCTGAGCTGGAGGTTTCTCAGTCATCCAATCCCTGAGCTGGAGGTTTCTCAGTCATCCAATCCCTGAGCTGGAGGTTTCTCAGTCATCCAATCCCTGAGCTGGAGGTTTCTCAGTCATCCAGTCCCTGAGCTGGAGGTTTCTCAGTCATCCAATCCCTGAGCTGGAGGTTTCTCAGTCATCCAGTCCCTGAGCTGGAGGTTTCTCAGGGAGGCAGTCCCCAGTGCATCATCATTCATTCTGTCACGGAACCAGCCTGCCAGCCAGTGAGCAGACATGAATCAAGTGTCTGCTACATGCCAGGCATGGTGCTGGGCGCAGAGGAATGGAAATGCCAGTGGAGAAGGCAGACAGGGTCCTTCTCTGTGTGTAGTTTAGAGCCAGCCAAGTGGGGGAGACAGATGATAAACAAATAGATCAATAACAAGCTAAATATAGTTCTGAATAGCTAGAGGGCGGCCTACTTTAGACAGAGTGAGAAGGAATGACCTCTTCTGGCCCATTCTTATGGACCATCTTAATCAAAGGGCTCATTTTGGGGGAATTGAGGACCAGAGAGGAAGCAACGCCTAGGGCACACTGTAGCCAGCCTGGTCTGGAAGCCTGACCTCCTGGCCCTCAGCCTGGCCCAGGGCTCTGTCTCCTGCCTCCTGAGACCTGCATTCCAGCCAAGGATCCTACTTGGGTGTGCTCGGCCCCGGGCGTCCCCGGGAGTCCCGACCAGCAGGACAAATCCTTGTGAGTCCGAGGAGGAACCTGTAGGGGTTGAAAAGAGAAGAAGGGGCAGGAGACGCGAAAGAATGGAGGCAAGACAAAATCCTGATCAAGCCTCAAACCTTTATTGTTGCAGTAGCTGTATTTATACAGTACAGAGAAAGGGGGGCGGGATCCAGAATAAGGGAAGTACTTGGCAAATTATCATTGGTGCTGCGTGCGCGGGCTTTCGTTGGAAGCGCGGGCTTTCGTTTTTAGGCGCGGGCTTTTATCTCATTAAGCAGGAAGAGAAGCAGGGTGTCGGCCATCTTCTAATGGCGAAAACTTCTTGGCTCCCAACACTTGGGCACACAGTGCATGGAGGAGAGAAAGCATCACTCAGCCCTGATGCCTGCTCGCTGCTTCTCTTCCTTTGTTTTCCAGGTTAACAAGACATAGTTTTCCTTAAAATACCAAGAAACTGGGCTTGGGATCTTGGCTGCCATCACAGGTCTCCTTGCCCCATAATACCACTAACTTGGGACATGTCGACTGGATCCATGGCTTCTGGGGAATTCTAGCCTGCTTGTTCTGAACACCTGGAATTACTGCCCTCCACAGAGGAGGCATCAAGAAAGTAGGTTTCTCTGCAGACTCTGCATGACCAGTTTTCCAGGGAAAAAGAAGATTTGCTGTAAAAGCAGGAATTGGCAATGCACAGAGGGCCACAGGACAATGGGACCAGCATGACCAATCCTCCTTTTTCTCTTCTCCAGACCTCACCACCCTCAGCCTGGCTGGTCTCTTCTGAGGGGAGGAGGTCCAGGTTGAGGCTCAGCCTCAGGGTTCCTAATGGACTGTCCTGGCCCAGAGAGGGGCCAAGGCAGGTGGGTTTCTCTTCACTGTGCATCACGGAGCTGAGGCTGGGGAATCCTGCTGCTGCCAACAGTGCACCCCATCAGGTGCCCCCCGGAGGAAGGGTTGTTTTGTCTGGCTCCTGTGGACACCCCTCCTGCTTCATCCTGGCCTTTCATGCAGGGCCATGGATTTCCAGAATCCAGCTAACACCAGAGCCGCCTGCTTCTAGGCTGGGGACTCCAGGCGACCATCCACCCCTACCCTCCCACAGTGAAGAACTGAGGGGGACTTGGCATAAAGTAGGGCTGGAGTTGACACTGGCTCCGTGAGGCTCAGGAGACCCTGGACCCCCTTCTCCAAGTTCCCACAGGCTGGCTGCCCCTCAGCCTGGGGCCCAGCTGGCCTGGCCTGGCCTTCACGCCCTCCCCTGCACCTGTCTTCTTATTTAGGGCCTGTTTGGAAGCTAATCCCTGTGTTCATTAAGTGACCCCCTCCTCCCGCCCCTCTGCTCTCAGTAGAAACAAGAGAGCTAATTACTAACTGCTCTGAGGCCTCGCCACAGGCCATTTTAGAGCTGATGTGGCCCTTAAAATGGGATTTAAAAATCTCATTTCCCTGTCATGAAGCGGGCTGCCCTTCCCTCCCTGTTAAGGCTAATTACTACCACTTCCCATCTGTAGAGGGATCCTGTACCTTGTCCTCCCACCCAGCCTCAGGCTGTGGCTTTTTGCAGAAGCCTCCCGGCTGTTGGGGAGTTCCCTCCAGGCACATGCCCCAGTGAGTTCAGGAAGGCTGAGCTTGGAGGAGACTGGGCAGGATGGGCCCGAACGGGTAGGGTTGGATGAAGAGACAGTGTTGAGGAGGAGGGGTGAAGGGAAAACCAGTGCTGAACTGTGGCCACCATCCCCTCCGGAGCTTCAGAATTTCCCTGCTTAAAGGCAAGACTTGAACAGGCCCTGTAGAAGGGAGAATGGGATCTCGGCTGTGGAGCTCCCTGGAGCTCTCCGTGGTCCTGAACTTTTTGAGGCCGAGCCCTTTGGTCCTCAGTCAGCCACAGAGTGGAAACCGTGGTGGAAATCACCTCCAAGTATTACGATGTGGGCTTCGCCTGGAAGACAGGAGCTCACTGCCTCCAGAAGCAGCTGGATTCTAAGGGAGGCCCCTGTTTAGGCCCCTCTAACTCCAGGAAATGATGCCAACAGCGCCCTTCGTTGTGACCTGTCTTCTTCCCCTCTGCCTCCTGTCTGGGACCTGCAAGGTGGAAAAACCAAACTAAAAAAGGGCAATTTTTTTTTTTTTGGCCATGCCACGTGGCTTGCGGGATTAGTTCCCCGACCAGGGATTAAACCCGCCCCCCCTGCAGTCGAAGCACAGAGTCCTAACCACTGGACCGCCAGGGAATTCCCAAGGGGCAGTCTTCATTTTGTCATATGTGTAAGTTTGTTTCATTTCAAAACTACAATTTTCTTTTGCACTTTAGATATTATATTTATTTTAAATCATATAGGGGGATGCCCTAACATTGTTTCCTTAATTTAGGGCCTCTAACTTGGGCTCCCAACTCCATCCGGCTCTGCTCCCCTGTGTTCACTGGGGGATTTGCTACATAATCCTAGAGGTCCCTCCCCTCCCACATTCTGGGAGCCCTTGAGTCCCCTGTCAAAGGACATGTGGTGGTAGGCTGTTACTGCATGCTGTCTTCCCAGCCCCACCAGCAGTAGATGTCCACCAGTGTTTAGCCCATAACCTGTTAGAGTGGGAATATAAGGAGAAAAGTGGCATGGCCTGTCCTGCTGGGGACCCCCAAGCCTCCACAGTGCAAGCCCTACCTCAGGCCAAGCAGGGGTCAGACTCTACCTTCCACCACTGGCTTTGTCTCTTGTGACCGTCACCACCAGCAGCACTTTGAAGAGTGAAGCATCAAGCCTAACCCCCCATCCTCTGCTCTGCCAGTCCTGTACACCTTCAAGCTTCACCTTCTGATTTTTGCAGGAAAACAGGCAAGGATAAAAGCTCCACACAGAGGAAGGGGCACAGATCCCAGAGTCCCACAGTACATGTAAATTCCGGGCTCCTGACCCCACCTGGGTGATGAGCGGATCCCCATTACACTTCTGGTTGCCTTTATTCCCTAAAGGAATGCTCACATTTCTACCTACCCCCACTGCTCATCAGTATCCCCTTTGTCCAGCAAAATAATGCCCTTAGGCCTGAAGAGACTTTAGAGGCAGGATATCAAGAGCCCCTTGTTCCCTGTGGACCGTCTACATTCCTGAGGTCACAGACCTGTACCCTCTGGGAACTTATCCACCCAACAGCGCAAATGACAACTCCCCATAATGGAAATGTCTCTGCTTATTAAATCCATGTCCCCTCCATTGCTGTATTTGTCTCACAACCTCCCTGGGAGAGCACAGGTTCATATGCCCATTTTACAGGTGAGGAAATAAAAGACATTGTAATGTGGCCAAGTGGTGCAGAGGAGGGAATAGAAGTCAGCTCTTCTGTATCTTGGGGCAGGACGCCTGCTCTGTGGTTCCTCGGGCATACATCATCAATACAAGCCATCCACAGTGAGGATGAATGAATGAGTACCACGTTGTGAGAACTCTGAAGAGGAGGTGTGGTAAGAAAATATCTGAGAGGAGGTGGACACAGAGTTGCTTCTTACAGAAAGAATAGCTAGAAATATGAGGGAAGCCCTTACAGGTACAGGGGGAAGTTGACTGGTTGAGACAGAAGACGGGACATAGGGAGGTAGAATGTGTTTGGAGTTGACATGGGAGACAAGAAATTAAGAAGAGTTTAAGCCTTTATGTGCAAGGCAATAGAGAGCTATAATAGGTCCCTGAGCAGGACACATGGCACATAGGGAAGTAGGCTAGAAGTAGAGAGCAGTTCACAGAGATACTGGATGGTCTCTGGCTTGTGGGACAAGGCACATGATCCGGGTCAGGGGGTGCCCTTGACTGGGGAGGACTCTGAGGTCTGATAGACCAGAAGTGTTCAACAGGTGGCAGAGTTCAGCACCATGGGGTGATATTTTTAAACACTGCCTCTCCCGAGGGGTAATAATGCTAACTGCAAGAAGAGATGATCAATCTCTCGGCTAAAAATTGGGCATGACATGGCCTAGGACAGAGTTCTGTGGCTGGTCACTAGGCACCTCCTATCAGGCTCCCGTTATTTGGTCCTCTTTGGGGGCAGTTCTTCAAAGAGCTGAGTAGTACCATGTCACACAATTTTCCATCACAGGCACGGATGAGGTTGTGAAAGAAATTATCTGAAGTACAGACATCACAAATCATCCCCGATAGCTATCTAGTGACATAGGCAGAAAAGAGTGAGGTTGGTTTAACTCCTCCATCCATCCCTCCCTCTTTCCATTCCTCCTTCCATCCACTTTTCTCTCTATCCAAGGCATGTTGAGCATCTAATATAGGATAAGGCAAGAGAGATACAAAAGAAATGGAGCAAAGTCCCTGCCCTCAGAAACTCTCACAGAAAGGAAGGGCGTCAGGAGCCAGCCAGTGACAAAGTCATAACTCAGAGTTGTCGGTGTCATGATAGAGCTTCAGAAAGAAGGGAGAGAAGGTGACTAACTCAGCCTGGCAAACAGGAGAGTTTCTGAGGAAAGGACACTTGAACCATCAAACAAGGGAGGATGAGCATGGCAGGCAGTGGGTAAAGGCCCAGAAGTGGGAGAGAGTGGGCTTGGGTGGAGGGTGTCCAGGAGCTCGGTGTGCCTGCAACACAGAACACAGAGGCCCCAGGGGAGAGTGGCCAGGCTGCTTGCAGGGGCCCTCATGTCAGGCAGGGGAGATGGCCCTTTATCCTCGAAGCAACAGGGAAATGTCACAGCTTTGTAAATGGAACAAGGACATGATCAGATCTGTACTCTTTGAAAGATCACTCTGGGGTGATGTAAAGGGTGAATCAGAGGGAGCAGACACCAGGGGTGGGGACACCTGCACTTTCAATTGCCCAGGTGAGAAGTGAGTTTTGCATAACTTGCTCCTCATGGGCCCCTGCTGGGATTTTTTATTTTTATACCCATTCAAAAACCATATACTAGAACCCTCCTGGGGATGCAGAGGTGAAGTGCTCTACCTGCCATAGCCTCTCAGGTCTGCTTTTTTCCCTTTTCAGAAAACCCAGCCTCCCGTATCTCCTCCCAAAGACTTTTACCCATGTTCTGCTCCTAGGGCTTCTGCAAGCACAGAGAATAAAATAGCCAAAGGAACGGTGTTCATATTGGGTAAACAACTTTTTATGAGTTGAGATGGACTGTGGCCACCTCCTCAGTACAACCCCCTGTTACCAGGGAAGACATCTGGGGCTTACAGAGAAAGGAATTGAGAATGGTGCCAATATCCCAAATGACTCAGGGGGGAGCATTTTCTGTGAATGGAGGAGCCTGTGAAAGCAGGATCAGAAATGAGTCAAACACTTCCTTAGTACAATAATCCCAGGTCATAATTATTGGAGAGAAATAAAAATCAGGTTATTAGGAGGAATATGCATTCCTCTGGTGAGAATCAGCTTTGTTGCAGTGGTGAATTTCTCTTAGGTAAATCCAGGAAGAAGCAGCGTATGTCTGATTGAGAGACTGAAGTAGAGTCAAAGCTTGAACATCTTTTTCTCTCCCACAGGAACAAGGGAGCAGCTCCCTGAGACACCCTATATGGTGGACATTTGGTTGACTCCCAACCTCCATCCCACAGATGATCAGTCTAAATCAAAAGAGTACACCTGGCCCCTATTATTGGCCCAGAGTGAGTAGGTATACAAGTTGTCTTGAGGAAGCTCTGTTTGCCACCGGAAGCATCTTATGACTGCCAAGGAAACCAGCCTTAGAATGAAGCTGACACGCAGGAAGGCAGAATGGAGGAATGGAAACCCCTATGTCCTTGATGGCTTCATTAAGCTGCCGGAAGTACATACTTGGGGCCCACCCTATCTCTGGTGTCTTTATTCTTTGTGGCTCCTTTTCAAAACAATGAATCTGAACCTTGGAGGATAGGAGGTGTTGGGAGGAGTGGGACCCCTTGCTAAGAACCTATTGCCAGCTAGGCTGCATTAACACAATATAGTGTCGAAAATGTGGGAGGTGATGGGTTCACACTGCTGTCTCCTGGCCAGACCACCTCTGTGCTTTGGACATCGGAAAGGAGGTCCAGGACGGCAGGGAGAAGGGAGACCTTGCTAGATGAGGAGTTTGTTTGTTTGTTTTGTTTTTGTGGGTTTGTTTGTTTGCCGCACCAAGCGGCTTGCAGGATCTCGGTTCCCCGACCAGGTATCGAACCTGAGCCCCTGTGGTAGAAGCACAGAGTCCTAACCACTGGACCGCCCGGGAATTCCCAGCAACTGAGCTTGTTAACTACAGAAGAACAGCCTCTGGGCCATGGTGTTCCTGTCTGGAGAGTAGAGTTGTCAAAAGTGGTGTCTGGCAAAGTGGGGTTTGATGTCTGGTGCTGTTACTTTCATACTAGGTGATGTCACACGTCTGTGCCTCAAAATCTCACTTACCTCACAGGGATATTAGGAAGACTAAATGAGGTGGTGCATAATAGGCCCCTAGTACTGTGTGTGACACATAGCAGTTCCTCAATTAACGTTAGATATGATTATGATTATTGCTGTTATTAGCTGAATGGTTGTCATGCGGACAGGGAGATTCCGGGGCGGGGGGGTGTTAGAGGGAGGAGCATGCAGACACCATACAAGGATGACTCTTTTTGTTTTTGTTTTTTTTTGCGGTACGCGGGCCTCTCACTGCTGTGGCCTCTCCCATTGCGGAGCACAGGCTCCGGACGCGCAGGCTCAGCAGCCATGGCTCACGGGCCCAGACGCTCCGCGGCATGTGGGATCTTTCCGGACCGGGGCACGAACCCGTGTCCCCTGCATCAGCAGGCGGACCTTCAACCACTGCGCCACCAGGGAAGCCCAAGGATGACTCTTATTATTAAAGCTTCCCTTCCCTGGAGGTCTTCAAACAGAGACTGAATGACCCCCCTCCCCAACTCTAAGAGCCACCTCCAGTTCTTGGACAGACTTTTGGGGTCCCTTCCACAACTTTTGCACTTGGTGGGGATGCCCATGACATCTGTCAGGCTGTCTGCTGTGACTTTATTCCAGCCCAGAGGAAAGGAAATGGGCAGATGGCATGATCCCAGCCAGTGTCTGCACAGGCGGATGCAAGACCTTCTTCCTGACTCATCTCTCTGCTCGGAAAGCCCTCAGAATTCCCCTTTCTGAACACAAGCAGCAGGATAGGGACAGGGACGAGGGCAGGAAGAGGTGGCTTAATAAAAAATCCCAATAAAACTCTGCAGCCCCTGGTGGCCAGAGGCAGATCCTGGGTATAAGCCTTCCTTAGACCCACCCACGGGGGGACCCTGACTAATATTCCTGGAGCCTCTGTCTGCCCCCGGCTTCATTGATGATTCTGAAGGGGGCTGAGATGTCCAGCGGGGCCCCGCAGTGCTGCCTGACGATACTGCTGAGCCTCCAGGTAAGCCCCACTCCAGCACACATACCCCGCCCCCCATTCCAGACCCTCTGCTGAGGAATGGGTTTGATTCAATCAGCCATTGGCCTGTGGGACCGCCTGAGTCAACTTATGGGCAGATGCCGGCTCCGGGGAGTCACACAGCCCTGGCGTGGAATTTGGAGCAGGCTTATTAAAGAACAGCAGCGAGATGCTGGGATGGGGTTCTGTTCCCTCAGAGCAACCAGACCCAGGTAGGCTCCAGCTAGGGAAGGGCAGGTGGGAGCCGAGGTAGAGCCCACAAGGGATGCTGCTCTGCTCGTCAGAGCTGGCCTCCCTGCTGGGAGTTCTGGGTGGGACAAGCTTGGATCTTATCCCCTCTACCTACCCCTAATATAAAGCGCAATGCTTTAAGGAGTCTGGACTGCAAAAAGCGAAGTCTGGCCAGTCTGAAGACAGCTAGACAAAGGCCTGGTGCGGGACCTCACAGAGCACCTCGGCCCTCAGCTGCCTATAAAAGGGAGGAAAGGAGTGCGGACGTTGCAGTTCAGCTTAAAAAACAAACCTGTGAAACAGAACCAGCAGCCCCTCCCCTTCCCCCTCGCTGCAGTATTAGCAGGAGGGGCTGAAAACATTTGTTCAGAGAGAGAGAGGCGGGAGGGGGGTGGGGGGGACCCTAAGTGCTTCTGCTTCCTTTTTTCTGCCCAATCATGCAGAAGATGCTGGCAGCTGCAAAGATTCAATTATGCACAATGTGAAAAATCATTTACAAAAATAATGGCACTCGAAAAAAATGGCCTCTCCAGAAATGGCGTGGAACAATAAATCCGTTAATTAGCTAATTAATATTCAATTGGGGTCAGTGGGCTTAATAGAACCTTTCTTGGAGACCCAAGAAATTCTAAACTGCCGCGAGGCGCCTGCCCACTGCCATTATCTCGGACGAGCAGGCCCTTATCGAGCCGCCAGCTGTCCCTGAACAATGCGGGGCCCTTATCAGCTGGGGCAGCAGCCCTGGCCGCTCGCTCCGGCTCCCTCCGCCCGGAGGAGCACACAGCCTCTTGGTAATTGATATATGGCGCAGCTTTGTCTGAGGCTGTTTGCTCTGCTGGTATTTAAGGCAGTGTGGGGGGCAGGCGGGGGGGAGCCCTGATTGATTGCCATTGGCCAAGTTTCTGCCGTCAATGACAACCCGTCAATGAGGGACCAGCCAATGGCAGCGGCTAACACTCGATGCCCCGGCCATCTGGGCCAGGCCAGTGGCTTAACACGTGGCCCAACTGGGTCTGGCTTGAGTGTTGTTGCCCTCCTCAAATGGGAACTCGAACCCTCAGAGGGGTATTTGAGTGGCTGGCCAGCATCCCCTGCCCTGTTTTGCTGGTCAGAGGTTGGATCAGACCCTTGCGGCTCTTAAGTGTGGTCCATGTACCTGCAGCATTCATCGTCCAGGAGCTTGTTAGAAACACAGATTCTTGGTGCCATCTCAGATCTCCTGAATCTGAATATCAGGGGATGGGGCCCGGGAATCTAGGCTTTAATCAGCTCTCTAGATGTCTCTGATACTTGTTAAAGTTTGAGAAGCAGTTAACAAGATCAGAGTTCCCACTGCTAGCTGTCTTAGAATCACCTGCGGTGAGGGAGAATTAAATACACAAATTCCCACTGAAGTGTGTGCCTTGAGCACTGGTAGGTACAAGGTACTCTGGGAACACTAGGGCTGGCCAGCAAAGAGGCAGGGAAACAGGCTGCAATGGTCACGGCCCTCCAGGGGGCAGGGTGGGGTTCTTGTCCAGTGTGGAACAAGGCTGCATATGTCTAGTGTGGAACAAAGCTGCAACAGTGTAGGCAAGCTCTGGCTATACAGGATTTGGGCTCCAGGAACCCACTTGGGAGCCGTTAGGTATTCAGAACGCACTCTCTACAGAAATGATGTTCCACATAGGAGAATGGGTCCCCGGGCTAGTCCCCAGACACCATGAGACCCAGAGCGAAGCTGTCTCAGCACATCTCCTTAACAGGAGGGGCCGTGGGATGGGGAAAGGAAGAGAAGGAAGTAGAGAAAGAGAAGCAAAGGATGGAAAAGGAACCTGTCAATTCTCTTCCCAGGGTTCACAGCACAGAGTCGGGCCTTGGCTGCTCCCTGAGTGGGCAGTTGCCTCTGTGTCCTACATTCCCATCCTGCCCCATCTTCTCTCTTCACCCCATCCTCTATCACTGCCCCCTCTCCAGCCTGCCCAGCCCAGACCCACTTGTCCAGAGTCACAATACTCAGGGAACGGCTTGCTCATGTCTCTACGTGTGAAAGAGTCTGAGTCACAGGGGTAGAAGGACTTTAGGGGGACCTGGACTTGCAGCCCTCCTAGGATGAGGAGTTTGGGAGAGCCCCCCCGCCCTGATCACACCCCATCTTCTCTCTGGGGTTGAGTGAGAATTAGTCAAGCAATAGGAACCAGGAGGCCACAGGGAGGGCCAATCACCAGGCATAACCCAGCTCCGGCTCAATGCCCTGATCCCACACAGTGCAGAAGTGATCTGCACATCGCAGAGCCTGGTGATAGGTATTCACAGCCAGGGCCAGGTGCAAGGAGGGCTGAGCATCAGCGGGCAGCAGGAGCCATGGGCAGGCTGGTGGGCGAAGCTGCTCTAAGCAATGAGCAGGTGACCCGGTGGGGCCTCGAGCCTCATAACAAGTTAGAGTGAAGGGATCGGCCCTGGGGCCTGAGGCAGGGACCAGGTGCGATGCGAAGTGAGACCAGAGTGTGGGCCCCACTGAGGCCACAGCTGGGGTCGAATGGCTGATGAGAGAGGGAGGGAAGCAGCAAGCAGCCAATCCGAGCCGTCTCTTTGCCTTTAATGAGGCTCGGCAGCGAGGGCTCAAGGGCTGCTCCTCCCAGGTCATTTCCGCCTTGAGAACCCGGGGCCTTCTGGGCCTTGACCTCTGTGTGGGAGGGTCAACAGGCATTTCTAGAGCCACCCCGGGCCTTGGGGAGGCTCAGACGTGCTCCGTCTGCGCGGGAGTCACCGGCACGCAGCAAGGGAAGGAGCACAGCTGATACTCAAGTTTTCAACCGAATGATCCCTTCGTCGGCGACTTCTCTGCGGCTCTTGGTGGCATCGAAAGGCTGTCGAAGAATATCAGAGGCAAGTACCCATCGTCCATCACTCTGCTGGGTTAAATGACTGCCATTTTGATGTGTGAATAAACCCTAATAAGAAAAATAACTTTTTGTTAAGTGAGCAAACCAGTAACTTGAGAACCCGTGGATTAACCCGGGCCCTAACCTACCAAGTGAGCAGTTATCTTCTGAAGCTGCCCACCGTGACTTTTGCCCTCACGGTTATCCTTGATCCCTCACAGAGCAAGTCTGCTCTTTTGGGCAACTCGGGTTCCACCCATGTCGTCAGATCTTGGGATTGGAGGCCAAAGGTGGTGTGGAGTCTTGGCCTCATCCCCTTTGGGGAGTGAACATGTGATCCCAGGTCGGGGGTGCTGCCCTGTACAAGCTGGTGCAGGAGCAAGATACCCCAATCTTCCTTTCCCAGATCATATCTGCTCTGGTTTCAAGAGTTCCCACCGCTAGCTGTCTTAGAATCACCTGCGGGGGGGGGAGAATTAAATATACAGATTCCCACTGAAGTGTGTGCCTTGAGCACTGGTAGGTGCAAGGTACTCTGGGAACACTAGACCTTTCGAGAGGTCACTGAATGCTGGCCCCCTTTGGAGAGCCCTCCATGGCGAGTTGTTGGTGGGAGAGAGAGAGTGAGAGACTCAGAGACAGACTTGGGCGGGGCAGAGAGGGCTGGTTGGTTTGTGTGAGAGTTGGGGGGAGCGCTAATCATTGGTTAGATTATCCGGACTGTTCTTTGGCTGCCACACAGACTTCCTATGTCTACAATGACAGTTGCCAGGATGTGAGTTATAGCAGGCTGGGACCCTGCAGGTTTTCCTGACTCCAAATCCCTATTCTGATCTTGAATCTCTGGCTTCCTGCAAACCCAAAGTGAGTTCTTCCTAGAGCAGGAAAAAGGCTGAGCTTACTCGCAATCCCCTTTGCCACCTTTCCTTGAAACACTAGGCTACTGGGAACCTCAGACCAGCGTTCACCCCAAGTTACAGATGAAGAAACTGAGGCGGCCCAAGTACACACTACACACATGAAGTCGGGTGCTGGGCTAGGATGGCACTCCAGGAGCTCCCTTTCTCTTTCACCTTTACCCATCTACCTGCTGCCCACCCTCTCACACCCCTCACCGGTCTCCATGGCGGGGGAGTCCAGGCCCCACCACCAGCGGAAAGAAAGTCCAGCTCACCTGAAAATGAGCCAGAGAAGCAGGAGCCCTGAGTGCCCCTACAGAGTTTGGAGCTCCCTCAACTTTGCAGACTAATTGCAGAGAGGCGTGGGCGGGCTCTTGGCAAGCGATTAGCTGTCCCACTTCATGAATAATTTGCATAGAAAATGCTTTATTTTGGCAATCTATTAAAGGGCCCACAGTGCTGTGGCTTATCTCGGTCTCACAGCAAGGAGAAGGCTTGGCTATCTCGTTAAGTTCTGTTGATGCGTAACAATTTAAAATGGGCACAAGCTAGTATGACATTTAAAGATGCCTTCACTTAATTATATTACACAAACATGGGGTTGTTTATCCTTGGGAATAAAGTCTTTTTGAAGTCAAAGTTGGCATGTGCATAAAGGAAGGCATTTTAACTGATTTTTCAAGAAGGGGCCTCCTCACTTCAAACTTGGGGGGTTGCGTTTCCCTAGGGCCTCGTAACACAGAGGGCTCTATGGCTGAGATGCTGCCTTTGAGATTGGTTCTCTTCTTCTTCTTCTCTGGGGGTGGCCTACAGTTTGGCACTTAATACAGAACTGTGGAAAGAAAAGCTTATTAGAGCAAGGGAAAGAGACTCACTGTGTGACCTTGGACGAGCCCCTCCCCTTCTCTGAGCCTCCGTTGCCTCACGTGCAACATGTGGGGTGGGACTTTCCAGCTCCAAGGCAATGACTGGCAAACCGCAGTGTATTTTTGCTTTCTGTTTGCCACTCAGCTGTAAATTAAAATATAGCCTCTTTGGTAAAAGCCAAAGGGAATTCAGGGTCCCGGTCATACTCTAAGTACAGGAAACATGCTGGAGGAAGGAGGTGAGGAAAAATAGGAAGGGGCCTGCAGCTGCAGCAGGTACCAGTATGTCTTTGCTCTTCCAAGCCGGAAAGCCCCAGGGGACTACGGAGCTAGCAGCCTTGTCTCGCTTCCGAGACAACTAGGAATTGGGCCCTGGTCGGAGGAAATGCAGGGAGAGCCCTAGGGCGTTGAGGAAACCCAAGATGCCCTGAGAAGGCTGCCTTGCAGACAAGGTGCTCTGCATCAGAGCGGAGACCAGCACTGCCGTGGGAGGAGGCCCGGGCATGAGGTTAGGCGGGCTGGTTTCTGGCACGGTAGGGTCTTTGAGGTTTCCAGTGACAGTGTTGCCTGAGTAGCTCACTCAAGAGAAAAAGATGCAGAGAAAGGAGGGCTTTGTCCATGGCCGTGGTGCCGGGCTCTGTGTTCCCCCTGGATTCAAGCTTTCTGGAAAGCTGGCTCTCATCCCACCTCCCACTCCCCTTTTTGCCCCCTGGGACTGAGACCTGCACTCTTCTCTGCCCACAGTGACCTTGCTCCCGCTTCTGCCTCCTCCTGGCTTTTGTGATTAATGGACATGTTATCTGTGGTTAAGCATGGAGACAATCCCCATTCCATTATGATTTCCTAGAACAGCAGCTCTGTTAAAATAATTGAGGGTATTAATTAGCATTAGTGGTTAACTTCATATTTAACTGACGTGTACCACTTTGAATAAGACCTAAAGAAATGCCAACTTCTAGGCACGATTAGGTAGGTCCTTGGCTAGTTTTTAACTGTGGCAATCACTGCCTGCTCTACCGCGATTGTCCCTAGTCGTAAGTAAAACTGACCCACTGAGTGTGTAAACCTTGAGTCAAAGCCTTCCTGGTGGTGCTAGAAAGACCTTCGTCTCCAAATATCAGCTCTAGACAAATAGTCGAGGTAAAGGGACTCACCATGAGGCTTGTACTGTCTGGATAAGAAGAAGCAAAGGTACTATTTACTAAGCAGCTGCTCTGTACCAGGTCTTGTGCTAAGCACTTGGGTTAAAACCATGTGACATGAGTGTTTTTGTCGTTCAAAAGCAGCCAGCCAGCGGCAACTTCACATTGTTCAACCTCAGATCTCGTTTAACTCTTACCACGCCCTTATCATTGTTGTTACTCTCTCCATATTACACAGTAGGAAAATGAGGCACAGAGAAAGTAAATTACAGAGCAAGTAAGTGGGGCCAGGTGCCATCTTTGGAAGACCAAGAGCTCTGATTCCATAGGCATCCAACTCTGATACTGTACCTTTTATCCAAATGTTCCCACAAGTATTTCATGTTTCAATCAACAAAAACGGTCAAAATGGGGGGCTTCCCTGGTGGCGCAGTGGTTGAGAGTCCGCCTGCCGATGCAGGGGACACGGGTTCGTGTCCCGGTCCGGGAAGATCCCACATGCCGCGGAGCGGCTGGGCCCGTGAGCCATGGCCGCTGAGCCTACGCGTCCGGAGCCTGTGCTCCGCAACGGGAGAGGCCACAACAGTGAGAGGCCCGCGTACTGCAAAAAAAAAAAAAAAAAAGGTCAAAATGAACCTGGTATATATTGTGTGCTCAGGTAATGCTTATTAAATAAATGGATGAGTACATCCAGAACTGATTGCAGGGATGTCTGAGACTCCAGTATCAGAAAGGTGTGCGGAAACAGGCTGGTTGGCTACTGCTAAGCCACCGAACACGTGGCCGAGGCTCCTCACGTTCTCTTCCCCGAATCTGACCACCCACACCAGGTTCATTTCCAGAGTCAAATATGGGCCAGACATGGCTGGAGGGGTGGGATGGGGGGCAGATAGACCCAGAAGCTACATGACTATCAAGGCAGAGCACTAGGGCTAGAGGTCATTTTGGAGTCGCAGAGAAAGGGAGAAGAGGGTGAGAAGAACCATGAGCCACGTGCTTCAGCTGGGAGAAGTAGAGCCCCCCCGGATCTGGGTTCCCTCTCCGGACGATCTGCAAAACGCTGCAAAGTGTCCATAAACACTAGAGGGTCCTTGTGCTGCATCCTTCACTCTCTGGGCACTGGGAGTCCTCTCTCTCTGAGCCCCGTGTCTGTTCTCTGGGCTTGCATCAAATCTGCCCTCTCACAGCCACCTACACCTCAGCTGCTTCTCTTAACATTGCCCTGTGGCAGTGCCCAGGGGACTGAGGTTGAGCATCCTCAGTGGTCAGCTGTGGAGGGAGGCAAAGCCACGTGGGCATTGATACAGCAGATCCAGAGGCTGCCCCGTAGTCCCATGCGTGGCATGAATCAGTGGGGCTGGACTGTGATTTATGTATTTATCAATATTTGGTCAAACATAGCTAAGAAATTGCAAACTGTAAAATGACACATAATTATATGCAACTGAATAGCTTTGAATAACAAGAAATGTTGCTTTTGGTTCCGCACTAAGTAGTGTTTCAAAAGGGAGAGCTCGATTAGCAGTTGCTGGTGTTGCCCGTCGCCTTCCCTTTGTGTCGCCAGGCACATTGCACACAGTGATGACGGTAGAAGTCCATGACGACAGGAGTCCAGGGGAGGCAGCTGGTGAAGAGGGAGGCTTCAGATTCTAGGCTGTTGCCTTGAGGCCCAGACGGATGAGTAGATGGGTGCCAAAGCTGGAACAGCTAATCCCTGGAGAATAGCAGGATGGAGAGCCTTGCCTTCTTTGGGTCTAAAACCTCTAGATCTAGGCCACTACTAGGGGTCTTCTGAAGAAAGAAATTCAGTTCCATTCAATGACCTACTCGGCATCCATGTACTGCTCTTACGGGGTCCCGGGAGATGCGAGAGGAGAATCACCCACATGCCCTGCCCTCAAAGTGCTTGTATATTTTGCCTGGCTAAGACCCTAACTTATCTTGGATGTCACACTCAGTATCATTACCATCACATTCCTGCCCCCATGCACCATGTTTTATGATCTGTAAAACTCTTTAATTCATTAGCTTGTTTAATTTTGCAATGACCCTATAAAGGGAGAAATAGTTATTTCTAGGGGAAACTGAGGCCCCAAGAGTAGGTGACCTTTTCAAGCTTATTCAACAAGTCAGTGACAATGAAAGGACCACAACACCAGTGTTTAGTTCTGAGACCAGAACTCCTCCCATAAAAGCACACGGCCTCCTGGGAAGGGGTGGTACAGAGGAGGAGAACTCTGCTATACCAGGATTGATCCAGTGTGGTATGAACAGGGTAGAACTCATCTGGCCTCTGGGACCCACACAGAAAGCATGAGTCTTCATGAAACCAGGGTGCAAACAACCTTATATGGGTGGAAGAAAGCAACAAAGGGACAAATCATCTTCCAGACGTTCTCACACATATGAGTGTCCTGAGTCATTTATCATTCATTCAACAAATATTAACTGAGAGCCTACTGTGTGCCACATGCTGTCCTGAAAGGCGTTTGGGGTATGGAAGACATCTGTCACAATCCCCAGACTCTGCCGTCTCCCTCCTTCCCACTTTCAGTCTGGCTGTCACACTAGCAGACATTGGTACCACGACAGCTCAGTGACAGGGATAGGCCAGGAAGGAAGGCAGAAGGCGCCACCCACCTCCTGTCTTTTCAGGAACATCCTCACTTCCTCTGGGAGAATCCAGGGAAAACCTGACCTCACCCTACATCTCCTGCACATTAAAGTCAACCTATACCCCATCCCTTTGGCATATGGCACCCAAAGGCCAAGAAAGGTTACCTGGATGCTCCAAGGCTGCTCAGACAAATCACCCAGATCTGTTCTTATTCCTTCCTCATCTGCTTTACTTTGTGACACTATTTTACATGACTCTGAACTCTTGCTCTACAACCCAAACGCTGATCCTGCCACTGTCCTTTTGGACTTCAAGTTTACTCTGGGTGTTTCTAGCACGTGAACTTTGATTTTTCCTAAAATGGGATCTGATTTAGCTTTCCTCTGCCTTGCCTCGAATAGGAGCTCCCACATGCCACCCAGACCCACAGGTTAGCCATATTCTGTGTCCGCTCTAGACTAAACCTAAAGAGACAATCGGTGTGGGCATATCTTCAAAGTGGCTCACTAGGAGAGGAAGGAAAAGCTGGAGTTTGAAATAGAGTGAAAGCCAATAGACAGGAGAGGTTGTAATTTGTTATTGATAGAGAAGGGCATGAAAGGAGTTTCCATATGAAGTTTTCTATTCTTTAGAGTTTTCTGATATGAGTGAGGGGAGGTTAAAGGAGAGGGAATAAATTCTGAAATAGTTTCTGCAGAAAGCCAGAGATAGACATACTGGGGACCAACAGAGGGATGGATGGGTAGTGTTGAGGGTGTGGCAGAAAAGAGCCTATAGTTTATAGGATTCTGGTCCTTGTGTTTGGTTGATTGTCCCCAGTAGCACTCAGCTCCTTGCATGCAGAGAAGGAATGATGAATGCTTGGATTGACCCAAGATTAGGGCAGTGGGAAAACAGAGGTCAGTGGGGTTGAGTGTGTTGACAAGACAGTGGTTAAAGTGATGGATCGCTGGAAAGATCAAGAGGAACTAAAGCCAGGAGAAGGCTGAAAGACTTCTAGGAAAAGAAGGACTTGAAGAGCCGCCAGGCACAGTAAGGACCAAAAGAGTAGAAGCAGGGGCAAGGAAGTGTGAATACCCCGAAAGTATCAGGTCGTGGTCACAGGGGAATACTAGAGAATAAGACTTCAACAGATAAAGCAGTTTGGGTAAGACAAGGTCAGGAGTGCGCCTATAGAGAAGGAGCATGGAGGTGAGGGATGGAGTGATGTGCAGATAGAAGAAGGAGGTGGAAACACTGAAAGGCCAGGGTATTGAGTGGGTCCCCATAGATATCAGAGCCTCTCACCCCACCCCCGTGATGGCTAAGAGTGTGTTCTAAGGGGCATAAGTTTCAGGGAGCCATTGACAACTATGAGAATTTCATTTATAAGAATTGTGAGAGCAAAGTTGAGGCACTTAGTGAAAAAAAACTCCATGGTTTCCTTCCCTGCCATCAACACCCAGTTAAGCCTACATCGAAAAACACTGGGTCAATATACAAGACTTAGGAGGAGTCCCATTGTTATGTCTCTTATGCTCTGCCCATAAGAGCTCCCTTGAGCTCCTCGGTCCTCTCTGGTCACCATTTCTCAGCCTGCAAAGGAATGTCGTGGTCAGAGTTGGGGACCTGTGGTAGGTTGCAAAAATGGCTGCAAATTATTCTTCCTCTATTTCCTCTATTTTGAAATGTGACTTGCAGCATCTCCCATCAAAAGTCTTTTTCCTAACCCTTGAATCTCAGACAGTTTTGTGACTTATTGGCCAAAAGGATATGGCAGAAGAGACATTGTACGAATTCTGAACCTAGAACAAAAGAGGCCTTGCATGCTTCTTTCCAACTTGAGCAGCCACGTGGACAAGTCCAGAGTACCTTGCTAGTTGGTGAGAGACATACAGCCCAGTTGCCACTGTTCTCCCAACTGACAGTCAGCCAATGTCCAGAAGCAGAACTATCAGCCATATGAGCGATGCCATCCTGGGTCATCCAGCCCATAGCTAAGCCTCTAGCTGAAGGCAGACACATGAAGAAGCTTAGCCTATATCAGTGCAACCAGGTGCAATCAGCAGAACCACCCAGCCAGTCCAGGGACTCACGAGAAATAATAAGTTGTTGCTATTTTAAATCACTAATTTGGAGGAGTGTCTTAGTCAGCTTGAGCTGCTATAACAAAAGACCATAGACTGGGTGGCTCAGACAACAAACTCCTATTTCTCAGAGTTCTAGAAGCTGGGAAGTCCAAAATCCAAGTGCTGGCTGATTTGGTTCCTGATGAGAAATCTCTTTCTGGTTTGTACATGGCTGTCTTCTTGTTGTAACCTCACATGTGGGAGAGATAGAGAGATCATCTCTTTTGTGACTCTTCTTATTAGGGCACTAATCTCTCATGAGGGCTCCACTCTCATGACCTCATTATCTCCCAAAGGTGTTACCTCCAAATGCCATTACATTGGGCACATTGGGCTTCAATATGTGAATTTGGAGGAGACACAAACATTCGGTCCACTGCAGGGAGAGTTGGCTTGTTATGCAGCAGAGGCTAGCTGATACAGGGTGACATGGAGAATAGATAAGAGGTGCATTGTCCTAAGTAATAAAAAGATTATGTGATAATCACAGTATCTGACTCATCACAGGGCTACTTCTCTTCAGCTAGAGGTGCCCTCTTCTCCCTTCCTCCAGGTTGGTGCAGCCCCACACAAAGCTGTGTGGCTTGCTAAAGAGTGTGGATGGAACGTTAAACCGCACTTACCCCCTCAGCCAGACACCCTTGTACAGGGCACCCCTCACCCGACTGTAAGCAGCCCCCTTGCACGCCATCCCAGTGTCTGATATCACCCCCTCGAGGCAGCAAGTGTTGTGCTATGTAAATCCCCCGACACAGGCAACTGGACAAGACTTTGGTATCTGACCAGGAGCTGGCAAATCAGATTCTTGTGTTTGGAAATCTGGATTATAAAATATGGAGAAAATCACTTAGTAGCAGGAGCAAGAAAGTAAAAAAGATGCATCCAGAAAGGACTTGCAGTTGAGTGTGTGGTCAGGAGTCCTGAAGGGCCATTGAGGGTTAAGGCAAGCGGAAATTGACAAAGTATGAGTTAAAGGGAGCTGGAAACTCAACAGGCCTACAGAGGGTGTGTGGGAGAGGAGGGGCAGACTCGCAGGGTTAGTGATGGAGCATGGCAGTGAGGAATATGAAGACCAGCCACAAAAGATCTGGAACCTTCCAGCCCAGGCTCATGACACCTTGCATCGTTAGGGTCCTGTCCTTGAGTTGCTGGAAAATGCAGATTCCCTGTTTTTTTGCCTCCCTTCCTTGGGATGCTCTGTTCCTTGCCCACCAAAGACCCCTGAGTAAGACAGAAGGTTATCCTCCACCACCTGAGGCCTCAGAGCCAAAGTCAAGTAGACCCCCCCCACCACTATTCATCTATTACCTTCTTTCTGGTCCTGGCTTGGGAGCCAGTGTGGGGTTCCAGGGGTGGGATGACAAGAGCCGGTTATCTGCTTCTCTGGGCCCCATTCTTCAGGGCACCATGGGGGACATATAGGGTTGTGCCTAGGGAAGGGGCCCCTGAGGACAGGCTCAGGGCCTACGACCCAATCGTGCTGCAGGGCTAGGAGATGGGGTGGAATGGATGGACGGGGGAAAGCTGCCTGAAGCAACTTTAACCTGAGAGCTGGGGCCGAGCTACGGCCGCAGAGCTAGCTACACAGGGGTGGCTGCCCCCATGTGGGGGTGTCCTGAGGGCCTGTGGCGAATCCTGACCCCACCCAGGCCCACAGTAGCCTAAGCGCCTGGCGGGGCAGGTAGGTCTGACCCCTGGGAAAGAGAGAAGGGACATGCCATCATCGGGCCCAGCACCCCTGGACAAGCTTCCCCTTAGCAGCTCACCAGGGGGGTTGGTGACTCTTCAGCAAGAGAGAGGACCCCTTATCTGGTCATCCAGCTCTTGAACAAGAGGGACAGTGGTCCTCTTCCTGCTCTCTAGCCTGCAAAGTTGTCAGCTGGTGATCCCAGAAACTGTTGCTTTGGTTCCCATACTCACAGTGCCATCTGCTGGGAGGACGGAGGAGTGATCCGGGGGCTGCCCTGCATTTGGGCCCAAGCCAGAAGTGCCGTCCAAGGAAAGCCCCTCTCTCCTGCTAGTCCCAGCCAGAAGGTCCCAGTCTCCCTCTCTTCCTCTGACCTCCCAAACGCTCTCTCATACCCGCTCTGGGTACCCATCCCTCTCTGTCTTGGGTTCCTCGCCTGCAACTCCCTACCTTATATAGTTGCTCCCTGAGGATGGATTCAGTCCCGAGCATGGAGGTACAGGCACAGAGCAGATTTGGGGCACGTGGCCCCTCCAGAAGCTGATGCCTCTCCCCTCTGGTATGCCAGACGAGGCCAGGCAAGGGAGAGAGGGCCACAGGGCTCAACCTGCCATAGGTCTGGAGGGGAGGCTACATGGATGTGCTGCTTCCAGTCAGCCCAAGGGCTGCCAGCCCACAGGTCCAGGCCCATTCCAGAGCTAGCTGCACCTGAAGCCAGGAGGGGAGGGACAGGGTGGGGTGTGCCCCTGCTTGTGAACTCTGCAAGGAAGTCAGGGGAGTCAGAGCCACGTAGCAGAGCAGGGAAGAGAGGGAAGAGACCTCCCACCACAACCCCACTTTATGGATGGGAAAACTGAGTCCCAGAAATAGGGTGCATCACACTGAGCTTTCAGATAAGAGGAACCATGAAAGCACATTCTTGAAGGACTCAGAGGACATCTAGTCTAATTCTTTCACTTATGGATGGGGAAAGCAAGGCCTGGAGGGTAGCAGGAGGGAGAGATGCTGACCTGTTCCAGGTCGTGATGCTAGTTAGTATCTGTCCTGTGCTTTTTCTATGCACCAGCCTGCCCCAGTTTGAAGAGGTCAGCTCCTAATGTAGGATCTGCTTGAAGGCAGGAGGGCTCTGGGAGAGGAGATGGGCAGGGAGGCCGCCTAGCCTTCTGGTGAGGAAGAATGCGGAGGCAGCAGTCACCGACTGCCCTGTCCTGCTGTGAGTTCTCACCGTTCCCCTTGCTGCCCAGAGCAAGGCCAAGGTAGGAGGCTTATTTTTTCCTGCACTTTTATTTATTCATCTTTTATTCATTCCCATGATGTCAGTGTATATTGTTTACGTTGTAAATCATATGTATTCCCACACTCCCTCTTAACGAAAAGGCCCAAGAGTACAGATTGTTGAAAAGCTGTAAAAAAAAGGTGGCAGCTGCAGCACATCTCCATCCCCCTTGGGGGCTCCCAGCAGAAAGTCCTCATTCTACCAAGCTGAGGGCTGAGACCACCTAGACCTCCCCAAGCACCCACTCAGGGCAGCATGCTCCCGATAGAGAGAGCATGAGGAGGAGGAATGAGAGTGCATGGGGGTCTGCAGGGAAACCTGAGGATGGCATTTCCCCCACGCCTCCTTCCTGAGCTGACCAGGTAGGGCTGGACTGGGGTCCCAGCTGCCTGAAGCCATCTGAAGGAGTGAGCCAAATCCAGCGTAGCCTACAGGAAAGCCTCAGGTCAACGTAGAGATGGATTGGAAATGCCAAAACCAAAGGAGAAGAAGCAGATTTGTGAAGAAGAGATGGAGACAAGAATTGGTAACCTACCAGGGCATGGCATTCGAACAGAAGCAGCAAGCCCAGGAGGGGCTTGGTGGGCAATCGCACTTTGCATTTATAAACTGACTGAAGTGGAGTAGGGGGGCCTAGAGTTCTGGCCAGACTGGGATTTGAAGAACGAGGCTGAGCAGATGTGTCCTGCAGCTGTGTGACTGAGCAGGTGGAAACTGCTACATATATCTCTGAGGAGGAAAAAAAAGAATCATTATTTTTTTTAACATCTTTATTGGAGTATAATTGCTTTACAGTGTTGTGTTAGTCCCTGCTGTATAACAAAGTGAATCAGCTATATGCATACGTATATCCCCATCTCCCCTCCCTCTTGTGTCTCCCTCCCACCCTCCCTATCCCACCCCTCTAGGTGGTCGCAAAGCACCGAGCCGATCTCCCTGTGCTATGCGGCTGCTTCCCACTAGCTATCTCTTTTACATTTGGTAGTGTATATATGTCCATGCCACTCTCTCACTTCATCCCAGCTTACCCTTCCCCCTCCCCGTGTCCTCAATTCCATTCTCTATGTCTGTCTTTATTCTTGTCCTGCCCCTAGGTTCATCAGAACCATTTTTTTTTATTCCATATATATATGTTAGCATACGGCATTTGTTTTTCTCTTTCTGACTGACCTCACTCTGTATGACAGACTCTAGGTCCATCCACCTCACTACAAATAACTCAGTTTTGTTTCCTTTTATGGCTAATACTCCATTGTATATATGTGCCACATCTTCTTTATCCATTCATCTGTCGATGGACACTTAGGTTGCTTCCATGTCCTGCCTACTGTACATAGAGCTGCAATGAACACTGTGGTACATTTTTGAATTATGGTTTTCTCAGGGTATATGCCCAGTAGTGGGATTGCTGGGTCATATGGTAGTTCTATTTTTAGTTTTGTAAGGAACCTCCATACTGTTCCCCATAGTGGCTGTATCAATTTCTATTCCCACCAACAGTGCAAGAGGGTTCCCTTTTCTCCACACCCTCTCCAGCATTTATTGTTTGTAGATTTTTTGATCATGGCCACTCTGACTGGTGTGAGGTGATACCTCATTGTAGTTTTGATTTGCATTTCGCTAAATATTAGTGATGTTGAGCATCTTTTCATGTGTTTGTTGGCAATCTGCATATCTTCTTTGGAGAAATGTCTATTAAGGTCTTCTGCCCATTTTTGGATTGGGTTGTTTGTTTTTTTGATACTGAGCTGCATGAGCTGCCTGCAGATTTTGGAGATTAATCCTCTGTCAGTTGCTTCGTTTGCAAATATTTTCTCCCATTCTAAGGGTTGTCTTTTCGTCTTGTTTATGGTTTCCTTTGCTGTGCAAAAGCTTTTAAGTTTCATTAGGTCTCATTTGCTTATTTTTGTTTTTATTTCCATTTCTCTAGGAGGTGGGTCAAAAAGGATCTTGCTGTGATGTCATAGAGTATTCTGCCTATGTTTTCCTCTTAAGAGTTTTATAGTGTCTGGCCTTACATTTAGATCTTTAATCCATTTTGAGTTTATTTTTGTGTATGGTGTTAGGGTGTGTTCTAATTTCATTCTTTTACATGTGTAGCTGTCCAGTTTTCCCAGCACCACTTATTGAAGAGGCTGTCTTTTCTCCATTGTATACTCTTGCCTCCTTTATCAAAGATGACCATATGTGCGTGGGTTTATCTCAGGGCTTTCTATCCTGTTCCATTGATCTATATTTCTGTTTTTGTGCCAGTGCAATACTGTCTTGATGACTGTAGCTTTGTAGTATAGTCTGAAGTCAGGGAGCCTGATTCCTCCAGCTCCGTTTTTCTTTCTCAAGATTGCTTTGGCTATTCGGGGTCTTTTGTGTTTCCATGCAAATTGTGAAATTTTTTGTTCTAGTGCCGTGAAAAATGCCATTGGTAGTTGATAGGTATTGCATTGGTCTGTAGATTGCTTTGGGTAGTATAGTCATTTTCACAAGGTTGATTCTTCCAATCCAAGAACATGGTGTATCTCTCCATCTGTTTGTATCATCTTTAATTTCTTTCATCAGTGTCTTATAGTTTTATGCATACAGGTCTTTTGTCTCCTTAGGTAGGTTTATTCCTAGGTATTTTATTCTTTTGTTGCAATGGTACATGGACATGTTTCCTTGATTTCTCTTTCAGATTTTTCATCATTAGTGTATAGGAATGCAAGAGATTTCTGTGCATTAATTTTGTATCCTGCCACTTTACCAAATTCATTGATTAGCTCTAGTAGTGTTCTGGTGGCATCTTTAGGATTCTCTATGTATAGTATCATGTCATCTGCAAACATTGACAGTTCTACTTTTTCTTTTCTGATTTGGATTCCTTTTATTTCTTTATTTTCTCTGATTGCTGTGGCTAAAACTGCCAAAACTATGTTGAATAATAGCACTGAGAGGGGGCAACCTTGTCTTGTTCCTGATCTTAGAGGAAATGGTTTCAGTTTTTCACCATTGAGAACGATGTTGGCTGTGGGTTTGTCATATATGGCCTTTATTATGTTGAGGTAGGTTCCCTCTTTGCCTACTTTCTGGAGAGTTTTTATCATAAATGGGTGTTGAATTTTGTCAAAAGCTTTTTCTGCATCTATTGAGATGATCATATGGTTTTTACCCTTCAGTTCATTAATATGGTGTATTACACTGATTTACTTGCATATATTGAAGAATCCTTGCATTCCTGGGATAAACCCAACTTGATCACGATGTATGATCCTTTTAATGTGCTGTTGGATTCTGTTTGCTAGTATTTTGTTGAGGATTTTTGCATCTATGTTCATCACAGATATTGGCCTATAGTTTTCTTTTTTTGTGACATCTTTGTCTGGTTTTCTTATCAGGGTGATGGTGGCCTCGTAGAGTGAGTTTGGGATTTTTCCTCCCTCTGCTATATTTTGGAAGAGTTTGAGAAAGATAGGTGTTAGCTCTTCTCTAAATGTTTGATAGAATTCGCCTGTGAAGCCATCTGGTCGTGGGCTTTTGTTTGTTGGAAGATTTTTAATCACAGTCTCAGTTTCAGTGCTTGTGATTTGTCTGTTTATATTTTCTATTTCTTCCTGGTTCAGTCTTGGAAGGTTGTGCTTTTCTAAGAATTTGTCCATTTCTTCCAGGTTGTCCATTTTATTGGCATATAGTTGCTTGTAGTAATCTCTCATGATCCTTTGTATTTCTGCAGTGTCAGTTGTTACTTCTCCTTTTTCATTTCTAGTTCTGTTGATTTGAGTCTTCTCCCTTTTTTTCTTGATGAGTCTGGCTAATGGTTTATCAATTTTGTTTATCTTCTCAAAGAAGCAGCTTTTAGTTTTATTGATCTTTGCTATTGTTTCCTTCATTTCTTTTCATTTATTTCTGATCTGATCTTTATGATTTCTTTCCTTCTGCTAACTTTGATTTTTTTGTTGCTTTTCTTTCTCTAATTGCTTTGAGTGTAAGGTTAGGTTGTTTATTTGAGATGTTTCTTGTTTCTTGAGGTAGGATTGTATTGCTATAAACTTCCCTCTTAGAACTGCTTTTGCTGTATCCCATAGGTTTTGGGTCATTGTGTTTTCACTGTCATTTGTTTCTAGGTATTTTTTAATTTCCTCTTTGATCTCTTCAGTGATCTCTTGGTTATTTAGTAGTGTATTGTTTAGCCTCCATGTGTTTGTAATTTTTATAGATATTTTCCTGTAATTGATACCTAGTCTCATAGCATTGTGGTCAGAAAAGATACTTGATACAATTTCAATTTTCTTAAATTTACCAAGACTTGATTGGTGACCCAAGATATGGTCTATCCTGGAGAATGTTCCATGAGCACTTGAGAAGAAAGTGTATTCTGTTGTTTTTGGATGGAATGTCCTATAAATATCAATTAAGTCCATCTTGTTTAATGTCATTTAAAGCTTGTGTTTCCTTATTTATTTTCATTTTGGATGATCTGTCCATTGGTGAAAGTGGGGTGTTAAAATCCCCTACTCTGATTGTGTTACTGTCGACTTCCCCTTTTATGGCTGTTAGCATTTGCCTTATTATGTATTGAGGTGCTCCTATGTTGGGTGCCTAAATATTTACCATTGTTATGTCTTCTTCTTGGATTGATCCCTTGATCATTATGTGGTGTCCTTTTTTGTCTCTTGTATAGTCTTTATTTTAAAGTCTATTTTGTCTAATATGAGAATTGCTACTCCAGCTTTCTTTTGATTTCCATTTGCATGGAATATCTTTTTCCATCCCCTCACTTTCAGTCTGTATGTGTCCCTAGGTCAGAAGTGGGTCTCTTGTTGACAGCATATGTACAGGTCTTGTTTTTGTATCCATTCAGCCAGTCTATGTCTTTTGGTTGGAGCATTTAATCCATTTACATTTATGGTAATTATCGATATGTATGTACCTATTACCATTTCTTAATTGTTTTGGGTTTGTTTTTGTAGATCTTTTCCTTCTCTTGTGTTTCCTGCCTAGAGAAGTTCCTTTAGCATTTGTTGTAAAGCTGGTTTGCTGGTACTGAATTCTCTTAACTTTTGCTTATCTGTAAAGGTTTTAATTTCTCCATCGAATCTGAATGAGATCCTTGCTGGGTAGAGTAATCTTGGTTGTAGGTGTTTCCCTTTCATCACTTTAAATATGTCCTACCACTCCCTTCTGGCTTGCAGAGTTTCTGCTGAAAGATCAGCTGTTAACCTTATGGGGATTCCCTTGTATGTTATTTGTTGCTTTTCCCTTGCTGCTTTTAATATTTTTTCTTTGTGTTTAATTTTTGGTAGTTTGATTAATATGCATCTCGGCGTGTTTCTCTTTGGATTTATCCTGTATGGGACTCTCTGTGCTTCCTGGACTTGATTGACTATTTCCTTTCCCATGTTAGGGAAGTTTTCAACTATAACTCTTCAAATATTTTCTCAGACCCCTTCTTTTTCTCTTCTTCTTCTGGGACCCGTACAGTTCGAATGTTGGTGTGTTTAATGTTGTCCCAGAGGTCTCTGAGACTGTCCTCAATTCTTTTCATTCTTTTTTCTTTATTCTGCTCCCTGGCAGTTATTTCCACCATTTTATCTTCCAGCTCACTTACCCATTCTTCTGCCTCAGTTATTCTGCTATTGATTCCTTCTAAAGTATTTTTAATTTCAGTAATTGTGTTGTCCATCACTGTTTGTTTGCTCTTTAGTTCTTCCGTATCCTTGTTAAATGTTTCTTGTATTTTCTCCATCCTGTTTCTGAGATTTTGGATCATCTTTACTATCATTGTTCTGAATTCTTTTTCAGGTAAGTTGCCTATTTGATCTTCATTTATTTGGTCTTGTAGGTTTTTACCTTTTACCTGGGGCTAGTGCTTGCTGGCTCACTGGTGGGCAGAGTCAGGATCCCAAAGACCCTGGGGCTTTTCTTCACCCACTGGCAGGTGAAGCCAGGTCCTGGGGTTAGCCCCGGTCTACTGGCAGGCAGACCTGGTTCCTGGAGTCTGGCTGTAGGGTACAAGGATCCCAGGGTTCATTTCAGATTGTTGATGGGGGGTGGGGGGTGGTTCCTGACACTGTTGGGTATGGGGCCTGGGTTGTCCTGAAGGTTGCGTTGACCTGCTAGTGGGCAAAGGCCGGGGCCCAGCTGGTCCCAGGGTAGGGTCTGGCCTGCATTGGGGAACTGTAGTTTTCTTGCTTCTGGTGTCTGCCACCTGGTGGTTGAGGCTGGTTTAAAGGATTGTGCAAGTTTCCTGGCAGGAGGGGCGTGTGCCTGTCCACTGGTGGATGGAGCTGTGTCTTGGCCCTCTGGTGGGCAGAGCCGTGTCAAGGGGTGTCTAGAGATGGCTCAGGAAGTCTTTAGGCAGCCTGTCTGCTGATGGGTGGGCCTGTGTTCCCACCCTGTTATTTGTTTGGCCTGAGGTGTCCCAGCACTGGAGCCTACAGGCTTTTGGGTGGGGCCAGGTCTTGGTGCTGATGACCCAAGCCAGATGTCTGCCACCTTGAGAGTTCATGTAGCTGAACACTCCCAAAACTCTCCACCACCAGTGTCCACGCTCCCAGGGACAGCCACAGCCACACCCCACCTCCCCAGGAGACCCTCCAAGACCAGCAGGTAGGTCCAGCTCAGGCTCCTATATATTCACTGAGTTTGCCCTGGGCCCCAGCACATGAAAGACCCTGTGTGTGCCTTCCAAGAGTGGAGTCTCTGCTTCTCCCAGTCCCCTGGAGCTCCTGCAATCAAGCCCTGCTGACCTTCAAAGCCAAATGCCCTGGGGGCTCCTCCCCTCCCCCATGCCAGACCCCCCAGGCCAGGGAGCCTGATGTGGGGCTTAGAACTCTCACTCCTGTGAGAGAACTTCTACAATATGATTATTCTCCAGCCTGTGGATTGCCCACCTGGGGGGTATGGGATTTCACCATATTGCAAGCGTCCCTGTTCTACCGTCCCACTGTGGTTTCTTCTTTATATCCTTGGATGCAGAACATCTTTTTTGGTAGGCTCCAGTCCTTTCCATCAATGGCTGTTCAGCAGTTAGTTGTGTCCCTGGTGTGCTTGTGAGAGGAGGTGATCCCAAGTTCCCTCTACTCCACCATCTTTTGGGGCCAGAATCAACCAATACAGATAGCCAAGAGAAATAAATACAAGATGAAATTGGAAAGAAGAGGTAAAATTATGATTATTTTTAAATGATATGAAAAATCCAAACAATTCAATGAAAACAACAAATGGTAAATGACAATTAGAAAACTGATATATAAAATCAGAATTTTCCTATATGAAAAATAACAAGTTAAAGAATAATATAAGAAAAAGATTCACACTCAAATAGCAACAAAAACAGAAATATATTTAAGAGAAATATATTCAGAAACTATAAACTTCAGCTGAGGAATTAAAAGACTAGAATAAATGAAGATACAACTGGTGTTTGGCTGGCAAAACTCAATTTTATAAAGATGGTAACATCAATAAATGGATTGATACATTAATTATGATACCAATCCTACCAATCAGTTTAGAAAATGATTCTAAAGTTAATCTGAAAAAATATATTTGTAAGAATAGGCAGTAAAACTCTGGATAGGAAGAGAAATGATAATTAATCAGCTCTTGTAGGTAATAAAATATATTATAAAGCTTTGGTAAATAAAACAGTATACTACTGGCATAATAGATAATCATTGGCACAGAATGGAGAGTCCAGACAGAAGTCAAAACATATATAAATTTACTATAATAGTAGCATTTTGAATCAATGATTAAAGTGTTGTGTTATTCAATAAATAGTACTCATTCACAGCTAGTCTTTTTTGGGAGTTGGGGGCAGGAGGAGGATGGGAGGAAGAAGCTGCATTCCTGCCTCACTCATTTAACAAAGTAAATTCCAGATGGATCTAATATAAATGTGGAGAACAGAACCATAAAAGTACCAAGAGAATATATGGATGGATGCTTTTCAAATTCTTAAAGTAAGGAAAGCTTTCTTAAGAATACAACCCCAAAGCCTTATAGGAAAGGCTAATAAATCAGGCTATTAACAAGGCAAAATCTCCTCTTTGACAAAATCTGGTTACTTCCAGGTAGCAGAGTGGATATTAGCTTTCTTGTTTGTATCCTGTATTGTTTCTTTTAATAGACATGTATTAGTTTTATAAAAACAAAATCACTATGTTTAAAAAAGGAAATCAAATAATTAAAACAACCAATTATTTTGAAATGTCAAGCATTAAAAGCAACCATATAAAAAATTAACTCAAAATTGGTAATAGACCTAAATGTAAAAATATAAAACTCACAGAAGAAAATGTAGGAAAAAATCTTCTTGACCTTGGGTTAGGCAAAGTGTTCCTAGATATGACATCAAAAGCACAATCCAAAAGAGAAAATATTGATAAATTGGACCTTATCAAAATTAGAAACTTTTGCTCTTTGAAGGATACTGTTAAAAGAAGAAAAATATCAGCCACAGATTGGCAGAAAATATTTGCAAATCATATACCAGATAAATGGCTTGTACCCAGAATATGAAAAGAATTCTGAAACTCAACAAAAAGAAAACAGCCCAATTGTTTAAACGGCAAAAGTTTTAAATAGACACTTTACCAAATAAGCACATGAAAAATGCTCAACAACACTAGTCATTAGATAAATATAAGTTAAAAATATTGTGACATTCTGGTATACATAGATTAGAATGGATAAAATTAAAAAACAAAAACTGACAATATCTAGTGCTGATGAGGATGTGGAGCAACTGGAACTCTCATACAGTCCTGGTAGAAAAACAAAATAATACAGCGTTCTGGAAAACATAGTGTGGCAGTTTCTTTAAAAGTGAAACACAGGGCTTCCCTGGTGGCGCAGTGGTTGAGAGTCCGCCTGCAGATGCAGGGGACGCGGGTTCGTGCCCCGGTCTGGGAAGATCCCACATGCCGCGGAGCGGCTGGGCCCGTGAGCCATGGCCGCTGAGCCTGCGCGTCCAGAGCCTGTGCTCCACAACGGAAGAGGCCACAGCAGCGAGAGGCCCGCGTACCGCAAAAAAAAAAAAAAAAAAAAAGTGAAACACACAGTTACCTACGTCCCCAGAATCCCATTTCTTTGTATTTATCTTAGAGAAGTGAAAGCCATTTCTCTATGTACAAAACATTTGTGTACAAAAACCTGTACACAAATGTTTATAGCAACATTTCTTAATTGGTAAAAACAGAAAACAACTCAAATGTCCTTCAACGGATGAATAAACTCTGCTGTATCCACACAATAGAATACCACTCAGCAACAAAAAGCAATGAACTACTGATACACACACCAACTTGGATGAATCTCAAATGCATTTTGCTAAGTCAGAGAATTCGGTCTCAAAATATCACATACTATATTACTCCACTTACAAGACATTCTGAAAAAGGCAAAAACATAGAAACAGAAAATAGATAAGTAGTTGCCAGGAGAAGGTGTAGGGGGAGGATCTGAAGACAAAGATGCAGCACATGGGGATTCTCTGGGTTGTTGGAATTGTTCTGTATCCTGAGGTGGTGGTTATAAGAATCTATGTATCTATAAAACTCATAGGAAAAAAGGTGAATTTTACATTTGTCAGTTTAAAAATTTTTTTTTAAATCCCCAGTGATTCAACTTTCCACATTCAAAACGCTGATGTGAATGAACAACTGTATCAACCCAGAAAGTGAGGGAGAGTGTAAAGATCTATAAGGTGCCAAAACTTTATGAAAACATGCGACTGTATCCTTGTGGTGACACTATTTATTCACATAGCTGCATCAGTTTCGTAGGAAAAACAAAATTAAAAGAAGACCACCCAAATAATTACCATTTCAAAACATATTGAAAACAAGGGCTATTGAGGAGAGTTTCTGCTACTTACCAGTTTTGCCACCCAATTTATTTCTGCCTTTTGTTTTGATCGCATAGTACTGAGAATATTCTAATGCTAGAGGAATGTAGTGAAGACGGCAACATATTTTAAGTTTGCCTTTCAACCTCAGGATAATCTTCAATTAACCTGTTTCAGAAGCTTGAAAGTAAACAGTAGAAAACTTTTATTTTCCAATAGAGAATCACCAGAGTTATCTGTTTGCATTCCTTATTGAATAAAGTGTCACAAATGAAGAACTCCAAACTTATCACCTTTTATGAACACAATTTATAAGAAATCCAAATATATTTATATAAATGGCAGAAGAATCTTTATCCTTAGGCTGTAGTTTTTTTAAAATGAGTTAACCTGACAGTGCTCGTTAATACAACAGAAATTGTCAATATATTCAAATTTAATATATACTGCACTCGAGTACGTGTTCTATTCTCAAAATAGTTAAAAATATATTTGAAAATAAAATTAAGAACAAACATCAAAGGAAGCCCCACAGCACCTGAATTTCTACAGAACACCATTTAAAAACCACCCAGCCACAGCATGGTAAACACCATCTAAGCCAAACATAAGAATGTGGATGATCAATCATTCAATGTAAACCTGTTCCCACTTTATTTACCCAATTGTGGTTTTCAGCTGTTATATAATAGGCATGTAAACTGATTTCCAATCAGTTTAGTTTTTCCAAAGCACTTTGTCTGTAGAATCTAGACATTATCATCTTCATTCGTTCATCCAAATATTATTGAAATTTACCATGTACCAGGCACTGCTCTAGGCACTGGGTATGCAAAAACAAGCAAACTCCTTGCCCTCATGCAGCTTATAGTCTAGAGGAGAGGGGCAGGAGAGAAATGAAAGTAATAAGCAGCAGAAGGTGATAAGTTGCTGCTGTAGACTTAATGTTTGCATCCCTCTGAAACCTAACCCCCAATGTGATGGTACTTGGAGGTGGAGACTTTGGGAGGTGATTAAGTCATAATCTCATTAGTGAGATTAGTGCCTTTATAAAAGAGACCCCAAAGAGCTCCCTTGCCTCTTCCACCCTGTGAGAACACAGAGAAGACGGTCATCCATGAACCAGGAAGCAGGCTCTCACTAGACACCAAATCTGCCAACACCCTGATCTCAGACTTACAGTCTCCAGAGCTCTGAGAAATAAAGATCTGCTGTCTCTAAGTCTGTGGAACTTTCTTACAGCAGCCCGAACAGACTAAGACAAGTGCCATGGAAGAAAATAAAGCAGAACAGGGGGGCTAAGGGGTGTTTTACCTTAAAAACGTTGGCCAAGGAAGATCTCACTGAGAAAAGTGACATTTGAGCAAAGACTTAAAGGAGGTCTCGAGGGGTCAAGCCATGCAGATGGTTGGGGTAAGACCATCCCAACAGAGAGCACAGTGTAAGGGCTCAGGGTGGCACTGCCCAGGCACGTGTGAGTGACAGCAAGGAGGCCAGTGTGGCTGGAGCTGGAAGAGACATCCCGGGAGACGTACTCAGAGAGGTGAGGATATTTACGAACCCTGGCTGCCTGGGACCCCCTAACTTCATAGCAGGATCCAACCCCTGTCTCTGCCCCTTTCGCTTGAAGGATCACTGTCTTCCAGTACATTTGGGAGAAATAGCCTTTGCCTCAGGTGCATTCTTGACCGGATACACTGCAGCCTACTTCTCTGCATTCACCGGGCCGACCCACAGCCCTCCATTCACCTTGGCTGTTGGGATTAGCATTCTCTACTGATTCAATGCTGCTGCCTCCGCCCTGGCCTTACAAGATGACAGTTCCTTGCTCCGAGTGGAGAACAGTCCCCTCCCTTATTCCCTAGCACCAATGACACATGTTGTGTCAGACTTTTCTAAAGGTTTGAAGAAATCATAAGAGGAATCAGTGCAAGAGGAAAATCTGGATATCACTGCATTAAATCCATAGGCCACCAGGCACTGCCCATCCCAGGGAGCTCTTTCCTGGCTGACTCTCCATTAGCCCAAGCTCCTCCACAAATCACCAGCCTTCAAACCCTGCCTTCTCTTCCCCAGACCCTAGGCTGTCAAATTCCTGTCCTGGGTCACCAGAAGTAGCCCCAGATTTTGCAATATAACAATATCTCATTGAAGGAAAACATCACTTGAATTTATTCTGAGAAGCCCCTTTGTCTTGTCTCAACTCAGTCCAGATGACCCTCTGGACCTTGCCTTTGCCTAACCAGAAGATTTCTGGACGCATTTTCCCTCTGCCAAGATCAATTTCATCATGCCTAGAATGCAAACACGTCTGCTGGCAACTTTTCTAAAAATGGCAACGTTTTACTTATATGATGCTTGATACAATTAAAAACTGTTATGTGTCATGGAAAACAGAAAGCAGCCACGTTACTAAAATGCTTTAATTTCTCTGAAAGTCAGAAGGAAAGAAGGATTTTTAGGTAGAAAGTGTCTTAATATATAATATTAACATAGATGTCTTTATAGCAGGGCAGTCATAAAATATAATTTTCAATGTGTTTTTTGGAGGATGGGGCTCATGACATTCCTACTGTGACCCTGCAGCCAGTCAGAGCTGCCATGACTTGAACCTGACTGGGCATTCATGCTGAGCAGTAGTGTCTATGCCACTCAGATTCGGTAACAAAATTACAGCAAAACCAATGTGACCCTTAAACAAAATAGAATAATATTTAATTGCTCGTTGTTAGTGATCAATAAGAAGACAGTAAAGCTATAGTTACTGATTGCATGAATATCTCCCAGCGAGAGAGAAAGTGGGCATCAACCCAATCAAGTTATGAAAAAAGCCCAAAGGGAGGAAATTAGCTAGAATTAAACTGACTTCTTTATGACTCTTCTCTAGGCTCTAGGTCCTTGATCCCTAGTCCTTTCTGGAAGCAGGTTAGACATTGAATAATAACGATGTGCACTTAATAATAGTAGTAGCAGTGATGGTAGTAGCATTTACTCTGAGGCAAGCTCTCTTCTAAATGCTTTGTGCGCAAATTCACTTATTTGTTGCAAGAGTCATGATACTTTCAGTTGCAAGCGATAGAAGTCCAACTCAAGTAAGCTTAATGCACACCCCAAAAATGGGAGGAATGTGTTGGCTCACGTAGCTGGGGTAGATTCAGGGCAGCTCAAGGAATCAAGGAAGCATCAGGAGCAAGGAGAGTCTTGGGGGTGGAACCAGGATTCAACACCACCAGGCTCGCTCTCCATCCGCCTCTTTTCTGCTCGTTTCTTCTGGCTTCACTCTCCTCCTTCGGACAGGCCTATTCCCCATGGTGGAGAAAACAGTTATCTGGAATCCCCAGCTGTGTATCTGTCTTAGTTTGGGCTCCCTGAAAGCAGACTCCAAGGCAAGAGTTTGGGTGCACTGCTCTATTTGGGAGATGATCTCAAGAAGCATGATGAGGGAGTGGGGAAGTGAGACAAGGGACGGGAGGAAGCCCCAAAATGGGCGTGTGGATGAGCAGTCACATCTGGAGCAGGTAGAGCCCAATTCCACTGGGATGCCTCAGAACGAGTGTGCGGAGAATCCCTCCGGTTGTCCACCTGGAGCAAGGAAGCTGAGGTATTTATCTCCCAGCTCCCCTCTCTCATTGTTTGAGAGTTGCTCTGGGGATGGGAGCTCTCCAGCAGGCCTACCTTGCTCCCCCAGCCAGAGAATGGCCTTATGCAGAGAGACACAGGACCCCAAATTCTGTGTAGGAACTGTCAGCAGGTGACCTCAAGGGTGGACCAATGGGATACACTGGAGCACCTATAACATCCACAACAACTCCTTCCAGCCCCATGGCCCCCAAAGCAGCGTGGAGCTGCTGCTTTTCCAGCTCCAGTTCCAGCAAGCCCTGTGAGGAACCCTGATCTAGCAGGCTTAGGTCACATGCCCAATCATGAGTGGACCAGTCATTAGTCTAGGGGAGCAGAGGACTGCTTCCTAGGAAGGGGAGTAGCTTCAACTGTTGGAATGGGAAAGATTCCCTTGGTCCTTTCCTCTACCCTCTTTAGTTACCCAAACCCATATTCACTACAGAAGGACTGAGTCGTAAGGAGAAAGGCACTGATGGACACAAAACTGCCTGGTTCTCCAGTTTTCACCAACTTGATCTCCCTGCAGAAAGAAAACAGTCATTATCAAAAGGCCAATTGTCATTCAGCCTCTTTAGAAAAATTCCCATTAAAGATAAAGCAAATTTTAATTAGATTAAGTATCCAATTACTGTAATTACATCTTTTAAAAATTCACATCATGAAGATGACCCTTTTTAAAAGGGTTACAGGAATAATTAGTGTATTCATATTAACTAGAATGTATTGGATAATATTTATACCCAGAAGACAAAGTACATTACACACATTTCACCTTTGGGGGAAGCTTGCAAATGTTTCGGCAGTGGCATGAATATTTATAGGCAGGAGTGTGCTTTAGCAAGATTATGTGAGCAAGCATTTAAATGCTCACCATTTTTTACCCAGGGGCAAAGTATACAGAAAATGTAGTGCAGAGATTATGGATATGCAAAGTGTGACTTAAGCAGGGAATTTCTATCAGTTTGCTTAATTAATTGGAGCCAAAGACTATTTCTTCTCATTGAAGGCAGAAAGGCCCAAGGTATCCCACTGTGACTTCTCTCTGTTCTGTGTCACCAGGGGCAGGGGCCAGCGAGGAGTGTTGGTAGCAAAGCAGTAAGGGTATTCTCACCTCGCCACCAGGAAATCTGGGTCCTCATGCCATTCACCTTTACTCACACAGTCCCAGTTGGGTAGAGCTTTAGGGTGAGGAATATGGGCCTTCTAGAGGCTTCCTCCCTGTAGGTTTTCCTCTGAAACCATCTTCCCTTTTCGGATTCCAATTTCCTTTCATTGGACATGCTTTGAGCTGCAGCTTCTGCTGCTGTTTTGGTCTCACACACAATTGCCTTCCAGGCTCCATCACATTTGCTAGCTCACGGGAGGGAGGGAGGGAGGGAGGGAGGGAGGGAGGGAGGGAGGGGAAGGGGGTGGTATAGTCTCCATTTCACAGGTGAGAAAACTGGGGCTCTGGAGCTTGGAATAACCCCCAGAACTACCTTGGGAAAACTCCACAGAACTAGCCTAGTAAGGGAACTCTGCCACCACTGACCCCAGACCTGCGTGGCCTCTGCTCTGCCTTTAGGAAGCTACTTGTGGCCGCCACCAACTGCGGGAGCTTCCGTTTCTGCTACCACCTATGGCCGTCAAAAAAGGCAGCCCAGGCATCGATGTTTCCTCTCCTAGATAACTTCCAAACCGAAATCAGGCATGGGTACATCTGACTGGGGAAACAGAGTTATGTATCTGCACCCCAGTGGCCAGGGGAAATATAGTTTGTTGGATTCTACATTGAGAAAGTGAGGTTCTCAATGTGTCTAACATCTGACAAAGAAAGGCTATTTAAAAGATTGTGGACAACCACAACTGGCAGGTGTTTATCACATCCCCCTTATCCCTGATAGAAATCCCATCCATCTCTCAAGGCCCTGGTCCAACACACCCTCTTGGGTGTATCCTGTCCCATCTCCTGCTTGCCTCCTTTAGCTTTTTCATTCTGGGCTTTGAAGTTACAGGCCTTGCTCAGTTTTCTGGATATTTGGGTCTCACTTCCCTGCTCACCACCCTGATTCCTGCCTTTAATGAGGGTCTGTGACTCTACAGTGGAGCTGCTATGGTTCCTTATAGGCTCTTTAAAATTGTTTTCAGAGGCCAAGGTACATCCTTGGAATCTCCTCTGGGATGGAGAAGCCTCAATAACAGGAGGAAATACATCTTCGGAAATAGCTAAAGTGACTGTGTTAGAGTTCCCCAGAGAAACAGAAACAACTGGATACTGCTCAGTACGTATTTTATTCTGACTCTATCTCCTCCCCTTGACGTCCCAAGCCTTCTGCTTACCGTGCTTTCTGGATTCAAGATCTGTCATCAGAAAAACGTCAAGTTTGAAAATCACTAATACAAGTCATAGAAGTAAGTCAACAGCCTGTTTGACAGAGGGCTAAAGGTTAGACTATGATCAATGACTATGAATATGACAACTTTACACTGAGTGACTTTCCAATGTCTCTCATGGAGGGACAGTTCGGGGCCCGTAGGCAGTCTCAGTTGGAAGCAGCTGCAGTTAAGTTGCTCTAGCTGCAGTGCCTCAAGGGCCTCATATCAGGGAGCCCCGCCGGTCATCACAAGGCAGAATGGAAATAGATTCCAAGGAGAAGGAGGCAAACAGAGGTCCCCTCTCTTTGGGCCTAAGGCTGAGAGAGCCCCTCTCGACCGCTTACTGCACATCAGAGGAAGGTAGGTTCTCTTCCCTGGATCTTGTGGCCCATGAGCAGTTTGCTTCTGTGCTGAAATTGGGTGTTAAGAAAGCAGAAAGGAGCTAAATCAGGAGAATTGGGAAGGCGATTATCACAGGGATAAGAATGCCAGCAACACAGGAGAAGCTGCTAGGGAGTAATTTTCAAGTTCCATGACAGTGAGACTGCAAGTGAAAGGAAAAGAGGTTTGTTCTGAGTGTAGAACCATAAAAAATAGAATTAGACCAAATAGTTACTAGTAAGAGCTGGTATTTATTCAGGAAGTTTTGTATAATCATCAGAGGATTTGTGTATGTAAAGCACTTAGAAGTATGCCTCCGAGTGACTGCTGCTGCCACTGCTACAACTATGAAAACAAACTACAACTCTTAGAAGAGCGTGTCATCTGATTGCTTATTACACCCTCTGTCCCTGTCACCTTTCATCCTTCCAGTAACTCCTCATTCATTCAAGATTTTAGCACCTGGATCTGTATCTTCTTTTCCACTGCATTTCTGTCCTCATACTTGGGAATTTCAACGTAAGGGTGTAACCTAAGTTTCCACTGTGGCCTCTTATCAGTTACATGAGCGTTCTTGCTAATGTTATCTTCTCCCAGACTTCATTTGCTATTGGTGGGCTGATCACTTCCATATTTGTTTCCAGCCCAAACGTCTCTTCTGAGCTTCGGACCCGTATGCCCAACTGGACAGCTCTGCATGGACATTTCATGGAACCTCAAACTCAACTCGTCAAAATCTGAACTCATCTTTCTCACAGATCTGATTCTTCCGTTCTCAAAATCTTGTTATATGGAATCAATGTCTATCCAGTCACCCGAGTGAGAATTTGGGGGGTGATCTGGGATTCCTCTGCACCTCTTAGACTATCCCATCAGTCTTCACCTTCCTAAGCTGCACCTGCTGTCTGTGAGTCCAGAGCATCTCTGGTTCCAGAAAGTAAAACTGGTGGTTAAGAGAGCAAGTCTTGGAGTAAGCATGCCTGGATTCAAACAATAACTTCCAATGTATATTGTGTAGTTGTTGTCAAGTTACTTAGGCTTTCTGTTCCTTAGTTTTCTCATCTGTAAAGTGGGTACATCGTAATATTTCTTCATAAAGTTGTTAGGAGAATCAATTGTTATGATATGGAAAACACCTGGAACATAGGACGTGCTCAATAACTTTCAGTGCTGTTGATGATATCAATGATGATGATGCCTGAGTGATGCCAGTAGGGGCAACCACCTGGCTGCAATAATTGAGGAGCCAGATTTGGAGGATATCAACTGCTTCTTGACAGACTTTCAACCAATCCTTCTTTATTCAGTCCCACTCCACATTTCTGCCTTTAAAGGAACTCAGTGCTTCCAATTCCTAATACTTTATAGGTTCTGAAGGCCAAATTTGTTTGCTTCTTAGAGTCTTTCTCTCTGTAGGCACTTCAACTTTTTATGCTGTAAACATGCACGGTCCGATATGGTAGCCACTAGGCACGTGGTTATTAAGCCATTGAAATGTGACTGACTAGTGCTACACATGTGGAAGTGATCATATTTGGGGTTAAATAAGTATATTATTAACTTCACCTGTTTATTTTCACTTTTAAATGAGGCTACTAGAAAATTTTAAATTCACATGTGACTGGCCTTATATTTCTATTGGATAACGTTGCATCTTATAAAATTTTGACATTTGTTGTCTGCTGTCATGTTTTCTCCCATTCTCTCTAGTCTTTTAGTTGATCCACTCTTTTTATTTTCATTATTGTGAGGTGTCTGGGGAAAACAAAGATAAGTGGGTGTGCTCCGTCTGCCATGTTTAACTGGAAATTATATCCAGGTTTCTCATAACCTAGTTCCTGCTTATATTGCCTTATCACTTTATGTCCTGTCACCAATCCCATGGCCCAGCTAAAATGAATTACTAATAGTTTTCAGAACACGTAAGGAAGCTTCGAGTTTACGCCTTTGCTTTCTTTGCATCCTTTCCCTGGTATACCGTTCTAACTCCTCCCACCTGTCTGCCTAGTAACTTACTCATTCTTCAAATACTCAGATTTCACCTACTCTCAGGAGTTTTGTCCTCATTCCTCCTCCTTCCAGTTGAGCTGACTGCTCCAGAGTCCATAATTTTTCCTGCATTTTCTTGTTTCTGTTAACTATCTACGGAAGCCATCTTATTCATCAGATTCTGTAGTGCCATTTCAGGGTCTGATACATAGTAAGAACCAAAAGAATGTTTGTTAAATAAAGCCATAAAGACAGTAACGAAGAACTGTGGGGATACAGAGGAAGGAGAGGCTGACTAAAAAAGTTTCATGAGGGTAGTACCTTTCAGCTGTTCTTCAGAGAAGTTTTTAACAGGTGGAGATGCGTTAGTAATTTTCCAGGCAGAGGTAACACGATAAGCAGAGATTCCCTGAAGGCAAGAAATATGCTGGGGAAATAGCAAATGATCTAGTTTGCACGGAGCGTTGGTAAGACCAGACCACGCAGGGCCTTGAGGTCATAGAAAGCAGTTTGACCTTTCTATGAGGATAAAGAGGAGTTTTTGAAAGATCTGAAGCTATGGAAAGCTTAAAACGCATTACAGCTGCGTTGTAGTATCATCACCCCGGTATGCAGATGGACAATGGAGGTGCGGCGCCTGAACGAGTAAATTAATGGGCGGTCTGGGGCGGGGAGTGAGCAGTGTGGTGAGCGGGATGGAGAGGAGGGATGACCATCGGTTGTTTCGACGGTAGAACGCCCAGGTGGGCGTGGAAGGCGCGTCTAGTCGGTACAAATGAGAGGGCGCGGGTACCACTCATTGCACCAGGTGACCGCGCGGGGGGAGCAGGTCAGCCCTCCGCCGCGGAGCCGGAGGCGCCTGGTGACTTGTCCCTCGCGCGGCGCCGTCTGCGCAGCTCTCGGTGGGGTCGAAGGAGGCCGCGGGCTTTGCGGTTCCACTTCTGGTTCCGGTTCCGGTTGGAGCTCACCTGCGGCGAGGGCGGGTGGCCATGGCGTACTCCACCGTGCAGAGGGTGGCCCTGGCCTCGGGGCTCGTCCTGGCTGTGTCGTTGCTTCTGCCCAAGGCCTTTTTGTCCCGTGGAAAGAGGCAGGAGCCACCGCCGCTCACCGAAGGTAAGCGATGCTACAGGGAGGGCGGCTCCGGGAATCTCCGTCCCCGCTAGAGAAGGCGGACCCGGCGGCGTGTGGGAGGTGCCAAGCCCCTGGGTTCTTTTGACACCAATGGGCAGCTGCCCGAGCGGGTCCCTCCTGACCTTCCACCGCAGGCAGGACCAGGAGCGCACGCAGACAAGCCTGGGCACACTCCCCGGTTGCTGGCAGCCCCTTCCCCTCACTGGCCTAGCAGACTAGTCACCGTCTGCTCAGGTGCTCTGAGTCAGGAGGGCTCCCTCTTGGATTCTCCTCTTCAGGGCTTCCATATGCTTTCTGTCGTGCATTTGAATGAAATAGTTGGAATTGGTACTGTTAACCTTAATTCATTGTGTACTTTCAGTTTGGTGTTGGGTGCTCACTGCTTCAGGCTTTTTTTGTGCCTTTGTAAATATAACTTGAAGATTTTAATAATAAGAATTTAAATTGCTGAGATGAACAAAGCTCTGCGTTCCCCTTACCTGAACAAGTATTTGTTAATCTTTTGTTATTGGCATGATGTATGTGGTAGTTAAAAATCCACTCTTTGGTTTGCATTCTGGGGCTTTATGGGTGAGTGTAACACGACAGGGATGACAAGGCTGGGAGAACTGGAACAGTTCTTTGTAGGTCATGAAGTTACGCTAACTTGAGTCATGGTTTTACAGTCTCCACACTTACACTAATATTTAACCTGTTGATTGTTGGACAGCTGCTTTTGAACTGAAACTCATTTCCGTCTAATTTGTATACACTGGCTGTAACTCCACCCTCTTGTACCTCACAGATAATAAATACTACAAATGCAAAGCACCAAGCTCTAGGGATGGAGAGCAGATCGAACTCATAATTGTTTATAGAGTTTGCTTGGTAATCTTTGTTTGTAAGACTATCTACCTGGGAGAGACTTCTTAAAAAAAAAAAAAAGTACATGTTGTTTTTTTTTCTTCTTTCTGTTTTATTACAAAACCCCAAAGGTTTTACTCACTTTGTCTAATGATATTGTCTGCATTGAAGAAGAGTAAATTTGTGATGACCCTAAGCAGTAAAGATTTGTCTAGAATAGTCTCTTATCACAGTGAATTTTCATTATGCTGAATTATCTTGAATAAGTTCTATTCATTGTGAGTGGGAGACACTCTTCTGAATGTTGTATAGAGAGGCGTTTAGACATGGCTTTTTCTCTTAATGCAGGTGGTAATAATCAATGTTCTCATCTTAGAATCTTTACACTTTCTGTTCTCTTCATTCTTGAAGTGTTTTTTCCTCAGCTTCCTTCTCATTGCTCACGTTTCAGCTCAAATGTGATCTCCTCAGAGAGACTTTCCCTGATGACCCTAGCTAAAATAACTTTTTTTTTTTTTTTTGGCCACACTGCGTGGCTTGCGGGATCTTAGTTCCCAGACCAGGGGAACCTGGGATTGAACCCCAGGCCACTGCAGTGAAAGCACTGAGTCCTATCCACTGGACCATTAAGGAACTTCTGACACTACTGTTTCTTTTCACTGTTCCTCCCTTGTCTCCGCATCTCCTCCCTTCCCTAATTAGCAACTGTTTGAACCTGCTAGTTGGAACTCTGGGGAATGAAGCCGATTTTCTGTAATCGAGTAATGAGGGACACAGAATTTTGTGCCCAGGAGCCCCACAGTGTCCTGCTCAGTATCAAGTCTTTCCAGGTTTTTCAGTAGTTCAGAGAAACTAAGAAGCCAAGCTTAGAGAAGATTTAGTTTGGCAGATGCAGAAGAAAACTTGAATACGAAAAGTGCCTAGAAGTGGGGAGGATAATGAGGGGCTTTAAAAATAATTATGTTTTCTAGAGGTTAATGCCAAAGCGAGGGAAATAAAAGGTTAGAAGCCGGACCCAATAACATGCAATTAACCAAGTTCACATTCTATTTATGAATTCATCTATTTTATGCCTCTTTGTTATTCCTGTGCTAGAAAACCCCAAGTTCCATCTTCACCACACCCCACATGACTTACACAACATTTCAGGTCTGAAGACAAAATATACCTCCTCTGGGAAGTCGTTCCTGGCCACCTCCTGACCCCAGGTGTCCCACACATGTGCTGCACTTAACTTCATCCTATCACATACGAGGCCTAGACTGTAAATGTTGATGACTGAGAGACCCTTGAGGGTAAGGACAGTGCAGGAAGAGAGGAGGGAGAAGGGAGAGATTAAGAGATGATTCTTAGAAAGAACCTCTGGGTGAACATAGGAGATGAAGGAGTCACTGAAAAGTTGCACCGTCTGTCGTTTGAACAGGCACAAATATTAATGCAAGTTCACGTGCCCGACGAAGCGTCGGCGTTTGGAGCAGAGAAAGGTTTATTGCGAGGCCATGCAAGGAGACACAGTGGCTTATGTCCTAAAAAGCCTCCTGCTCCTAAAATAACTCTTTACACTCCTCTCATTCCCTATTTCATCATGTTTTATTTTCTCTGTTGAAGGCATTACTATATGATACATTTTCTTATTTATTTACTCTTTTTTTGTCTCCACCTTCTAGAATGTAAGCTCCTGAGGGCAGGCACTTTGTCTTGTTTACTGTTATTTCTTCAGCAGTTGGCATATAATGGACAATATAATGGATAGTCAATAAATACTTTTAAATGAATAAGATTATGAAGATACTAATATTGTGAGTTCTCTTTTTGCATTAATTACCAAAGTAGTATAATCTAGGCAAAAACCTACCTTGAATGATGTATTCCAGTAACTGAAATTTGCTAACTAAAATCCCTGCCCTGGTACACTGACATTTTAAAAACAGTGAATCCTAACCATTATTGGGTTATATACCCCTTTGAGAATCTGATGAAAGTTATGGATTTTTTTCCCAGGAAGAATGCACATGCTTTTTATACATACATTCAGAATTTGAGAATCAACTCAGAGAATCCACAGAACCCAGAAACCCCTGTTTTGAATAAAGGGACAGCCCTGATTATTTGAAAATTCCTAAAATTTGTGCCATTATATCAATAGTTTCCATTTCTGCCCATTGGCATATATGTGAAACAAGCACAGTCCCTTTTCCATGTAACAACTGTTAGGATAGTCTTTTAGCAAATATTTATGATGTATACTTTTACATAGTTTACACACAACATATAAATATTGTTAATTCCATGAAAAAATGAGCCAAATCCCTGCCTTAAGGAATCCACAGTTTAGTAGAGGGAAACAGACATTAAATAAGTGCAAAAAAGTGTCAATTACAGGTACTCAAATCCTTGCAGGGAAGTGGGGAGACACATGTTAGAATGGTCAGTTTTTTTGTATTTTTTTTTTTTTTTTTTTTTTGCGGTACACGGGCCTCTCACTGTTGTGGCCTCTCCCACTGCGGAGCACAGGCTCCGGACGCGCAGGCTCAGCGGCCATGGCTCACGGGCCCAGCCGCTCCGCGGCATGTGGGATCTTCCCGGAACAGGGCACGAACCCATGTCCCCTGCATCGGCAGGCAGACTCTCAACCACTGCGCCATCAGGGAAGCCCAGAATGGTCAGTTTTATTGGTGGCTCAAGAAAGGTGTCATGGAGAAGGAGAGCCTTTTTTTTTTGGTAATAGCTTTCTTGAGATATAAATCACGTGCTGTGCAATTCATCCATTTAAAGTGTGTAGCTGAATGGTTTTTAGCATGGCCACAGAGTTGTGCAACCATTAGCACAATCAGTCTTTAGAATATTTCATCATTTTCCCCGCCCCAAAACCCATACTATTTAGCCATCACCCTTCAACACTCCCCAACCCCTTCAGCCCTAGGCAACCATTAATCTACTGTCTGTCTTTATAGATTTGCCTGTTATGGGCATTTCATATAAATGGAATCATACAATATGTGATCTTTTGTGACTGGTTTCTTTCACATAGCATGTTTTCAGGGTTCATCCATGTTGTAGCATTTATCACTACTTCATTCCTTTTTTTTTTTTTTTTTGCGGTACGCGGGCCTCTCACTGTTGTGGCCTCTCCCGTTGCGGAGCACAGGCTCCGGACGCGCAGGCTCAGCGGCCATGGCTCACGGGTCCAGCCGCTCCGCGGCATGTGGGATCCTCCCGGACCAGGGCACGAACCCGCGTCCTCTGCACCGGCAGGCGGACTCCCAACCACTGCGCCACCAGGGAAGCCCGAGTACTTCATTACTTTTTATGGCTGAATAATGTTCCATTGTGTGGAATATTCCATCCACATTTTATTCATTCATCAGTTGAAGGGCATTTTGGGTTTTGATTATTAAGAATAACACTGCTGCTAACATCTGTGTACAGATTTCTGTATGGATACATGCTTTGGTTTCTCTTGGGTATATGCATTTGGGACATGTAAGCATTTTAGTGTGGCTGGAACTAAGAGTGGAATCTCTGGCTCATATGATTACTCTCAGCAGTTTTGAGGAGCTGCTAGATTGTTTTCCAAAGTGGCTGCATCATTTTACGTTCCCACCATTAGTGTGAGGGTTCCACTTTCTCCATATCCTCACCGACATTTGTTATTGCTTGCCTTTTTGATTATAGCCATCCTAATGGGTGTGAAGTGGTATCTTACTGTGATTTTTTTTTTGTATTTCCATGATGACTAACAACATTGACATCTTTTATAGGCTATTTGTGTATCTTCTTTGGAGAAATGTGTATTCAGACTTTTGCACATCTTTAAATTGGGTTTCTTATTGTTGTACGAGTTCTTTATGTATTTTAGGTACAAGTTCATTATCAGATATATGATTTGCAAATGTTTTCTTCCACTTAGTTGTCTTCACTTTCTCGATGGTGTCCTTTTAAGAAAAGTTTTAATTTTGATGACGTCTGACTTACTTTCTTCTCTTCTGCTCTTGGTGTCATATCTAAAAACATAATTGCCAGATCCAAGGTCATGAAGATTTATGCTCATGTTTCAAGTTTTATAGTATTTACTCTTATATTTAAGTCTTTGATCCATTTTGAGTTAATTTTTATATATGGTGTGATGTAGAAGTCCAACTTCATGTGGATGTACATTTATCCCAGCATTATTTTTGAAAACACTATTCTGTTTACATTGAATTGTTTTGACACCCTTGCTGAAATTCAATTGACTGTAAGTGTGAGAGTTTATTTCTGGACTCTCAATTCTGTTCCATTGATACAAATATCATATATACCCATCCTTATGCCAGTACCACACTGTCTTGATTACTGTAGCTTTGTAGTTTTGAGGTCATGAAGCATTAAGTCTTCCAACTGTGTTCTTTTTTCAAGATTAATTTCTGAGTCTTGTGGCCCAGCATTTCCATACACATTTTAGGATCAGCTTATCAGTTTCTGCAGAAGCCAGCTGGGATTTTTGATTGTGTGGAATCTGTAGAGCGATTTGGAGAGTACTGCCATCTTAACAATATTAAGTCTTTCCATCTAGGAACACAGGATTTCTTTTTATTTATTTAGGTCTTTAATTGATTTCAAAGAACTTTGTAGTTTTCAGTATACAAGTCTTATTTTGTTAAATATATTCCTGAGTATTTTATTCTTTTTGATGTTATTGTAAATTGAATTATTTTATTAATTTTATTTTCAAATTGTTTGCTATTTTTTTAGAAACACAGTTTTTGTGTATTAATATTGTATTCTGCAAACTTGCTGAATTGTTTATTAGCTCCAATACATGATCTTGTTCTCTGCGAACAGAGATTGTTTTACTTCTTTCCAATCTACATGCCTTTTCTTTCTTTCTTTTTTTTTTTTTTTTTGCCTAACTGCCTGGGCTAGAACCTCTAGTACAATGTTGAATAGAAGCAATGAAGAGGGAACATCCTTGATTGTTCCTAATCTTAAGAAAGCTTTCATACCATTAAGGGTAATGCTAGCTGTGGATTTTTTTAAAGATGCCCTTTGAGGGAGTTCCCTTCTATTCCTAGTTTGTTGAGTATTTTTGTTATGAAGGGGTGTTGAATTTTGTCAAATGCTTTTTCTGTGTCTAATGAAGCGATAATGGGGTTTTTGTCTTACGTTCTGTGGATATGATGCATTACATAATTGATTTTGGGGTGTTAAACCAACCTTGCATTCCTTGGCTAAATTGAGGAGGTAATTCTAAAGTGTTTTTATTAGCCAGATTAAGAAGAACATTCCAGGAAGAGGGAACACAGAGCAAAAACAACACCCGGAGCCTTGAAATAGCTTTAGAGTTGTAAGAGATGAGACTTGGGGCCAAATTGTAAAGATTTTTTTTTTCTGCCATACTTAAGGAGTTTGGATAGTATTCTAAAGGTAGAGGAGGCCATTGTAAGTTTATGAGTAGAAGAGAAACATACAGTCTGAAAGGACACCTTGGCAACAGTATAAAGTCTGTATCGTGAGGATTGTTTCAGGGAGAATATTGTTGCAGTAGTCCAGTTGAGACATGAGCATCATTAAGCGAGTGTCTTTGGGCTCTTCAGTTAGGATTCTCATGATAAGTCACAGGAAATTCAGCTGAACTGTCTTAAGTCAAAAAGAGACTGTATTGATTAGTCCAAATGAAAAGACCCTGTGTTAGAATTGGCCTCCTGTGTGGTTTGATCTAGAGATTCACAATCTGATTTTCTGTGTCCTTTTCACTTCTGGGTTCCTTCTCAAGTTGACTCTGTCTGTTGACTTCTCAGGGTAGCAAAAATAGTTGCAACAGTTCCAGATATCACCTCCTCACACTTAACTGTCCAGAGAAAGAATGTTTCTGTTCTTTTGAACTCTTCCTTCACTCCCATCTTACTCTTATCCCCTCCCCCTCCTCCCACACCTATTCTTTCCCAGTAGTTCCAGCTAACACATCCTCCCATCTTAATAGCTTGAGTTAAGCTATTTGCAGTGCTGTGGGTAGAAAGAGTATACTGATTGACCACTGTGGAGTTGAGAGTGATTCCCAAAGGGAAATAGGGGTACAGGAAGAAGGAGTAAATGGAGCAGGGGAGGCATCAAGTTGGATAGGAAGGAAGAAAACAATGTTAAGAGACATTTTTAAATAGACGTGGAGTGTGAGAGAGAGGGAGGCATCTTGAATTATTCTCAGTTTATTGGCTTAGGTGAATACATAGATGGTAACACCCTTTACCAAAATAGTAATGAAGCAAAGTAGATTAAAGGGGAAAGATGATGAGTTCAGGAATTTGCAGACTAGTATCACATCCCCTTCTTCCATCTTTTTTCCTAAGTTGACATCCCTAGCTGCCTCATCCATTCCTCATATGACATAGTTGCAAGTATCTAAACATAGCCCTCTTAGATGGCAAACGATAGCAAGTGTAAGCCAGTTAGCTCATGGAAGAACACCCCCCCACCCCCCTTTTAAAAATTCTTTACTTCTATTAATGCATCTTGGGGATTGCTTTAGATTTTTGGCATTTTACTTGCTGACCTTGCTGTATATTAGAATCTTAAACATTTTTTTTTTTTAAATAGGAGCTACTCATCTAGGTTTTGTCCATTTTGTACATTCACTTGATGTTTTGGAACCAAATATAGCAGTTTCTAGCCTTTCCTGTTGCATTTTATCTACTGGTCCAGAATTCCAGCCTCTTGACATTTTTTCAGAATATTTATCGTTCCATTCAGTGTATTTGTTTTACCATCTCTCTCAGCTATATGCCATTCTTGATTTTTTTTAAAAACTTTTTTGTTAGACATTTTCAAACATAAGCAAAAGTAGAGAGAGTAGTAAGATGAATCCACATCACCCTGCTTCATCATCTTGGATCATGTATATCCCCACTTACTTTTCCCCCCATACACTCAATTATTTTGAAGCAAATCCCGGACATTGGATCATTTCATCCGTAAATAATTTTGTATACATCTCTAAAAAATAAGAATTCTTCTTAAAATAGCCGCAATATCATTATCACACCTAAAAAATCAATAATTCCTTAATGTCATTATATATCCAGTCGGCATTCAGATGTCTCTGACTGCCTCATAATTTCTTTTCACAATTTCACCCTTGCTTTTGATTAGCATGCCTTCTTGACCATTCAAATTATTTTTTTAAATCTATCAGTCATTTGAAACTGCTCTTCAGGTCACCCCAGTCTATTCACTGAAACCTTTTGTGTAGTCATTAAACCAGTTGGTCGTTTGATTACTTTACTCCATCTTATTCTGTCTGTTTTAGACTGTGGTCCACCTTCTTCCTCCCTTCTCCCTTCAGTCTGTTCTCAACATAGCATCCATACTGATCCTTTTAAAGCATAAGTTTCTCCCTCCATAAAACCCTCCAGTGGCTTCCTGACTCAGATGAAAAGACAAAGTCTGTACATGACCTACTTAATCCTCTTCCCCATTTCCTTCTCCTTTTCCTTTCTTTCTCATTTTGCTTTGACCACGCTGGCTTTCTCACTGTTGCTGGAACATGCCAGGTGTGCTCCCACCTCAGGGCCTTTGCATTTGTTGTTTCCCCTGCCTAAAATGCTCTTCCTTGGATAGCCATGTGCCTTTCCTTTATCTTCTTTAGGTCTTCATCTCCTGAGCCTTCTCTGGATACTCCAGCTAAAATCTTTATTTCCCCCCAACACATCCTATCCTCTTTGCCTGCTTCATTTTTTCTCTTTAGTATTTATCATTATCTTGTGTATTATCTCTTTTCCCATTTAGAAAGGAGGTTCCATGAGGGTAAGGATTTTTGTTTGTTTTGTTCACTGCTGTATCTCCAACTTTAGACCAGGCCTGCACATTGTAGAAAATCAGTATTCATGAATAAAGGAATTAGTGAATTGGGTGAATTAATGAATGCTGGCTCCCAGGGATCATGGTTTCCTTTATTAGCATTTATAAGCCATTACTTTATTATTACTATTATTATTACTGTTATTTATGGTTACATAAATTATCATGCATCCATATGATAGACTATTATGAATCTAATAAATTATATTCATGAGGGGTTGGAGTTTTTTTTGGTTTTTGTCTGTTTTGGTGGTCAGTTTTCTTTTTCTTTGAAATCAAAGGGGAAAAAATACCAGTTTGTCTGGGATCACTGTGGATTTATAAACAGGGTAGACAATACAAATACAGTATTAATTATACCTGAACTTGAAATCTGATACTGTGTACCATACCTATTTTTTTTGAGGGACTTTCTTTTTTTTAACTGTAGTTGATTTACAATGCTGTGTTAATTTCTGCTGTATAGCAGAGTGATTCAGTTATACATACATATACATTCTTTTTCATATTCTTTTCCGTTATGGTGTATCACAGGAGATTGAATATAGTTCCCTGTGCTATACAGTAGGACCTTGTTGTTTATCCATTCTGTATATACTAGTTTGCATCTGCTAACCCCACACTCCCACTCCATCACTCCCGCAACACGCCCCCCCCAACAACCACAAGTCTGTTCTCTATATCTGAGTCTATTTCTGTTTTGTAGATAAGTTCATTTGTGTCCTATTTTTTAGATTCCACATATAAGTGATATCATACGGTATTTGTCTTTCTTTCTGACTTCACTCAGTATGACAATCTCTAGGTCCATCCATGTTGCTACAAATGGCACTCTTTCATTCTATTTTATGGCTGGGTAATATTCCATTCTATATATGTACCACATCTTCTTTATCCATTCATCTGTTGATGGACATTTAGGTTGTTTCCATGTCTTGGCTACTGTGAATAGTGCTGCTATGAACATAGGGGTGCATGTATCTTTTTTGGATTATAGTTTTGTCTGGATATGTGCCCAGGAGTGGGATTTCTGGATCATATGATAATTGTATTTTTAGTTTTCTGAGGAACCTCCATACTGTTTTCCATAGTGGCTACACCAACTTACATTCCCACCAACAGTGTAGGAGGGTTCCCTTTTCTCCACATCCTCTCCAGCATTTGTTATTTGTATACTTTTTAATGACGGCCATTCTGACCAGTGTGAGGTGGTACCTCATTGTACTTTTGATTTGCATTTCTCTAATAATTAGCGATGTTAAGCATCTTTTCATGTGCCTGTTGGCCATTTGTATGTCTTCTTTGGAGAAATGTCTAGGTCTTTGCCCATTTTTCACTTGGGTTTTTTGTTTAAGTTGTATGAGCTGTTTGTATATTTTGGAAATTAAGCCCTTGTCAGTAGCATCATTTGCAGATATTTTCTCCCATTCTGTAGGTTGTCTTTTTGTTTTGTTTATGGTTTCCTTTGATGTGCAAAAGCTTGTAAATTTGATTAGGTCCCATTTGTTTATTTTTGTTTTTATTTATATTGCCTTAGGAGACTGACCTAAGAAAACAATGGTACTATTTATGTCAGAGAATGTTTTGCCTGTGATCTCTTTTAGGAGCTTTATGGTGTCATGTCTTATGTTTAAGTCTTTAGCCATTTTGAGTTTATTTTTGTGTATGGTGTAAGCTGTCCAACTTTCCCAACACCACTTGCTGAAGAGACTGTCTTTTCCCTGTTGTATATTCTTGCCTCCTTTATCGAAGCTTAATTGACCATACGTGTATGGGTTTATTTCTGGGCTCTTTGTTCTGTTCCATTGATCCATATGTCTGTTTTTGTGCCAGTATCATGCTGTTTTGATTACTTTAGCTTTGTAGTATTGTCTGAAGTCTGGGAGGCGTATGCCTCCTTCTTTGTTCTTTTTCTCTGAGATTGCTTTGGCAATTCTGGGTCCTTTATGGACCCAGAATTTAGGATTATTTATAAATAAATTTTAGGATTATTCTAGTTCTGTGAAAAATGTCATGGATAATTTGATAGGGATAGCATTAAATCTGTAGATTGCTTTGGGTAGTGTGCTCATTTTAACAATATTAATTCTTCCAATCCAAGAGCATGGGATATCTTTCTATTTCTTTGAGTCTTCTTCAATTTCTTTTATTAATGTTTTATAATTTTTAGCATACAACTCTCACCTCATTGGTTCGGTTTATTCTTAAGTATTTTATTTTGGGGTGTGTGATTTTGAAAGGTATTGTTTTTTTACATTCCCTTTCTGATATTTCATTGTTAGTGTAAAGAAATGCAACCAATTTCTGTATGTTAATCTTATATCCTGCTACCTTGATGAATTCATTTATCATTTCTAGTAGTTTTTGTGTGGAGTCCTTAGGGTTTTCTATGTATATAGTATCATGTCATCTGCATATAACGACAATTTTACCTCTTCCCTTCATTTGGATACCTTTTATTTCTTTTTCTTGTCTGATTGCTGTGGGTAGAACTTCCAATATCATGTTGAATAGAAGTGGTAAGAGTGGGCATCCTTGTCTTGTTCCAGAATTTAGTGGGAAGGCTTTCAGCTTTTCACCATTGAGTATTACATTGGTTGTGGGTTTGTCATAAATAGCTTTTATTATGTTGAGATATGTTCTCTCTATACCCACTTTGGTAAGAGTTTTTATCATGAATGGATGTTAAATTTTGTGAAATGCTTCTTCTGCATCTACTGAGATGACCATGTGGTTTTTGTCTTTTCTTGTTTATGTGGTGTATCACATTGATTGATTTGTGTGTGTTGAACAATCCTTGTGAACTTGGGATGTATCCCACTTGGTTGTGGCATATGATTTTTTTTATGTGTTGTTGAATTTGGTTTGCTAATATTTTGTTGAGAATTTTTGCATCTATATTTATCAAAGATATTGGCCTGTAATTTTCTTCTTTGGTGATGTCTTTGTCTGGTTTGGGTATCAGGGTGATGGTGGCTTCATAGAATGTCTTTGGGAATGTTCCCAATGGGTTTGAGAAGGATCAGTATAAGTTCCTCTTTGTATGTTTGGTAAAATTCTCCTGTGAAGCCATCTGGTCCTATAATTTTGTTTGTAGGGAGTTTTAAGATTACAAATTCTATTTCACTTCTAGTGATTGGTCTGTTCAAATTAGCTGTTTCTTCTTGATTCAGTTTTGGTGGGCTATATGTTTCTAGAAACTTGTCCATTTCTTCTAGGTTATCAAATTTGTTGGCATATAATTGTTCATAGTATTCCCTTATGGTTTCCTGTGTTTCTGCAGGTATCGGTTGTTATGTCTCCTTTTTCAATTCTTACTTTGTTTATTTTGTTCTTGGTGAGCCTGGCCAGAGGTTTGTCAATCTTGTTTACCCTTTCAAAGAACCAGCTCTTGATTTTATTGATTTTTCTTTCTATTGTTTTTTTCTTAATTTAGTTTATTTTCGGCTGCGTTGGGTCTTCGTGCTGCACGTGGGCTTTCTCCAGTTGCAGTGAGTGGGGGCTACTCTTTGTTGCAGTGCACGGGCTTCTCATTGTGGTGGCTTCTCTTGTTGTGGATCACGGGCTCTAGGCACATGGACTTCAGTAGTTGTGGTGCGTGAGCTCACTACTTGTGGCTTACGGGCTCTAGAGCACAGGCTCAGTAGTTGTGGCACACAGGCTTAGTTGTTCTGCTGTATGTGGGATCTTCCCAGACCAGGGCTCAAACCCTGGTGTCCCCTGCATTGGCAGGCAGATTCTTAACCACCTTGCCACCAGGGAAGCCCTCTATTGTTTTTTAGTCTCTATTTTATTTATTTCCTCTCTGATCTTTATTGTTTTCTTCCTTCTGCTGACTCTAGGTTTTGTTTGTTCTTTTTCTGATTCTCTTAAGTGGTAGGTTAGGTTGTTTATTTAAGTTTTTATTGCTTTTCGAGGAAGGCCTGTATCACTATGAACTTCCCTCTAAGAACTGCTTTTGCTGCATCGCATAAATTTTGTATGGTTGTGTTTTCATTGTCATTTGTCTCAAGGTATTTTTAAATTTCCTGTTTGATTTCATCATTGACCCATTGTTTGTTTGGTTTTTTAGTAGCGTGTTGTTTAGTCTCCATGTAATTGCTTTTTTCTCATTTCTTTTTTCTGTGGTTGATTTCTAGTTTCATGCCATTGTGGTCAGAAAAGATGCTTTTGATAATTTCTATACTCTTAAATTTGTTGAGGCTTGTTTTGTGTCCTAGTATGTGGTCAGTCCTAAAGAATGTTCCATGTGCACTTGAAAAGAATGTGTATTCTGGTTCTTTGGATGTAATTTCCTGAAAATGTGAACTGTTCTATTGTATCATCTAGGATCTCTGTTGCCTTACTGATTTTCTGTCTAGAAGATCTGTCCAGAGAAGATCTGTCTATTGATGTCAGTGGGGTGTTAAAGTCTCATACTATTATTGTATTCCTGTCATTTTCTCCCTTTATGTCTGTTAGTATTTGTTTTATGTATTTGGATGCTCCTATATTAGGTGCATATATGTTGATGAGCGTAAAATCCTCTTCTTGTATTGAACCTTTTATCATTATATAGTGTCCTTTATCTTTCTTTATGGCCTTCGTTTTAAGTCTGTTTTGTCTGATATGAGTATTGTGACCCCCGCTTTCTTGTCATTTCCATTTACGTGAAATATCTTTTTCCGTCCCCTCACTTTCAGTCTGTGTGTGTCCTTTGCCCTAAAGTGGGTCTCTTGTAGGCAGCATCTTGTAGGCTTTTGTTTTTTAATCTAATCTGCCACTCTGTCTTTTTATTGGAGCATTTTAGTCCATTGATGTTTAAGGTAATTATTGACAGATAGGTATTTATTGCCATTTTAAACATTATTTTCCTGTTGATTTTATATTTCTTCTTTGTCCCTTTTCCTTGTTTTTCCTTTTGTGGTTTGATGATTTTCTTTTGTATTATACTTACGTTCTCTTCTTTTTGGTTTTTGTGAGTCTGTTTTATGTTTTTGATTTGTGATAACCCTGTTTTTCAAGTATGTTAACTCCATTGCATATCTACTTGCCTTAGACTAGTAGTCATATAGGCTCAAACACACTCAAGGAAATTTTAAAAATCTACGTTTTCTTACTCTCCTCCATCACATTTTATGATTTTGGTGTCCTCTTTTACATCTTCATGTTCATCGTTTTGCTGTTCATTGTGGTTATCATCACTTTCACAGAAATTTTTTGATTTTTTTAAAAATCTGTGCACTGGTTTATTTAGGTGATTTGCTTTCCAATTGTGATTTTCTCTTTTCTATATATTCTTCTATTTAGAGAAGATCTTTCAATATTTCCTTTTAGGGGATAGTTTTAGTATTGCTGTATTCTTTTAGTTTTGGCTTGTCTGAAAAATTCTTTGTCTCCTATTCTAAATGATAATCTTGCTTGGTAGAGTACCTTAGGTTGCAAATTTTTCCCTTTCAGGACTTTGACTATATCTTGCCACTCCCTTCTGGCCTGCAGCATTTCTGTAGAGAAATCAGCTGATGGCCTTATGGGGGAGCCTATGTAATTAACTCTTTGTTTTTCTCTTGCTGCCTTTAGAATCCTCCCTTTAACTTTTGCTATTTTTATTATAATATGTCTTGGTGTAGGTCTGTTTGGGTTTACCTGTTTGGGACCCTCTGTGCTTTCTGTATCTGGATATCTGTTTCCTTTTTTAGGTTTGGGAATTTTTCAGCCATAATCTCTTTTAATACATTTTGGATCTCCTTTTCTCTTTCTTCTCCTCATGAAGAGTTCCAAATAATATGGGAAAATTGTATACTATAAATGAAAAGTAAAGATGTATTCACTGTATGTATTCACTAGGAAGAAGTAGGTCATCATCTTAACAGTGGTTATTTCTGGGTCATGGAAACATGGGTGGTTGTTATTTATACTTTTCTCTACTTTCTCAATTTTCTATAGGTATGCATTTTTTTTCTTATATAACCAGAAAAAAAGTTTCTTCCCTTCCATGTCCACTCCATCAAAAAAAAAAAAAAAAAAAAGAATCCTTTTTAGAATTGAATCCAAGAAGCATTCATTTCTCTATAGTTGAAAAGTCCACTATCCACCTTTTGCTTTTTGCAAACTGGAACAATAATTATCTGTCTCCATTCGTTCAAGATTTCTCTTTTTATCAATATAATTTCTTAAAATTTTCTTTAGTTCAGTGACCTTATGTGCAAGTTTTACCAGTTTTCCTGGTAGAAGTTAGTAAACAGACTTGATCTTATCCTCCTCACCCATCTGGGACTTTTTTTCCCTCTAGGATTGTTAATTCTGTCCCATTTAACCCCAAATTAATACCCTTTGATAGAGAATATGGAAGCAAAATAGAGGTTGAGAAATTCTGCTTTCTCAGCATTACATTTTATCATCAAGCAAATTGCCTTTTCACTATAAAAATACCCTTTTTGCTTTTGCTCGCCTTTTTTTTTTTTTTTTTTTGCAGTACACAGGCCTCTCACTGCCATGGCCCCTCCCGTTGTGGAGCACAGGCTCCGGACGCACAGGCCCAGCGGCCATGGCTTACAGGCCCAGCCGCTCCGCGGCATGTGGGATCCTCCCGGACCGGGGCACAGACCCGTGTCCCCTGCATCGGCAGGCGGACTCTCAACCACTGCGCCACCAGGGAAGCCCTTGCTAGCCTTTTTGTAAACCTTAATTTGTTTTGGACCTTGGCCTCCTCATGTGGTTCTTCCAAGTCTCGCTACTCTTTCATGCTGATTGCTGATGTGCTCTTCTGTTCATTTTTTGTCTGTTCTTTTAGAATAGCTACCAGTACATCTATTCCTCTGCCTTCCCCACCTGCTTAAGAATTTTTTAAATGCCCAAGCAAAAATGCATTTTAAGAGCTTTCTTCTTAGAGTCTCATGAAATGGAACCACGTGTCTCTGTTCTCAGGACTTCTTAATTCTGCCTTCTTAGAGCCTGTGCCACACACCCCCTACCTTTTTGCCACAAATTCTAAGATGGCGTGATCTCTTTCTCCTATGGTTCTCATTTGATTTCACCAACAGGTTTCTTCTTTGGCCAGAGTAACCATTCCCTGACTCACCTTATGTACCTGTGGAACGTGAAGATGTCAGCATAGTAGGTCAGGAACTTGTCAGTTGTTCCTGGTTAGCTGACTGGGACTTTGAACAGGTTCCAGAGTAGCTGAAGCCCTCCAAGGTGACAGTGTGCTGCTTCTATGCTAGAATTGGCTTCAAGAGAGTCCTACCTTCCATCTCCGTTGGCTGGGGCCTAGGGGACTCCTACCGTAATGTTACGTTTGGCATCTCTCCTGCTGACCCTGCCCACCTGTGTTTTCCATTGAGCGTCTCACTTTGAATGCCTGTAAACAGGGTTCCTTACCAGCCCCTCCCCAGTAACCCTGTTCCTCTGGAATAGTTCAGACTCCTTTTGTCACCATATTCTCCTCAAGTGAGTCCTGCTCACTGAGTCTGAAGCTCTGCAAGATGTGAAAATACATACACACATATATGTGTATATGTGTGTATACATACTTATACGTGCATAGGTAACACACACATATACGTAATTCTTTGTTACCTTAAATTAGCTCTTTATGTGTTGGTATGTGGGTGCCTGAGACAAATGGATTGGTCCTTTACCTTTTCTCTTAATGAAACATCAGACATCTACTCTGGAAGTGTGCCAAGAGGAGCAGAGACAATTTGAGAGTCTGTGAATGAATGTAAATTAGACACATTTTCAATTTCAGAAACTCAGAGGTGGGAGGGTGTGGGGCACCTCGATCAGTCTGACTGCCATTTTCTGTTCTCAAAACTGTGAAATTGAAAACACTCAGGATAATGAAGTAAAAAACTATTTTTAGGTCTGAGAGTGACTGGGCTGGGTCTTCAGATTACAGCAAGGCCCACAGGCCTAGTGTAAGTCATTCAGATCAGTTCAACAAAGTGTATAGCATTGCAAGACCCAGAGCATGCCCTGTAAGCGTAAAGAAAATACTAGGCTTCTATTAAAGAAGTTCATAGTTTGTCCTTCAGCCACAGAGCACCAGGGATGCACCTACAGTTGAATAACTTGGGTTTATTGCTTGTTGCAGCAAAGGAGGATGCACACCATGAGGAAGCACGCAGCATCAGCAAGAGTGTTAGAAAAGGCTTACTATAGGATTTAGGCTTGTGTTAGGTGTTTTTTTTTGTTTGTTTGTTTGTTTTGCTGTACGCGGGCCTCTCACTGCTGTGGCCTCTCCCGTTGCGGAGCACAGGCTCCGGACGCGCAGGCCCAGCGGCCACGGCTCACGGGCCCAGCCGCTCCGCGGCACGTGGGATCCTCCCGGTCCAGGGCACGAACCCGTGTCCCCTGCATCGGCAGGCAGACCCTCAACCACTGCGCCACCAGGGAAGCCCCCATGTTAGGTGATTTTGAGGAAGGTTTAAGGATGTCGGGCTTTGCTGTGGATCGGGTGCTGTCAGAAAGTGGGGCACATTCTATGACTGGGTATCTTAGTAGAGTTTATGTCAAGAGAGAGCAGTCTAAAGAAAAGCTATAGCTATAATTGGCAAAGAAGCAGCAGTCACTTATCATCCAGGAATAGGGGCTATTTGATATTTTTTTGGTTTGGGCAGTGTTCATGTTTTGTGTGTGCTCAGACAGATTACACAATGTTCTTATTTTTGTCTTGATCCATCATGGTCACAGAATGGTCTTGTCTGATGTTCATGTCTGAAATTGCTTATGTGTAAGAGGAGAACACCAAGACCTAACTGTGAGTGCCAGGCTAGCTCATAGCAACACCAGACCAGCTCCTGGGTATCAGAGGCTGCTTTTCTTATTCTCAGGTATGATTTGTAGGTTTTAATCAGCACTAGCTAAAATTGGGTAGAAATGGTACTTAGTGGAAGATGTTACCCGTTTCTGTTCCAATCCATTCAAATAGAGGATGTAAGACACATAAATAGAACTCTTGAATAAGGCCTGGTGTGATAAGTGCAATTAAAGAGGTTCAGACAGTGTATTCTAAGCAATGGGGATGATAAGAGAAAATGCTTCAGGGACAAGGGCAGTATTTGGCCTGGGCTTAGGATAGGCTGGATTTAGATATGTGGAGTTGGAGGGAAAAGCAAAACCATTGGAGTAAGCAAAGGCTGAGAGGTAAGAAATCACAAGGCAGGCTCAAAGCATGGTGAGAAGTCTAGTTTGGCTGAATCAGGAGTATGTAATGAGAAAGAAGCATGAAGAGGTACTTTTGGGCTAGATTATGGAATTCAGTTGTTTAGGAGTTCACTTTGTAGGGAGGGAAAAAATCAAAATTTGCTAAATACCTACTGTGTGTGCTGGGAGCTTTGTATATGTTATTTAATCTGTAACCCTTGTAACAACCCTGAGAAGTAGGTCTCATGATAGCCATTTTATAGATGATGAAAATGAGCTCTAGTAAGGTTAATTTAACCTCCACTTAAATAGTTGGACACACAGCGAGGATCTTAATAACTCTGACTGAAAAGGTGGTACTTACTTTATTGATACTTCCCTCTGCTGTCTCCTGTGTGATGCAGTCTCTTGTCATTATGGGAACCATTGAAAGCTTTTGATCAAAGGAATGGCAAGACCAGTTAGAATTATGCTTTAGGAAGATTACTCTGGTAACAAACAGTAATAGTTAACATGTGTTGAATATATGGACTAGGCCCCGTGCTAAGCAACTTAGACACACAAATATCTCTTTTAATAATATGTAGAGGGCTTCCCTGGTGGCGCAGCGGTTGAGAGTCCTGTGCTCCGCAATGGGAGAGGCCACAACAGTGAGAGGCCCATGTACTGCAAAAAAATAATAATAATAATATGTAGGGTGAATTGGGAGTGGGGAGGTTGGTAAAAGATGAAGAAAAAATCTGATTAGACAAGCAGAAAACATTAAAGCAGTGGTCAGCAAAGTAGAGTTAGGTAGGAGGGGAATGTGATAAGATGGGCCCTTGGAGGAGACTGGTGAGGAAGAAACAGTCAGCTGTTGTCGGAGCCTCCACTTTAAGTAATACTGAATTAAATATGACCTCAAGAACTTCCTCAGTATTTAGGGAGACGCTTTCGTATCTTAAAGGACTGGCTACATTAAGACCTTTCTTGTTCTGTGGTAATCTAGTTCTTTATTGATTTATTTGCCCTAAGAATGAAATGCTGCAAATGGTTTAATGTTGCTCTCAGAAAGCTCTTTTGTTAACAGTGCTAGAGTTTCTGTTTTTGTTTTTAGCAATAGGGATGGTTATTAACAAGGGAAAGCAGAACTGCACTCTGTAAAATCCATTAAGTTTTTAGTCAAGCTTAAATGATTTGCTAAGTGAAATTTTAATAATTAAATAAACCTAAATATGGGGAAAGCTTTCAATAAACAATTGGGATTTAGTCAAGTCCATTTAATAGAATACTTAAGTACATGTAGAGATAGGGAACACAGCTGTTTTCTATTTTGGAAGGTCTGCAGTTTTAATGTTCTAATGTCTTTAATGTTCTGATCTCTTTAGTTGTTTGTCTTAAAGCAATTAAAAAACAAACTCACAAATCCCAACCTCCTAATTTATCCCACCCCTCCCCGCTTTCCCCTTTGGTAACCATAAATTTTTCTATGTCTGTGAGTTTCTGTTTTGTAAATAAGTTCATTTGTATCTTTTTTTAAAATTCTACGTATAAGTGATATCCTGTGATATTTGTCTTTCTCTGTCTAGCTTACTTCACTTAGTATGCTAATCTCTAGGGCTGTCCATGTTGCTGCAGATGGCATTATTTTATTCTTTTTTATGGCTGAGTAATATTTCATTGTGTATATATTACCATATGTATGGGATTAACATATACACGCTACTATATGGAAAACAGATTAACCAACAAGGACCTACTGTGTAGCACAGAGACCTATACTCAATATTTTGTAATAACCTCTAAGGGCAAAGAATCTGAAAAAGTGTGTGTGTATATGTGTGTGTGTATGTATGTATGTATACATATAAAACTGAATCACTCAGGACTTCGCCTGGGTGCAGTGGTTAAGAATCCGCCTACCAGGGCTTCCCTGGTGGCACAGTGGTTGAGAGTCCGCCTGCCGATGCAGGGGGCGTGGGTTCGTGCCCCGGTCCGGGAGGATCCCACGTGCCGCGGAGGGGCTGGGCCCGTGAGCCACGGCCGCTGAGCCTGCACGTCCGGAGCCTGTGCTCCGCGACGGGAGAGGCCACATCAGTGAGAGGCCCGCGTACCGCAAAAAAAAAAACAAGAATCCGCCTACCAGTACAGGGGACACGGGTTTGAGCCCTGGTCCAGGAAGATCCCACATGCCGCAGAGCAACTAAGCCTGTGTGCCACAACTACTGAGCCTGTGCTCTAGAGCCCACAAGCCACAACTACTGAGCTCACGAGCCACAACTGCTGAAGCCCGTGTGCCTAGAGCCCATGCTCTGCAACAAGAGAAACCACCGCAGTGAGAAGCCTGCGCACCACAACAGAGTAGCTGCTGCACGCAGCAACAAAGACCCAACGCAGCCAAAAAAAAAAAAAAAACTGAGTCACTGTGCTGTACACCTGAAACTAACGTGACATTGTAAACCAACTATACTTCAGTTAAAACCCCAGAAATCCTTTTTGTAATGTAGCTATAAAGTAGAACATTTGTAATAGTGAAAAATTGTGATATAGATATACAAGGAGATGTTATATAGCAGTTTGAGTGGATGAACTAGAGTTGCATGTATTAACTGTATACATTTTGCCAGAAAAAGGCAAAAAGGAAGTTGCAGAAACATCAGTACAGTGTGATACTGTAATATAAAGGTTTTTTAAAATTGTGGTTAAAATATAACATTTATCATTTCAACCATTAGATATACAGTTCAGAGGCATTAAGTACATTCACACTGGTATACAACCATCACCACCATCCATTCATAATATAAAGTTTTAAAATACTCAGTCAATATTGTATATTGTTCATGGATGTATACTTACATAGTAAAGTCTAAAAGCACATATTCTAATAATAACCAAATTCGGAGTTGTGGCTATTTCAGTGAGGGTGGGAGGAAGAGACATAAGGGGCTCCAGTTATATCTGTGTGGTAGGTAGGTATACAGGTGCTCATGTATTATCATCTGTAGTTTTTTGTACCCTTGGAGTATTTTCTTTAAAATTTTTTTCTTAAAAAATCATTTCAGCTAGACATCTCCAGGTGTTCGCTAGCCATTGACTTTTTAGGCATTCTGGGCTGTTCAGTTCTAAGAAACATGGTGATACCAAGATCCAAGAGGTGAGGTTGCTCCCTATTGAGAACAGTTAACTTTGTGAAGAGAAAAATCTGTTCCAAATTCAGCATTCTGACCCTAGCCTGCCATCTCAAGTGTACCCTTGGTCACAGGTGGCAGGAGGTTATAGGTCTGAAGCCTAAAGGTCTGAGAGAGTGACTCTACAAAGAAGAAATACAGGAGGAGAGCAGGTTTTGGAAGGTGAAAATTAGTTTCACTTTTAGGTTTGAGTTGATAGACACACAAAAGGACATATATATTAATGGGATTTAGAGATAAGAGCTTAGAGGAAAGGTCAGAACTAGAGCTATACATTTTGGACATTACAGTGTATGCCTTGAGAATGAATGAGTTTACCAAAGGAAGAAGAATAAGGAAAGAACAAAGGTTGAAACAAAACGTTGGGGAGAGAGGATTAAAGAAGAACCAGTAAAAGAGATGGGAAGAAATAGGTTGAAGGACTAGTCAGTGGGGAAAGAAGAAATCAGGAGAGTGATGTGCCACAGATATTAAGGCAGGAAAGTTTGACAAGAATTTGTTCAGATTAATCCAATATTCATTGAAAGGCTTGTGGTAATCTCTTTCTTGTGTAGTAGAGGAGTCTTAAGAGTGAGAGCTGAGTAAAAGCCATTGGATTTGATGGTTACAGTACAGTTACCATGTTGTAACTATACTTCTTATTCATAAACTCTTTAAATACAGGAATTGGTCTATTTATCATTTTAATCTCAGTGTCTGACACAGTACCTGGCATGTTGTTAAGTGTTCAGTAGTAAATATGTGGACTATTACATTGAATATAAAATGCACAGATTTCTCCTAGGATAGAAAACATATTTTTACCATCTAGCCTGTCTCTTCCATTGCTCTCAGTTCCCCCTCCTACCTTTGAAAGTAGGATTCTCTACTATTTCAGTGCTTCTTTGATTCTAGTCTCCAATCTCTTTATCAATAATCTCTTTTTTAAAATCAACTTTAATGTTTCTCTACTTCTTGCCACATCACCATTCATTTAGTATTGCTTTTTGAAACCCTATATCACACTCCTTTCTTACTCCCATTGCTCACCCCTTAACTCAATATAAAGAAGACAGTTCTAACAATCAGAGCTGTACAGACGTGGCATGGGCTTCCTGTGGGGAGAGATACTGAGTTTCCTGTTTGATGGTATTCAGCAGAGTCAAGACCACCACTAGATGACTCTTCTAAAAAATTTCCAATTTATTGAGAGATAAATAACATATCGTGCAATTTACCTGTTTAAAGTGCACAGTCAGTGGCTTTTAATATAGTCACCAAGTTGTACAGCCATCATCAGAATCGTCACCCCTCAAGAAAAAAAAACCCATACCCATTAGCAGTCGCTCTCCTCTGCCCCCTCTCCACCCTCCCTCCCTCCCCCCAGCAAGCAACCACAGAGCTACTCTCCGTCTCTATGGACTTGCCTGTTCTGAACACTTCATATTAATGGAATCATATAATATGGAGTCTTGCATGACTGGCTTTTCTTCACTTAGGATTATGATTTCGAAGTTCATCCATACTGTAGCATGTGTCTGCACTTCCTTCCTCTCTTATGGCCAAATACTGTTCCATTGTATGGATACAGCACATTTTTATTTGTCAGCTGATGAACATCTGGCCATTATGAATAATGCTGCTTTAAACATTTGTACAAGTTTTTTTTTTTTTAATTGGGGTATAGTTGCTTTACAATGTTGTGTTACTTACTGCTGTATAACAAAGTGAATCAGCTGTATGTATACATATATCCCCTCCCTCTTGGACCTCTCTCCCACCCCCCCCCCCATCGCATCCATCTAGATCACCACAGAGCACCGAGCTGAGAGCTCCCTGCGCTATACCGCAGGTTCCCACTAGCTATCTGTTTCACACATGGCAATGCACAGACGTCAATCCCAGTCTCCCAGTTCATCCCACCCTCCCTCCCCAACCCCCACCATGTCCACACGTCTGTTCCCTATATCTGCATCTCTATTCCTGCCCCGTAAATAGGTCATCTGTACCATTTTTCTAGATTCCACATACATGCGTGTATATATATATAAAACACCATACACAAAAACTTAAAATGGATTAAAGACCTAAACATAGGGGGCTTCCCTGGTGGCGCAGTGGTTGAGAGTCCGCCTGCCGATGCAGGGCACACGGGTTCGTGCCCCGGTCCGGGAAGATCCCACATGCCGCGGAGCCGCTGGGCACGTGAGCCATGGCCGCTGAGCCTGCGCGTCCAGAGCCTGTGCTCCGCAACAGGAGAGGCCACAACAGTGAGAGGCCCGCGTACGGCAAGAAAAAAAAAAAAAAGACCTAAATGTAAGACCGAACACTATAAAACTCTTACAGGAAAACATAGGAAGAACACTCTTTGACATAAATCACAGTAAGATCTTTTTTGTACATAAGTTTTTGTGTGAACATATTCTTCTTGGGTATATACCTAAGGGCAGAATTGCTGGGTCATATGGAAACTTTGTTTACCTCTTTGAGGAACTGCCAGACTGTTTTTCAAAGCAACTGCACTATTTTACATTCCCACCAGCAGAGTACAGTAGTTCCATTTTCTCCACATCCTCACCAACACTTTAGATTATGTCTTTTTTTTTTAATTAATTAATTTTTTGGCTGTGTTGGGTCTTCATTGCTGCACACGGGCTTTCTCTAGTTGTGGCAAGGGGGGGGCTACTCTTTGTTGCAGTGCGCGGGCTTCTCTTTTTGGTGACTTCTCTTGTTGCGGAGCATGGTCTCTAGGCACTTGGGCTTCAGTAGTTGTGGCACGCGGGCTCAGTAGTTGTGGCTCATGGGCGTAGTTGCTCTGCGGCATGTGGGATCTTCCCGGGCAAGGGCTTGAACTCGTGTCCCCTGCATTGGCAGGTGGATTCTTAACCACTGCGCCACCAGGGATGGCCCATCGATTATGTCTTTTTGATTATAGCATCCTGTGGGTGTAAAGTTCTATCTCATTGTGGGTTTAATTTACATTTCTTTGATTGCTAGTGATGTTGAACATCTTTTCATGTGCATGTTGGCCATTATATATCTTCTTTGGAAAAATGTCTATTAAGATATTTTGTTCATTTTTAATTGGATTGTCTTTTTGTTGAGTGGTAAGAGTTCTTTATATATTTTGGATATTCAACCTTTATCAGATATATGATATTTTTTTCATTCAGTGGATTGTCTTCACTTTCTTGATGGTGTCTTTGCAGCACAAAAGTTTTAAAATTTGATGAAGTCCACTTATTTTTCCTTTGGTTGCTTGTGCTTTTGGTGTCCTATCTAAGAAAACAGTGCCTAATCTAAGGTCACAAGGATTTATGTTTTGGGGGTTTTTTTGTAGGATTTATGTTTATCATTTTTCTAAGACTTTTATGGTTTTGGCTCTTAAATTTAGGTCTCCAATCTATTTTCAGTTAGTTTTTAGAAATTTAATATGGTGTGAGGTAGGGGTCTAACTTCATTCTTTTGCGCGTGAATGTCTTGTCCCCATAGCATTTGTTGAGAGGCTGGATGACTTTTAAGGCTCCTTCTGACTCTGAAGATTCTATGATGCTTTGTAGTACATTGGTTTCTGTTATTGTCCAAATAGGTGGACAGTCAAGATTACATATGATGGCCATCCTTTTCCCAAGAATACATTGTGTCTAAAAACAGGGATAGCCATTAGTCTTTTATCAGTTTGTTCTAGATTTCTCAGTGGCTTTAAAGTCTATCCTCCTTTGACTTTTATGATACTGGTTTGCTTCTGGTCTTCTTTGACCAGCGCAGTTTTCTTTTCTTCCTATTTTTGCACATAAGTACACATATCCCTCCATTTTTTGGGGTATGGGAACTGTTCATGCAATTTTAATTAGCTTTGTCATTTAGGTAGCTCAGAGTTTCTTCTCAAGCCTAACTACAGTCTGATAAAAATTTCCTCTGAATATGCCAACAACGCCTAGAATTTAACATGTGAAAAATAGGTGTTCAGTCTTCCCCTAACCATAAGCCCTCCCAGTTTTCCTCATTGTCTTCTCTTAGTATCTTAAACCAACCTTCGAGTTTTCCAACCCCCCACTCCCCATTCATTATTAAATGTTGCTGATCATTACATGGTAAAAGCCCTTGGACCCATCCTTTCCTTTCTATAGCTATAGCTGTCTTCTGGCTGATTTCCCAGACCCTAGTTTCTCTCTTTTAGGTCCTTACTCAACTGCTGGAATAATCCTCCTCAGACACCCTTCTGATTAAATCATTTCCCTGATCCTAGATCCACAGTATTAAATTTATATGACACAAGTTAACATTTAACCCACCGCTAATTTCCTCTCCTTATCTCTTGTTACTTCCCTTATTGGATTTGGTAGTTAACCTTATTTATTCTTTGTTCTTATTTCTTTGTTCTCATCTTTTTCTCATTGCACACAGTCCTCTTTTCTCCTAGTGTGCCTTTGCTTCTCTTCTATTCTGAATCTCACTCCCTTCAATGATTGATCCCATCTGATTCCTCTCCCTTTTTTTTTTTTTTTGCATTCTTTCAATACTTAGACATTTAGTTTGTCTAGTAATAAGATCCATAGTACCCTGTTCCTTTTTTGCTGTTTGTTTTGGATATACTACTTTTTAAAAGCATTGTTTCACGTGGGAACCATTGTTTCCGTTTCATTTATGGTTCTCTTCCTTTCCTACCTACAGCACAGAGTCCTGAACATAATAGTGGTCCAGTAAATCTTCTTGGCTGACAGATCTATAAAAGTTTTGGGGGCAGATGTGTGATGTTTAGCATCATCATTTTTCAGTTTTAGAAATGCACAATAATGCCTTTTGTGCCATTATTTGGTTTTAATTTTTTATATTTTGTTTTATGCCTTCTCAGTTCTCAGTTAAATGAAGTTCAGCAACGTGTCACTACAGATATTAAATCTAGTTTATTGAGCAGTAACCACCTGATGTGTCAGATTCTCTCAAGGGAAACGTTAGCTTCTTAGATGCTGGCTAGGCATTTGTTCAACGTACATTATAGCCTTAAAGCTAGGACCATTTAAGATATTAAGATCCTTGCCAGTTTAGTAGCAAAATAGTCACCAGTACCCGGAATAAGGTTGCTTCTGCCGTCTGAAGTTGTGCTTCTGTTGCTGGCCTCCTCTTAAAAAGAAGCATTTCTTCTAACTTCCGTGTCACCCGAAGTCAGTATCAAGAGGGAAAAAAGGATTGTTGGGGTGGAGCCCGGCCGAGAGAGGATACAGGCAGAGGGCAGCCCCCAGGCCCAGTGGCTGCCTGTCTCACTCCTTGCCTGCCCACCCACCATCTCTCTCACCTCAGGAGCAGAGACTTGACTTGAAGATAGTCCTCAATTCATAGCCCCTGATTAACATCACCAGTGCAAGGTTGCTTTATTATTTCGTTACTTTCTTTTTAACGCTTTACCTTCACTCCACATGCCCATTCCTTTCTCCGTTCATGTGCACCCACTCTAATGTGTTTGTTTTATGTCCTTATACCTACATATTTGCTTGAAAGATATGTAGTGTCATTATAGTGTGTCTTTAGCTTACATGTGGTATTTGCTTATTTTTCTCAATGCTGTGCTTTTTAAGATATGTTCATATTGCTGTAGGTATATCTGAAGTGTTTTCTAAAAGCTACGTGGAATTTCATATTTGTATCTACTCCATTTTGATTCTACATTCTAACAGTTACAGAGATCAAAGTTACTTCAGGCTCCCTGCTACATCATCATCACAGTGAACATTCTCACACAGGTCTATAGAGTCTATAGTTTGAATTCGGATACAGACAGCCTTATTTGAGAATTTCTCTGGAATTTACCCACCAGTATAGGGTCACTGGATAATAGGGCGTAGCTTTAATGTCACTCAGTGCAGCCAGATCACTTAGCAGATTAGCTGTTTCCGTTTACACTCTTACCCATAATGCATGAGAGTTCTTGCCTCCCCACATCTTTGACAGTACCTACTATTACCCGCCATTCTAATTTTTGCCCTTCTTATAGGTATAAGTGCTAGCTCATTGTTTTAATTAGCATTTTTCTTGTTGGTTTTATTTTGATCATCTCTTTACGTACTTGTTAACCATTTGAACTTCTCTTTCTGTGAGTTTCCTACTCATATCTTTTGGCCATTTTTCTATTGGGTTTCCTCTGATGTTCATATCAAATTGTAGGAATTCCTCGTCTATGCTAGAGATTTAATCCGTTGTCAATTTTAGACATTGCAGAAGCTTTTCCTTGCCTGTCATCTATCTTAACCCCGTTATGGTATTCTTTATTGAACAGGAATCCATAATTTTATCGAAGTCAAATCCAACAGTTTTTACTGTGTAGTTTGTATTTTTAGAGCCTGAGTCGGGAGGTCTCTCTGCTCCTTAGTGTTTTCTGTCAGTGGATTATCCACACAAGCCTGTTTACATGGCCTTTTGAAGAGAAGTCTTTCCTTTCTTTCTCACCTGTGACTTGGAGGAGGCTTGACGCTGTTAATGTTTGGCTGCCCCTGATGGAGGAAAAAAATGTGAGAAAACTGATGCACGCTCCTTTCTCTAAGCCCTGCACTTCCACTCACAGGACTGAGCCCCTGTGACCCTGTTTGTACTACATGAACCCTGTCTGCTCAGCTACAGCTGATTAAAAAGTGCTGCATACCTACCCAAGCTGAGAAGGTATGCAGGGAATTTGGAATTATGACCAGTCTCTGCTGGCCCCTTGAAGGACATGCAGATTGAGGGGTTTGGGGGTGAACATCTTCCTTTATGTTCACAGAGAAGCTAGAGAAATGCTGGCGGAGAAATGAGAATGAGGAAGATAGGCACAGAGGAGCAGAGAAAAAAGCCCTCTGGCCCCACAGAGAGGGAGAACGATTGAAGTAGAATGTGAGAGTAGCTGTCTGGTATCCTGATGGCTTTCCAGTTTCTGATTGTGTTCTCTTCTGAGATCAGATTGCATTTCCTTATGTGTATTAGTTAGGGATGGCTGACTACTCTAACAGATAAACTCCAAAGTGTACAATGGCCCTAGCACAACAGAAGTTTATTTCTCACTCACATAAACAGGTCCAGATGGTTCTAAGTTGGTGAGGTGGTGGCAGCGGACGGCTCTGTGCCACAGTTACTCAGGAACTCGGGTTGATGGAAGCTCTGCCATTTTCAACACATGACTTCCAATGTCTCCGTAGGTGTTAGCATCCAGCCTGCAGAAAGGAAGTGAACATGGAGTTCAATACGTGGGGCGTTGTATAGGCCAGGCCTTGAACTAGCACCTGTCATTCACATTGCTTTGTCTGGAACTCAGTCACATGGCCACATTTAAGTGTATGGGAAGCTGAAAAATGTTATCCACCTGTGGACCCAAAAGGAAGAGAAAATGGGTTTGGTGAACAGCTAGAGATTGCCACATCATATTTATTATATGTGTGATACTCTTGTGATGCCTCTATATCCTTATCAAGTTCCCGTTTTTTCTTGAACTTGTTTGAGTTGACTTCTGTTACGTATCTCAGTGCGTGAGGTGTTTTCCTAATAGCCATATTGAAAATAGTAGAAGTAATAAAGACTGATGAACTTATTTTCTCAGGGAAGTTGGGTCGATTTCCGCCTATGATGCATCATCACCAGGCACCCTCAGATGGCCAGACCTCTGGGGCTCGCTTCCAGAGGTCTCACCTTGCAGAGGCCTTTGCAAAGGCTAAAGGACCAGGTGGAGGCACTGGAGGAGGAGGTAGTGGAAGAGGCCTGATGGGGCAGATTATTCCAATCTACGGTTTTGGGATTTTTTTGTATATACTCTACATTTTATTTAAGGTAAGTGGAGTCATCCTGATCGTATTACATCAGTGAAAATCCAGTATCATCATCATAAAAATCATTGTCAGCATGAAAACCCTTTATGGTTCATAACCCTTTTTCAAATCTATCATCTCTTTAAATCTTGCCTCCTCTTTATGAGGTACCTAGGATAGCTGTCACGTATCTCAGTTTTACAGATGAGAAAGCCTTCACTCAGAACCTGAACAATTTGCCCCAGAATTCACAACTAAAAATGCAGAACCAACACTTGAACCTGAATCTTCTAGTTCCTGATCCACTGAGCAATAAAGTTCAAAGCCTACCCTCCCCCGACCCTGCCCCAACTTTTTCTTGATTGGGCATTTTTGCAAACTGTAAAGGCATAAAGGTGTTCCAAGAAGAACTTTATCATGAAGATTGGCATAATGATTTCGAGGTTGCCACTGTGAGGCCAAATCATGACTGTACCAACACCACTTTTTCCTCCTTTCACCCGCAGGAGCGTGAGGTGCTGTTTTTAACATCAGTTGTAGTAATTTCTCCTGAAACAGAACTGCCACGTCCTGAAACTAAGCCTGATATTTCCCAGCTCTGGGGAGATACGATTTGGGTCCTTTTATTTTATTTTTTTTTTTTGCGGTACGCAGGCCTCTCACTGTTGTGGCCTCGCCCGTTGCGGAGCGCAGGCTCAGCGGCCATGGCTCACGGGCCTAGCTGCTCCGCAGCATGTGGGATCTTCCCAGACCACCCTGCATCGGCAGGCGGACTCTCAACCACTGTGCCACCAGGGAAGCCCGATTTGGGTCCTTTCAAAAGTAGACTCCCAGTTAAGTTCTACCTCCAGGCAGGCTTTGGCCAGCCATGGGCTTGGGCCCGGGCACTGTAAGTAGAAACAGGAGGCTGCCCTCCTAGCTAGAGTAAGAGGTGACTTCGTTCTCGCCTAGGAATTCTGCAGGCAGCCCAGGTTGAGTCTTGGATGAGCATGGGCAAGGCAGATGGGTTGTGAAGAGATTTTTTTCTTGTGCCTTGACCTTGATAATTTTTTACTTGGAAACCTTCTGTTGGCTTTTTTTTTTTTTTTTTTGAGATGTTTCTCTAATGTTGCTATTTGATTTGATTTTCTCCCAACCTTTTTTTTTCCATTTAATATGAGGGGTTCCATGACTTTGAGGTTCTGAGCTGCTGTTGATGTACTGTACCTCCTTCAATTCTCAGCTCTCAAAGGGGAAAAGTACTGCAGAGGATCGGAAGTGCTCTACTGCCACACCTGGAAGCACCCACAGGAAAATTAGTAAGTGCCCCTTTCAGTATATTTATAAGTTTCATTGAGTCAGACAGCTGTAATACAGCCAGAGGGACAATCTGTGGATATGTCTTAAAAGCATTTCTCAAAAGTTGCCCCAGATTAATCTGATGCCGATTTTTACCTTAGCTCTGGGAATTCTCAAGTTTCCATATTGATGTTGGGCTTTTGAGGGAAAGATACTTATAAAAAGTACACAGCCACCAGTTCCCTTTTTTATATATTAGCAGATTAATATTTTACACTCGGAATGGGTTACTTCTCATCTCTAGACTTCAGAATATTGATAGCAAATTTCTTTATTTCACATAGAGGAAAACTGAGGCAGTGAGATCAAGTCATTGTCAGAGTCAGTTCTTAGATCTAGGGACAGAGTTTAACACTTCTGACTCTTGAAACATGACCATCCAATATTTACCGACCAATTAGAATATTCTGTGCTCTCTGGAAAAATGAAATATGTATGGCATGGCTCTTCCCTCTGAGAATTTATAGTCTAGGATGGATGTCAGGGAAAAATAACTTGTGAAAATTTACTACCTAGAAGGAAGGGACTTGGCGAAAGCCTTCTGGGAAATCGCACCTAGCTGTGTATGAAGGAGGGCCTATTTGATAGGGTGCTTGAGTAAGACTCAGTCTGACAGAGGGCAGCTGTGGGAAAGAAGGCATGAAGAGTAGGCAGTAAGAGTAGGCAACACAGTAAGCTGTGTTGTTGAAGGCCAAACTATCTTGTGGATACTGAAGCCACATTGGAGTTTTTTAAAAGAAAGACATCAGCAAAATGACTGTGATCCCTGCTGTATTCTTTTTTTTTTTTTGAATTTTTGTATTCTTAATTGAAATAGTGTCATACCGAAAGTGATTGTAAATGCATCATGAAATTGTTTTTAAAGACTTGTGAACTAAAGAGTAGCAAATTCTGTATCCTGTCACATGATGCATTTAAAACAGAAAGATAATGTAGTAGCAATTATATCAACTTCTTACGCTTCAATTTTGAATCATACAGAAAATAAAAATAACCTAAGCATTTTTGTGGCACAGATGTTAATTGCATGCATAAGAATTTGTTGTACAAGTACTAAAAAGCCTTTGAAATATGACATTTTATAGTGACTCTCTAAATATATCTGTGTACAATGATACTCGGGTGTGAAACAGAATAACTAGATTATCTACATAATGAGCAACATTTTATTTTCCTATTACCTTAAAGTTCATTTCATGTACTGATTGAGTGATTGATTTTTTATGTTCTACTTTTAGGGTCTTAACATTACTTTCAGTAGTTGTGGTCCTGTCTGACCCTTGTTGAGGAAGCTGCTTCTGGGAGATAGGGTTATACCACTCACCCCAGATGACTGAAGTAGAAAACCTTGGGCAGGAAGGTCTCAGCCCTAGTTCAAGACTTCTTCTGTTGAAGAAGAGTAACTTTTATACTGTTATCTTCCATATAAGTTTTCAGATCCTAGGGACAGGTGAAATATTGTTCATTTCAGGGTCTTAACACCTTTTCTGAAGTCCTTTACCAGATTTGGTACTTCATCCTCAAGTATCATTTGAATTAGAAAGGAGTTATCTTCATTCCTTCTTGGCTGACTGTGTAGGGCTATGTTTTTCACTCCTAGGTATTTTCTTTGGCTGGTCCTGCTATATTTCTGTGTGTGAGAGAGTGATTTATTCATCACTTTCTAAATGTGTATCCTTTAGATCTTGGTGTCTAGACCTCAGTACCCTTTGTGTCCTGATTGGATTAGCTGAATCTCAGGACCAGCCTGGATTATTGTAGAGCATCACAGCCAGCCATGTTTCAGAAAAGGGCTTAGGGAGTTGTACGTGATGGTTCTTAGATTGACGCTTATTTTTCAGCCAATTTTGAGCTCGTTCAACTACAAGAAAAACTGAAGGAGACAGAGGAAGCCATGGAAAAACTAATCAACAGAGTGGGGCCTAATGGTGAGAGGTACGTTTTCGCATAACAGAGATCAGACTGTTTCCCATTTAGAGAGTCAATTCAAAATTTTGTTTTTCTTTGATTTCTGGCCCCCTTGCTTTCGTTGTTATCATATTTGTCACTTACATATTATTTTTCACTGAACATGTCCATTTTCACACTTTCAAGCAGTTTCATTTTCAAGAGTATATGTTCCGTGGTGTGCAACATTATCGTGAGAGTGAGTAAATTTGTGAGCAGATACTACAGGCTAAAATAACTGGGTTTTAAGGAAGACAATATCCTAGCTGTCTAAAAAAAGGCAGAATTTTAAGTAAAACCAGATTATTAAATATTGTGGTTTCTGTTTGAGGCAAAATGAGAGAAGAGAGCAAGTACGATCAGAGTACACGTTTGTTTTGTGTTGACTATTCCAGAGCAGAACTAGACGTGTGAAGTAGGTGTCAGGAGCCAAACTAGCCCTTTAGGATGCTCTGCAGCGAAAACACACTCCTCTTGCTACAGGGCTGGCTGAGGATCTGAAAAGGTGGCTTCAGGGCATTGATGGAAGTGGGCATCAACTAAGAAAACGTGGGTGTAGGAAGGCCAGGGAGGAGAAACCAGAATGTGAGATTGAGAACAAAGAGGGATTCGGTTCGCACTAGGCCTTCTGACAAGAATGGAGGAAGCACTGGGGGTGAGCGGCAAAATCCCATGCAGGAGGATGTATTGAAAGGTCCCTACTATAGCCCCGTGGGCTCAGTGCGGAGTCTTTGCCCCAGAAAACTGCTCTACCTTAGCCTCTTCTGTTTGCCATCCTTGTGCTACCAGTGCCCCATACTGTTTCCCCTGCTTCCTGGCTCCTGCCTTGCCCATCTTTGGCCAGGTAGGAGAAGAGTAAACATCCTCGAATTGAAGTCCCTTGGCTTGGCTTTTCCCTGCAAAGTCTACATTGCTGCTGAAATGACATTTATGAGGGTGAACCTTGCCTATCTGGGCCCATGACCGTTGACCTTCTTTTGGTCCAGAAAGCAGAGTGACTATCTGGACTTCTCCACAGTGGTAGAGATAGGTGTACATATCTATACATGAGTATATCTCTGTGAGTGGATAATACTATTTGTCATTATTGAGCACTTACTAAGAACAAAGCTCCAAGCTAATGCTTTATATACATTATCTAATGTTTGACTGTTTTGTATGAGTGTGACTAAACCAATTTGTGCAGCTATACTTTCCTGGCATTTTCTGCCCTTATCCTGTACCATTCACAGTCTGGGTGGGGAAGTACCAGACTTCTATAGACCCTTGTGCCTCAGAAAATATCTGTGCCCTGGTCTGTTTGAAGCACTAGGCCACACCTAAGTGTCAGGAAAACTATAGGTGAGTATCTGTGGGCAGGGCCTCCCACCTGGGAGATCCAACCCTGGGCTTTGGGCTGAGAAACCATGTGAAGATATTTTCTCACTATTCACTGCTATTCAGACTCCCTTAGCTCAAACCAGATGACCCCACCACGCATACCATTTGTCCACTGCCGAAGCCAGGGGTGCAGTACTGTGACCCCTAACTACTGTCTGTCCTCCTTGTGCCAGCTAGGGTTGCTGCTCCACGTTTTATGTGCGAAGGCAGAGGAGTTGCGTGCCACGACCGCCACTGCCCCTGGAGCTGCGCCATCTCATTGTTTCTGGGACAGCGGGTCCTAGCTCAGGTTATATATTCCCAGTAAGTTGCTGGAGCATGGGCTCTTTGAGAACATGCTGAGGCCACTGCCGCATGGCAATGATTGTGTAAAATATTTTCCACAGTACCTCTCAGGAACCAAGGAGCAGCTCTCCTTCCCCTCAAGAGAGCATAGCTTGTGTCTCTCTTTCCCAGATGTCTCATTTTCCAGTCTATAAGGAGGGTGACCTTCTCTCTGAAACTCCTTAATCTAAAACCTTTTATCCTTACAGGTAGGCCCTATGGGACTTCCACCTTCAAAACTGCAAGGGCTAGGTAGCTGCATGTTTTACATTCTTTTCCTTTTTATACTTAAAGCCTTTAACCTTAGTTTCTGTGGCATTTGTTCTTTTACAGGTCTGTGCTTCTAGGATTATTAGAAGAGCCCAAAATACCCCAGTATTTTTTCTGCCAGATAAGATTTTATCACATTGTCAGGCTTCTGGAGGTCAAGGAGAGGATTTAAGACAAAGAAGCCATGTTCATTTGCAGCCTTCTAAGTCCTTTTATATAATATCACTCCGTAACTGTAAGATTTTGCTTAAAATTCCCAAAATATGCTCTTTCTGATACTTCATCTTAATGCTTATGTAAGAATCAAGATATGGGAAAGGTTTTTAATACTATCTAACAAAACTTTTCAGACAGCTTTCACCTGTGAGCGATATAAGTCTGCACACATTTTTAAATAATTAAGCCTCCTGGAAGGTTGGTATTGTGCCATGTTATGTCTGACATTAAGCAGACTCTCTAGCCCAAGGACACAAAGACTAAGGAAAGGATCTAGGAATCCGAATCGAGGTGTCCTCATTTTTGTCCTTGTGATCAGTGCAAGTTCCTTCCTGGAGCAGCATGTCCCACTGTAATTATTTACCTAGAAGCATGGAATGGCCCAAGAGGAGAAATGAGGGTACAGCCTCGGGCAGCAAACGCCTTGGCAGGCATGTTGAGCATTATGTGGGGCCACAGATTTCTGGCAGGTGTTGTGGGGGTGTAAAGTCTGAGGACAGGCTTAGTCTCTTTTGTTCACTGTGTTCACATAGTAGGTGCTAAGTAAATACCATTGGAAAAGAGTAGATATTCACTTTTGATGCAAGTATCTGTACTTATTACCATGATAGAAGAGTAAATCATGGCCATTCCCTGTTGAGATCCTTCTCTTCATTTGCTGACCTCTATATTCAGGGTCCTACTGACCATGTCTCATAGATAGATAGCTACTCTTATCCTCATCAAACAGTAAATGTCCCCTGAGTGAATGGACATCCAAAGTGGAACTCATCATCTACCCCCAGATGAACCTATTCTACCTTTAATGTTCCCCATCTCAGCAAATGGCTCCTCCATCTACTTAGTTGCCCAAAGCAGAAATTAGATGTCATCTTTGATTCACCTTTTCCTTCACTTCCCATATCTCATGAATCACCATGTCTTGTCATTTCTTCCTAATTAATAAGTCTGTCTCCCTGTAAAACACTCTAAACTCTACTAGGGCAGGGATTCTCCTTCTGATTCCCAGAGCCTAGCACAAGCCAGTAGTAGGCTTTAGAAAAGTATTAATTGAAATGGAAGAATGAGTAAGTGAGTGAGTAGAGTATGCCTTTATTTTTGACATAGGTCAGAACTGTCTCATGTGGTTTCTTTTCCTCTAATTTGCCTCCTTTCCATTCACTTTCTGCTTTCCAAACCAGTGGATTACGTCTTTTGTTTTAATCCTTCAATAGGTCCCTGTTGCTCTTGATAAAGAGTAGAATCTTTAACATGACTTACATGGTCCTAGGTGACGTGGCTCTGCATACCTCAATTGCTTTACCTTTCTCCGTTACTCTCTCTCTCTGTCTGTGGTCCAGCTACACTGCTTGCTGTTCCTCTGAAGTACCTGGGCACTTTCGCTTCTAGGATTTTGCATATACTTTTTTCCTTTGCTTGGATGTTGCCCCCGACCGCCTCCCCACACACACTTACTTTAACTCTTGCTTGTCTTAGAGGTCTCAGCTTAGACATCATTTTCCTCTGAGAGTCTTTCCCTGAACCCACAACTTGGTTAGGTGTTCCTCCCATATCCTCCCTTGGCCACCTCTGTTTGCTGGATAACGTAAGCATCGTATTACTTCCTTATCTTCTGTTAACTTTTCTGTCTTCCCTAATGCCCTGTAACCTTATTGAGGACAGGGAATTTTCATTGTTCAAACTTGCATTCCTAGAGCTGGCTCATTGTTCAAATTTCGTACCTAGTGCTGGCACATCGACAGTGTCTGTACATGTTGAAAGAATGAATGAGGTAGATGTAAAGAAAGTAGTTTAAAGCAGGCATTTTCAGCAATAATAAGAATATCATTGGTACCTATTTTGATTTGTTCTGCACAGCCCTCTATGGTTGTCAGTAGCAATTATTTTCTCTTTAAGGAACTGCATCTCAGAGAGAAAAAGTGTGCTCTGGGAACGTGTATTAGTTTTCTGTGGCTGCTATAACAAATTATCCCGAACTTGATGTCTTAAAACAATACACGTTGTTATCTTATAGGTCTCTATGTTAGAAGTCCTACACTGAGCTAAAATCAAGGTGTTTGCCAGACTGCGTTCCCTTCTGGAGGCTCCAGGGTGAAATCTGTTTCCTTGCCTTTTTCAGATTTTAGAAGCTGCCCACAATTCCTTGGCTCATGGACCCTTTCCTCCACTTTCAAAGCCAGCAACAGTGGGTTGAGACTTTCGTACGTTACATTATTACTTTGGCCTCTTCTGCCTCCCCCTTCTACTTTTAAGGACCCTCATAAATACATTGTGTCCTCCCAGATAATCCAGGATAATCTTTTTTAAGGCAAGCTGATCTGCGACCTTTATTCCATTTGCAACCTGAAGTCCCCTTATGTATAAGGTAACATCATTATAGGTTCCAGGGACTAGGATGTGGACATATTTGGGGGGTGGTGAGGAGACATTATTCTGCCTACCACAGAAGGTCTCAAGAAAAAGAGAGAATTTAAATAAGCCTTACAGGATGGAAGGATTCCCTCTGGCAGAGTTAGGGGAAGAATGTTCCAGAGGGAGAGGGTGGCACAAGCAGCAAACAAGGTGAGAGGTCAGGCACGTTTTTTGGAATAGCAAGTAGTTCGAAGTAACGGGAGTAGGGTACACCATGGCTGTGGTAAATGGTTAGGGAGGTAACTCATGGGAGGAAGAACTAGAAAAGTAAACTGGGGGCAGACTGGAAGGCCCTGGACGGTAGGCTGAGAAGTTGGCATTTATTGTCTTTACAGTGGAGGGCCTCTGGCGGCTTTTGAAAAGAAATGGCATAATCTGCTGTGCTTTAGAAAAATAACTCATGTCTAGGGTGGCTGTATGCTAGGACATTGAAAAGGGTCTAGTCTAGGGTGGCTATATGCTAGGACATTGAAAAGGGTCTAGTCTAGGGTGGCTGTATGCTAGGACATTGAAAAGGTTCTAGTCTAGGGTGGCTGTATGCAAGGACATTGAAAAGGTTCTAGTCTATGGTGGCTGTATGCTAGGATATTGAAAAGGGTCTAGTCTAGGGTGGCTGTATGCTAGGACATTGAAAAGGTTCTAGTCTAGGGTGGCTGTATGCTAGGATATTGAAAAGGTTCTAGTCTAGGGTGGCTGTATGCTAGGATATTGAAAAGGTTCTAGTCTAGGGTGGCTGTATGCTAGGACATTGAAAAGGTTCTAGTCTATGGGGGCTGTATGCTAGGATATTGAAAAGGGTCTAGTCTAGGGTGGCTGTATGCTAGGACATTGAAAAGGTTCTAGTCTAGGGTGGCTGTATGCTAGGATATTGAAAAGGTTCTAGTCTAGGGTGGCTGTATGCTAGGATATTGAAAAGGTTCTAGTCTAGGGTGGCTGTATGCTAGGACATTGAAAAGGTTCTAGTCTATGGTGGCTGTATGCTAGGATATTGAAAAGGGTCTAGTCTAGGGTGGCTGTATGCTAGGACATTGAAAAGGTTCTAGTCTAGGGTGGCTGTATGCTAGGATATTGAAAAGGTTCTAGTCTAGGGTGGCTGTATGCTAGGATATTGAAAAGGTTCTAGTCTAGGGTGGCTGTATGCTAGGACATTGAAAAGGGTCTAGCAAAAGTGATACATAGGCCAGTGAGAGAAGAAAAGAGGTGGGGGGCAGATTAAGGGGACTTCAGGGAGGAAAAGAGAATCACAGGCTGTATCAGGATTCCTTGGTTGCAGGCAGACAACTCTGGGTAGCAAAAATTTGTTTTTTGGGGGGTGCGGCCGAATTTATTGGAAGAGTATGGGGTTGCTTACAGTATCAAAAGAACAGCTGAAGATCTAAGTTTCAGGAAGAGTGGGAACCAGAGCAGCTGTCGGGATTTAGGAGCAGGAGCAAATAGACAGTCTCTTCAAGGACTGCTGCCGGGGTGAATTAACATGAAAAATTTTCAGTTCAGGCTTCACTGTGTTCAAGATCCAGTTTTAGGAGAAAGTATAGTTGGCCCAACTGTACATATCACTGAATCAGTCACTGCAGCCAAGGGGGTGGAGTGTGATGATAGGCCATGGGCCACGTGGCCACTCTAGAAGAAGAAGTGAGGGGATGGATGGCCTCAACCTCTGCACTGTGAGCAGGAGAGGGATTGGTTTTCCAAAGGAAAACTGACTAGATAAGAGAAATGAAGGAGAGGAGATGGATGATTTGGAGACTTACAGCCCAAACTGAGAGGAAGATTATGGCATCAACCAAAATAAAAACACAGAAGAATGAAGATACGGCTTTGGAATAGGGATCATAAGTTCAGCTTTGAATATGGTTGAAGTGCCATCAGAGCATCCACGTATGATAAGCAACAACAATAGGAAATTTGGGTATTGAGGTCAGAACAGAGGACACAAGTTCGGAAGTCACTTGGCTGGGAGTAAGAGGTAAGGGCCATGCGGGAAAGATGAGATCCCCAAATCCTTGAGGCATATAATTACTGTGTGGCAGTCGCCAGCATTCTTTTGCTGGTCTGGTTTCCGTTCTCATCATGAATGGTGTTGGAAGACACTGTTTCATTCTTCACTCTGTGTTTAAAAACTCTTGGACTCAGAACTTGATGATGCCTCTGGATTTACAGCAGTAGCATTCAAAAGTCTGAGTTATCTCCCAACTTGACGTTTTATTTTTCTAGCATCTTGGAATCGGCCATAGCCAACCTCACCTAGCTTACCTGTTCTCGCAGCTGCTCACGATCCTGGGCCAACTAGGACGTGGTTTTGAAGCGTGAATTTAAGTTTAACTTTATTATAGTGACAAGGCCTCCAAGTAGAAATGCCCAGGAGGTAACTGGAGTTAGGAGACTGGCCTTTGTGTGTAAAATCAAGATTAGAGGTAGAGATTAGGCATCGTCTGTGTAGAGGTGATGGTTTAATCTGTGTAATTGGGTCAGCTTCCTGAGGGCATGCCTGTAGGAGTGGAGAAACAAGAGTCCTAGGATTGAGCCTTCAGGAAAACCATGTTTTAGGATGTGGGAGTAGGAAAGTGAGCCAGGATCAAAGATACAAGGAATGGTTAGGTAAGTGGGAGGAACACACATGCCAAGGGAGGAGGACATTTCAAGGAGAGGATGGTCCATAGTACAGAAAAGTCAAGAAGAATGAAATGTGAGAAAAAAGACTTTTGGACTTTAAAGTGGTCATTGGGGAATTCCCTGGGCAGGCCAATGGTTACAACTCTGTGCTTCCACTGCAGGGGGTATGGGTTCGATCCCTGGTCGGTGAACTAAGATCCCACTTGCTGCACAGCAAAAAAAAAAAAAACGTAGAGTGGTCACTGATCATTGATTTTCACAAGTTTTGGCAAAATGAAGGAGTGGAAGCCAGATTTCAGGAAGGTAGAAGAAATGGGGACCAATCAAACCAACACATTTATTGAGCACTTAGAATGTTCATGGCACTGTGCCTGTTGTGAGCTTATCACTGCCCTCCAGGAGTATCAAACCAAGTTGAGACAATGAGAAATCCATGAAAGTCTTCATTGCAATAAAATCAGATGTAAGGTGGACCACGATTAATTGCCTAATGTATGATATGGACACTGAGTACCCCTGAAGACACTCTAGTTTGGAATGCTCTAAGAAAGCTTCTCTTGTCTGTTTCTGCTTCTTTAGCCTACCCATCCCCCTTTTGTTTAAAGGTTCCGATTTTCCATGAGTTAGGAAACAAAGTTAAGACTGTTTCCTTCAGTAAAAATCAGAATGTACCAAGTCCAGTCCAGAGAAGTAACGTGTGCAGGATGTTGTGATAATCACATAGGCTCTCTTAGCTAGGGGTGACCTAGCTGCCCCAGAAGCCTCCCACAGAGTGAGCTGTTGTAACAGTAAGAATTAGGGATTGTAGAATACATGAGTAGTTAGGGTGAGTCAGCACTCCTGTACTGATGGGAAGGAGTAAAGCAGCTGTTCAGCTGCATGTAGAACAGACAGGCTTCTTCAGTTCATGTCTTTGAGGCCATTTATTGTAGAAAAAGTGGAGCTCATGGGGCTTTTGTTTTCCTCCCACTGAGGTCTGTAGAAATGTTGCATCTCCATTTTCCTTAGTTGCCATCTTAATGTTGGCGGGAGAAGCAGTTTTTTCTTCTTCCCTATCAGTCATTAAGGGTAACGTAATGTAGGTTAAATGTAAAAAGAAACGTAGGCTCGGGGCTGGACTATTAGAAAGACTGGTGGCACCTCCATGAGGCTGGTACAGAGTGTATCATTTCTTCTTCATGAGTGTTACAGTGACCTCGGGTGCTCTGGGTGTTTAAGAGGAGCATAAGTACCCTCTGTTAAATCCTGCCACTAGGTAAAACGGGTCCCAAAGCAGACAGTTCTCAGTCTTCTGAGTAGGGCCTTGCTTGCCTGCCAGTTCGATGCAGCGCTTCCCTCTCAAAGAGTCACACCATTATCCTTGAAGCCTCATCTTACTTGTGTAGACATTTCCCCAGAGCCACACAGCTAAGTTAGGGGTCACACCCAGGTTTTCTGAACTGTGCAGCTTGAGCACTGTGCGTCAAGAATTGCACCAGAGGCTTCCCTGGTGGCGCAGTGGTTGGGAGTCCGCCTGCCGAGGCAGGGGACACGGGTTCGTGCCCCGGTCCAGGAGGATCCCACATGCCGCGGAGCGGCGGGGCCCGTGAGCCATGGCCGCTGAGCCTGCGCGTCCGGAGCCTGTGCTCCGCAACGGGAGAGGCCACAGCAGTTAGAGGCCCGCATACCGCAAAAAAAAAAAAAAGAATTGCACCAGAATGCTGTCAGAAGTCAGGAGACTTTACTTTTAGAACTGACATTAACTAACAGTGTGATGATGTATAGTTTACCCTCCATGGGCCTCAGTTTCCCCAATTTCTCTGGTTTAGGTGATTTGTCAGAATGATCCAGCTCTGAAATTTTAGGATATATCTTCATTTCTGCACAAACAGATTCAGGCTGGTAATTCCAGGGTTGGCCTAGTAGCATATTTTTCCCTAGTTGAGGCAAATGGTCGAGCACATTTTCTTTTGATGACATTACTTCAGAGAAAAGTGGCTTGTTTGTAAATGGAGTGATATAAGTAATGGTGAAATTGCTTGAGATTAGAGAATCAGGGCAGTGAGGTGTAATGAAAGAACACTGAACTGAAGGCTTAGACATCTGGGGTCTTGTCCCAGTATTGACGTTAAATCATTCTGGGACCTTGGACAGTCACTTGATCTATTCTGGGCCTTAGTTTTCCCATTTATAAAATCAAAACATTGAACTGACATCTCTAGTTCCCAGCCCTGCAGTTCCAGTATCAGTTCCCAGAGTAATTATCTGTTGCTGTTGAACTTCCTGGAGTCCAGACAGATCGCAGTGATGTTTATGTTCCTTGCCTAGGAGTATTTACCACTAACTGGCCGGATTGTCTGCTGTTTCTAAGCAGAGCACAGGCTGTGACTTCTGACCAAGAAAAACGATTGCTGCATCAGCTCCGAGAAATCACCAGGGTCATGAAAGAAGGAAAATTCATTGACAGACCCACGCCAGAGAAAGAAGCTGAGGAGGCCCCCTACATGGAGGACTGGGAAGGTAAACAGCGTCTTCTTATCTCTTTGTTAACCATCAGCCCAGAAAAGAGATCTTGCAAAATTTTTAGAAGTCAGCTTTATTACGGAGGTACAATGTAGATACAGTACAGTTCACCAATTTTAAGTGTGTGGTTGGGTAAGTTTTGACAAATGTGTAGAGTTATATAATCATACCATAGCGATGATTTAGTCATGATATTTCCATCATCTCAGAAAGTTCCCACCCACTTTGCTGCTAATCCCCTCCCGCTCTGGCAACAGCTGAACTGCTTTCTGTCCCTGGAGTTTTACCTTTTCTACGTGAATGGATCATACTGCACACGCTCTTTTGTTTCTGGCTTTGTTGACTTATAACGCTTTTGAGCTTCACGTGTTGAGTGTATTAGTGGTTCTCGCTCTCTTCTGATTGCTGAGTAGTCTTCTGTTGTCTGGATATCGTTTGTTTCTCCATTCACCAGTTCAGGAACGTTTGGGTGCCAGCTCTGAGCTATTATGAAGCAATCTACTATGAACTTTTGTGTACGTGTTTTTGTTGGAACATGTATTTGTGTATATCTCTAGGAATGAGGTTTTGGCGTTTTATACGTGTATGTTCAGCTTTGTTAGAAACTGTCAGTCTGCTTTCCAGAGTGGCTCTGCCATTTTGCCTTCCCACTGGATATGTATGAGAATTGCAGTCCTCCACATCCTTGGTAACACTTGGTATCGTCAGTCTTTTTAATTTTAGCTATTCAAGTGAGTGTATAAATGGTATATAGCTTGTGACTTTAGTATGCATCTCCCCAATGACTAACGATGTTGAACATTTTTTCACATACTTATTTGCCATCTGTATATCTTTGGTGAAGTGTTTGTTCACATTGTTTGCCACTTTCTTTATTGAGTCGTTTGTGTTCTAGTTGCAAGGGTTCCTTCTATAGTCTGGATGTAAGTTGTCAGTTATGAATTTTGCAAATATTTCCTCCTAATCTGTGGCTTGCCTTTTTCTTAGTGACATCTTTTCAAACAGAAGTTTTTTTCATTTTGATGAAGTCCAGTTTATCATTTTCTCTTTTATGACTCACTTTCTTTGTGTGCATTTAAGAAATCTTTACCTAACTCAAAGTTTGCCTAACTCCTCTGTTTTCTTCTATAAATTGTGTGGTTTTAGCTCTTACATTTAGGCGTGTGATCTATTTTTAGTTATTTATATATGGTGTGAGGTATCAGGACTGAGGTTAATATTTTTCCATATTGATATCCTATTGTTCCAGTTTATTTTGTTACATTTAATTACCTTGGTGTGTTGGTTGGAAATCAACCAACCCTTCCCCTTTTGGAAAATGGAAAATCATTTGACCATGTATGTGTGGGTGTATTCTGGACTTACTATTTTTTTATATAAATTTATTTATTTTATTTATTTATTTTTGGCTGCGTTGGGTCTTTGTTGCTGCACGCGGGCTTTCTCTAGTTGTGGCGAGCAGGAGCCACTCACTCTTCATTGCGGTGCATGGGCTTCTCATTGCGGTGGCTTCCCCTGTTGCGGAGCATGGGCTCTAGGCGCGCGGGCTCAGTAGTTGGGGCTCACAGGCTCTAGAGCGCAGGCTCAGCAGTTGTGGCACACGGGCTTAGTTGCTCCACAGCATGTGGGATCTTCCCGGGCCAGGGATCAAACCCGTGTCCCCTGCGTTGGCACGCGTATTCTTAACCACTGCGCCACCAGGGAAGCCCCTGGACTTACTATTCTGTTTCACTGATCTATGTGTCTATACTTAACACCAGTGCCATAATGTCTTTATCACTGTGTCTTTATATTGTCTTGAAGTCAGGTAGCCCAAGTTCTTCAACTATGTTTTTTTCCAAAATTATTTTGGTAATTCTAGGCACTTCACATTTTCATATAAATTTAGAATCAGCGTGTCACTTTCTACACACAAAAAAAAAGCCTGATGGGATTTTAATTGGCAAGAAGTTGGATTCACTCTTATGTTGCTGGTGGGGATGTAAAATACACCCACACTGGGAAAAAGTTTGGCAGTTTCCTAAAAAACTAAATATGTAGCTACTACACAGCCTTGCAGTTGTACTTCTGGACAGTTATCCCAGGGAAATGGAAAGTTTTATGTTCAGATAAAGCTTGTACGTAAATATTTATAGCAGCTTTATTTGTCATAGCCCCAAACTGCAAACAACCCAAACGTCCTTCAACAGGTGAAGTTGAACACTGTGTTGGTACGTACATACTGTGAAGTACTACTCAGCAGTAAAAAGGAATGGACTGTTGATACCTGCAGCAACTTGCATGAATTTCCAGATGACTGTGCCGAATGAAAAAAAGCTAATTCCAAAAGGTTATATGATGTGTTTCTATTTATATAACATTCTTGAAATGGCAAATGATAGACATGGAGAACAAACTAGTAGTTGCCAGAGGTTAAGGAGGGAGTGGGAGCAGGAGGGAATGGGTGTGGCCAGAAAAGGGCGACATAAGGGATCCTTGTGGTGATAGAAAACCTCTGTATATTGACTGTATCAGTATTAATATCCTTGTTGTGATATTGTAGCATATAGTTTTGCAAGGTGTTACCATTAGAAGAAACTAGGTAAAGGGTACATGGGATTTCTGTATTATTTCTTATAACCAGATGTGAATCTACAATTAACACAAAATAAAAAATTAGTTTAGAAAAGCAATGCAAGAAATTATAAGGGAAAGGATAGTGTTTTACATAGTGCACATAAACCTTTTCTGTAGATCAGAGAATGTCATAAAGTTTTCAAAGCCAGCACTAAACTGGAAAAAGATTCGTAACAAATATGATATCAGCAAAGAAGCTGATATCTTTCATATACAAAAAGTTCTACGACTAATTTAGAAAACACTGATATCTGCCTAGATATGCAGTACACAAAAGAAAACAGTGCAACTGGCTACAAAACAGAAGAAAAATTATTCCATTCTCACTAGTAATCAATGAAATGAAAATTGGAATTCCTTTTTTTCTTGCAAATTGCAAATCTTCATTATATAACCTTGTTCCCAAATAAGGTAAAGTTTTTATCATATTTATTTTCCACTTACTGCTTAGGTTTTGTTGAAATTAGGTAGAATTTTAGCTACAAGTGATGTTAGCTTTTACAGCCTTTTCTCTTTTAAGTATTTCTTAACAATGGCATTAAATTTCTAACCACATTGTCAATGATTATTTTACATTGATAATTGATTTCATTTTTTACCACTTGTATACAGTATCTTCTTTCTTGAATTTAAATTTTTGATTAATTTTTGTATCTGTCAGAATACTTCCTTAAGTCCCTCCCCCCACAAAAAATTTGAATTTGTACAGGTTCATCAGCATATGTCTCTGTATGGATTTTTCAAGGTATTTTTACCTAGCATTTATCCATCTGAAGACGAGTTATTTTTTCAACTAAAGGATATTTTCTTGTAATTTTATTGCTTCCATTTAACCTGTTCTGCCCTCTCATTGTAGAATTCTAGTAATTCTGAGATTCGATCTTGGATGGGTCTTCTGTGCAGCTTATCTTTTTTCTCATGATTTCCGTTTCTTTGCCATATTTATCTTTGTCCTGGGAGAATTCCTCACCTTGAACTTCTAATATATTAATTTGGTTCTCAGTCATGTTTATTTCAACGTACTCTTTTCTTCCTCTATTAAGTTTAAATTGTTTTTGTAATGATGAGTTTCTAACAGCTCTCTATTACATTGTGTTTGCTCCCTTTTTTATATTGAAGCCTGGCTGGTTTTATACATTCAACACCTGTTGAATATTACCGGGAACATCAGTTATAAGCTGATTGACATTAACTCTTGTTTCCTGCACTGACTTTTTTCAGGGGCTATTTACATAGTTTGCTTAGTTTGGTTCCTGTTGTGAGCTGCTGATTTCCTCGTAGGACCAGTGAGTTTTTGTTGCTTGCTCGTTTCTAATGAAGTTTTGGGTAACCAGTGCCTTGGCTGATACGGGCTACCGAAGTAGTTATGTGAGTCACTATTTGATTCTCCTCAGCAGGCTTCCCCCTCGTAAACCAAAGCAGACAGTCATGGAATTCCAGCGGCAAGCTTTGTTCCTGGTGGGGACAAGGCAGGAACATGCCAGAGGATGGACTTCTCTTAGGCATGCAGTGGCTAGGAGCTAACTAGCAAATGGACTTCCCCAGCCTCTGCCCTTGAAAGGAGACTGTGAGGGCCTTGGGTAGCAAAGCTCCAGTTTACCTATGAGCCTGGGAACTAAAACTGCATTGGCAAGATTCTCGACATACTACTGTTAGTGCTGGTGAGGATGTGATAAGATGGACAGTTTTTTACATCACTGGTAGGACTAAAAATTTATACCATTCTTCTGGAAAGTAATTTGGCAGAGTGTAAAAAAGGCTTTTAAAATGTCCATTCCCTTTGGTCTAGTTTTCATATTTCTAGAAGTCTGTCTTAAAGAAACAGGGAAGTGGACATAGATTTATATTCAGGGATCTTAACTAATATGAAACTTATAATGGAAAATTGGAAAGAATCTAAATGTCTTATAGAAGAGGCATGGTAAATCACGTCAGTTACGTAGCTGTATGATGGGATACTTTGCAGCCAACTTTAAAATGCCTAATAACATGGAGAAGGGCTCATGATACAATGTTGAAGGAAAAAAATCTGGGTACAACATTTTATATACAGTATGATCCCTCTTTGTTAAAAAAAGAGAAGGATATATGTTTATATGTGATAAAAAGGCCAGAGGTAACACAACACATTGTTGTCAGTGGTGGGATTCTAGGTGATTTGTGTTTTCTTTTTAAAACTTGTCTGTGTTTTTCAAATTTTCTACAAATGAGTCCGTGTGACTGTTTTTTTCCCCTAATTGTAAATGTTGTAAAAGTGTCTCTCCACACTCTACATGGCACCAAAAAAGACCCCTGCTTTTCAGAATTTGTAGGCAAAAAGATGGTTTGTGTCAGGGTTCAATTTGCCAATTATCATAATGTGCAAATGGATTCCAAATCCTCCAGCTTTCCCATTGTGTGCTGAGCATGGCTGCTGTTGCCAGCACTGGCATATGAGCTCCAGCATGGCCCATCTGCCGCTCAGGCGCGGCTTGGCTGACACAGATGTATTTCATTTTGTTCTTCAATTTGGCAACATTTTCTCTTTTCTCATTATCCTTGCTGGGATTCATTTTGTTTACCAGTTTGTTGTTTTCTTTTGTTCCCTTTTGTGAAGAGGAAGAAGCCAACAATGGAAATTCTGCCTTCTGAAAATGCAGTCCTTGTCCTTCGGGATCTTGGACATGTATTGCTAAAATGCTCTCTTTCTGACATTTGCAAGCCATTTCGATTGTTTTGATTAGTAGAAGGCTTTGTCGTGTATTTTTCAAAGAGCTCAGCATTCCTTTCCTCCTCCCTCCTCCCCCCCCCACCCCGGGAAGATTTGGAAATGGTTCCAAATAGAAATTATAAACATTAGCCTTGAGCTATGCTCTCTCCATCTGGTGTTTGGTACATTTTTTTTTAAACTGAGGCTCATGTTGTTTGTTTAATCTTCATCACTACTGCAGAAGCTTGAGGAGTGAGACTTAACACTCTGCCCCAAGCACCCTGCACTTAAGAAGGGATTTTCAACTGAATTGATTTGTATTTCAAAGAGCTGGGGTACAGTCAGCCAGATCGCCAAGAATTTGCTCAAGTGAAACTTGAGAACCGTTAGAATCTTCTTAGAGATTTCTTGAATGGATTTGTTGGGATAGGATGGCTGCTGCTTGAGAAGCCTTTTTGAGCCTGACACTTTATTTGGAAGAGACATTCTTTGTAAGACTTTGTACTGCTTTTTTCTCTAGGTTACCCTGAAGAGACCTATCCAATTTATGACCTTTCAGATTGCATCAAGCATAGGCAAGAAACAGTCCTGGTGGATTACCCTGACCCAGAAGAGCCCTCTGCCGAGGAAATAGCTGAAAGAATGGGAGTGATAGAAGAAGAAGGATCAGGCCATTCGGGGTGGGAAATGCCTACTGACCCCAGAGCTCAGGAAGATAATTCTGTTACCTCATGTGACCCAGAGGCAGAAACACGTTCCTGCTGTTTTCATGAAGAAGAGGATCCCGCTGTCTTGGCAGAGAATGCTGGATTTGGTGCAGACAGCTACCGTGAGCAAGAGGAGACCACCGAAGAAATGTGGCCCCGCGACTCGAGAGATGAAGGGCCAGGCGCCAGTGCTGATAAAGCAGATGAGGGGGCGTGCTGAGGAAGCGGGACCCCCACCGTTTAGAGTGCCAGTTTGGTGAGGTGCCCATTACTCTAGTCCCAAGGTGACCTTTCTCTCCTCTCTGATTTCATCCTTGGCCCTGTGCCCTGTATTTCATTCTCTGTGTTTAAATATCATAGACAATCAGGCCACTGCCATGGAGATCATGTGTCCTTCGTGGTGCTTACACACCTGTCACCTGTAAAACATCACAGTAACCAGTATGAACACAAGACAGCTTCCCTCTCTCTCTTCCTGCCTTTCCTCCAGCAGAGAGTTGATCCACTGAGTAATTTTCTATCTATTGTAATTACAGATGGGACCACTCAGGGCAGAGGTCTGACTCTTCGTGTTAGGAGTAACAGATGGTTTACCTGTGAACAAACATCAGTTTATACGTGATGAGGACTTAAGGTTGTAAGAGTGAAGATTTCAGAGTCCAAAATACCTTATTCTGTGGGCCTTGAGCAGGTTAGTAGTACGCTGAGCTCAAGAAGAAAACCTTCTGCTAGTGGGGATGGTGGGGCCAGAGCAGGGTAAGACTCTGCCGTCTGAACTGAAGCCCCTTTCTCACAGCAAGGCCCTTTTTAGGGGCACCCAGGCTGCCTCAGATCTCCACTTTTCTCCAGAGTAGAAGACTCCCACTGACCTGAGAGTGAACCTAGAGGCTTACTGGGGGATGGTTTTGCTCTACTATTGCCTGGATCTCTAGCTTCCTTTATCCCTGTTCTGCTTAACGGAACTGCCAAATGCATAAGTACCTTTGTACCTCTGGTCTTCAGTGGCCAGAGGAAACTTGAGTTAGAGACTTTAGTCCTTGCCCTGCAGAGCCAAGGTTTGAGGCTTCAGGAAAGCCTGCCGAAGGGTGGTGGTCCTGCTGTGAGATGCTCAGGAGGCCAGGGAGCCGGTGATGGGGAGAGAACCCATGCGCTTATAGGCAGTCCTTGCTTAGATGCTGTTTCTGAATGTTATACCCTCTGGGAAGTTTGTTCTCACAACAAATTCAATTGAAACAGAAACGAGGAGGACTGAGCCTGTAGACCAAGGGCCAGCCCAGCAGGGAAGTTGCAGGGACCCAACGTAGCAGTGCCCGGGAAGAGACCATTTGTTCCATATGTGGATATCTGAGTCTGTTGAGAAAGCTGGGCAAAGTAGGAGGTAGGTTAGGACTGGAAGGATCGTGACCAAACCAAAAGCCTATCTCTGAGCTGCGATCTGTCATGCGTCTCCTTGAGGTAAGATGTATTCTGTCTAGTAAGGATGGGTGAATTCAGTTCACAGGTGAGACCTAAGAGTTTAAAGAGGACACATTCCCGAGGATATTCCCAGTCATGAAATGCAGAAGACTTGAGAATTAAGAAGTCACGTAAAGGTAGCCTTGGCTTTTAGAGTTCCGTTGTGCCTGGCACGAGCAAGCGGCCAGGAAGACAGTTCAATCACTGTTAAGTTGCATGAGCAGACACGCTGCTGTCACAGGTGCAGGACCGTACTAAGAGTGTATCAGCTGCTGCTGTGAATGTCAGTTAATGACTACAGAGAAGAGTCACTGAAGGCTGAGTCTATAGAAAGCATATTGTCTGTCTGTGTGGAACATCTGGTTCCCTCGCAAAGAGTACAGTTTAAAGTGGACTGAAAACAGTCTAGATGTAATGCAATGCTGAAGGTAAAAAATAATGTAGGTGCTCTTTGCTGTTTCGATAAATTATTTCTCGTGTTGTTTCTCTTCATTCACAATGAGGGGTTGGTTTATGAGAAGAGTTCCGGGAGCCTGTTTCGAGTTTCTCTTTCGCCTTAGGATATGATTCCCTGATTAGAGGTATGTATTTGTTTCCTTCTAGCTTATTCACTCATTCATTCAGCAGACACTGCTCGCTAGGCAGTGGAAACAGAAGGCTCAATTCCTACCTTTCAAAAAACTCAGTTGAATGTGGGAGCCGTATCCAATTTATTTTTTAAAATGAACTGTGAACTATAAAGGGCTCAAGATCGAGAATTCTGCAGGCAGAGAAATGTTGGTCACAATTCCATCCTTGTCTATTCTAGTTGTAGAATCTGGCCAGTTCCTCAACCCCAAGAACCTTGGCTTTCTCATTCTAAAGCTGGCGGGTCAAAATCCAGGTCTTACAGGGTAGTTATGAGGATTAAATGAAATCATCAGTGCCTGTAAAACAGCACTATCCTATCTCATACAGGATAACCACTCAATAAGCGGTAGCCACTTTACTTTTATTGTACAAGGTTTTACGCCGTATCTGAGATACGGACCCAAATCTATAGGAGCACAAAAAAAGATCATTTTTGCTAAAGTACTTCAAGAAACTTCACAGAGGAGGTGGGTCTTGAGGGGTGCTAAGAACTCCAGCTGTGCAAGGAAGAGAAAGGACATTCTTGGCAGAAAGAGTGGTGTTAGAGCAGTGGGGTGTGAAAGTAAAAGGACGATGTTCAGGTATTTTGATGAGGCTGGTATGTAAGGTGTCACGTAACCAACTCTTTTTTTTGGAATGTTAATCTTTGGGGGAAATTGGCTTACGGAAATAGTTCCTGCTGGAAGTACTAAGACCTCATGATAGCTCTTGCTGCCCTGGATCTTGGTGGGTTTGTATAGCAGGAATATATTTATGTATTTATACTTCAAAAATTTTAATGTACTTTTCAATAATTTCAGATTAGGCGGTCCTTTTTGGATTTTTCAGAATTATGTTATTCTTCAGGGATGACAGTTATATTTGTATATACGATCCAGGAGGACCAGAAGCATGGGACTGGCTTTTGTTGTCATGCCTGCTGTCTCTTTCCTCCTGGTCTTCATTTCTCCAGAACTGATCTGGGCTGAGTCCCCTGGCACTAGGTCTGCAGTGACTTTCAGGCACCGTCACAGAGCACAGTCATATCTCTGGGGGCAGATAGTTGGCCCAGGAAACAACTGCATCACCTGGGACCATGCTTGGTAAATCAGGTGGGTGATCCGGCCAGGAGATCCCCTTTCCTGGTCAGAATTAGAGCACAAGGAGAGTACCTCCTTAGTTCCAGGACTAGTGCTATGTGAGCTCAGGAGCCAGGCCCAGAGAGCTGCATAGAGCAGTGCGGGCACGTTTGGCCTCTAGAAGAGATGGCTTGTGAGGACCCCACTCTCTGCACCCTCTATGGCCTGGATGATCCAATGACTTATGGTCCAATCTGGGACACTTTGGGAAAAGGGAGCTTTAATTATGCCAGGATAATAGCTGTAAACTAGGACTTGGGAAAAGGGAGCTTTAATTATGCCAGGATAATAGCTGTAAACTAGGACTCCCCATGGACCCTGTCCAGGGCTATTTACGAGATTTGTCTTTAACCTGACCACTAAACAACGAAAATCTCTTTCCTTTTTAGTAGTGCCCTACAAATGTTATTTCCCAGAGGCAGAGCCAAGGAGAGAGGCCACAGTTCAGGTAGGAAATGCTGTTGACCACACTAAAAACTCCAAATCTGGGGTAATAACTAAACCAACCCTACTTATTACCACACTCTTAAGATTCCCTCAACCCAGACTATTTATGTACCAAAGAAAAATCTAATACTTCAGCTACCCAGCAATGAGAAAAACGTGAAGTATCACAGACTTTGCCTTGACCATTTTCACACAAGTGTTTCTAAAATGTACCTAACCTTGTTTTTCCTTTCCCATTTTCTTATACAAAGTAAGTAGGCCAAATTTCTCCTTTTTCTTGATTACTCCTTAACTTCTCTAAGCACCGGTTTCCTCACTTATGCATTGGGAATAATACCCCCCTCGCAATGCTGTGTGTAGTGTCTGTCCAGGGTGTGGCCTGTGCCAGGTGCTCACGCCAGTGCCATCAAGTCCTGTGCTGCTGGGCTGTCGCCCTTGACACCCTCCAAGGCTACCCTGACTGCTGGGAATGGCCCAGAGCACAGGTCCTGCAATCTCTGGGTAACTTCAGTTTTGACCTCCTCCCTCAGGATCAGACCCATAGCCTTCCTGTCTGCTTCCAGCCACAACTGCAGCCTCCCTTGCTGTTGGCTTCAGATCTGCCACAGGCCGAAAAGAAAATTCCCAAGTGTGTAGTGTGTGCAAGTCCTGTTTAAACGGGTTAGGCTGCTCTGCATAGGGCTAGAGGAACCCAGTGGCTGGGTCTTCATGTTATTTCTACCACTTGGGCCTTTCTCACCTTTTTTCAGCTCTATGGCCCTGTTTTTGTTCGTACGGGGCAGGCCCACAGGGGTTTACTTAGGAAGCAGCAGCCCACTCTTCCAGCTGGCACAGCGGACCCTGCAGGGGATGCGCTAACTTAAGTACCTTCTGTCCTTACCCTTCTTCTAGCCCATCCAGCCTCTGCGTGTGTGGTTCTGACCATCCTTAAACTTGACGAGCACGGCCAGAGGGAAGACAGTTTCCACCCATATGTGATGGTTTCTAAACAAGCTATGATCCCTTGTTACCACCACCTCCTGCCCACCCCTGAGGCTCTTAGGACAGAAGGAATGAGTGATGTAGAAAAACACTTTTAGGTAAGAAACATGTCTTTTTCTTTTATAGGGGGAAAAAAGTGCACAGCAGTGTTGAAACAGGTCAAGTTTAATTTGGTGATACATGGTTTGTGGTCTGTACTTAGACAAACACTAAGTTCTACAACATACATGATGTCAACATGGGAAAATACCAACTTTGTCATTGCACATACCAATAAATACATTCACTCCAGAATACCAAAGAGTTTATTCAAAAAGTCACTTAATAAAAGCACAGTTTTGCAAGTTTGTCTAAAACTTGATGATTTTGAACAAAAATAAAATGTCTGACCGCTCCAAAATAGGAAAAGACAATCTTGTGCAAATAGACATACACATTCTAGGCATTATGAAAACTGGCTAAATGTATGCTCCCAACAAGGGAAGTGTCACCATCCTAAGTCCCCTTAGTCACCAAATGCAGGATTAAAGAGGCCAGAGTCGGGCTTCCCTTTCTAAGCCACTCTGTTACTCTAGGAAGTTCTGGATCTTGGCCTCATCTCCAGCTCTGCCTGGACCTTGCTAGGGAAGGAGAGAGGGACAACAGAAGAGAAGAGGAAAGGGGTGTGACATCTTAGGGAAGGAAAAAGGCACGGTGATGAGCTAGAAAGTGATGAGAGCAAGGATCAACTTTCATTCACCCTGAATCCTACTGCAAGCTGTTGACAGTCCAACCTCCTTATTTCGTAGGTGAGAAAACAGACCTAGAGAAATCACGTGGTTTGCTCAAAACCACATGGTTACTAAGTGCAGTAGTGCTTTCTGTAAGACCAACTTGCCTCTCAAAAGACCAACTTGCCTCTCGACTTGGTTGGAAAATTCAAAAACCAAACCCGTCCCAAATACTTCTGCTGTACCTTTCCCCCCATATCCTGAGATGACAGAAAATTACAAACAGGAGGTATGGAAGGACAGGTGACCACTAAACTCAAACAAGAGCCCATCCTTTGGCCTGTTCCTGGGGCTGCTAAAGTTCTACAAGCCGGGGCCCAGGGCAGTGTAGGGTCCCAACGCTGGGCCCTGAGTGCAGGGGAGTCAGGCCCCACTCAGTGCTGGGCACCAGAAGAAAGCAAACTCATTCAGCTATCTGGAAAAATGTGCCCTGAGGGCCACCTGGCCTCCTCAGGTCACAGGGGAATCTCAGCTGGGGTGAAGAATTGTAGAGAGGGGCAGGCTGGTGTTCCCGCAGGAAGGGAAAGCCAGGGACTCCATCTAGGAGATGGGATTTGTGCTTGTATAGCAAAGCCGTGGACACAGCCAGCCCAGCCTCTCCCCTCACTGTAAGGAAAGCACAAGCTATCTTAGTTTGAAGTCATCACTGTGGCTTGCTAAATTCAGAACTGCCTATTTAGAAGTAAATGCCCCACCATTTCCAGAGCAAAGAACGATGTCTGCGTCTACAATTTTGTTGCCCTCGTCAGTGAAGGAGGTGGGCCCCAAATGTTGTCTTCTAGCCTGTGATTATCACACTCCCTGGCTTTTAACACCTGTCCTCAGCATGGGTCTGGTCTGGACCTTACATGCTCGTCCTGTATTAGTGTCATGATTTTTAAGGCACGTTCAACTAGAATAAGTTCAAATTCATCCAAAAGCACACATGCAACACACCCATTTCTTCAGGTAATGCAAAGTGGGAACTGAAGAACTAAACTTTTGGGATGGTGTCTTCCCAATCAGAACCTTGGGAGAAAGAGTTGGTACTTTCCCAAGTATACTTTCCGATCAAAGAGCACGAAATGAACAAAATCCACCGCTGATCATAACTACATCCTTATTCCTTTCCTATTCACCTGTAGAAATATGATTGTAATAGGGAACCTCAGTTGGTTGTTCACAGATTGCCCTTTGCCCCAAATACACACAGAGACACACAGACACAGAGCACCTTGGAGCCAGAAGGAAAGAAAAGCCAGAATTGGGGAAGAGTTAAGGAAGTGAACTTCACTGCTCTGTAGAACTGTTTGGGGGCAGAGGGCATAGAGTTTGGGGGTGTGGCCCCAGGAGGAGGGATTTAGAGCTAGGAGCAGTTACAGAGGAGCTGCCTAAGGTCCCAGCTACCCAACACCCTTAGGGACTGCTCATTCCATCACCGAGTTCCCTGCCCAACCAAGGACCATCTGGTTAGAGGGTATGAAGGGCAAGAGCTCTTCCTGTGGGAGAGGCTGAGCCCAGGTGGCCTCCAGGGGCCCTGGCAGCTTTCTGAGTCTTTGGGCCCATGGCTATGAGGCCAGTGGTCAAGGAGAACCAGCATCACCAGCAATTGGGTCTTCGGAACAGACCTCCTTGCGAGGCTGGGGTCTTAAGCAGGTTACTCGAGTGCTCCTGCTGGTCACTCAATGCCCGACAGAGGGTTTTGTTGCTGAGCTACCCTTGTCCGTGCCCAGGCTGGGACTCTCAGGCCACATTCCTGACCCTACGAAAACACCTTTCAACCAACCCCCTCCCCTGTGTACTAGAGGAAAAAGCAGGGGACTAGTTTTCCATTGTGCTTCTGATGAATTTTCCACTCTGCCCCAGGATCCCCTCTCTCATGAGGATCCAGAACCAACCTGTTCTACCTTAAAATCACTGACCCAGAGAAACAGCTTGACTAGACTTTAGAGATCATCTACTTTCCATCATTCTAAATGTCAGCAGGTCTCTCTTTTCAAAGTCAAGAAAGGAAGAGCCAAACTGGGACTATGGACAGGAGGACGGCGCGACAGTATTTCATTGGCAAGTGGACCAGCTCCGGTATAGAAGGTTCTAGTGCCTTAAAGATGGCCCCAAGTCAAGAGCTGTCCAGAAACTAGACCATGTTAACAAAACCTGGATCATTGGAGGGGCCTCTCTCAGAGACATATGCCCCAGGTGTGGGCAGATCCCTGCTAGAACAAGAATGCCTTGCTTTAAGCACTCAACGTAGGAAAACCCAGATTACCAGGAAATGAGAGCATACCACTCCCACTGCAGTCAGAACTTCACCTCAGAGCCTTGCTAACATGTTTACTTTTTAAAAAGCCAACTTCTGTGTAGTCTTTCCAAGCACATCTATTCTGAAGTGGGGAACAACTCTTGCTTGCTTCCCACTGATTTCCGATCTCCATCTGGGTGAGTGGCCTCTGTCAGGGTAAATGACAAATGTGCAAGGCTTCCCAAGTCTTCAGCGTAGATGGTGCCATCCAAGGAGGAGGGCGGTAGAGGGAGAGATCAGGCGCAGCCCTGAACACTCACAACCCACCTGTCACACCTAGGTAGTAAAATAGGCAGCAGCCTCGCTAAGGCCTGCCCTCGGGGAGGAGCCAGGCCCAGGCCAGTCACTATCAGACGGACATGCAAAAATCCAGACAGCTTTCGGCAGGGAACTGCCCAGTTTCCCACTGAACGTCTCTAAGTCTCTGGAATCAGGTGCACGGGCATGCGGACTGTGCCCTAGGAAGGTCAGAGAGCAGTTTCTTGGGGGACGGTGGAAACAAGGAAATCAAGGGAGCTGAAACTCCGAACTCTGCCCCTAACCAGCCAGGTGACCCAGGGCAAGTCCTACTTTCTAGATGCTCTCTCAGGGTCCTGCCACCTCTGATCTTTCGTGGTTCTGAAACATTTCCTGCTCTCCTTACCCTGTCCCATTCCCAGCTAAGAAGAGCCACATACAATCAATCCCTCAGCAACCACAGCCCAGGCTGACTGCAGTGGGAGCTGAAGCACAGGCAGGAGCTCCAGGCACGCCTACCTGTGTGCAGTCTGGGGCTGGTGTCCTGGGGTTCGTGGGGTTTGTGCAGGGACTGCTCAGCAGGGAGCTCCTGGGGAACAGCCCTGTCCCACGCGCCGCCTGTATGCTGAGCCTGCGTCCTGCAGGCCCCATCCTCTATAAGAGATCTGACCTTGGGGGCTGGCCTCCTGCCGCCTCTGTGCACACAGAGAAATCAAATAAGCTCAAACCCTAGGCCACCAGCCAATTCCCACAGCCACAGCCAGGCCCCTGCAACCCTGGCAAGGTCCCGCCACTCACCTTTCCCCATGCCCGTAACTCTTCCCAGGCCCAGCTGAGGCCTTCTGAAGCTGGAGGACTTTGTGTAGTTGTAAGGGCCAGGCTCGGCCCCCCAGCCCTCTGCTCTGTAAAGTAGGTGTGCCCTAACACTTACACTAACACACACACACTCACTGTGCCCCTCACAGTTGGGCTGAGTGCATGGCCGGGCCCCAGCAGCCCTGCACTGTGCTTCCTCTCCCTCTACACCTCTTCCTGCCTCCCCGGCTGAAGAGGCTGCTCAGCTTGGCAAACGTAACTGCAGCAGGATACTAACCCAAGGAGGGGGGGGGGGGGGCGGGCGTTGATCTTGGGGCACAGAAAGAATTCACGCTGGTCCCTTCAGATCCCCCACTCCTCTGCCTCAGCAGTGGAGGCGCAGGAGCCAGTTCCTGGATGGCTGGGCCCAGGAGCCCACCGAGAGCCAAAGGGTCACCTGGCACGAGGCCTATGTACAGGGGGTCGGCAGGGCTGTCTCCGCAGGCAGGCAGCTCCGCTCCAGGCTGGGCAACCCCAGAGGGCTCGAGGTGGCCTCTACTCGCAGGCCAGCTTGCTGTCGAAACTGGACAGGGCAATGGCAAAGGCCTGCAGCGCACACAATGGGTAGTTGTAATCCATGGTGAACACGTCCTCCGCTACACGGCCAAACTGCATCACAATGTAGTCCGCTGGAGCCAGGCACAAGTGTGGACAGAGACAGAAGGGCAGAGCAGGGATGGCGGAGATGGGGAAGGACAGACACCCAAATCGCAAGAAGGAAGAGAGAGCGAGAAGCAGAGAAGCCAAGAGAATCCCAAAGGAGGTAAAACACAGACCAGTTGGGAGAAGTGGCAGGAGAGATGGAACAGGTGGCAGAGGAGAAAGATGCATACAAACACCAGGAGACAGGGAAGAAGAGAGGAAGTCCATTCAAAGGGTGTTCCCAGGCCTGAGACTCTACCGAGTGCACAGAATCTAGGGTCAGGGCTCCAGAGGAGGTTTCTCCAGGGCCTCCCAGCCATTACGGTTAGAAAGTGCTTTACATCTAATCTAAGCCGTACAATCCATGTCCTTAAACGCTGACCTCTACGGGCAGGGCTAGGTGAGCTGAACCCTGAGCTAAGGGCCCCGGGTATCATGTGGACAGTAAGAAGTCAGGGCAGAAACACTCACGGTCATTGCCGTGGATGATCTGGAAGTTCTTCACGGAGGCCTGAGTGACGCGCCCGTGGAAGTTGAGTACGTAGGACTGCGTGTCGTCATTCCAGACAGGCGTCTTGTTCTGCAGCTCGATGATACTCTCCGTGTTCTTATTTTGCCAGCGTGATAGCAGCGTCTCATGCTCCTGGGAGGGCAGCCTCAGCTGAGCCAGGCCCAGGCCTTGGCACCATGACCACCCCAAAGAGGGATCTGCCCCAGGGGTGGGAGTCGTTAGATTTCCCTAGACCTCCAGGGCTTCTCACACTGTGTCTCCTCCACACATACACACCAGCTGGAGCTCTGCCCTTAGACGCTCATGCAGACGCTGGGATAATGGGGAAGGCGGGTGGGATGGGGTAGAGACTCACGTTGCGGGGCCGGATACAGACTCTCTCGTGAACCATGGTCATGCCTGGGACAACCACACTCATCTTCCGTGGCCCCTTGAAACCTAAAACATTTGTTTCCTAGGAAATAGCGACAGAGAACTCAACACCGGCCCCGTGAGGACTCAACTTACCTACTGGAGAAACTGGGGGGAGGGAATAAAGTTGAGCTTCCACCACTCACATGTCTAGTAGGCATCTCTACACTTACCATGTCCGGAAGTGCACTCCTGAATCTCCACTCTGCCCAAATGAGCTGCTCTTAAAGTCCTCCTCGCTCCACTTAAGAGCATCTCAGTTCTTCCATCTGCTCAAACTGCTTGGAGTCATACTTGACTCCCCCCTCTCCCTCACACCCCACTTCTAATCCATCAGCAAATGCTGTCGGCTCTTCCTTCAAATTGAATTCAACCACTTTTCCCCACCACCATCCCTCACCAAGATCGCAGTACTGGCCTTTAGCTGGAATCCTTGTTTCCTCACCCCCCGCCCCCGCCCTCCTCCCCCGTCATCTGTTCTCCACACAGCGGTGAGTGGTCCTGGTCAGTCAGATCATTTTCCTCTTCAGTTCAGAGTAAAAGCTGACGGTCTTCCCTCGACCTGCAAGGCCTCACGTCATACGGCCCCATTACCCCCTCTCTTCCCCACTCCCCTGCGTTCTCTGACCTCCTTGCTATTCCCCTGCATGCCAGGCATCCAGGATTTTGGCACTCGCTGTGTTCTCCCCGACACCTGCACAGCTGGCTCTCACTTCCTTCTGGCCTTTACCTGAGCACTACCTTGGTGGGGCCCTCCCTGCCGTCCTTCCTAAAAGGACATCCATAGGCCTCTTCCCTGCTTTATTTTCTCCTTCTTGCCACTTATCAGAACATATTTATTTTGCTTATATGACTGTCTTATAGCTTATCTTCCCACTAAGGGTTCACATCCCATAAGGGTCTCTGTTTGTCTCTCTGTTCACTACTATCTCTTCAGGGCCTCCAATAGCACCTGGGGCTCAGTATCTGAAAAGAGTCAGACTGCCTCCCCAAAGCCAACCAGCAGGTGGCACCACTGGATCATACCAAACAGCTATGCATTCCCAGGCTGATGGTACCAGTCCCTCATTCTGAAATGAGATGGAGAAACCCTTTGTGTTTATATTCATTCCAGGTTGGTCATCTGTGAGCTGTGTGACATTGGCAAGTGACTCAACCTCTGATCTTAGGTTTCCTCATCTATACAATCAAGAAGATAGGATGGGGCTCTTAGGTTGAATATTCAACGAGATGATAACGCAAAGGGCCTTACAGTCCATTCCGGACCTGAACACCGGAGGGAGGACTGGAAGGTTGCACCAACAGGAACCCAGGCCTTCTGCCTCCTCCTTGCCGGGAGGCATCCAGGCTGGGCTTCAGAGAGCCAGGCCTAGTCCCCAGAACTCGCCAAGCAGATGGCCAGCCGTGTCCCGTCCCAGGCAGGGGCCACTTCACTGTGCCTCCGTGTCTGCCCGTAAAGGTAGATGGGATAGGCCACAGACAGGCAGCAAGTCCTGAGTGTCACGTCTAACTTGGAGACCAGAGACCCGGGAGCCCATGACTCACGTAGCATACAGCAGCCAGCTCCTGACGTAAGGTTCCACTTTCCAAAGTAGATGATGCCTTCTGAGGGTTGACTCCATTGTCATAAACGGTGAACTTTGTGCCCATGAGGTTGGACCTGAAGGACAGGCATGATCAGTATAGGGTCATGCACCCTGTGCCCCAAGGCATGGAGCAGTTCAGAGGCTGTCCTGTGGCGAGCCTGCAAAGTATTCTGGGCTGGGCCAGGAGCGGACCTGGGGGCACAGGCACACTGCTCACGGAATCCCCATCTCTGGAGGCGCTTCTTGGACAGAAGGCCTCAACTTGCTCTGAGTTTAATCAAAGAGCATCTCGGTTCAGTTCAGGGAAATCTGAGTTCCACAGAACGTCTCCCTGGAGGAACAGGAGTGGCTCCCTACACGGGAGGTGAGCCACCAGAGTGGCATCTGACAAGACTGCAGAGGGGACTCAGCACCCCGTGGAGGGTGGAGATGTTCTGCTACTCTGTCCCATTCAGCCTGTGAGCTTTGGTCCAGCCCCATCTCCAGCTTTAGCTCCTGACTGCTAAGCTTGATTTATGCTCCCAAACCGGGCACTCTGCCTCAGCACCCCTTCCCTCACCTGAGGCCTAGCTCAGAGCCTTTCCCCCACCCTAAGGTTGCTTTCTCTTCCCTCAAGGGCTCACTCTCAGCCATGCCCCTTGGCACTGGCCATGGGGCTAAGGCGGCTCTTCCACGGTGGCCTACATCATCACTGACACCCTAGGGTTTGATCCAACCCTCTTTGCGGGCCTGCATCCCCTCTGCCTAGGAGCAGCTTAGGGTAGGGCACGTGAGGCCCATCTTCAAATCGGCTCTAGGGTGGCACAGACCCGGGCCTATGGTTGATCTGATAGAAACGACTTTGGGAGAGGATCGACCCCTGGCCTGGATCTCCCTCGGGGACAGGAGATGCCCTCTACAGAGCCTGCCCCTGCCTGCCCCACCCCTGCCGGCCTCCTGGGGGAGTGCTCCTACCGCAGTTTCCCGACGTAGCTGTCCCCTCCTCGAGACAAGTCTGTTGGGTCCACAGAGATGAGGTAATTGGAAGTTTTACTCTTCTTTCTCTTCCTTCCCGCCAGGAGGAACACCTTGGGAGTGGAGCAGGGTCATGTTCCAGGCCCGGCCTCCGGTCCACACACAATCACAGGTGCCACTCACACACATGCACTCGCACGAGTGACTCCCTTGCTTCAGCTCTTGAACATATGTGTGTGCACACACATATACACTGACCAGGCACGGAGGCTTCTGTCTCTTTGGGGGAACTGGCAGGTCAGTGCTGGAGCTGAGGCTTCCAGTCCCATTCCAGCCCCCAGGACTTCAAGCCCACAGGGTGAAAACCGTGTGTCCAAGCCAACCTCACCTTCTTCCCATCCTCACGGTCCAGGTGCAGAAAGTAGGTGGGGTACATGCCCCGGTCCATGCCCTTCTTGTCCCGTGTGATGCGGCACTTGATGGTGATCCCCTGTGGGGCCGGCCTCAGGACGAACTCCTCAAGATCCTGGACCTCAACATCCACTGACGGCTCTGGGGCTGGGGGGCTGGGGGCTGAGGCTGCCTCCTACGGAGGAGAGAGGAGAAGCCTGAGCCCCAGGGACCCTGAACAGCTGAAACTGGTGGTCTGGTATCCAAAGCTGCCCCCAGCGTGGTAGTGGTGGGAGACAGGGCAGGCCCCCTGGGATGTGGACCCAGCTATCCTGGCCCTGGGACCAGCAGCTAGCTTCCTAGCCCTTCCCTCACCTCAGCAGCCCTGGGGGTGGGGAAGGAGGAAATGGGCAGGTTCTCAGGGGCCATCCTGTCCAACTCCAGCTCCCCCCAGCCCCCAGCCTGGCTGAAGAGACTGGGAGGACAGAAGAGCCCAGGCCGGAGAAGCTCCTGATAGGCACCTGGGCCCAGCCCCTGGCCCAGAAAAGCCAGCTCCCCGTCACTTCACACTCATTCCCCTCCCGGCTGGGTGACACTGCCGTCTGCCCCTCTGCTGAGCAGGAAGCTCCGTACTCACCCTGATGGACTTCCTGCTTGTCGCAGAGCTGGGGCGGGTGTTGCTGTTCAGCTGGGAGGAGCTGGAGCTGTTCTCGTCCTCATCCTCCTCCTCCTCTTCGAAGCTCATGCTGCTGGAGACGCCTGGGCCACAGAGGAGCAGGAAGGGACGAGAGCGGTCACACAGGCACGCCCGGTCACCGGTTCCCAGGCTGAGTCACCCACACGTGCAGAGCTGCATGTACACGTGCACCCACACACTCCCACACATACAACCAGATGCACACAAGGACCCCTTCTCTCTGGTGCGTACGAGAGCTGGGGCTGGTCACTACCCCAGGTGCAGCCCCCCTCCCAGCTTCGGCCATCAGACCCTCCCTCTCTAGCGGTCAGGGTGCCCTGTCTCCGTATAGCAAGTCCTGAGTTGAGCTGACCCCGCACTGGGAGCCTCCACTTCTGGCCTCAGGCCTACTAGAGGCCTTGGCTAGCACAGGCCGTGAAATCTCGGGAAAGGCCCGACTCCTTACTCAGCCTGATGCCTGGGGCCCACCAACTCCTCTCCAAAGCCTGCCTGGGCCCCCTGGCTACGTTTTTCTCCACACCTGGGATGCCATCTCCAGCCTCAAGGTGCCTCGACAGCCCTCTCTCCAGGAAGCTATCCCATGGTCGGGAATCTATGTGGGCAGCAGGTTTCCTGGGAGGATCTGCCTTGCCTCTCAGCCTCCTGGCCCTGCTCCCCCTAGCTCAGCAGACAGAGGGGGCACATTTCGCAAGCAGGAGCTTTTTCAAAGGAACCAAAGGGAAAGGAAACCTGTCCCCAAACCTGGGCCTCCCTGGGGGCAGATGCGGATGGGGAGAGACAGGGCTGGGCTGCGAGCCGGTTGGTTATCTTAGTTCACACTTCTCTTAACTCAGCCTTATCAGGGGCCCCTCCCTGCCCAAGTTTCTCATTGCTCTCCAAGTGTGCCCCACACCAGGGCCGGGAGGGGCTGGAACAGACATAGGAGAGTCACGCTCCCCAAGAAGGGTGCATCTGAGAACCTGGGGCTGGGCTTGGGGGTCGTCACTGGACCCCCACGGGGCTCACCCTTCCTCTGCATCGTGGCACGGATGTCCTGCCCACTGGGCCGTGTGCCCCCACCAGCGGCTGTCTCCCCCTCGTCCCGGGCGTGGTCTGACCGGCCCACAGTCAGGATCCGCATGGGGCCTCGGGCCTCGGACCTGTCTTCTGCCAGTGCTGCTCGCCCGCTGGTGCCTGCAGGCCACGGACACTCCTGAGTCCCATCCAGGGGTGGGGAGGGTGGGGGAGGAGCCTGGATTCTCAGATGTCCAGGAAGAGGGTGAGGGAAGAATGGGGGGACCCTCTGAAAACTTCATTGGCAAAACCGATTTTTTTAAAATGAATGACAGCTGTCAGCCTCTTAACGATCAGTGAGCTAGGAAGGGGCATGGGCTCCGTTTCTTCTGCCGTTCCCCCACATCTGTGGCCGAGGGTAGGACTGAAATGCCTCACATCCCAGACAGACAGCAGACAGCTCCAAAACCAACTGCACGGTGAAAAGGACAAGAGGGAGAACAAGGCTGGATCCGACACAGCAAGGCCACCACTCGGCACAGACGCGGCCAGCTCCACGTCGTCAATGCTGATCTCTCTCCCTCACACACGCAGACTCACACACGTTGTAAAAACACACAGGGCTCCTCAAAAAAGACAGGTTGGCATACACTTGCTTTCCCGAATGGAGGGGCTCCCATCCCCCGTCAACCTTCCTGCCCAAGTTGCCACAGCTTCAGGACCAGAAGCAAGGCTCTACCCAGAATGCTGCAGTCAGCTCCACAAGCCCACGGACCCCAACACACCACTGTCCAACCACGACCCAGAGGCCTGGAAGCCACTCCGTGTACAAGGCTTGAGGAGACAGGGTGTCTAGCCAGCAGAGACAGGACTCGGGGCAGGGGCCCCTGTAACTGTCCTTGATCTCCAGGGATCTTCTCTGGAGAGGCAGGAGCAGAGGGAACAGACTGGTCTGTGGGGCCCAGAGGGTGGAACTGGGAGTAGGGAAGAGTCGAGGAAGCCCGTGAGATGCCTGAGCACTGCCCAAGGTGGGGACGGGCTGCCGGGAGACAGTGAGCCCCCCGGAGGGAGTGTCCTGGTCAGGGCGGAGGTAGAGGCACTCAGGCCCCCCTGGTGGGGAGCTGGACTTCACATCCTGGCAGCCCGCGAGGCCTGCCCACACCCACAGGCCAGCCCGGTGCCGCAGGAGCGAGAGGAGGCCTGTGAGCCAGCTGGGAAGCGGGGCCCGGAGCGGCACATAGGGCCCTCGCCAAGGCCTCCCACCGGGTCCCGCACCCCGAAGTCTGGAGGATAAGCCTCCCGCCAACCCCCACAGAGGGGGCTGGGCTTCCTGAGGACGCCAGCAGTGAAGGCAAGCCAACCTTTGTGCCTCCCCTTCTTCTCCTTCCCAGAGGCCGCGCCCTGGCCCCCCGCCGCGGCGGCTGCCTTGGTTCTCTTGGCTGAGGCTGGCGCTGTGGGGCGGGCAGCTCCCAGTGGCACACTGGCAAGCGAGTCGGCCTCCTGAACTGCTCAGGAGAGAGCGAGAGACAGAGCGAGACAGAGCGAGAGACAGAGCGAGACAGAGCGAGAGACAGAGCGAGACAGAGCGAGAGAGAGCGAGAGAGAGCGAGAGAGAGCGAGAGAGACGGGTGCAAGGTGAGGCCAGAGCTCCAGCACAACACTTCCCAGTTCCCCCACCACTGGCCAAGCCCCGCCAGGGCCTCCACACGCCGTCTCTGCCAGGCAGGCCAGGCGGGAAGGAGGCGGCACCACCCCAGCCCCTGCAGGCCCCAGCCTGGCCCGCACCACGGCCAACCCAGAAGCAGAGCAGTCTGGGACGGGGTGGGAGAGCGTCTGGGAGAATGTGGGCCATCGAAATGGTGGGTGAAAGACAGAAAAGCTGCAGCCCCTGGGAGAGACCACAGTGAGGGCCAGCACCCCAGGGAGCTGCACTGGCCTCATGGGATGAGCCCCTGAGGCAGGACAATAAGGGACAGGAGCCGCACGCCAACAGAGAGGTCTCGGAAGGGCCACTGCTGGGTGTCTCCACGCTCTCCACACTTCAGAACCCCAATCTGCTCAGGGTCCTTGGGTGGTTTCCTAGTGCTCATAAGATGACCACCGACATCCTTCTGCAAGTCTGGCCTTCCCCTTGGTCTAACTGCGCACTCCTCAGCTCCCGGGCACCCCAAGTCCCAGGCACACCAGGCTCTTCTGGTGCCTTGTACGTCCTGGACTCCCTCCCGCCACGGGGCCTTGCTCTTGCGGTCTCACCGCCTGAACCGCCTTCATTGCTCCTGCCCACGCTCCCACCAACTCCCATTCATCCCGCAGATTCCAGCTCAGACATCATCTCCTCGGGGAAGCCCTTCTCTGGCCGCTAGCCCGGGAGCAGGCTCTCTGCCATTTACTCACTGGGGCCGGCTTCTTTCTGCAAAGCACACCTATAACAATCTACTTCATTCTCTCTCTCCTCCTAGACCTTAGGGTCCATAAGAGAACAGAGACCACATCCGTTTGTGCTCACCCTGGATCCCCAGCCTCTAATCCAGAGCCTGACACGAACAGACCCTCAATAAACTTTTAAGCAATGGGTCAATATACAACATGAATGAGCATGGCCAGTAGGTCAGAAACTCATTACTGGGATAAACTGTCCGCTCTGATTTATGTCAAACTCCCTCATCTTCCTCTGAGAATGATCCCCTTGTATATAACACCAAGAGCCAGCAGAGGGTAGAGCAGGAGGCAGCGGAGGCTACAGGGGGCAGGGCGGGCGGGACTCCTGGAAACCGGAATCCCAGGTCAGCCAGCTGGGTGAGGGGCCTCCTCAGAGCTGGGGAAGCCGGGTCCGTGGAGAAGACCCAGCCCGGTCTGGAGTGGCAGCGGGGGACAGCGTTCAGCTGAGTGGCTCTTGGAACACACCATGGCTGCTTCAACTTTCAAAGCCCTGAGACACAATTTCCCTCACTTTACAGGGCAGGAAACAGACCCAGAGAAGGTAAGTGACTCGCTTATGGGGACCAGCGAGCAGATGACAAGTGAGCAAGCTGCCTTCTGACTTGGGCCGTTCGCTCTGTCTCAGAGGGGCTGCAGTCTTTCTGCGGGGCTGGCCCTACCCCGCACACAGTCGGTGCTCAAGAAACACCTGCCAAAGTGACCGCACAGCTGTGACCTGCCAGACTCTCTCAAAGCCTCTAGACGTTGGCCCTGGCGCCAACTGGCAGGGCCCGAGGTCCCAGGAGCAGGCTCCCCTCCCACGGGCAGCCTCGGATGGCCAGGTGCCAGGCTCCACTGGATGCAGAACGGCGAGGGCCTTCTCTGCAAGGCACTTCCGCCACCCTTGCGGCGGCACCCACAGACGAAGCACGCGGAGAAGCCTGCCAGGTTAGGGTGGGGCCGGAGGCCAGTTCCATGTGGAGCAGAGCTGGGACTGCCTCCCAGAGACTGACCCTCCCCTGAAGGGCCTCTCAGGTGGAGCACAGACATGCCAGCTGTGGCCCGAGCTGAACTGAAGCACACAGGGGCGTTGCTGTGAAGGGGCCCCGAGGCAAGGCAACGACCAGTAGACTGAAGGGGCTGGAGGCAGCACGCCCTGAGGAAGCCACAGAAGGAGGGGAACACCATGGCTCCCTCCAGCTGCAAAAGCCAGATGCCTGCAACCTTCTCAGAGTCACTGGCTGATGGAGAAGCCCCCCGTGGTTGCCGGCACCAGCAGGGGACAGCGGGGACTGAGTCTGAGTCCTCCTTTCAGGCTCAGAGAGACCAACCCTCCGTTCAGCCCAGGGTCCTGAGCAGGAAGGAGGGTGCCGGGCACTGGGATGCAATGGAGCCACCCGGTCCCCGGGCCCAGGATGAGCCGCCGAGAGTCCCCTGCCGAGAACCAGAGTGTACAAACACAGATGGGAGCTGCAGGCTGCTGGCTAGCACGGCTCCGTGCCGGCACCGGCAGGCCAGAAGCCAGGACACTGAGGGTGTGGGGAGGCCAGGGCGGGGAGGCAACAGGTGTCTGTCGTAAGAGGCACGGGGCAGGCAGGAAGCTGAGATGGATTCCTCTCAGGAGGCAGCATGCTGGCGGGTAGCAGACTGTTCTGCTCCTGGGAGCTGCCTCCTGCTCTCAGGGAAATGTTTCAGATCAGAAACCTGGACTTTTGAACTCCAGGGTCCATAAAGCTGTACCTTCTGGCCCAGGCACCGGACTCAGGAGCCCAAGGCTCCAGGTCCCAGCCTCCCTCCGCCTGCCCCACTCAGCTGCCCACCTGGGCCGGGAGCCATACTCGGCCTGGGCACCCCTGACAGGATGAGCCCCCCGCCTACTCAGGGCAGCAGGAAGTCCCGGACGGGCTCCCCAAAGCAGTGCTGGGGTCTAAAGCTGCAGCGCAGGGGCCTCCCCAGGCTGTCCCAAGGGTGGGGTTTACCTTGGTAGCTGGCACTGCCACTGCTGCTGAGGTAGGACTCCACCAGGGGGGCCTGCTCCTCCGACTGCCGGGCCCGCCGGCTCCGGGGCCGCCCGTCGGCATTGGCCTGCACCATCAGGGGCTCCTGGCGCTTCTTCTTCTGCTTCTGCTCCAGCAGGGCCCGCTACGGAGGCAGCGGACAAGCACAGGGGTTGGCGGGCCCTGAGAGGGCCGACCGCCTCGCCCAAGGGAAGGTACCCAGCCTGGGACCGGAGAGGACCTGCTCGCTCGGCCCGGTTCCAGAGGTCACAGTGCGGTCCACAGCCCACCCTGGCCTCATGTCCTTGGTGCCCCAAGACGTGGGGTCCAGTGGAAGCTGGCAAGTGTCAGCCCAGGCAGCTGCCCTGGCAGGATAACGGCACAGATGTCCAACTGCGGTCACCCAAGCTGCCCGCCGGCAGAAGCCCCAGATGCCGGGGCAGTGCTAATGCCGAGCTGGTAAAGGAGAGAGCTCGCCTCTCTTCTCCTGGGAGGGGCCCCTCTCCCCACCAGGCAGGATCACCCCAGGAAGGAGGACAGCCCTCCCCCCCGCCCAGACTCTGGCCGGGATAGCCAGCGCTGACCACCCTTCCGCCCGGCTCCAGCCTCACTCACCTGCCGATCGAGCTTCTGCTGCCGCAGGTTGCTGCCCTCATCATCTAAGACACTGCGGACGGAGAGACGAGTATTCAGGGCCTGCCCGCAAGGAGCCAGGACAGCCCAGAGGCCACCCCCAGCCACGTCTGGTCTCTTTAAACCCCTCCCGTCATGTCTGCTGGGCATGGGAGGGGAAGGAAGGGTGAAGCTACTATCTGGGAACCAGCTTGAGACATGAAGCCATGAGCCATCTTCCTGCCACTTTGGGGACTTATCTCCTGCTGGGATGCCTGCTCCCCAAGGACTTCCCAGTCCGCCCTGCCCCAGTAAATACAGAGGAGATGTTCCCCTTGGGGCCATGAGAAGGGCCAGGCCTGACTGAGATCCAGAGGAATCAGGCACAAGCCAGGCCCAAGGATGGGCTTCAGACCCAAGGGCCTGTCCCTCCAGCTCCATCTTTCCATCCTTTCTGGTGGAGGTTGGGTCTTCTGAAGCAGACTCTCTCCCCACCCGTTTAAGGCGAACTCCTGGCTCTCCAGGTGGTAAAGTGGAAATGCTGACACTGCCCACCCCCCCCACCGCCCCACTTAAAGAGGACTGAAGGTCCCTTCATTTGGGAGAGTGAAACTATGACACCAACCAGTCCCTCGGGAAATGGCTAGGGCTGGGTGCAGATGTGTGCAGGGCAGACACAGCCCATCAACCGGCCACCAGGCCCTTTCCCTGGCCACAGACACAGAGTGGGCGGCTGCAGGGCATCAAATCCTTGAGTCCCTACCTACGGTGTTGGGACGGGCAGCAGCATCTCGCACAGACCAGCTCTGCTGCCAAGTGAGGCAGAGCACAAGTAGGGATCCCCAACCACTTAACTTTGTTCCTAGTCTAAGACACATGCATGAGACCTAGGCCCAAACCTATAAAGCCAAGGTCAGGACAGCTGCACGGGGTGGGGTTGGAGCCTGAGGATCTGAGCTCTGGGAACTGCAGGCTGCCCTGGCCCAGTTATTCCAGAGCCTGCCCCTGAATCAGACCTTGTGTGGATGCCTGCACAGGTATGTCCAAGTGTGTCGGGTTTGTGTGTGAGGCTGCAGGAATATCTCATGCGTGTGCACTGGGAGATGTCCAAATGTGTGAGGGCATCTACATGTGTAAGCACACACCTGAACATAAATGCATGCAGACACCCGTTTAAGAGGCGGGTGTGCTTGTGTGTAGCTAAGTACAGTACACACGTAAGGGGGAAAGATGAGGTCACATCACCTGAAGACAAGGTGAAGCATTTCCACCTACTTCTGACAGCAGTAGCCCTTTCCACCTGGAACAATCGACCTGAAACGTCGTCTCAGCTCAGGCGAACTACTTGTGCTGCGGAAGCCAGCCAAAGGGTGGCAGCGAGTCCATGGATTGCAGACAGCCCACCACCCACCTCCCTGGGTGCAGTCTTCACCTCCCTGGCCACAACCCGTGAAGACGGCATATTTTGAACTAGCAGCTGTCCTACCTACTTGCCATCGGGGAAGGACTTTCCTGATGCCCGTGGGCTGCTCTACGCGCCAGAGGAGCCCCAGCTGTGATCTGGGGCCCTGCACAGAACAGCCCCATTCACCAAACCCCCAGCTGCCAGAGCACAGGAGAACACACTACTCAACAGACAGGCTTCTGCTCAAGGCCTCAGTCTACCTAAAGGAGCCCACCTGCCTAAGAGCGCACAGCTGCACGTGGCCTCCCTGAGGGCGACGCCAGGCCCAGAGGACAGGAATAGCTCTGAAAACTCCCAGCTGGCTGGGGTGGTGAGTATCCCATCACAGAAGACCGCACCCCAGGCTGGAGGGGGAGCACCAGGGTGAGCAGGATGCCTGGGAGCCCTGTCAGGTCCGAGAGGCTACAACTCCTCCTCCTGCCTCTCCACCTCCAGTCCATGGCCTGACTGGAGAACGCAAGGGCGAAACGTCTTCAAAGGGTGAGTGTGCAACACCGCTGTCCACTGTGGTCTGTGGCTTCCAGGATATGGGTGACAACTACAGTCTGGCTCTGTGTGCCACCTGGCCGAGAGGAGCAAAACTGCGCCCTGCTTGCCAAGCTCTGCGCCTGGCCCCCACGGGGCGGCCTGCCATCTCAGGCATGTCCTGGTGGTTGGGCCACAGGAGCCCATGTCACCTCCACAAGGCAGTGCTGGCTCCTCCCCTTCCTGCCAGCAGGAGAGGCCATTCCCTGGCTCACGGGGCCGACGCGAGCCACGGCACTCTCACAGGACAGGCCCGGGGGCAGTCACCTGGGTCGTTCCTAGCCCTGGGCCTGGCTGAGCAGGACACAGACGATTATTTCCATGGCGCTGACACCATGAAAGGCGCTGACCCCTAATAGGAAGGGGTGACATCCCGCTGAGAGGTAAGCTCGCGTTAGCAGTGCCACCTCCAAACTGCTGGTCACAGTGGCTGCTCGACTCATCCATGAGGGGAGGACGTCTTCCTGCCACAGGCCACTGTCCCACTGCCATGGAGTTTCCACGCAGTTCCACGAAAGCGTCACTTCCTCGTCCTCTGTCCCCACCCCGTTCCCTGATGGAGGAGAATGACAAAGAGCCTTAGGCTTTAGTAACACTGGTCAGCAGGTACAATTATAGGTAGAATGGACTTAGTCACTGGCCTTCAAAGAAAGATGGATGAACACAAGGGTGAGGCTTCTGAAGAGATTCCAAAGACTCAAGACACCCCAGAAGTGCCTGGAGAGCCGCCCACCTCTTCCCTCACCACCAGGCACGCTGCAGGAGTGGACGACGCAAGGCTGGGAGAAGCAACACGTGCTCGGTGAATAAGGACACGCCTGGCTGAGCAAGACCCATCCAGGAGGGCCGACAATCCAGCCGAATGAGGAGGCTCCGAGAGTGGGCAGCGCCACGTGCAGGACAGCAGGCTCCTGGTACAGCACGGCGTTTCCAGGAGAGCCGCAAAGGCACCAGGTGGACCACATCACCCAGCATAGGCAAGCCTGTACCGGGTGGTGTTTCTGCCTGACAACAATGTATCCGGAGCACACAACATCTGTCCCTGGTGAATGACAAAGACTCCCCTGCACACAGCTGAACAATGACAATAATGACGGCGTCTCCAGGGACAGCAGAACGGAAGCTCCTCTCTCCTCCGCAGCAGGCCCAGGCCCCCTCCCCTCCCCGTCCACCAGATGTCCCTGCCTTCCCATCTCCTGTGACGGAATCTCTCCTAGGCATCTTCCTTCCTTAGGACACACCCAGGCCTGCCTCTTTCTGACGGCACTGTTCTAGACAGCACTAAAAGATAACCCTGAGAGCAGACAGTAATGGCTTTTTAATGACTCGGGCTCCTATAATGGAACCACTGCCAAGCCCAGGCTGCCAGCTGCAGCCCCGCCAGGAGACTCAGACAGGAGACAGGGCACTGATGGATGGGTCTTCCAGCTGACCCTGGCGGCTCCTTCACGACGGTCACCTCTTGCTGAAGGGCGGACCAGGGAGGCCCAGGGAGACATCGGTCACTGGCTCATGAAGGCCAGAGAAACCTGGTCTGCTGTGTCCACCCGTCCATTTGCTCTGCCCAAGGCCAACCAAGTGGCCCCCTCACCTCCCAGGAGACAGCCCCTCCACATCCCCTTGCTTCTTCTGAGGCGCCAGACAGGTATCTGAAGAGTGAACCGTGTGTGACAACAAAAGAGGCAGGGACATTTCCCCCACGGCTGGAACAGCCAGACTTGGCCAACACAGTTAGGGAGCGGGTGCCCCCTCTCTTAGACCCCACCTCCATGCTGCAGCTCATCCACCAGAGCTGACCAGAGGCCGGGCGGCCAGGCCAACCTCAGGGCAGACCCACTCTCCGTGCCCACTCCCCGCCCTCTGCCCTCCTTCCTTCCCCTCAGTCACAGTGGAACCTGCCCCTGCTGGATTCAAGCAATCAGGGAAGTGGGCTGTCAGGGGAGGAAAGACCACCCAATGTGCCTGGCTGCAAACTCTGTGGCGCATGCCAGACCCCACCCGCCCACCCAGCATGTCTAGATCTGTGGCTTCTGCTGCCGAGTGGCTAACTGGAACGTCGCGGGAAAGACACACGGTGGGGCAGCTCCAGAAGGGAGAGGACCACGCTGCTCGGAAGAGTTCCAGCCTCACAAGATGAGGCGTCTCCATTCCAGCCACTGGCTCCCAAACTTACCAGGTGAATCCAAACTGCTGGGGGCACTCAGCCTCACCTGGTAATTCAGACCTGCTGGGGAAGATGCCCCACAATGAATCCTCCACCTCACACTTCCTTTTTTAAAGCAAGTGACTTAGGTGATTCTAATGCTCAGCCATGCAAACAGAGACCAGGAGCCAGAGCTGGGGATCTCTAAAGAACAAAAAAGAAACCGAGGAACTGCCCTAAGGCTGGAAGCACGCAAGCACAGCCTTCTGTTCAGATGGGGGAAGACATTATACTGTGCAGATCCGTGTGGCCCCAGGTAAGACCGTGTGGAAGGGGTCGACTGAACAGCTAGAAGGGACGTGACCGTTAGGGTCAGGGCAAGTGTGCAAGTCAGGGCACACGTCCACGGACCTATCAGAAAAGACAGGAGGACAGTACAGCCAGGCTTCCGCGTGGAGCTGCAGGGACCGGCAGCGATACCACGCGGGGGAGACAAAGCCACGTAAGCGGTGTGCCAGGCCAGTCAGACGGACAAAGGTTCTGGCAACAGTGCGTCATGCCGTCATCAAAGGAGCTTTCTAGCATCGGGCTTCTCTTGGTTAGCGAGTTCATCGATGACCTGACGCAAGGCAGCCCTCAGCAGACTTACAGGTGACACAAAGTAGAAGACATACTAACTGTTCACTAAGAGAGTATGAATTCAGAAGACCCTGGAAACCTAACAGGAAGTGGTCAAGTCTTACAGGTGGGCCCCCAAACCCAGGTCTTCCCACGCAGGCAGAATGGAGGAGACAGGGCTTGACAAGCAGCCTGGTGAAAGACTCTGCGGTTTTGTTTAGAGGCCTTGAGGTGACTGATCCGTCTCAAAGCCATCCCACGGGGGTACCGAGGCCTGGAGGACAGCGACAGGAGCAGGGGTCCAGAGAGAGGGAGGAAAAGCCTCACTCCGCTCGGCGCTGGACAGCTAGACAGGCCACACCCAGGCCCCCGCCTGCGGCTCCAGGAGCCGCGCTGGAGGAGGGCAGAGACCAATCTGAGGGCATCACAGCATCCCTGCTCCCTGAATCATCTGCCAACCTTGTGCGTCCTCCTTCCGCCCCAGGCAGCAGCAAGAAGACTTCCCAAAGACGCTCAGGGTGGGAGAGGAGACAGACTCCCTGCGGAACTGGGAGCGGAGATTCTGCTCTTCCTTCCCGTTGCCAGAAGTGAAGCAGTGGGCCAGGGTCTGGGCACCTCTGAGGCTCCGCCCAGAGGGAGAACTGAGAGTCAGAGTCTTGTTTAATGAGTAGTCATTCCATTCCCCGGTAAGCGGAGTGAGAGGAGGGGGATCCAGGAGGATCTTAACGAGGACCAAGAGGAGGGGAAACCCAGAGACGGGCTTAGGCTCACCACCGCAAGGGAGGATTTTCTAACGTTCTCGTCCACCTGAATGGAGGCTGTTCGCACGGATGCTACACAGGGAGCATTCACACAGAGGACCGGACAGCCTGTGAGGGCCACTCCTGCCTGAGGTTCTCATTCTCTGACGTAGAGCTGTGCTTTTCCAGCAGCACTCAGAAAGCCCCATTGTGAGGGGAGAGTACTGCAGCCCTTAGGTGTGCTGAGAACACAGGTGTGGCACCAGGAAAGCCAGGAAGTCCTAAAATCCACCTGGGGATGCCACTTTGTTTCAAAGTAGTGGGCATCACATCCATGCTGGGTCATGCCAGGCAAACAGGCTGCTCTCCAGATGCAGTTCCTGGTCTCCAGGAGTTCACGGCCCGGTGAGGGAGACAGCAGGCAACGGCCGCAGGACCGTGCAGACAGAGCACTGAGGACAGGGCTGGCCATCACTCCCACGCTCCAATACACCTGTGGGCAGCAGGCTTTCCTGACTCTCAGCGCTCCACCTACAACCCATAAAAAGTTGTAAAATCATGAACCAGGGACAGTTAATGCTCCTCAAGAACACAGGTGAAGACAGATGGCAGAAATAGAAATCAGTAGCAGTAATAATAGAAAAAAAGGCAAAAAGCTATTCCAACTGCTACACTTTATCAACTAAATGGCTCGCTTCTAAGTCAGAACGTGAGATTAATCTGTGATCGTTATAAACTGAGTCACAATTACCCTTAAGATGATTATCACCAGCTGTCACTGCTTCAAAGAAAAGGAGCCGGGCCCAGGGGACGCAGGTGCAACCACCACAGAGAGAACAGAGCCCTCACCAGCAGAGCTAACGAGATATCGACCGACCTGTGGTCCCCAAGCCAAATGACACATTCCGGTCTGACATGAGGGAAACCCCACATGAAAACACGTGCACACGTACCCATCCCCCTCATCTGCAAGTACACTGCCTTGCCGCCTTCCGTCCCACTTTTCTCTGTAATCAGGCAGGCATGTGGCTTTGACTGCAATCAGCAGCCCTGCTAGTGCAAAAGGCCATTTGCATCTCCTCTCAGCCAGATCTCCCCATTCTGGAAGTCTACACCCAAGTCCAGTGCTTTCCCAGGCACAGTACAGGCTCAGAAAGACCCCAGCAAGGCAGGAGAGAGTCTGGCAACTTCTGACTACAGCCCGCCCCCAGCTAGACACCCACCCTCCCTGCCACAGAGCAAGAAGGCAGGGTGGCAGAGCACTGGGAGAGTGCCCAGGGCAGGGCCACAAGGGTGCCAAGCTGCTCCCTGGGGCTGGGCTTCGGGGCGGCAGGATTCTGCGCTCCAGCTGGAGTGTGTGGGCTCAAGAAAGGAATGAGGGGATGGCATTGCTGGGCCTAGGCTGGGGCAAGTGCCAATTCACTTTCTGCAGGATGCCAGTGCCTGGGCACTCGCCGCCGGAGGACAGAGCCCTTTTCCAGAGACGACCCGACCTCCCTAGGGCCCTCTTTCCCAGAGGCAGGCTTAAGCCTCCCCAGTTTGAGGCAGACTTTCTCTAAGACCTGTGTACTCACTCTACAAGTCGCTTTGGTCCTTGGCTCCTGGGAGAGGCTTCCTTGAACCACGATCTGGCCTGGCCCCCAGCTTGCCATAATCTAAACACGCCGTCATATCCCAGCCCCATGTGCTGCCCCTGTCCTCCCTGCCTCCTGAGTTAGTCTGTGGCCGCCACCCTGCCATCAGCACCCCCGTTCAGGTACTTCCCCAGCACTAGAGGCCTCTGAGCCCACAGGCACTGTCCAGGTACCTCTGCTGGGTGATTAGAAAAGGTTAATGATACTCTTTGTGGCGGCACTGTCTTCTAGAAGGTCCTTAGCCCACATGTTGTCAAGAAGGCCAGGATGCTCCGGAAACGACTTGTGCCCCCAGCCGGGATGCCCTGTGCAGGGTGACAGCCCTCCTAAGTCAGCACAGCCCCGGTCCCCTGATGGGAGAATCTCCTGGTCTATGCGAGACTCTGAGGTGTGACTGTATACGTCTACCGGAAACCCTGGGTTGACCCGTGTGTGTGCACACATGTGTGTGTGTTGGTGGGAGGGGCACCCACAAATTCTAACTTGGGAAGCCCTGAAGCCCCCAAAGGTGCTGAGATTAGAGACAACAACAGTTCTCAAGAGAGACTCTGAATCCCCAGGCCAGTGACAGGTGCTTGTTTGTAGAAGGATCTGCTCTTAACAAGCCTCAGGCAGTTTCAGCTGGTTTCCATTTTGGATGCTGTCTGGACAGACTCATAGAAGAGCTCTGTCAGAATTACTTTCTATCAGTGACTGGAATCAGTTCCCTTTGAGAGTAGGCTGTGATACAAGGCAGGTCTGGAGAGGCTGTGCCTACCAGCCACAAGCATGTGCACCTGGGCCAGCAAGAACATAGTGGACCTTAGCAGTGGGCACCCCTTTTACACACATGCCTCTCAGGGGAGGCCTGGAGATAGCCCCGTAGCCCATGGCAACCAAGGAGCCAATGGGTGGCCAAGGATCTGGTGCTGCCATGGCAATGAGCTCTTTTCCAGTGGTAATGAAGAGAATGGAGTAGAGTGGATGTAGAAAGGCCTGCACCTGTGCAAGCCCCAGGGACCCCTCCCCCACCCCGACCTCCACACAGGCAGGAAAGCCCAGCTGTCCTTGGGGCAGACCACAGCATCAGGGAACACAGGGTGGCCATGCTTCCCTGAGTGTGCCTGGGTTCCTAGGTGCTCTGTGCACGTGAAGGCAGTTCTCATATATTGTGGGTTGGTGTGTGTCCAGGTGTAAACCAGTTAGCAAGTGGATTTCTGACTCTCTGAAAGATATGAGTAGTCTTGTGTGTGGGTAGTGGGAGGCAGGTATTCCCCAAATACAGGATGTGTGTGTGCACGGATAGGCAGGTGTACACCTGTGTGAGCCCGAGAATCTGTATCTGTGTGTGTGTGTGTGTAGCAATACATGGTGCTTGTATATAAAAGCAGTCTGTGCTTTAGGTTCAGAATGACTGTCTCCAGGAATTCATGCCCTGAGTGTGTGAACCGACCAGCATGAGAGTCTTTGGTCCTGTGGATGCATGCCTGCAGATGTATGGGTGTGTGCACGCCGCTATACTGGCGTAAGACCGGTGTGCTAGGCCTAGGAGGGGGCTCAGCACCGTTCACTCCCTCCCCAGGCGGCCACATGGCACTGACTGCCCCAAGGCCCACACAGGCCCAGAGCACTGGCCTCTTCCAGCAACCCCGGCGGATAAGTGGGGGAGCGGAGCACGCTAGTTCAGTCCACTGGGGCCCCCAAAGTTGGGGCAGGAAGGCCCAGAGCCTCCAACCCGCGCCCCCGGGGCTGGGCCAGATGAAGACGGTACAGCTGCCCTGCGCCCCAGTCCAGTGTCCCCAGCCAGCCCTGCGCTCCGAGTTCGGGGGGGTGGGCACCTTGGCCCGGCACCCTTGACCCTGCCCCAAGCCCTCAGCGTTGGAGGGTGGTGGGCCAGGCCCGAGCCCCCGAGTCGAAGAGAAGGTGGGGGCCGGCGCCCGCGTACCTGTAGGGAATCCAGTCGGAATGCGGCTTGGAAGTCATGTCTCTCGGGGGCGGGGCGGCAGCTGCGGCTCCGGAGGCCGGGGCCCGCGGGGGCCGGCGCGGGGGCCCTGCTCAGCTCCCGGGCCGCCCAGGGCCGCATCCTCCCGGGCCGGAGCGCTGGGCCCCGCCGAGGCCCGCGCTACACGCCAGGGCCCCGGCCGCGGGCTCGGCGAGCGACTGCCTGCGCGGCGCGATGGGCGAAGCGCCGGAGTGCACGGGGCCGCCGCCGCCGCCGCCGCCGCCGCCGCCGCCGCCGCCGCCGCCGCCGCCGCCGCCGCGGGCGGGCGGGCGGGCGTGCGCGCGCGTGGAGGCGGGAGAGGCCGTCCGCACCGCCGGGCGCCGCCAGAGGGGCTGGGTTCCGCGCCCAGCGCCCGAGCTCTGCTTGGTGGCAGCGGCGGCCCGCCCCCTCCTCCCTCGCCCCGCCCCCGGCGGAGACCCCACCCCCAGACCGGCTCCGGCGTCCCAAACTACCCCATCCCCCTCACCGAAAGCCCGGGTCCCCAGGCTCCGCACACGTGACCGCGCCTGAGCCCACTTTGGGTGAACAGGCGCTGTCACTGGGCGGGTCTCCGACCTCAAGCCTCAGTTTCTCCTTCTGTGAAACGGGGATAATTCTAACACCTGCCTACCTGGCCTACCTATCTCCACTAAGGGATGGGAAACCTATGCTCAAATGGAGGGGGAGGGGAGAAGTAGGGAGTGGGATCCAGTTGTATAGGAAGGGAATGATGCCAAAAAGGACCGAAAGAGGTCCTGGGGAACGTTCAGGTCCGAAGCATGGAGGCTGAGCTTCGCCCCTCCATGCCGCCTCCAGTTCTCACATGCCGCCCGGGGGACCTTCTTTCTTTGGTTTTAGTAAAGGAGTTGTTTCCTCATTGCGGAGGAGTGCTTCCCCTCTAAGCAGTCAAGGCAAGGATGCATTTACCGTCTATTGCATCCCCAGCCGTTGTAAATTTATATTACTTGATCTCCACAGCAGCCTTGAGAGGCAAGTAGTTGTTCCTGTTTCCCAGAGAATAAAGCCTCAGGAAGGCTAAGATGCCCAAGGACATAAAGCTTGGCAGCTATGGAGCTGAAAAGGAACCAGGGTCTCTGCCCTCCAAAGCCCTTTCTAAGGGCCATACTTAAACGGAGGCAAAAACCTCTCAACAAAGGTAATCTTAAAGTCTCTGAGCACTGAGGAGGTCCTGGCTGTGACGAGCACCAACTTTAAAGCAAACTGTGGAATCTTGAGGTGAAGGATAGCAAGTCCACAGCAGGGCTGGCAGAAGCAGGGAGGAGAGACCAGGTGATCTTGGAGGGGTCTGCTGAGGGGCACCGTCTCCACACTGCAGGTGGCTGTCCTCCTGTGTACCCTGGATTCAGCAGTGCCATCCCCCAACCATGGCAGAAGTGTGTCCATGTGGGATCCCTTGACTGCCTGACTGGTGGGGAGAGAGTGTAAGGACAGCCAAATGGGCTGAGGGAGGGCCCCATCCTACTGCCCTGGGTCCACAGCCGGGACTCCCCACCCCAGGACTTTGCCAGCCTTGCAGCCTGACACGTTTGCTATAAAAACAATAACCAGGACATTTGGAGCATTTGCTGAGCATCAGGTGCTAGCTATATACTGTAACTCGTAATCCTCAGAACCACCCTAGGAGGTAGGTGCTATTATCATACCCATTTTATAGCAGAAGAAACTAAGGCACAGAGAAGGCAAAGATCTTGCCCAAAGTCACACAGCTGGTCAATGGTGAAGCCAGGATTCACACACAGCCCTTGTCCTTAACTTCCTCCTGCCTATCACAGTTCCTGCAGTGCTCATGCATGCACGCACCCACACCCAGCCTCCCTCTTCAGGCTTCTGGAGTGGACAGGTCATATCCATCTCCAACTGGCACAGCATCGACGCTTGCCAAAGGCTGTGACCTCTGATTATTTATCAGGCCCCAAGAGCTATCACTGTCAATGGGGACAGAGGGCAGACAAAAAAATTCACCCCAGAGCTGGGTGCAGGGGGCAAAAAGTAGGGCTGTTTCCTTGCCTGCTGGGATACTTGGCCTGGGCCTCCGTTTTCACCCCTGTCGGGCTCCCAGGAAGGGCAGCAGAAAGGGACTGGTCCCTGCCTTGGAGACCAAGGCAGCATAGCAAATCACTACCTGAGGGCCTCTGTCTGTCAGGACCTATGGACAGAACCCTGCATGGAAGCAAGAGGTCAGCCCCACCCTCCAGACCATCAGCAGCTACCACTTCAGAGATGAGCTTAGACGACTTCCTCTTCAAGAACCTAAGGCTGCTTTTCCCCTTTATTCCCAAACTATCTGACACCTTAAAGCAATCAGAATCAAGTTGGAAGGTCTCGGGAGCCTGGAGTAATTGAATCTATTAAATAGACACTTGAAGTTCTGTCCTAAGGGAGCAAAATCTGGAGTCAGAGTGAGGTGCAGAAATAAGACGGCTCTCCACGTCTCTTCCTGCCAAGGCTGTGTGTGCACGTGGGATATGGGGGAGCCAGTGGGGCTGTGTGCCATGTATGTGTGTGTGTGTGTGTGTGTGTGTGTAAGGTGTCCCTGCAGTCAGAATGGGTCTGCACAAGAACATTTGTTAGTTGGTATGTTGATTGTGTGCATGGGGAGAATCTAAGCATGTGCTTCTGTGAGTTCTACGGGGATGTGTGAACTGGTGGTGGGTTTTGCTGCTTAGATGACTTCCCTGGTTGACATCTTAAGCCTAGGCCCTTGGCTTCTACCAAAAAGCCACTCCAGAAAGCAATGTGAAGAATATTGTACTAAGCTGTGGTTAAAATACAGCTCTGCTGTACACTGACCCTTGAAGAAGTACCTAAGCTTTCTAAATTTAGCCCAGGAACAAGGTTACCTCCACTGAAACATAGCAAACCCACACGGCCTCCTCACCACCCGTCCAATTCCTCAAGGATGAGGTATTTACTGTGAATTTAAATTCTCCTCGTTGCATCTTAGGCATTTTCAAACATAGTCATGGTTTGTGAGTGGAGTGAAAGAATGCATGGGAACAGAAACAACCCGAAGGAGACCCTCACATCTGCCATCCCACCTGGAGATGTGAGCTCCCCTCAGCAAGGCTAGTTCATCCAAGGAAGAAGGTGCATCGCAGTGCAAGCTCCCCGCAGCAAGGCTAGTTCATCCAAGGAAGAAGGTAAGCATTTTGGCACTGTGCTACTTCCATGTGGACTCTTAAATGTTCTATTTCTAATTTAACTGTTTTATTGAGTGTGGGCCACCTCTCATCAATTTTGGAAGCAAAAGGATATAAATAATAAAACAATATCTATTCAGATTGGATACCAAGTCCCAAGGTGTCCTGCCTCCTAGCTTGGCGTCGTACCCTTGCATTCTGAGGAAAGCAATGCAATCAACCAAACGGCAGCTCAACCCGACTGGGCTCAAGGGTCCATGCAGCACTTTGGCAGGCATCAGGCTCAACCCTGCTCTCAGGGAGCTTTCAGTTTGGCAGGAGAGACAGAAAGCACCAAGGTTCTGGAGTCACAATCCAGGTGTACAAAGTGTTGGGAGCAGCCAATTGTACTGAAGGAAGGGGAGTCAGGTTAGGACAAGCGTTTCCTGAGAATAAGAAAGGATGACAGTTGAATTGGACCTTGAAGGATGAGGAGGGTTTATTTGTTGTTGTTTTTTTTTGCCTCGCTGCAAGGCATGCGGGATCTTAGTTCCCTGACCAGGGATCGAACCCACACCCCCCCTGCAGTGGAAGCGCAGAGTCTTAACCACTGGACCGCCAGGGAAGTCCCGAGGAGGGTTTTGATAGACAGGTGAGAAAGGAAGTGGGGGGGAAGTTTAACAGTTCCTGAGATTCTACGGTTGGCCAGGTGTGGTCCTGGGCTCTTTTACCAAAGGGCTTTCTGGACAAAGAGGGTGACATGAACAAAGGCAGGGGATGTGAGAGTCTGTGACCAATGCACTTGAAAACCTAGTACAAATCACCTAATGTGGTGGCATGTAGGTGAGTGGTTCAGTATGGCACAAGGGTCAGGTCACATGGTCCCCTGAGCACCCAGCTGGGGGGGATTGGATTTTATCCTGCAGCCAGTGGGGAACCACTAAAGGGTTTTAAGCCAAGGGTAACCTGTCGAGATGTACCTTTTAGAAAGAGAGAATTGGGAGCAAAATGGAGGATAAAGGGAGACAAGACCAGAGGTACTGAAAACTGTTAGATGGTGAATGGGAAAGTCCAGGGCAGAGATGAAACTCCCTACACCAGAGCCCAGTGCCTTGCAAAGCTGTTGGGCAGATGTCATGGCAAGATGGTGGCTCATACGTGCACAGCCAGAGAGTGCCCTCTGAAATTCCCCTTCAAACTGCAGAATATACAAAGACCACTGCCCATTACACATGATTAAAGTGAGATAAATAGGGGCTTCCCTGGTGGCGCAGTGGTTGAGAGTCCGCCTGCCGATGCAGGGGCCACGGGTTCGTGCCCCGGTCCGGGAAGATCCCACATGCCGCGGAGCGGCTGGGCCCGTGAGCCATGGCCACTGAGCCTGCGTGTCCGGAGCCTGTGCTCCACAACAGGGGAGGCCACAACAGTGAGAGGCCCACATACCGCAAAAAAAAAAAAAAAAAAAAAAAAGTGAGATAAATAGGCTTACTGATGTCTGTGGAAAAATGTAGAGTAACCACTAGCAGAATTAAAAACAATATGTCTATTTTGTCTCACTGCCTAAGAGAATAGCAAATAAAAATCTCCACAACAACAGCAAAAGTGACCCTAGTCTAGGGACTTCCCTGGCAGTCCAGCGGTTGAGACTCCGTGCTGCCAATGCAGGGGATGCAGGTTCGATCCCTGGTCGGGGAACTAGGATCTCACACGGCACAGCACGCAGCCAGTTAAAAAAAAAAAAGGAAAAAAGAAAAAAAATGATCATAGTCTAAAGGAAACATAAGACTCGGAAAGCATAAAACAAAGTAATAGGAAGAAAACCAAATGGAATGGTGATGAAGTCGATGTAAATGGAGAGCCTATGAGATTGAATCAGACGTGACCACCATTTGCGGAGCACATACTCTATGCGGGGCACCCTCTACAGGTTTCATAAAAGCAATATGGGCAATAGGGGGATGAAATGCAACTCTTCAGTGAGGCTCCGAGGCAATAGGTATCACATCTGAGAGTGAGGTGGGATAGCACCAAATGTGACATGCAGAAGAGGCTGTACCATTAGCTGGCACATTTCTGGTACATACAAAATATAGGAGGTTGAGAAAAGGGTTGTTGGAGGTTGAAAAGGAGTTTTACAGAAAGCCCCCAGGGTCCAGTGAGCCCTGAGTGGGAGGGGTGGAGGGGTTATGGTTTTCACCTCCAATCCGGAGAGAGGGCTTGAGGAGAGCTCAGTATGTGGCCACAGTAGTCTTGGGACCACAGTGCTGGGGCATCTGAGTCACGCCTGTCCTGATGGCTGAGAAGGTGCTGCTGCCTCAGGGTCAGTCTGTGCTCTCAGGTTTGTGCGGTGATGGATACAGGAGTATTTCCTGTGGACCAGTGTGGGCCCCAGCATGAACAACAGGTGTGACTGTCTTAGATCCCAGCCCTGAGGGCCCCCTTGTCGGGGGGAGGTCACAGTGCGGGAGGGGATGAGTTCAGCTTTCCCAGGGCCTGAGAATGGGTCCATAGGATGAGCCATGGTGAGAAAGCATCACCCGCATCAAGGGAGCTTCGCCTGGGGAGACATCCCAGTGATGGAATGGTTCCTAAGAACCCACAAAACATCCCAACGATAGAGACGGCCCAGAGAGTGTGACACCAGCTCATCAGAATATCAGTCAGGGGGGACTTCCCTGGTGGCGCAGTGGTTGGGAATCCGCCTGCCAGTGCAGGGGACACGGGTTCGATCCCTGGTCTGGGAGGATCCCACATGCCACGGAGCAACTGAGCCCATGTGCCACAACTGCTGACCCTGCGCTCTGGAGCCCACGAGCCACAACTACTGAGCCACAACTAGAGAAGCCCGCACACCGCAACGAAGAGTAGTTCCTGCTCACTGCAACTAGAGAAAGCCCACGTGCAGCAACAAAGACCCAACACAACCAAATAAATAAATAAATTAAAAAAAAAAAAAAAAAGAATATCAGTCAGGGAAGAACTTTCCTGCCCTTCTCTCCTCTCCTCTCCTGCTTTGTGCCTTCACCTTGGACCCTGGAGAGGGTCAGAACTGCAGGATGGACCCTCTCCCACAAGCAGCTGGCCTGCAGTAGACTGGGATGGGCAAGAGAAGCTGGTGTAACTCTGAAGTTTAAAGTTGTTTGTTTTTTTATCACAATAGATAGGACATACTAATTACTGACAGGACAACCTTTGGTTACTTGGAAACAGCCAGAAAAGTCATGGGACTTACCCTCACTTTCATCTAGGTTTAGGGGGGAAAAAACAGCCTCAAAGAATAAAATTAAAGAGACCACAGGACACAAAAAGAAGGTTGACTTTATGATTCCATCTCATGAGTCAACCCAGCAGCTACACATGGCTCCTCTCATCGAATCCTCACAACACTATGAGGTAGGTACTGTTACTGTCCCCATGGTACAGATGAAGAAACAGGAGGTTACACAACCTGCTCAAAGTCCCACAGAAAATAAGTGAGAGCGTTCAAATCAAACTCAGGTAGCCGAGAGTCCTAGAGCCTACAGTGTAATGCTATCCTCTAGAGAACACCCAACGATGATGGCCTTAGACCTTCGACTCATTAATTCCTGTCCGAGAAATCTAGCCAAGGGAAACACGCACTGGAGTCAAAAGTTTATGTACAGAGATAGTCATCCCAGCTTTATTTCTAATGGCGGAGACTGGCAGGAGCTGGGGTTTACAAAACGTCTATCAGTTGGGACTCGGTTAAGTAAATAATTCTACGTTCACAGGATGGACCACTGAGCATCCCTTACGAGGAATTTAAGGACAGAGGAACAGGTTTATGAGATACAATACTGTAGGAAAGTCTAATGTCCTATAAAGAAGCTCCACACACTGGCACATGCACAAATGGTCTCAGGAAAAGTCGCCCAGGGTGAGAAAGACGCAGTCTAGTCCATCAGTGAGGCCACCCTAGGACCACAGTCTCCTTTTCAGGTGGTCCCTCCTTCCAGGCGCTGGCTTCCTCTTAACTGCAGGTTTCGGCTCCTTAGACCTCCTGGGGACCCCTCCACAGCACTGACAACGCCCCGCCACCGTGGCCGTGGGGAGACAGACAGTAGACAAACACTCAGTGCACAAGGGGTTTGGTAAATTAATAAATACCATTTTAAAAGCTGTGCAATTGAAATATGCTTAGTCACCTCATGTAGTATGATATATTACCGAGGTGGCACCCAGGTGGCCACACTCCAATGCACGGAGGCATTAAAAACGTCGGCAATTCTGAGCCGGGAAATTTATCAATATCTTGGAGGGGGGTTGGGAAGTGCGAGAAGTATACTTAATAAACTGGGCTCTTTGCCCAGTTTACCAGCTCCACTTTGAGGATCTGCTGAGCTTCTTCTGCTCAGAGGACCCAGAGCGGGGTGGGGTTGTGGCTGGGAGACCCCGAGCTGAAGCATAGCATCCCTGCCTGCTTCCCCACAGGGCATCTAAGCCCAGCCTTCCAAGGAGCAGGCGCTGAGGTTATAAATAGGAAAAGGTTTCTGAGGAGAAGTGCCCAGGCCCCTGTCCTCAGCCTGCAGGAGGGGTTTGTTTTACCAGCGTTATTGGATTTGCAGATAAGCAACAATGAATTAAGCTGACCAGGAAGGGAGGGAGGGAGTTCTCATTTGTTCATAATGCAAGATTTATCTAGCAGAGCCCTCTCCTTTGTCAAACAGAGAGCCACTGCCTTTATATCCTCCAGCAAAGAACATTTTATTTTGTAACCTTTCAGAAAAGCCTATGAGTTTGCGGTTTTGACCAGTTTTTTTCCCCTCATCTAAGAAAACCACAGTTATTTAAAATGTGAAATACATTTTAAACAACCCGACTCTGAATTCGCAAACGCATCTCTCTAGCAAGAGGAATAAGACCCTGAAATGCAATTTAAACTATCTGCAGAGTTTATTACCCCAACACATCATCTTTTCGCTCCATGGCCCTTCCCTTTTGCTGATCATGGTTCATAAATATAAGATTCTAATCAGATTCTAAAGCCACCAGCCATTCTAAGGTCACTGAAGAAGCAATGTCCTCTAAGGTAGAGCTAGGGGATTAGATTGGATTTTCTCATCTCCGAAATGGGGAGAAAAGTCGCTAAGACCTCCAGAGGCAGCAGGTATAGATGAAAGAACACCAGACCCAGATTCCGGTCCTGGCTTTGTTGCTGATTTGCTATATGACCTTGAGTGAGTATGTAGCCTCTCTGTGCCTCATGAAATTCAGGGGGTGGGATGTTCTCGAAGGCTACCTTCCAGCACTACATTTCTCTGATATTTTAACTCTTTCCAGCAGGGCTGTTAGGAGACAAAGGAAGGTGATGAGAGTCTGCTCAACTCTGAAATAAGGATGAAAGTCTTGCATTTTATAGAAGAAACACACAGCAGTGAAAACACACTAGACTTAGAACTGAATTCTTGTCCTCTCTGTGCTGCTAACTCATTGGGTGGCCAGGGAACCACTTGCCTGGGCTCGTCTCAGTCTCCTCATCTATTAAGTGGGGACAATGCACATCTTGCCTACTGCATAGGGTGTGTGAAGCTGAACGCAGAGAAGGAATGTGAACCTGTGATCGCTGTGTTGAAAGTTCAAATCACCACGGAGATGTGACAACATGTAGTAATTAGAGCTTCCACTTATTGAGCCCTGGTGTGGAGCCAGCACTGTGCTGTGTTGCCTGTATTATCTCACTGACGGCTCACAGCAGCCCTGAGGAGCTATCATACGAAAGGAAGCATAAGCACTGTGGGTGGTCACGACAGCAAGGGTTTACTCGCCTTGGCCAAAGCCTGTGCTTCAGGGCCTGGGCCCATCTCAGGCAGTGAGAGAGAACAGGCAGTGCCAGCGCCTGCTGCCCTACCTGGGCTCTGCGGGCGAGGGGAGGGCCCCTCCGCCTCAGCATCTGTGAGCTCTGGGCAGCCCCTTCTAGACGGCCTCAGGTGAGACAGTGCCCAGGGCTGGTGGGGCTGGGAGGGGAAGTACCCACCTCTGCCTTTCTCCAACTCCAGGCTGCTTCGGACCTCTTTCTGCATCTCTCTCCCTGATCCCTGGCCCTCATCACAGCCCACCCTCTCTCACGTTTCCTCTGCAGGCACCACCCTCCCTGCTGCCGCAGATCCTGCCCCTTCCTGACCCCACCACCCTGAGGCTGACATGGGGCAGGTGGCAGGAGTGAAGGGCTCTGCTCAGTGGGATGAGGCCCTGGAGTTTGGCTGGATCCTCTTAGGCCATTTGGCCCCGTCCGGGCCCTCACACTCGTCGAGACTTCTGCGGTCTCCCTGGAGGTGGGCAGGCTGGGCTGGCCCTCAGAAGGGACTTCAAAGGTCTCCCCTCCCCATCAGGCGGGGCCCTGGGAGGTGCTGTGTGTCCCTCTAGCTCATGCCACCCTCCGCTCTGCCCCAGCCTCCTAAACATCCGTTCCAAAATTGCCCACGTCCCTCTGCTAGGTCCCAGCTCCCCTACTCACACTTCAGCCCATCTGGCTTTCCTGAGTGATTAGAACCCATTTCTCTGGCTCGACCCAACCTATTTTCTACTTTGCCCCATCCCACCTATTGGCTCTGATACACTGTCGCTGGACCCCGACCAGGGCAGGTGACCAGACACTTGCTAATACTGTTGGCCAATGTCCTCACTTGATCCAAAGGTGCCTTTAGTGTCTTGGATGTTGGGAGACCTAAATTCCAGGTTTGACTAAGTCCCTGGCCTCCTACGTGACCATCGACAAATCTCTTCCCAGTTCTCTTGGCCTTGACGTACCCATCTATAAGATGATGGGGTTGGATTAGATAGTGTCTAAGGCCTCCAATATCACTAGAGTTCCAGTATCCAGGGCCCCATCTGACAATTTACATTAAAAAGACGCACATTTCCCACCTCCCCCTCCAGAGGCCCTGGGAGAGCTGAGTAGGGAACACTCAGACCAGGCTCGCCTTGCTCTCATACCCCCCTAAGCAAACGTATGGTGAGCAGAGACCGTCCCTCACCCAGCCATACACCCAGAAGACACATGGGAGATGCAGAACGCACCCTGGTGATGGGTCTGAGTTCCTTCCTTCCCCAGGAAAAAGAGTAGAGGTGATAAGCACACATGAACAACCCAATGGAAAAGTAAATAGACAAGTCCTAGAAAAACTCCAAATTGTCACAAATATGTGGAAAAACTGGTACCTTGGTATTTCCTCCCCCCACCGCCCCACATCCAATCCATCACCAGGTCCTGCTTATATTAAACCCTAGGTATCTCTTCAGTTGGTTCCCTTCTTCAATCTTCTCACCATTTCCAATGCCACCACCCTCGTCCATACTACTTCATCTGTGGGATCACCTGTGTGCTTCAGGTGTCCACTCTGGAGCCATGCCTGCTGGCTTCAAGTGAGCTCTGCCACAAACTCCCTGTGCACCTGGAGACTTAAGAGTTAATATACAGCAACCACTTCAAACAGCTCCTGACACATCGTAAGGAGATGTATGAACTGCTGTTACATAATGAGCTGCACCCGCTTCCCCTCCGGCTCCCCTGCAGTCTATTCTCACATGGCAATGAGAGTGATCTTTTCATAATGCAAATCTACCATTGCACCTGCTGCTTTACATCCTTCACTGACTTCCCTTGCTCACAGACCTAAAAAAATTTTAAGTATCCACGAAACCGATCAAGTTTCCATTCTCCAGCCATACTGGTCTGCTTTCAGACAAGTCAGGCTCACGTTCTCCCAACCTCAGCAGAGGCTGTCTCCTTGGTCTGGAATTTGCCTCCCACCCTCACCGCTTCCAGTCCCAGGCCCCACTGCTGAGCCCCAGGGTGATGGTTCAGTGGGGATGAAGCCAAACTACCCCAATTTTTTAGAAGTTCCTGAGGGTGACATTGATGCACACTTATTTGTCTACTGTATTAGGAAGCGGAGTCATAATTTATATTATTGCAAAAGGCAGACTGTACTGCGATCCTGAGAAAACTTAAGTGGATCAATGAGAAAACCTCTAGAATCAGAAAGCTCAATAAAGTCACCAGATAAAGAGAGAAAAAGAAAATAGTCAATAACGCTTCTATTACTATTATAAAATAATCGTTTACAGATCGAAAAAGATCTCATTTACAGTGGCAAGATCATGTGTGAAATGTTTTAAAATAATATTAGTGAAACTTATTTGTGATCCACATGAAGAAAATTATAAAATATCATTGAGATTTATAAAAAGAACTTGAATGGAGATTCCTAATATATTCCTACATGATAAGAAGACTATTTTAAAGGTAGTAATTTTTCCTAAATTGGACTTCACTTAGTTGAAAGAAAAATTTGAAGGGGATTCTGAAACTTGATAATGTACAGCGATTTCTTAAGGATCCCTTAGGTGATGACCTGAGGACAGGAGGGCACAGGCCAAGACGGTTTGTGGACCCGGGTTCCACGACAAGAAAGGCCAAGTGTTCACTTTGCCTTGCTGACTAGTGTCAATCAGCAGTGTTCCTAAAAATAGATAATCAACAAGGACCTACGGTACAGCACAGGGAACTCTACTCAATACTCTGTAATAAGCTATATGGGAAGAGAATCTGAAAAAGAATAGATATATGTATATGTATAACTGAATCACTTTGCTGTACATCTGAAATTACCACAACATTGTAAATCAACTATACTCCAACATAAAAAAAAAAAGTGTTCCTAAATTTTGTCTCACAAAGCAGTTGGGTTACTGATATAATTAGGTGTCCATTCTGTACCTCAGGTGAGTGTTTTTAGGGGTAAATGGGCTAATAAGAGGTGAGGTGTTGTTTTTGAGGTAACAACTTTGGGAGAGTGGGCAGTGAGAGGCAAACTCTTGCACCAAAGCAAAAAGACCTAAGGGTGGAGACAGACTCTGCGGGAGGCTTGCGCCCTTGCCAGGGAGGCGGGAAGGCTGCAGGGCTGGTGGTGCACGTCAGAGGATGCATGGGCCAGGCCTGCTCCCCAGGCTCCCCACCCCACATAGGCAGCTGCCGAGAGGCTCCCAGTTTCAGGCAAACTCACAGTCATTGAGTGATCACCAGCACCAACGACATCCATCCCGAGGGAGCACGCTTACCACTGTGCAGGCATCCTGCCCTGCCTCCCAGGATGGCAGGTTAGAGGGCAGTGGCAAGGGAGGGCGTGGTCAGGGAGTTGTGGCCACCACTTCCTTTTCCTGTTTCACCCAATCGATGGGCCTCTTTTCCATTTTCAGAACCACGAGTTAAGAGTACCCAATTCGATTGACCCGTATCGATGCCCAAGATTAGGACAGCCTGGGATACACTATTTCCCTGCCCTTGATTCCTCTAGATAACCCAGGTAAAAATTATCTGGAGGAAAAGAAAACTAAGAAAAGCAAAGAAAATTCTGATAATGATGGCTAATGGCAGGAGGACTGGCCCCACTAGATATTAAAATATAAAGCGGCAACAACTAAAACGGTGTGTTGATGGATACGAATCTCACCTGAAACTTCAATGGACAAAAATAAGCAACCCAGAAACATACCCCATTCTCTATAAGAACTTAATTTAAGTATTACAGAAGAGTCCTGAATAAGAAAACGGGGGTGCAAAGTTGTGATGACAACAGTGTAAAATGAAGCGAGCATGTAGTTATCTGGAAGGGGAGAGCGGAACGTTCCAGAGCCTTGAGATGTGGGCTGACTTTCAGTGGAAGTAATTGGGATTACTATAGTAGGCACATAGTTTATGTACAGAAAGAGCGAAGAAAAGACTGAGCGGTTCAGCAAAGCAGAAAGTATGCTGGCGTCTGAATTCTAGTCACAACTTCTCCCTGCTGAGTGACCTTGGACTAGGTCTTCCCCTTTCAGGCCTCAGTCCAACAATTCAAGGATAAAGGATTAACACAGATGACCTCTACTGGCCCATCCAGCTCAGCCATCCTTCTGGGATTTGACAATCGGGAAATCATCCCTCATTTCTGGTTTCTACAGCAGGACTTGATGGGAAAACAGAAAGACACTTGGACCTTTCCTGCCCTGAATCACCGAGTGACAGTGTAAGCCAGCTCTGTTCATCTCAGTGAGGTTTCCTCTGCACCTGGCCCTGTGAGTCCTTGAGACCCAGAGATCGCAGGGCAGTGGAGGACACAGGTGGACACAAACGACAAACGATAGTCCCAAGCAGAGTGAAGTCAGCCAGCGATGGTCTGGACCGGTGGGGTCCAGTGCTGTGAGGGCACAGGGGAGAGCAGTGCAGTCTGGCGGAGGGTCAGGCAGGGCTTTGCAGTAGACGCACCACTCGAGGCTGGATGAAGATTTAATGAAGAGGGAGTGACGGAGACGCGGGAGATGGGAGAGCGTTGGGGTGGGTGGCGTGGAATACGGAATCAATGGGGAGGTTATTCGGGGCCGGGCTCCGAATGGTTTGCTGTTTGGTCTTGAATCTCTTAGCAACAACAGGAAATGAATGGTCCCGCCTTGTGAGGGAGAAGATCACAGGCAGCCCTTGGAACAGGGCCTGGGGTGAAGCGAGAGGGAAGCAGAGATACAGATGAGTGGGCTCTTCAACAGCCCAGACCAGAGGGGCTTGGCCTGTGGGCGAGAAGGGGACGCGGGTGAGTGGCACGGCTGAGGTGAGGCCACGGGCCTGGGGCAGGGTGCACAGCCTTAGGGAAAGCACAGCCTTTGCAGACAGCTTCTGAGACCAGGCTACCTTGAGATTTTATGTTTTAGGTTGTTTTTTTTTTTTTTTTTTTTTTTGCTAATAATCCTGGCTCTGCCATTTATGAGTCGTGGGACCTTGGTCTCTTCATTTAACCACTCTGGCCTCAGTCTTCTCATCTACAAACAATCAGAACTATTTCTTAGGGATTTCAAGAGATTAAATGATTTAATAAATAAAAGCCTTGGGAATAGGGCCTGACATAGTAAGTGCTCCATAAGGGGTGATGACAGAGGAATAGCTAGAGGTGGGACAGGGACCCCCGCTCAGGAAACAGTGGGAGAAGAGGTTTGAGAGGGGGGTTGGATGTGTGAGTTCCAGTTTGGATATGCTAGGTTTGCGTGCCTAGAGGACACATTCCAGGTTAAGTGAGGAGAATATACGAAGCTTAGCGAGAGGATGGGCCAAGAGATGAGATTCAGGGAGTCTTGAAGGAGGAGGCTGAGGCTGGGGGAGAAAAGGTGGAGAGACTGCCTCAGGGGAAGATGCAGAGAGGAAAGGTGGGCTGACAGCCAAGGGTGAGTTCATCGGGGTGGAAACGAACAAAATATAAACTGCCCAGGGCAGGGATTTCCTCTGCTTTGCTCCCTGCTGTCTCCCCAGTACCTAGGGCAGTGCCTGGAACAAAGGAGATCAATATTTATTTGGTGGGTATACAAATGAAGATAATCCTTCCTGACTACTCCAAATATTTTCTTAGGCACGAAGAAACAGAAGCTAACATTTATTAAGCACCTACTACGTGCTAGGCACTGTGCTAAAAGCTGCATCTACAGGGTCTCACTGAATCTTTATGACAGCCCTACACAGAAGGTACTATTAGTGTTCCCATTTTACAGACCAGGAAACAGGCTTCAAAGGTAAAGCAACTCGCCTGAATTCACACAGCTAGGAAGGAGCAGAGCCAGGGTCCAAACCCAAGGTTGTATGACTCCTTGACACTGGCTGAACAGGACAGGAAACTGGGGAAAAAACAGCCCATCAACCAACCCATTGTGCTAGCTCCCAAGTGCCCAATACAGAGTGAGTGACATTTCCTAGATCTTGTTGTTGGAAGGGGAGGCAGAAGTATGATCTGGAGATGCAGGACCTAGTTAGTGTGAGACTGATGGGGTAAGGCCATTGACAAACCAATATCTCTTGCATCCAGATGCTGGGGGGCAGTGGGGGATGGAGAGCAGATCAGGAAGCAGGAGTGGAGCCACTGGAGTGAGAGGTTCAGGATGGAGGGCAGAAACAGAGAGAGGGCGGGGACCCATCTTTACTGGGTGATGGCCGTGTGTGTGTGTGTGTGTGTGTGTGTGTGTGTGTGTGTATGTGTGTGTGTGTTGTGTGCGTTGCAGAGAGGTGGTGGGCTATACAGGTTGCCCAGAGGATCCTGGCAGGTCCAGACAGATCCAGGGGTGTCCCGGGGGAAGGGGACTGGGGGCCATTTGCCAAATACAGGGGCTGCACACCTGACAGGGGCGGAGCTTGTGCGGTGGCTTCACACCCCTTCAGAGCGCTTTTGTAAACACTGCCGAAGTCCCCAAACACCAGCAGTAATAAACAGTCTAGTTCCTAGACCAAGAGCACCAGGCCCAGGGACCAGGTCTGATTCTACGCCCTGCTGCATGGGGCCTGATGCATGAGGGCATTTTCCAGAAAGGGACACAAAGAGTCAGATAGGCTAGGCTTGCCTCAGGTCTCTAGCTCGCAGGTGACGGATTGGGATTCAGAACCCGGAAACCTCTCGCCCCAGAGCTGTGGTACCCAGAGCAAGGTGACCCAGGGGGAGTCTGAAGCAGCTTCAGCCTGACTCTCTCCAGATATCTGGATCCTCGGCATGGTGCACAGTAATGGACCAGGTCTGGGATCAGGGCCAGGGCACAGGCAGCTGATCTGTCCAGAGACCGAACCCAGGGCCAGCTCCCTCTGGACTGCACAGAGCTTGGCACCCCATCACCCCCAACTCCTGACCCATGCTGGGCCCCTCCTGACTCCCTCCACCTCTGTGCTGTCTGCCTCCGGCAATGCTCCTGCAAGGAAAAGGCCGCCCACCCCACGCCAAGCGAGACCTCAGCCCCGTCCTGAGCAAACCGGCTGGCCCCTGCCTGGGAACACCCTACGTGTGGGAGAGAACTGCTGAGTGCCCGTTCTGCCCCTGGCAGTGTCCCGGGGCCTCAGGGCAGCTTCCCCCTGCATCCTCCCTCCGCAGCCAACCCTAGGACGCCGGAGCACTAACTACCGTGCATATTCCCCGTTCTCTCTGTGACCCCAGGATCACAGACAGAAACCCCTTACAGTGACATGATTCTGAGGTCAGAAGAGGTGTCAGCGGCCACAGCAACCATACTGTCGTATACGAATGGACCTACTATGTGCACGAGTGGTGCGATGCTCTCCATGCATTATCACTACTCCTCACACGACTCCGGACATAAGGTGTTAATAAACCCGTTTTTCAGACAAGGAAACAGAGGCTCAGAAACTTGTTAGGATCTAACCCTCCCACTTGCTACTTCCCACGTTGTGCATCCACTGGGCTAAATTCACCATGAAGTGCAAGTCAGATTAACCCAGAAGCTGAGGTTCTATTCCAGCTCTGCTCCTGGCCTTTACCAACACATATGCTACCCCTCCCCCACCTTCCCCCCCCAGGCCCCGCCCCCCACCTTACCACTCCCCAGAAGCCCACCTGAGACACACGTGACCCTGCTCTAGGAGCTAAAAGAGGTAAAAGGAGGGAAACTGGCATCTGTTGAGCAACAACCTGTGCTGAGCACTTTCATATATTTTTTTCTAATTTAATCTCTTCAACCACCCTATAGTGAATATCCCCATTTTACAGAAGAGGAAGCAGAGGCTCGGAGATGGTAAACTGAGGTCACACAGTAACGTACAGTGCCAGGATTAGACCAGGTTATCTGAATCGAAATCCACGCTTCTGCTGCACCAAACCACTCCTCAGCTCTGTCTAGCTGCCATTTGAGGGTCCTGGCGCACCTGCCACATCGCCTCTGTCCATGACCACCTGCCCACGCCCCACCCAAGCCCTGCGTCCATGAGCAGCAGGCCAGGGATGAGAGGAAAAGGGAATTCACTTCCTGCCCAAAGGCTGGAGGACCTTGGAGCCCAGGATAGCTCCCGGCTGCCCCCTCAGCCCCATGTCCATGATCTGGGCCTGCCCTCCGCAGACCCAAGTCCAGGTGCTGGGCTGGAATGCCGATCCCTGGCCAGCTTTTGTCAGTTCCCCTCCAAGAGGCTGGTCCCTGTTTTCTGTATCACACACTGGCCCTGTGTCCTCCCCTCCCCCAGTGTCCTGCTTCATCATGGACAGGCCCTTGGTATGGGGACTCCCAGACCCCTTTGGCTCACATACTGCTCTATGGCTCCATCCTACCCAGAATATCCTTGAACGTCCATATCTGACTCTTTGTTTTCAAATTTTCTGACTGCTTTGAAACTGTGACTGTCAACCTCACACCTTAGTTCCCTCTACCCACCAGCCATGTCTGCCTGGACTTACTCTCCTCCTTCATACGGCCTGTCTGCTCTGAGATCCCAGGATGCCCCGTGGCCCTGCCTGCAATGACCAAGGCACCCAGTTTCCATCACTGGGTTTCATGCCCCCGAACCTCACTGTCTCTGTCTTGAGTCCCTCGTATCACTGGTGAGCCCTCCCTTCATTATCTGCAGGCCACAGTCCTAGACCCTGATGTGGGTCAATGTTCCCTAAGGCCCTCCTTGTCCCAAGCTCTTCAAGCTTGGACCTCAGCCAAGACATGACAGCCCAGACCTTACAAATGTTCCTGGCCTTACCCAGATGGCCTCTCTGGCCACCGTCCAATCCCTGGCTTGACAGGCAGTGGACAGACTCTTGGTGTAGCTCCCCAGTGGTGGTCAGGGTCAAACAACAGGCAAGTAGACTACAAAGCCCAAATGGGGTTTATCCCCATGACAACAGCCACAAGCACAGCATGGTAATATATGCACCCAGGAGGCCACAGCTGGTACAGGCGGCTGTGAGTCACTCATGGCTCAGCCTCAGAGCAGGTAGAACTGCGGTTCTGGTGTGCATGCTGCCCTACTGCTGGGGGCAGAAGGGCTAAGTCTAGAAAACCAACATTTTCCACTTCTCAGACCTGGTCTAGCTCTTTGACTCAGCACTGGTCCCATTATAATCCCTGACCATCAGGTTCTCTGGGTCCTTCAGAGAATGCCCAACTCCACCAGTCATTATGGGAATACATATTGAAACAGCTTCACAGCACCGCTCCTGACCAATATGGCAAGACAGGAAAAAAAATCAAAACAAAATAAAACGGACTTGTGGTTGCTAAGGGGGAGGGGGAGGGGGAGGTGGCGCGGGGAGGGGGAGGTGGCGCGGGGAGGGATGGTTTGGGAGTTTGGGATTAGCAGATGCAAGCTATTATATATAGGATGGATACACAACAAGGTCCTACTGTAAAGCACAGGGAACCATATTCAATACCCTGCAGTCAACCATAATGGAAAAGAATATGAAAAAGAACATATATATATATATATATATATATATATATACATATATAAGTGAATCACTTTGCTGTATAGCAGAAATTAACACAACATTGTAAATCAACTATACTTCAATAAAATAATTTTTTAAAAAATAAAATAGGGCTTCCCTGGTGGCGCAGTGGTTGAGAGTCTGCCTGCCAATGCAGGGGACACGGGTTCGTGCCCCGGTCCCGGAAGATCCCACATGCTGTGGAGCGGCTGGGCCCGTGAGCCACAACTACTGAGCCTGCGCGTCTGGAGCTTGTGCTCCGCAACAAGAGAGGCCACGACAGTGAGAGGCCCACGCACCGCGATGAAGAGTGGCCCCCGCTCGCCGCAACTAGAGAAAGCCCACGCACAGAAAAGAAGACCCAGCACAGCCAAAAATAAATAAATAAATGAATTAAAAAAAAATAAAATAAAACAGCTCCAAACAAAAACGATGAACCTTACTATTGGAGGGCTGTGTGGACTGGCCATACATAATTGGTACCATGGTAAATGGGTTCAATATTTCCAGAGAACTATCTAGTAATATGTGACAATATAGAACTGTGCACATCCTTTGACCTAGTGATCTCGCTCGGGGATCGCTTCCCAGTGAAATGTTAAGAAAGTAATTTGTACAGAGATATTCATAGCAGTGATATTTATAACAGCAAGAAATTGGAAAGGGCCCAAAGCTTCAGCACCTGGGGACTGACTCAGCAAACTGGGTCGAGTGAGCACCTCAGATGCTCTGCAGCCAGGAGGTGTGGATGTGCGCAGGGTCGGGGGAATGGACATGAGTCCCTGGGCAGGCCAGACAGGAAGTGACCCAGCTCAGAGCCCCACAGACTCCAGCTCCACCATGTAAACGTTCAGTCAGTTACTTCACGTTACCTTCATGTTGATTCAGTTAAGTCAGTAAACTTCGTGTGAATTAGGAAAGCTTTAAAGGTCGTTTTTCAAAAGACATTAAAAATGTTAAAACAAAAGGAATTCCATTGACAAAATTCCATCATGATCCTTGGGCACGCTTGCCTTCCAAGATATCCTCTCTTGAACCTCTGTTCTCTTGTGTCTGTGCAGAAGGAGCCGGGCTCACCCACGGGACCAGATGGGGGCAGTGCAGGGGCTGGTGTGGACCTGGGGGCCCTGGGCCCTGAGATGGCTGTGAGGACCACAGGCCTGTGCGTGAGGCCCCAAACACTGTGGTGGTGCAAGAACCCCATCTTTTCAGGCTTCATCCTTCTCTTCCTGAGTCTTTCTCCCTCAAGGGACCACCCTGGGCACCATTCTTTCTCGACTCTGTGTCTCAGGAAGAGGTTATTAAAGAGGCCTTCCCCTCACATGAGATTCTGGGGGACTAGAACATCTCCGAGAGTCAAAGCATGAGCGTCTATTAGTGGCATTGCAGGCAGAGGCCTGGGCTTCCACATGCCTACAGTAGGACTAGCCCGGGGTATGAGTCCTCACCTAGCTACTGCGCTCTATTAGAATCACCTGAGCGGCTTGCAAAATAGAGATTATTGGGCCCCATCCTAAATAAACTCTTTGGGGGTAGGGGCTGGGAACATGTATTTTTCAAATCTCCGGAGGTTTGCACGGGGCAAATCACTGTCCTAGAGCCTCTCTTGCCTAAGAAAGAAGCCATGGGTCTGTCTTCCTGGGTTCCTGGGTTCAGAGGGCTCTTATCTGGACCAAAGGCCAGCTTGCAGTCAGCAGTCATGGCAGAGACCATAGTCCCTCACACACACACACACACACACACACACACACACACACACACACACACACGCACGCACACGCAGATACACACATAACCCTCAAGGGAAGGCCCCAGCCCAGTAGCCTAGAACATTGGGGAAGGTCCTCCACAGGCCCCTGAAATGGGAACCAGCCTCCTTAGGTCCCCAGAGACCTAGCTTCCCAGCCCCTGCCTTGGCCCCAGCATTGTGTGTCCCTGACACAGGCCGCCTCCCAGATGTCCGGTTCCCCCACTGCCTGCTGCAGGGTCACCAGCTGCAGCTGTGCCTAGCCCACGCCCACGTCCCAGAGGGGGCATCGGGGCCTGCGGCCCCTCCCGCCCAGGCCATACTTACGGAGTCATTTTATAAAGCTGCGTCCTCCTCTCAAACAGCGACCCTCCCCAGGCCCAGGGCCACACCCCGGCCACGGGCGTGGCCTGGGCAGACTCGGTCTCACTGTCTCCCCCTGTCTCCAGGACTCTCTTCAGCTTCACATTGGTGCTTGAGTCCCCCAGCCTGTTGTCAGGAAACACCGAGAGTCGTCACCCTTGCCCACATCCAACCACCCTGCCACATGACAACCGCTGCAGTGGCCTCTGTGGTCCTGGGGAACTGAGAGAGCAAGGGGAAGGATGGGGAGGGACTCTGGATTGGGGGGCTCGTCCCAGGGGTGCTGGAGCAAGTTTCTGAGCCCTATCTAGGATGTTGAGGAGTGACAGGGCGGAGGCCACTTCTGCTGAGGTCTTCCTCCCAACTGTTCCCGAGGTAGCAAGAGACCTGGGGACCCCGGAGCTCCCCAAAGGCACAGTCTTCAAGCCTGTGTGGCCTGATTTGGGGGATCTGGATGCCTTCGGGGGTAGGGGCAGGGGCAGCACCACCTTCCCAGCAATGGCAGGGCTGTACACGCTGGGAATGAGCTTGGGCTGAAGGCGCGCGGGACAAACAGGTATGATGGCTGGCCCCACTGAGCTGACCGCCTCGCGGCAGGATCCCGGAGCGAGGGTGTGGGCAGCACCCCTCCCTAGCTCAGGGGCCCTGCCCTGAGCAAGGAAAGCCAGGCCTGGGTTTCCCGGGGACGTGAGGTCACACAGACCTGATGGGTCCAAGTTTTCCCTGCGGGCACTGGAAGGACATTTCCGTTCGCATCTTGGACCCCCCTCTCATCACCCTCCCACACGCTGGTCTACGCCCAGCCTCCCTCCCGTTTGCTGATAGCGCCCAACTATGAGGGGTGTTTGGGGGCAGCTCGGTGGGGCTGGAGGAAGCCAGGGTTACCGACTGAGGCCTCAGCACTCGGTGGGCGTCGTCACGGAGGCCAGACTTTAGGAAGAACTCGAGTGCTTTGCATCCTGTTCAGAGAATCTTTGTTCTGCTTTTATAGCAACAGTGGACGGAGAACATGAAGGGACAGGGAGGCCCCTTGCTGCTTCACAGCCAGCCTCACACTGTGTTGTCCCTGGGAGCCGTGGGGAAGGGCTGGCGTCACACAGACCCCCATGAGGGTGCACTGATGGCTGAGGCTGGTGACCCACCAGCCAGGAGGAGGGAGCAAATTGGGCTGCATCAAATGCTGAGATTGCCCGCAACTAGGCAGAACCAAATCCTGGGTAACCAAGGGCATGACCGTGACTGTGCTCCATGGGGAACGGGCATCGAGGCTCACACAGTATCTGTCTGAGGATACTTCAGTTTTCTCATCGTGTTTTATTACCCTTCAGTCTCCATAGTGTCTTTGTGGACAAGGCTTCACAGACTTGGGATTCTCTGACCCAGTGGTTCTAGTTGGCAACCAACATAGAAAACATAAAAGCAAGTGGCTCTGGACGAAGCTGGGGGAGGGCGGGGACTGGAGCACCACACCCTCAGCTTCTCCCTCCACCTCCAGTGATTCCCTGGAGTTAGTTCTGGGTGACCCTGGGGCTCCAAATGACATTTGAAAGTCACTGGTCTGGCCCAACCTTCCCATTTTCAAAAAAAGCTGAGGCCCAGAGAGGGTGGTGATTTGCCAAAGGTCACACAGCAAGTTGGTAGCAAAGCCAGGACTGGAGCTAGAACTGAGGCCCCAAGACTCCTAAGCATTGTGACCTCCAGCTCCTACCGAAGGCAGCCAGCCACCCGGCCCATGGTTCTGAACTCCTCCAGCCTTCTCCCGCCCACTAACTGGCTCTCGCGAATGCAGGGACCTGGCGTCTGGGCCACTTCTTCCAGAAATGAGGCCAAGTCAGGCACCTGAGTTCCTGGCCCTTCAGGACTGGGTCTCGACACGTGTTCTGAAAACCTTCTCATTCTTTTCTCCCGGGAAACCTCTCCACTCTCACCCCCCAACCCCCTGCCAACCTGCTGGAACTCCCAACTCTGCTTCCTGATGGCTCCCCTGAGCTCCAAATGCCTCAGAGTCCCTCCAGAAGAACCCCAACTCCCCGGGTCCAAAACTGAACTCATCTCACTCCAGACCTGCTCCATCTCCTATGTTTTCTGGCAACACCTACCCAATCACCCCAGAAACCCAGATGCTACCCTAACTCCTCTGTCCTTCACCTAGCCCTGTGGGTTCGACCTTCGGCGCCCTCCTTTCAGTCCCTCTCCTCTGTCCCCCATGGCTCTCTCTGGGTTTAGGCCTCACGTGTCTCCAGCCTCCTTCCAGTCTCCTGATCTCCAGTTCTGCTCCAAGAGCATCACACTTTCCAAGGTCAATCTGAGAACATCACCTTTCTGCTAACAAGGATTTTTCGACAGCCGCTCATTCCACAGGACAGAATCCAAACCCCTTGTGAGGCTGTGTGAGCTGCCGCCCTCTGTCTCCTGCTTCTCCCTGCCCTCCCCTCCAGGCTGGCCCACGTCTGCTTTGCTCCAGTCCCCCTTCAAGTCTCCTTCCAGATCTCCCCAAGCGACTTCATCTTTCTCATCTCTCTGCCTCTGCACACACTCTCTTCTCTCCCCAGATCACGATTTCTCCAAGGGTGGCCTGAGGGTCACCCGCTTCGCTATCCCCAAGCACACTGCAGACTCCTGGGCAATGCGTGGCCCAGACTGACCGAAAGAGAGTCTCTGCGTGTTTAACAGAGAGCCCACGGGTGCTGCGCACCCAGTGCTGAGGAGCAACTGTATCAGGCCAGCTGCCCTTGTCCTGGCCTCCCTCCTTCTCCAGCTGGGCGAGGGGTCTCCTTTCTGCCCCACGCTCTCAAGGGAGTGGCTGGCTGGGACTGGGTGTTTCCTCTTCTGGGCTGTGAGCTCCATGCAGGCAGGGACCATGTCTTCCTCCTACTTGGGAATCCCCAGCACCTGGCACAGAGAAGGGGCTTAGGTAGCTAGTGCTGAATGAATGGGGCCTCCAGGTGAGCCCCAAAGCCCAGGACCGGGAGGAGGTCCCAGCTGAGCTGGTGACCCGCTGCAGCTTGTCTGGAAATCTGAGAAGCGGCTCCCAGTGTCTCTGAGGTTGCACCTGCCCCCTTCCCCTCACCCCATGCACAATAAAGGAGACGTGTGGTGCGGGGTAGGTAACTAGGACCTACTGAGAGCTTCACACAGCGATGCTTAATACCCAGGTCTCCAAACAACGTTTGCATGCATACATACATAAGTTTATTATAAATTTTGCTGATGTAAAGGATGTATAGCACATAATTTACAAATAAAAATTCCATATAGCCAGGTGATTGTCCCCCAAATCAATGTGTTCATTGATTTTTGCTTTATGCTCTAGCTGGAGCCAACCTATGGCTGCAGTGACGAATGGGCGTAGTTCCAACTTGCGTGTTGGTTGATATTTTCGTTTAACAGTAAGATGAAGGTGAAACAACTGTGTCAAAACATCACTCATTCATCAGTGATTTGAGTGACTTCTTTGCTGAATCGGTTAACAGTTTTTGAACACTGGAAAAATAATTCTTCAATAGTTTGTGCTATTCACAAAAAAGCAGCCACAAACATGACAAACTTGAAAGTTTAATCTGCACTCCTAAAATTGTTTTCCATCCCTTTCTTAAGTCTAGACCATCAACAAAAGAATAAATCAAGTCTTAACTTGTAGCATCTGCTGACTTCCAGGGAAGAAATACTTCGATTTTGAGACGTGACTGAATGCGGAGTCGGGAACAGATACACAGCGGTGCCTCACAACAGACCAGCCGCCACACAGATACAAGGGACACACATCACCTCAAGAGCACAGATGTGGTCCAATGTCGTAAAAAAATTAACCAGTGGGGAGTCTGAGTATTTATCACCTTTGTTTTTAACATTATTTAAATTTATATAGTTTAAGTATTAATAACAGCTATATTTAGCAACTGGCTTACAAAACTCTTCCTTTATTGTACAATTGATTCTCATGGGGCGATGGGAGCCAGCTGCAGGACAGTAATCCTAAAGGACTGAACATGACCAGCTGTAACCCACCAGGCCACCAGAGGGGCCGGTCCTCTCCCCAACCCTCGAGAGTCTAGGTTGTGAGCTGCCAGGGATGGGATCGCGCTTGTTTCCCCACATGAGCCTCAGGTTCCTCAACTTGGAGAGGAAAGACTACGGCCACCAACGCCTGTCGCTTCTCCAAACACACTCACATGCTAGTTCATTTCCATCCCTCCCCCAACACACACACACACACACACACACACACACACGCGCGCGCGCGCGCGCGCACACATGACCTTGGACACACCTTGGATGCGTGTAACTTCATGTAGCCCTCCCCCTCCCAAGCCACACCACATACAGTAATGTGCCTGCCCCTCCTCCAGGTGCAGACGAGCAAGCACGTGTACAGCTGCCTCCCGGACATCACCTCAGACACGCCACATATATATTCTTCCTGCAGCTATATCTTATACTCACCACTATCCACATACCCTACACCACAACATACACACACGCACATGTACCCGAAACGCCTTCACATACTTCATATGCGCATCTCCCCCACCAAATACCTGTTACCCCCGACTCAAGGCATCTCACACATCAATGGGTGTCATACCCTGCCCACCACGCACCTGCCCCACTCCAGATGTACCACACACACCTCCAGCACGTACGCACACACACTGTGCACGCATGCATCCCGTCACCCGCCTCATCTCTCCATGCTCACCTAGCACAGGCGTTCACACGTGCCACCCCGCACGCAAGCTCACACTCCAGGCATCTTCATATCACGCCCCCTTTCCAAGGCAGGAGACTCCGCCTACCCCCCCTACCAGAACTCTAAGCCCACCTCCTGGATCAAGGAATGTGAGGGGATCCTGGCAGCAAGAGCTGAGAAAGCTGGAGTGTGCTTCCCTGGGGTCACAGCTCAATTCCTGGAGGTCAGGCCCCGGCATGAGGCCCAGGGAGGATGACACAGGACGGGACAAGACATGGCACAAACACTGCTGGCTCGATACTTTTGTGTCTTTCAGACCCAGCCTCAGGCCCCTTGGGTGGCTCCAGCAGCCCACCTCCTTCCTGCTCTCCCCAGCGCCCCACCCCCCCAAACAAAGATGCCCCACCTGGTTCCAGAAGCTCCTCCCACGCCTGGCCAGAGCAGGTCTCCCTGGGGTCTGGGGGCCTCGCTCAGGCGCAGTGAGGGCTGAGCTCAGGCTCTCCTGGGCTGGTGGGAAGGTGAGCAGGGAAGTCAGGGCCCCCAGCTACAAGCTCCACAGATGCTCGCAGGACGCAGGGGGCGTCCCCTTCCTGTCTTGCCAGACTGAGGCTGTGGCAGAGGCACACCCTGTCCTTGGCAGTCCCGACCCTCAGACCCACCTAAAGGCCAGGCCCTGCCCAGTCCCCCCAACCACCACCCTGTACTCCTTTTTTTTTTTTTTTTTTGCGATACGCGGGCCTCTCACTGTTGTGGCCTCTCCTGTGCGGGGCACAGGCTCCGGATACGCAGGCTCAGCGGCCGTGGCTCACGGGCCCAGCCGCTCCGCGGCATGTGGGATCTTCCCACCCTGTACTCCTTTACTGTCCTGGCCACCCGGCCCATTATGGGCGGAGGTGGGTCCTGGGGTGAGAGGGCTATCTCTGCTTCCATCACCCCAGCATTTGTGTGGCCTGGGTGAGGGCCTCCCTCCTGGGCCTTGAGGGAGGAGGAACCAGTGCCCAGCAGATGCCAGCTGGGCTCCAGGTCCCATGATGGGCAGATGCCAGCACTTCTGCCTAGAGCACCTCCAGCTCACTCTAAGAGCAGCCTCGGACTGGGTCTGCTGGACACAGGAAAGTCATCTCAATGGCACTTCACCCCTCCTTACAGCCACCACCCAGCATCAATCCAGAATATTGCACCAGGCCTTAGTGAATGATGGTGAGGTACCCACCTCTCTCTTTAGAAACTGTTTCTCTCTCTCTCTCTCTCCCTCCCTCCCCCGCCCCATCTCTCTCTCTCACACACACACCCCCTAGACTGGCCCTACCCCAGTGCAGCCTGTTCTCTCCGGACTCCACATCCTGGTCTTCCCAGAAGATGCTGCCTACAGGTTTCCATGGAAACAGTAGTGGGGCTCCCTGACTACTGAGTTACAACAAGTCCTTCTCTCTGCCTAACTTAGGAGGCTTCCAGGGGACCCAGGCTGGGCATCTAGGCCTGGGCTCCAGACTCACCTTGTGGCCAGAGGCAAGTCCCTAACCCTCAGGCCTCAGTGTCCCAGGGGCTCAGTGAGGATGAGCTGGTGACACTACAATTAATAATTTTCTTACATATCAGAAATATCTAGTTAAAAATATAAAACAAGAGATCCTATCCTTTCCACAAAAGCAACAGAAGAAATAACATATCCCGAAAAACTTTACAAGAAATGTCTCAGACATACATGAAAACATACTAAAATTCTAAAAAAAACACAAGAAATCTTACCTGTACAAACACCCCTGATTTAAGGAGATGCATACTCTGTTCCTGTCTGGTATTATAATTTTCGTATGCATTTCTACAAATGAATTTATAGATTTGATGCCATTCTAATCAAAAGTGCAGTAGGATTTTTTTAACTGGATAAATTTATTCCAAAATTCATCTGGAAAAATAAGCCAATTTTCCAAGACAGCCAAGAAAATTTTATAAAAGAGAAAGAATAAGGAGGCACTTCCTACATCAGCTCTCAAACTGTACTAAGACTGAAATAACCAGAACAGTGGAACTGGCTCGAGAATGCCCAAACAGACCAATGTAGTGTGGAAAGGGACTCACGTCTATAGAGGAAATTGGCTTATAATAAAGATGGCCTTTAAAGACTGAAGAAATGTTGTACTATTTACCAAATGGTTTACAGATCAACTTGCTATCCATTTGGGGGAAAAAAGCTTTATCCCTACTTCATACCAGACACAAAAACAAGTACCAGACAGATTAAGATTTATTTTAAAATAGAAAACATTTCTACAAGGAGAAAATATTAGACAATACTGTTCTAATCATGCATAGGGAGTAGGGGAGTTTTTCTAAGCATGTTCCTGGATCCAGAAGGCTACAGATTTTATTAGGTTCAAAACGACAGTCTTCTATATGGCAATAGACACCGTAATTGAAGTGAGTGCAAAGTTGGCAAACGTGCAATGGGGTGGCACGTCATATATGCTGGGGAGAGTGCTGAACGATGGTCTTTCTGGAAGGAATGTCTAATACTAATGTATCAAAGACCTTTAAAGGGCTTCCCTGGTGGCGCAGTGGTTGAGAGTCTGCCTGCCGATGCAGGGGACACGGGTTCGTGCCCCGGTCCGGGAGGATCCTGCATGCCGTGGAGCAGCTGGGCCCATGAGCCATAGCCGCTGGGCCTGTGCGTCCGGAGCCTGTGCTCCACAACAGGGAGAGGCCGCAGCAGTGAGAGGCCCGCGTACCGCAAAAAAAAAAACAAAAAAAAAAACCTTTAAAGACATTCACTCTTTTTGAGCCATTAATTTCACTTCTCTGAAGCTATTCTAAGAAAGTAATCAGGTGAGCATGGAAATTTATGTACAAAGATGTTCATCACAGAGAATTTAGAAATTATTGAAATAACCAAAATAGGAGAGTGATTAAATAAATTTCAGTAAGTCCATAAAAAGAGCTATTATAGAGCCGCTAAAAGTTTTAAATATTAAATGATGTGGGAAAACATGTTACGTGAAAAACTTAGATGACAGTCGACACAACATTGCAAAAAGGATATATGCACACACAAACATATATAATTGCTTTGTGAATGGATCCAAACTGCATATTTTTTTGGATAATGCCTAAGAAGATTTTTTTCCAAAATAGTACCTAAAGAGAATTAAATCCATTTTCTTGATTAACAAACAATTTTCTGCAATAGCAGCACAAAACAAAACAAACTTATTTTTAGAATTCACTCTGCAATGTCCACAACTTGACTCCACTCCACTCTGCGAAGCTTTACTGTTTCCAGGGGCATGGCAGTAACTAGTTCTGGGCATTGGCTATACAAGGCTTCTTCTCTCACCCTGAGTTTAAGCTTTTCCTATGTCACAACAGCCTTTCTTTGAAGAGTATTAGTGCAAAGTTTATAAAAATGCATCCCCCAAAAGGGCCAAATGCTGTTGGTAGGGCAAGTGAAAATGAAGCGGTTGAGAAAAGCACAGGAAGAAAGAGCTAAGAGGCAGAAAAACAGCAGAGCATGTATTTTCTTTAAGGTCTTATAGTCAGACAGAGTTTATTTTTAAGATGACAGACTTCACTGAAGGGAAAAATAACATAGGACTTTACCCTGATTTTTTTTTTTTCTTATTTTATCAGATGTTTTTTGCTTTATGGTTTGGCCGGCCTTCTTTCCTTCCTCCCTCCCTCCCTCCCTCTCTCTCTTTCTTTTTTCTTTTTGTATGAACTAAGGGTTGCCAGGAGTGGGCACAGAGTAAAAGATTAAAAAGAAATACATGGGGCTTCCCTGGTGGTGCAGTGGTTAAGAAGCCACCTGCCAATGCAGGGGACATGGGTTTAAGCCCTGGTCCGGGAAGATCCGACATGCCTCGGAGCAACTAAGCCCGTGAGCCGCAACTACTGAAGCCCGTGCACCTAGAGCCCATGCTCCGCAACAAGAGAAGCCACCACGATGAAAAGCCTGCACACCACAACGAAGAGTAGCCCCCGCTCACCACAACTAGAGAAAAGCCCGCATGCAGCAACAAAGACCCAACGCAGCCAAAAATAAATAAATAAAATAAATACATTTATTAAAAAAAAAAAAAATACACGAAGGGTGGGAATTCCCTGATGGTCGAGTGGTTAGGACTCAGTGCTTTCATTGCTGTGGGCCCGGGTTCAATCCCTGGTCAGGGAATTATGATCCCGTAATCCGTGAGGTGCAACCAAAAAAAAACAAAACAAAACATGAAGGAAAAGGTGCTTAACTTCACTATTCATCAGGGAAATGCAAATCAAAACAACAATACCACACACTCACCAGGATGGCTAAAATAAAAACACTTTTGATGAGGATGTGGAACAACCAGGACTCATATACTGCTGGCAAAAGTGCATTTGGAGAACCATTTTAGAGAACTTTGGCAACACCGGCTGGAGCTGAACATAAAACTCAGCAATTCCACTCCTAGGTACATAGCTCGCAGATAAGCATACACACATGCAGCAAGAGACAGGTACAAAAATGTTCATAGGCCTTCCCTGGTGGCGCAGTGGTTGAGAATCTGCCTGCCAATGCAAGGGACACAGGTTCGAGCTCTGGTCTGGGAAGATCCCACATGCCGCGGAGCAATTAGGCCCGTGAGCCACAACTGCTGAGCCTGCGCGTCTGGAGCCTGTGCTCCACAACAAGAGAGGCTGCGATAGTGAGAGGCCCGTGCACCGCAATGAAGAGTGGCCCCCCGCTTGCCGCAACTAGAGAAAGCCCTCGCACAGAAACGAAGACCCAACACAGCCATAAATAAATAAGCAAGTTTTAAAAAAAAGGACTGAATGTGTAAGGTACTTTAAAAAAAAAAAAAAAGAATGTTCGTAACAGCACTAGTCACAGTTGCCAAACACTTTAAACTCCCCAAATGCCATCAACAGTAAAATGGACATATAAACTATGCTATAGTCACACAAATACTATACAGTGACAATAAATGAACAAGTGTACTTGCCTAATTTCACAAATATAATATTGGCAAAATAAACCAGACCCCAAGAGGGTATAACAAATTATTCCATTTATATAAATGTCAAACACAGGCAGAATTAATCCATAATGTTAGAAGTCGGTTTAACTGCTTTGGAGGGGGAAGTTACCAGAAAGGAGTTCAAAGGGAATTTCTAGGGTGCTGGCAATGTTTTGCTTCTTGGTCTGAGTTTTGTTAAGATAACTGTGTTCAGGGCTTCCCTGGTGGCGCAGTGGTTGAGAGTCCGCCTGCTGATGCAGGGGACACGGGTTCGTGTCCCGGTCCGGGAAGATCCCACATGCCGCGGAGCGGTGGCCGCTGGGCCTGCGCATCCGGAGCCTGTGCTCCGCAACGGGAGAGGCCACAACAGTGAGAGCCCCGCGTACCGCAAAAAAAAAAAAAAAAAAGATAACTGTGTTCAGCTGTGAAAATTCATTATAATCTGTGTACTCAATATTTGTGCATTTTTATATGCACTATACTATAAAGAAAAGTTAAAAAAATAGAAACAAATCAAAATGCTAACAGGAGTTGCCTCTGGGTGTTAGGATTATAGGTAATCTTACGTTTCTTCCTTATATTGTTTTATGTATCCCAAATTGACCGCAATGAACATATGTTCTTTTAAAATTTTTAATATTATTTTACAATATATGTTCATACCCCATGATGCCACCATGTTTCTAAAAGGTGTTGTGAAGTTGGCCTGGGCAAGAGCCCTTACTTCTTTTCCTGAGGAGTATCCATTTCCTCTTTCCTGAGCCTGGGCCAGTGGTTCCCAAATCTTTCTAGACATCAGAGTCTCCTGGGAAGCTATTTAAAAATTCAGATTCTTGGGCTTACTCCCAGAGATTCTGATTTAGTTGGTCTAGGATGGGCTCCAATATGGCATCCCTCAAGTTCTAAGGTACTAGGATTACACACCAGTGTCTGAACTGTTGAAGCTTCATCTCTCCCTGCTGGACAGGGTCTGGGAAAACCTGCCTGGGGCACTGATCATCCCCCTTGGGTAGGGCTGTGAAGTGGGGACCAGGCCCTAGGATTTGGGAGCTTTCTGGGAGAGTGAGAGCTTGGAAGTCCCAAGGCAGCCCCTGCTTCAGCCAGACTACAGGGGAGGGAGTACAGCAAAGCCCTTAAGAGCACAGATATGGAGTCAAATAGACATGGGCTCAAATCCGGCTTTGTGATAAGCTCTGTGACCTCTCAGGACTTAGCCTCTCTGAGCCTTAGTTATATCACAGAAATTCACGGGGATTCTAACACCTATTTCACAGAATTATGAATGTTAAATAAGACAATTTATGTAAAACACTTAACACAAAGCCTGGCATGAAATAAGATCACAATGTTAATAGTGATGCTATATACTATATGTGAGGATTACTTAATACTTACAGAATTACTACATTTAATTGAATATTGTATTTAACATTATATATATTATAGAGAGAGACATTAATTGATATTGAGTATGGACAGTCCAAATAATGGAAAGTCTGATGTTCTGATGATTGTTTTAAGAAATATATCTTTATCTATTATGATATGGTCCCCTTTGTAGACACTATATATCAAAATACTCATATGTACAAATTCATTCATTCATTCAATAAAGGTTAAGGGCACAAGCCTTTGAAAGCTTGCCTCACCACTTATGTGACAATGTGACTTTGACCAATTTACTTAACCACTGTGTGTCCCAGTTTCTTCATCTCATACTGAGAATGAATATGGTGGTTGTGACTGTTACATGAGTTAATACGTGTAAATGGCTTAGCACTGTGTGTCCTCAGGAAATTTTAGCTATTATGGTCCTTTCAACACTTATTCTGTGCTTACTGTTTACATGCACTGTAGGCTGAGAACCCAACAATGAAAAAGACAGACATGGCCCCTGCCTTCATGGAGCTTGTAATCGAATGACAGTAATATATATAAACCACTTTTAAAATGGATGAGCAAATGGGAACTTTCCTAGCAGAGTTACATTGCATGGTGGCATGTCCCAATCATCAAAGCCCTTCACCACATCCTATTCTAGAATCTCTTTTCAACAAGAATTTCCTGTGACACATCAGGCTCCTTGTGGCACAGTTTCTGACTTTCATGTAGGAGATAGCTCTGCCGAGAAGCCTAAAACCCAGCTACCCCAAGACCCTCCCTGGGGCTCAGGCCCATGCAGGCCAGGATGATGATACAGCAGGGCTCCCTCTGAAGCAGGTATAAATGCAGCCACATGAAGGCTCATGCAAGTCTAGCCCCTGTGCAGTAGAGCACGAACCCTCAAGCCCAGTGCTGCCCAGCTCTGGGAGGAAGGCTCTCCTGCACTGAGCTCTTCTGCTCTGAGACAACCAGGCCAGTGAAGGGCAGCTGGTCTTGGGTCTCCTTGCTTCCACCAGCCATGCCTCCATACCCAGCTTTCATTCATTCAGTGCATTCACACTGAGCACCCACTCCTGTCCTCCACCAAAAGTACAGAGCCAAGCAAGATGGGGCTTTACCCTCAGAGAGGTCACAGTCCAGTAGCAGATTCACATGTAACCCGTGATTACAGTAAAAGGAAAATGATACTTGATGACAATTTGAATACACATATGAAGAACACTGGAAATGGTAAATATGTAGGTATATGTAAAATATTTTTTCCTCATTAAACAAACAAACAAACTGAATTCAGCAACATATAAGAAGGATTATACATCCTGACCAAGTAGGATTTATCCCAGGGGTGCAGAGTTGGCTTGTCATCCAAAAATCAATTAATATAATCCACAATATCAGTAGAATAAAGGACAAAACCACACAATCATCTCAATAAACCCAGAAAAACCATTTGAAAAAATTTGACACCACTTCATGAGAAAATCATTCAACAAATTAGGAATAGAAGGGGATTTCCTCAACCTGACAAGGAGCATCTATGAAAAACCAAAAACTAACATACATAAAAGTGAAAGGCTGAATGCATACCTATCAGATCAAAACAAATCTATTCAACATTGTACTGGAGGTTCTAGCCAAGAGGAACAGGCAGGAAGATGAAATAAAAGGCATCCAGATTAGAAAGGAAGAAGTAAGATGATCTCTATTCATAGATGACATGATTTTGTATAAATAACACCTGAGTGTCCACTAAAAGCTATTAGAACTAATGAACAAGTTCAGCAAGCTAGCAGGATACAAGATCAATATATAAAATCAGTTATGTTTCTATATATTTGCAGTGAACAATCCAAAAATGAAAGTAGGAAAACAATTCAATTTACAAAAGCATCAAAAAATACTTCGGAATGAATTTTTTAAAAAGAAGTATAGACTGTTCATTGAAAACAACAAACTTCTTTCAAAGAAATTAAAGAAGACCTAAATAAATTAAAAGATATCCTGTGTTTATGGATCAGAAGATTAAATGTTGTTAAGACAGCAATACTCCTCAAATTGATCTACAGATTCAACACAATCCCCATCAGAATACCAGCTGGGTTCTTTGCAGAAATTGACAATCTGGTCCTAAAATTCATATGGAAATTCAAGGGGCGCAGCATAGCCAAAACAATCTTGAAAAAGGACAAATTTGGGGCTTCCCTGGTGGTGCAGCGGTTGAGAGTCCGCCTGTCGATGCAGGGGACACAGGTTCGTGCCCCGGTCTGGGAAGATCCCACATGCTGCGGAGCGGCTGGGCCCATGAGCCATGGCCGCTGGGCCTGCGCGTCCGGAGCCCATGCTCCACAACGGAAGAGGCCACACAGTTAGAGGCCCGCGTACCGCCAAAAAAAAAAAAAAAAAAGGACAAATTTGGAGAGCTCACACTTCCTGATTTCAAAACTTACTACAAAGTTACAGTAATCAAGACAGTGTGGTACTGGTACAAGGACAGACTCATAAATCAATATAGTAGAATTGAGAGTCCAGAAATAAACTCACATTTACAGTCAATTGATTTTTGGCAAGGATGCCAAGACCATTTGATTGTAGAAAAAACAGTTTTTTCAGCAAATTGTGCTGGGACCACTGAATATCCAAAATAAGAAAAATCTGGGAACACCCCCCACCTCACACTATATACAAAAATTAACTCAAAATTACTGAAAGACCTAAATGTAAGAGCTAAAACTATAAAACTCTTAGGAGGAAACATAGGCATAAATCTTTGTGACCTTTGATTAAGCAATGATTTCAATAGATTTGACACCAAAAACACAAGCAACAAAAGAAAACAATAGGTAAATTAGACGTCATAAAAATTTTAAGCTTTTGTGTTGTAAAGAACACCATTAAGAAAGTGAAAAGACAGCCCACAGAAAGGGATAAAATAGTTGCAAATTATTATCTCACAAGGGACTCCTTATATCTAGAATACATAAAGAATGCTTACAACTCAGTAATAAAAAGACGGTCCATTTAAAGATGAGCAAAGGATCTGAATAGACATTTTTCCAAGGAAGATACATAAATGACTTACAGGCACACCATTAGTCACCAGGGAAATATAAGTCAAAACCAGAATAAGATACCACTTTACACTCACTAGGATAGCTATAAGCAAAACCACAGATAAAATGTGTATTGGCAAGGATGTGGAGAAATTAGAATTCTCATGCATTGCTGGTGGGAATGTGAAATGGTACAGCCACTTTGGAAAACAGTCTGGCAGTTCCCCAAAAAGGTTGAACATACAGTCTCCCAGAAGTTCTACCCTTAGGCATATACCCAAGAGAAAGGAAACATGTCCACAACTATTCACAGCAGCATCATTTATAATAGCTAAAAAGTGGAAACAATGTGAATGTCCATCAACTGACGAATGAATAAACAAACGTGATGTATCCACATAATTGAATATTATTTGGCAATGAAAAGAAATGAAGTACTGAGACATGCTACAACATGAATGAACCTTGAAAACATTATGATAGGAAAGAAGTCAGTCACAAAGGACCACATATTGTGTGATTCCACTTACATGATATGTCCAGAATAGGCAAATCTACAGAGACAGAAAGTAAATTAGCAGTTGTGTATGGATGGGGGTGGGGAGAGGAAGGAGGAGTGACTACTAATGGGCATGGGTTTTTTTGGGGGGTGTGGGGTAAATTAAAATGTTCTAAAATTGATTGTAGTGTTGGCTGCACAACTTAAAACACATTGAACTGTACACTATAAATAGATGATTGCACGGTATATAAATTATATCCCAATAAAGGTATTTTTTTTTAAGATAATTGACTGTTTAAAGCAAAAATAATGACAATGTATAGTTGGGTTTATATCAAAAGTAAAAGCAAAATGCATGACAACAGCTAAAAGACAAGAAGGGGGAATGGAAGTACACTGTTGTAAGTTTCTTATGATATTCATGAAGTGGTATAACGTTTTAAGGTAGACTGTGGTAAGTTTAAGATGTACATTGTAAACCCCAGAGTAACCACTAAGAAAAACAAACAAAAACATAAACAAAAATAAGCTAAGAATAGAGATAAAGTAGAATAATAAAAGACACGGAAGCTAATAACTAATAAGCTAAGAAGAGAGATAAAACAGAATCATAAAAGACACCCACTCTCAAAGAAAGTAGGAAAAGAAGAAAAAGAAAACAAAGAACAAGTGGGACAAATAGAATACTAATAGCAAGATGGCAGATTTTAAATCAACCATATTGATGATAACATTATATGTAAATGGTCTAAACATTCCAATTAAAAAGCCAAGCTTGTCAGACTGCATAAAAATGACAATGAGGGACTTCCCTGGTGGCACAGTGGTTAGGAATCCGCCTGCTGATGCAGGGGACACAGGTTCGATCCCCGGTCCGGAAAGATCCCACATGCCTCAGAGCAACTAAGCCCGTGCGCCACAACTACTGAGCCTGTGCTCTGGAGCCCGTGAGCCACAACTACTGAGCCCGCTCACCTATAGCCTGTACTCTGCAACAAGAGAAGCCACTGCAATGAGAAGTCCACGCACCACAACGAAGAGTAGCCCCCGCTCGCCGCAACTAGAGAAAGCCAGCGCGCAGCAACGAAGACCCAACTCAGCCCAAAATAAATTAATTAATTTTAAAAAATGACAATGATACAATTTCCAAAAGAAACCCACTTTAAAGTCAGAGGGACTTCCCTGGTGACACAGTGGTTAAGAATCCACCTGCCAATGCAGGGGACACAGGTTTGAGCCCTGTCCAGGAAGATCCCACATGCCATGGAGCAACTAAGCCTGTGCACCACAACTACTGAGCCTGTGCTCTAGAGCCCTCGAGCCACAACTACTGAGCCTGCGCACCTGGAGCCTGTGCTCCGCAACAAGAGAGGCCACCGCAATGAGAAGCCCGCGCACCGCAACGAAGAGTAGCCCCCGCTCGCCGCAACTAGAGAAAGCCCGTCGCCGCAACTAGAGAAAGCCCGTCGCCGCAACTAGAGAAAGCCCGTCACAGCAACGAAGACCCAGCGCAGCCTAAGATGAATGAATAAATAAATTAATTTAAAAAAAATAAAGTCAGAGAGGTTAAAAGTAAAAGGATAGAAAAAGATACGCCATGCAAACACTAATCAACAGAAAGCTGGAGTGATTATATTATTATCAGACCAATTGGACTTCAGAACAAGAAATGTTACCATAGATAAAGAAGGACATTTCTTGTTGATGAACGGGTTAAGTTCTTGAGAGGACATAACAATCTTAAATGTTTCTGTACCTATGAACAGAACTTCAATACACATGAGGAAAATCTGATAGAACTAAAAAGAAAAAGTAAAAGTAAGAAGGGTCTAGGGAACAGCTCTAGTCATCAGTTAGAGATGGAAATTAAAGCCATGGTAATCCATGAGACCACCAGAAACAAGTTTAAGGGAGAAAAGAGACCAGGACAGAATCCTGGGCCATATCAGCACTTCCAGGGTGAACAGAGGAAGAAAATCTCATGAAGAAAACTGAGAACTAATTATCAGGATGGCAGGTGGTAAAGGAGAGTGAGGGGTCACGGAATGCAAGGAAGAGGGCTTCAAAAGGCAGAGTGCACTCAGTTGCGTCAAATGCTGCTGAGAGGTCAACTGGGAACTGAAAGCTTCAGCTGGTTTTACATTAAGACTCACTGGAGACACGGGATGAGAAGCTCGGGTGGTAAAGTGGGGGAAGCAGCCAGGTCGTTGTGGATTAAAGACTCAGCAGGAGGTGAGGAAATGGAGATAATAAACAATGGCTTTGATTTTAACAAGCTTGGCTGAGAAGGGCAGGAGAGAGAGGAGGTTGTAAAGTCAAGGTGTTTTTGTTTTATTTCGTAACTGGCTTACAAATGAAGGAGCCAGGAGAGGGGAGCCGATGAAGATGAAGATGGGAGAAGCAACAGAGAGGGGATCTCGGGTGGAGGGGCAGAGGGGAGGGTCCCCAGATCTCTGGTAGAGAGGTTAGCTGGAAGAGGAACACCTATCTCTCAGTATGATGGGGGCCAGAAGCATGGATGGGCATGGATGCAGGCCAGGGCAGAGGTTAAAAAATTAACTCTTGGCAAATTTTCTTTACTTTATAAAGAGAGAGCCTAGGTAGACTGCTGGGAATGAGTAGGGAAACTGTGGAGTAGAAAAGCAGAGGGATTGGGACTTCCCCGGTGGCGCAGTGGTTAAGACTCCACGCTCCCAATGCACGGGGCCTGGGTCCGATCCCTGGCCAGGGAACTAGATCCCACATGTGTGCCTCAACTAAGAGTTCGCATGCCACAACTATGGAGCCTGCCTGCCGCAATTAAGACCCGGAGCAACCAAATAAATAAATAAATATTTTTTTAAAAAAAGAAAGAAAAGTCGAGGGATTATGTGAGAGCTTTGAAAAAGCTGAAGCGGAACTGGAGTGGGCCTAGGCAGTAGAACTGCTGGGCCATACTGGGGGCTCAGCTGAGGCTGTGGACCATGAACTTGGACTAGTGTCAATTCGTGAAGGGATTCCCATCCCCCACCCTCCTCCCCATCCCTGTAAGTAAGGAGAGAAGGCAGGCAGTTACCATGTTCTAGGGGTGGCGTGGGAGACTAAGGGGGCCAGGTGGTGACTGGTGAAGAGTTGAAGTAACAGGTCATGGGGTCCAGACTGCATAGGATCAAGGGTTGATTCAGGGCAAGGAGAAAAACTAGGAGGTAGGAGCCTGAAGGTGTCTATGAACAGACATAGTGGAGTGGAGGGAAACAATGCATAGGAGGTGCGGAGAGATTAAGACTTCAGAGGTGGAACAGCTTCAAACAATGATAAGATCCCAGTAATGGGTGATTGAAGTAAAGGTGACATTCAGTGAGTTGATGACAACAAAAATCTCAGAGGCCAGGGTACAGAGGAACTGTCCTCACGGACATGGAAGCTGCCAGTATGATTGGTAGAACCTACAATAAAAACACTGTGACAAGATTCTTTTACTCTGGCTATGTCCTTCCATGGCTGGACCATGTAACTTTGCCATCGATTATGACTATTCCCAGCGTACAGAGATATGTCCCTAGAACTCAGCCTTAACCCTGAGGCTGCCTGGCCCCTCAACTCCCTTGTCCCTCTACTCACAGCCCTGTGAGCCCATACAGGCTGCCATGAGTAAAATGTCACGCTTGTTGGCACCATCTTGAATTATGCAGTTTTCAAGGGATACTGGCAGAGCCTTTCAACATGGAAGAGCCAGGGTGGTGTGGGGGACCCTGGGTAAAGTAGAGAGGCCCCAAATCCCGGAAAGAGTCATCCCAGAAAGCTGGTATAGCCAGGTGTCTCTGCCAGCCAGGCATCAGCTGTGGGTATATAGCCCACAGTATACTCAGGGCCTCCATTCACAGGAGGCAGGGTCAAAACCAGAGGACTGTGCACTCCCAGTAGGCTCCTTGACTCCCACACAGCGAGGCTGGCTCCCAGGCCTGTAGTGCATAGAGCCATGAGCAGGGGGCCTGGGTTCTGGTCCTGACTCTGCTGTGAACTTGCAGTGTGACCCTGCCCTGACGCCTCAGTTTTGCCTGCTAATCAAAGGGTTAGATGCATCTTAGAGATTCTCTCGGCCTCGATAGCGTATGGGTGGCGGGTGCCAGCAGGAGACCCATCAGCTCGCATCACTCAAAACGCACCGGCTGCAGAGGACGAACGAGCTGAAGTCTTCAAGCCTCATTAGAGTCACACAGCAGAGTCCGCCCCCTGGGGTTCAATCCTTACACCCCTCCCCCTCCTCCTTCCCAAGAGCCTGTGAAGTAGCCTCAAGGGATATACCACCTCCCCACCCCCACTCCCCATCTTTCTCCGCATGAACTTTTCTTTAGGCTAAAAAGTCAACCTGGTTTGAGGCTGTAGAAAAGGAGAACACAGGGCCATACTGAGACCCATGGTTCTCCACAGAGCCCCCCTTTTAGGACACTTCATCAGAGACCTCAGCAGAAACCCAGGACCAACATCCATGAGGGCGCAAACCAGAACCCCTGATGCCCCCCTATGTCTTCCGCCTGGTCCCTGAAAGGGCAGGCAGATTCCGCAGGTACTGGGAGCCCTCGGCGCACACTGCACCTGGGAAGGGGGTCCGACATCTTGCCTCATCTATAAGGCAAGGCCCCTCCTACAGAGGGCAGCTGTTCCTGCCCATCCCCTGGGCCAAGAAATATATCCTAGGGACCCTGCCATCAATAAAGCACAAATGAGGCTCAGGTCAGGAGTCCTAGAAAAGCCCCATCTCCTGACTGCAGAAGCAGGCCGTGGGGATGCCAGCCTAGGGCAGGGAGAATGTGGGTCTGGGGATCTGAATACTCTTAGTGGTCCTGGGAATGCCTGGCTGAGGGACCCAGGACAGGCTGGGCAGCAGACTCCCGAACTCTGGGCCCTCTCAGCAGCATCCCCTGGCTGGAGTTGGGCAAAAGGACCACAGAAGGGTCCAGGAGGAACAAACCCAGGCCACCAGCCACAACAGCCACAGTGAGGGAAGACTTCACTTAGGGGTCACACGCTCCAGCGCACCCCACTTCCCACGCACACGGCTGAGCGCAAACCGCGTCCACTGCTGCCGAGCCGCCCTCTCCTGCCCACGCCCTCCCCACACAGGCTCCTGTGGGCAGCACTTCCCCGGGCAGCACACCCTCCTCCCCTGTCAGCTCACCGAGCGATCTCCCTTCCTTCCTTCCAGTACTTCCTCCTGGTTGTTCTCCTGAGGACAAAAAGCAGGGGTGACTCCACGGCCTTGTGCCTCACCTCGTCATTCCTGCCCCTTGCCTGGCCGGACCGTGCCGCTCAAGGCCTCCTCCAGGGCCTCGGTCCCAGCCACTTCCAGTGGGAGCTAAGTGGGATCAGGTGGAGGGACTTCCCGCAGGTGCTGGCTCTGTGGGGCGCAGGACAGCAGGCAGGCAGCTCAGAATGAGGGCAGTAACGGCTGAAGCCAGAGGAACAGAGCACAGGGGCGGGGTGGAGGCTGCAGGAGGAGCCCACCAGCAGAGGCAGAGGGCAGAAGCCGCCAGGGGCAGAGGCCTCCCTCCCGTGGTGGAGGGTTCCCCCAAGATCCCAGGCAGGCAGGGGAGCAAAGGCCCCCTGTTCACCTGTCTAGAGCCTGAGGCTTTGGGAGGGATAAGCAGTGGGACCCCATGTGGTAGGGGAAGGGAGGGCCTTGGGACTGCAGAGGGGGGAAGTCATGCGGAATGCAGTGGACACAGGGCTAAAGGTGGTCCATGGGCTAAAGGTGGGGGTGTTGAGTGCTTACCGATCTCTTCGGTGGCCCCGTTTCAGGGGCCCAGGTTTCCTGTGTTGCTTTGAATGCTGAGATCCCATGGGCCGGGGAGTGCCTCCTGGGAACAAAATCCCTGTCTTGGCAAAAGGGTGCAAACCCAGAAAGAAAGCAAAGGGGTCCTGGGCCCCATGGCAGCCAGAGGATGGGGTGAATTTGGAGACTGGTCCTGTTCAGGCTGCACACAAAGACCTGGAGCCCGTTGCAATGCCTTGTCTCACCAGCTCAGTACTGAAGCTAGCACAAGCCACCTGGGTGTCTTCCTCCATCTCCGTGGCAACAGTCAGACTAACCACCACCATCACTGATTCATTAGGACATGGAAACCCTCTCTGCCAGTCACAGTCTCACTCCCAAACCCTTCAGGACAGAGTAAATCTCCAAGTCCTCAGTGGCCATGCCACTCAGGGACACCCAAGTGCTCGTTTCCATGGCAACACAGAGACCGAGTATCCCTGCATCTGTGGTTACTATGACAACCCCGGCAGAGGCAGGTACATTGAGGACAAAGGCCTCATCTGGAAGAATCACAGCCAGACACATTCACTGATGCCCTCTCTGTGGCCAGCCCTGGGCTAGGGGCCAGTGACAGGCTCTGTCCTGGGGGACACACACACTGTGCCTCTGAGGAACTGACGGGGGATCTAGGAGTTCCTTGTCTGTGTCCTCAGCCTCTTGTCCTCTCACTCAACCTCAAGTGTACCGAGTGATCGTATCCCCTCACAGGGCTTCAACTCCCACAGCCTTTACATAGAGAACATCCATGCTTATATCATGGGTTCACTCCCCTCCTAAACTCTAGACCCCCTTCCATCTGCTTGCTCTCTGGACACATCCCTCTGGATGTCCTGCAAAACCTCACACTGAGGTACACAGCTTGGGACTTTCTGTGACTCTGAGCATTTGTTCTATATATCCTGTCTCTGAGAGTGACACATACAGCCCCCCAGGTGCCATCATTGCTCCCTCTTTTCCCTGTCCACCTTCCTCAGCCAACGCAGACAACTATCAAGCCGTTCTGAGGTTATCTACCAAGCATCCCTTAGCTCCCCCCTCCCCCTTCCCTGGACCCCTATCCTCTGTGGGGCCTCCTCGTCTGTTGCCCACAGTTCGGCATCAGGATGGTGTCTGCTTAGAACTTGCCCCTCTCAAATCCATCCATCCTCCAACGGGCACCAGAGTAAGCATTCTAAATGCAAATCTGATCACGCCTCCCGACCCTGCTTAAACCCTTCAGAAGCTCCCCGCTGCCTCAGGGCAGAATCTAAGCTGCTTTCCTTTGCCGAGTCCTGCCAGCCCTCCACTCCCAGGTCTCAGTCTGGCTCCTGCTCAGGTCACCTTCTGCCTCTCTCTTTCCTCCGTCCAGCCCTGCTTGTTCCCTTTCTTACCCATCCTCGGCCATGCTCTTGTAAAAATTATACTCAGATTTTCAGTGAGAGCTTAGAATAATAATTAGGAATCTTTGGGATTCAGGTTCAAATTTCTGAGCAGAAAATGATGCCTAGTTACAAAACCAGACATTGCTGACCCCACCCTGACCGCACCCCGGAGCCCTTAGCCTCTAAGTCTGCCAAACAGACAAGAGAAGGACTTGTGGGGAGACTGTAAGTGGCCGGGGAGGAGAGTGCAAAGGCGAGCCCATTCTGTCAACTCTCGCAGCCTCTAGAGAACAGAACACAGATTGTCAGCTGAGAGGGCATCTCAGCCCCTGCCCTTTGCGTCACCGATGGTTCAGAGGTGGAGGGGTCACAGCCAAGTTCTGCAGCTCTCAGTTTGCTGTCCTCTCCACTTTGCAACATGCCTCAAAGCTCCAAAGTCAGTGCAGGGAAGATAGCACAAAGTGTAGTGAGCAGACATGCTGCACGCGGCGGCTTCCACGTGGGTGAGTATACGTGTGTGGCCACCTGAAACCGGAAATCACATCCCTCCACGTCTCATGAACTTCTTTCAGATGCCTTCTGTCCTGCTTCAGGCAGAATGGAACTTTGCAACCAGAGTCAAAGGGTATCTCAAAGCTGATGGTCAGGCCGGCACCTTCTCAAGCACAGCATCCCCCCCGGTCCCCTTCCAGCCCAGGCTCTCAGGTTTATATATTGGTCCATAGGAATGTGCACCAGGAAGAAATGCATCAACTGTAGGTGAAGCCAGCTTCCTGCAAGGAATCCCATCCTCACCTTGAGGCTGGCGGTGGCACCCACCTGCATGACACCCTGGGGGAGGACTGGAGAAGGACCAGACAAAAGGAGTCACAGAACCTCGGGGCTGGATTTCTGACCTCTTTTACATACATTAGCTCTTTTAATGGTGAGCACAACCCTCAAAGGAGGGAGGTGTTATTGATTACTTCCCAGAAGAGGAAACTGAGGCTCAGTGGGGGAGAGACTTGCCCAGTAAGTGGCAGAGCAGGCACTGGGCAACCTACTGCCAGGATGGGGTGACTGGAGAGCGTGCAGCTCAGCAGGGCTGTGGAGCCTCAGCAGGGACACGCAGCAGAACAGCAAGGGTGGAAATGCTCCCCACGCACTTCATCTGAGAACCTCAGATTCCCCACTGGGACAGCACTGGGACACTGAGTGGCTGAGCGACCTAGGCCTGGACATGACAGTGCCTCAAGTCCAGAAATAATTTGGTGTCCTGGACATCCCTTCCACATCGATCTTTCTGCAACGTTTGTTTAACCCTTAGACAAGCTGAGCACAGCTGGAGGGCGGGGCTGGTGGGGACAAGTGTCCCTCGGCTTAGAGGCCCTGCTCAGCGAAACAAAAGCCCTTCAGCGAATTAGATCTACCCCCTGAGGAAGCCTGGTTAGTCAGCATCCATGCTTCCCTGTCACAAACAGGTCATCACAGTTTTCCTTTAGCCACACGCCGTTCTCAACCCACCGCCGCCCTGGAAGGATTCAGGTCAATGTAATTCTCCCCATCTCCACGCATGTCCAGCAACGTTTTAGCTTCTTCTGAGACTGGTGCATCAGGGACGCTGTCAGACATGCCTGCACTTATCCAGTCCTGGCTGGACGTGATTACAGGAGTGGGGCAAGACCGGCGTGTTCTGTCCTCCAGTTACCACAGCAGTTACCATGGCAACCTGCAGGTCCTCTTGAAGATGCCTGAAGGCTGAAGCAGGGTCCACAGGGATGGAGTAGAGGATGGGCACCGGGAAGGACTGCCCACGGCGGGGACCCCAGCTCAGAGATAAGCTGAATTCCCCGCATCTGAAGCAATGGACAGTGAGAACTGAGGGAGCAGGGATGGAGGGCCCAACAGGAAGTGGGGGAGCAGAGCCAGGACGGGGGTGAGCTGAAGGAGGCACTCGCCTGGGCGCAAACCTTACGGAAGTACCAAAACAACCGTGATCAAGATAAATCATATTTAAGTCAAAATGAATGCAAAAATACGCTCGATAAAATATCAAAATTGTAAACAAAGACAGGGTCCTAGAAAGCTGGAATTGCAGTGAGGCAAGCGAAGTCAAGTCCTGCTATCCAGGGTTGAATCCTGTCTTTACTAAAATTTTGATTTTGTTCATTATGGATGGGTTTTTTTTGCATTCATTTTGGTTTTTAAAAATTATTGCATTAAAACATCATTTATCTGGTCACTAAGCTTTTTGGTGGTCCTTTCAATTTTGTACCTGAGGTAAAGGCCTCACTTGCTTCACCCTAGTCTCAGGCCTGGAGGGGAGGACAGACTGAGTCAGGGCAGGAGGCACCCTGATGCAGTTGAAAACGCCACTGTGTGACAAGTCACCGGGAGACACGGGTTCACTAACCCGCGGGGATTCCTCTCAGTTCTGATAGAACCAGATTCAGCTTTTACAAGAATCTGCAGCCTGAAGATTGCTGCTGGGAATCACAGGTGCCTGGCACGCACATGGGTCTCCTACATTCGGGGGGGACGGTGACTCAGGAGGTGGCTCCCATCTCTTGCCCTCCCTCAGGCTGGCTGCTAAGGGGAGAGGAGGGGAGAAGAAGGGGAGAGGGGAACGGAGGGGGCGGCAGGGAAGAGGCTGGCGGTTTTGCACGGCTGGGAGCAGGAACGGCAGATTAGCTGTAATTGCCTGAAGCTGAGAGGCTGTTGATAGATGTTACTAATAATCAACCTTCAGATCTGACACCAGCTCAGACTGGGATTACTGTTTTGAATGGAAATTGAACCCAAACCAGTAATTACCCTGGTGAGTGATGCCAGTCTCACTCTGGAGACTGTTCTAGGCAGAGAAATGGCACCTGCATGTCAGTGTCAGCCCTTCAGGTAGAAGATTCTGCAAGGGGCCCTTTCCCAAGAGCACAAGCTGGCCTGGCCTCCACTGACTCAATGGGACAGAATCAACAGAAATACCCACCCTTCTTCCAGGAAACCCCCACTCGTCATCCACTGCTTCTAAGCAGAATCCAGACCTCAGACCTCCCTGGCACTGTCCACCCCCTTGGGCTGGGTGGAGGTCCCCGCGGACACCTTCCCTAGCTGTCAGAAGGAATTGCTTGGTGGATGGCAGTCCTCCCCAACACTGATACAGCTCTCTAGGCCTCTGTCTGGGACCCCTGGGTGGCCACACAGTTGTTCCCTGTTAGACTGGGTGGCTCTTGGAATGGGCTGAGCTGGGGCCAAGTGAGAGGGGCAAGGCCATCACAGGTGCTAGAGCCCACCACAGCCTGTCTCCATCCCTGATGAGCATATGCCTGCTCCAAGTGCCAGACAAGAGCCAGGTGTGCCTGGAAGCTCTCCCTGGAAACAAGCAGCTCTCCGGCCCTAGCCTGTGTCTCCTTAGCACCCCTCATCCCATCTAGAGGACACCTAGAAGGCTGGCACCAGCCAGAACAGGACAGAGGGAGAAAGACTCCCCCGATCCTGAACCAGCTTGCCTCCCAGGGTGCAGTCGTGCCTGGCTCCTTCCCCGTGCCCCAGCTTCTCAGCAGGGTAGCCGGATACAAAAGAAGTGCTAGACACACCACAGGGATAAAGAGTGATGGCAAGTCTCCCTCCTGTTTGCACATCATACACCACCAAACACCTTCCGCCCCCTCCGCTGTGCCAGGCCCCTTGGCCCAGAGAATAAAACAACTGCCCTCAAGTTGCCCTGCCTGGAGAGGAGAAGAAGGCAGGTGATGACAGATCATCACAACTGCAGGCTGTCCCTGATGGTCCCTCCCTATGACCCAAGTAAAATGCCCTGAACTACAGTCTGGAGGTGTCGATGAGCTGCCTCAGGGGGCAGACGGAGCTGGTCAGGCCTAGTGGGATTCAGAGTGTGTGTGACCACAGCCTTTCAGGTTGGAAATGGACCTTGAACAGGGGGCAAGCGGCAGAACACACAGGGCCCTCCCCAGAGGGAGCCGACACCTCAAGGGTGCCACCTAGTGGCAGCGCGGCAGGAGTGCAGCTCTGTCTTCAGGCCCTGGCGTTTCCCTCTGCTCCTGTCCTTTCCCTAAAACAGACCCCTGAACTCAGGTGTGCAAAGGGGAACCAAGGAAAGGGGGTTAGTTTTGTTCTCAAAGGCTTGAGGCTTAGAGAAAAGAGAGCACAATGGGCCCCAGGGTCTGCCATAAGGTAGCAGGCAGGGGAGGGGCTGAAACTCTGGAGCTCCCTGTCTCCCTCCAGGGCATACTTGCGCCCTATAATTACGTGCTCACTCAGTAGTGTCTCCCCACTGCTCCACTGGGACCTCAGTTCTGTCGCCTGCTCCTGGCCTGGCCCACAGGGAGAGGTGACAGGAAGCCCACACCTAGAACGGGCCTGTTCATCCTCTCAGCTGCTGTGATAGATGGGGGGCCCCCGGAGAAGCTGCGCCCATCATCAGCTAACTCACCTTGCTCCTGTGGCCTAGGAAGGGGCTCACTTTCTGCTTGGGGTCAGGCGAAGGTGCTGCAGGCACTCACCCCTCAGCTCTCAGATATCCTGTTGATTATGGAATGCCTGTTGCCCCCAGTCATTTTCCTCTCTTGCCAGAGAAAGCAGCAGTGAGGAGACGTGAGGTGAGCGGTCCCCAGTAAGGTCCCCAGGTGTGGAGAGCACTCATCCAGGGGTGAACCAGATGAGTGGAGATGCAGGTGTAGGGGGAGAGGAAGAGAGGTGTGGAGGGTGAAGGGGAGCATGTACTGGGGGATAGATCAGGTGGGTAAACCTTTTCTTAAAGGGCCAGATAGTAAATATTTTAGGCTTGCAAGCCGAGCTGTGTGCAACTCTGAGGTTGTAGTGTGAAAGCAGCCACAGCCAATATGTAAACAAACAGGCGTGCCTGGGTACCATCTTACTATTTACAAAAACAGGCTGCCCGTCTGCCAGCCATGGTTTGCACAACCAGTCCAAACTTGCTGCCCACCAGAGGGGCTGTCCACTCTCCACCATCCAGGACTCAACCCAGTAATAACTTCACCCCAAAGGCTGCCAGCAAGTACCAGTCCACTTCGCCCCTGCCTCCCAGGGTGAGGCTGGGGGTGGTGTCAGAAGGGTTAAGGTGCAGGGGCTGGAGTAGAAAAGGTCAGGGTGGTGAGACACTTGGCCAGTCTGGACCCCCCAGATCTCAGTCCTGCCCTCCTCTCCCTTTCCCCCAAGCACTCAGGGCCCCTGACACTCACCTGCAGGGAGAGGCTCTCCGTAGTGGCGGCTACTCCCCCTCCTTCCCCTAGGGGATCTCTCTCCGTCTAGCTGATGCCCCTCCAGCCCCTTCCCGAGCAGAAAACCCCCAAAGCCAGGCAGGGGGATGGGACTGAACCGGCCCAAGGACACACCGCCGCCAGACAGATGACACCCCAGGGAGGGCGAGGTGGCCCGAGGCGGGGAGGAGGTGTAACCCGGCACCGGGCCCCACGGGCCTAGGAGAGGCCAGGCTGGAACCGACCCCTGCCCCGAGAGGCCGGGCCGGGCGGGCCCCCACCCGGTCCCGGTCCCGGGACACAGCACCGGAGCCTGCGCCAGCCTCCCCACCCCACCCCCGGTCCCCCCGCAGGTGGCGCCGTCGTGAGAAGATCGCGAATCGCCGGCTCGGGCAGGTGCCTAGGCGCTCCAGTTACACTAAAAGTGAGACCGAGCAAGATGCTATCGAGGCCGCGCAGAGGCAGTACGGGCTCATCCAACATTGATGCGGCCCCGCATTGCCCCAGAGCCCCTCGTGGCGTGGGGGACGCAGGGTCCCCGCTCCCAACTCCTTTGGGAGGGCCAGGTGCGCAGGAGAGGTTCCTCTCCACCTCTCACCACCCAAGGTCACACCTGCACCTTTCAGGCCCACCATCTAAGTGGAGCCCCTCCAGCGCCACGGGGCCTTGCTGGGTCCTGGGCGTCTCTACAGCCCACCAGCCCCCAGAAACTGCCCAGGCAAGGCGGCTGTCAGAGCAGGCTCCTGGCCCAACCACGCCTAGTCTTGGGCCGTGGGAAAGAGCAGTGGACCCGTCCTCCCTCCACTTCCCAAACCTCCCTGCCAGGGGCAGGGACAAAAGATGGAGGGAGGGAGGGGAGAAGGCAGCGAGGGAGCTGGCCAGTCCACCCCCAGCACACACAGAGTCAATTCTGTCCAGCACACCGCTTCCACTCAAATGCACATCCACATAGAGCCACTCCTGGTGGCTGCACACACCCCTCCGTGCAAAGATGCACAAACTCATCGATACACACAGTGGTGCACACACTCCCTGGCACAACAGGAACGCCCACCAGATATACTCTTACTGGTGCACACACTCACAGAAGCCTTCTCCCAGAGGAGCCCAACCCATCACTGCATCTGCTCTCTGCCACTTGGTGTTGGAGAGGAGGGAATCCCACCCAGAATGTCCCACCCAGGGTAAACCAGACTGGAGGGAGAAGCTAACACGAGGGCAGTGCCCTCTCTGTGCCCTGTGAATTCCTGGTTTAGTTGGTCTGCAGCGCTGGAGGGGGCACAGAGGAGGCAGAGCCAGGCTGGGATGAAGTCTTTGCTGAGGAATGTGCCCTTCTTAGAAGATAATCCTAGGTCCGCATTACTCTGCTGCAGGCCCTCCCTGACCTGAACTCTGCCCCTCATTCCGACCCTGGCTTCCATTCGGGCTGGCACGGTGCTCTAGCATCGTCCACCTGTGGAAATATGCCTCCATGGCAACAGCATGGACAGGCTGTCCCCTAAAGCCTGCTGACTCCCCCCACCCCACCCCGACACACACACATACACACACATGCTGGGTTTTCTTTGTCCATCTTCAGATTAGAAGACCAGATCATCTGCCCAAGACCTCAGAGGGGGCTTGACTGGGAACACACACCTGGCTCAGGATGGAGAGCACAGGTGGGCATCTCTCCCAAGCACATGCTGGGCCGGAATCTCCCAGATGGGACCCAGGCTCAGCTGGCATTTATCCATCGACAAGCCACAGGCTTTTCCAGGATGAAGGGATTAGATATCAGCAGGTGCCCATGAGCCCCTACTTGGCAATCGTTCTCCAGACTGTGGGCATAGCCGGTTCTTCCTTTCTCCTTTGGTCACAGATAAGATGTCCCTGTCCCAGGGTCTTTCTGCTTTTGCTTGAATGCATCCAGTAACCCTACCTGGGAAACCGCAGTGACTGATGACTTCACACCTCAGTGGGGACAAGTCCTAAGGGACTCAGGAAGTGCTTGCCTCCATGAAAGGATGTTCAACATCACAAATCATTAGAGAAATGCAAATCAAAACTCCAGTGAGGTATCAGGTATCACCTCACACCAGTTAGAATGGGCATCATCAGAAAATCTACAAACAATAAATGCTGGAGAGGGTGTGGAGAAAAGGGAAACTTCTTGCACTGTTGGTGGGAATGTAAACTGATACAGCCACTAGGGAGAACAGTACAGAGGTTCCTTAAAAAACTAAAAATAGAATTACCATATGACCCAGCAATCCCACTACTGGGCATACACCCTGAGAAAACCATAATTCAAAAAGACACATGCGGGCTCCCCTGGTGGCGCAGTGGTTGAGAGTCCACCTGCCGATGCGGGGGACGCGGGTTCGTGCCCCGATCCGGGAAGATGCCGCGGAGCGGCTGGGCCTGTGGGCCATGGCCGCTGAGCCTGCGCGTCCCGGAGCCTGTGCTCCGCAGCGGGAGAGGCCACAACAGTGAGAGGCCCGCATACCACAAAAAAAAAAAAAAAGACACATGCACCCCAATGTTCACTGTAGCACTGTTTACGATAGCCAGGTCATGGAAGCAACCTAAATGCCCATCGACAGACGAATGGATAAAGAAGATGTGGTACATACATATAATGGAATATTACTCAGCCATAAAAAGGAACAAAAGTGGGTCATTTGTAGAGACGTGGATGGACCTAGAGACTGTCATACGGAGTGAAGTAAGTCAGAAAGAGAAAAACAAATAGCATATATTAACGCATATATGTGGAATCTAGAGAAACGGTACAGATGAACCAGTTTGTGAGGCAGAAATAGAGACACAGATGCAGAGAACAAACGTATGGACACCAAAGAGGGGAAAGCCGGGGTGGGATGAATTGGAAGACTGGGATTGACATACATACACTAATATGTATAGATAACTAACGAGAACCTGCTGTATAGCACAGGCAACTCTACTTCACTTATCTGTACGGCAGAAACTAACACAACATTGTAAAATAACTATACCCCAATTAAAAAAAAATTTTTTTTAAAGAAACAAAAACAGAAGTGCTTGCCTCACAACCATGACTGGCTCCTTTCCCCATCCCCTAATCACCCCGAGCCTCCATCATCCCAGCTACATGGGACACATACCACCCCCTCTCACCACCCTCCTCCACAGCTATCCCTCCACTGACCCCTGGACTACCTCTCCCCTTTGCCCCACCCAGTCCAGCTGTCTAGGTCTTGTACTGCCACAAATCCATCAAAAGAAAAGTAGCTATACTCCCAAAGCTCTGGAACAAAGCAGGCCTCCAGTCACCTGCCTCTGGCGGCCAAGAAGCCTCCCCTGCCCAGCAACACCTAAGGTGGCACAGCCATGGCCAGGACCCCCAAGCCCTCCCACACCATTCTCCTCTCTCCATCCCAGCCTTTCCAATCACAGGACACACTGAGGCCATAGGTCATGCATTCACAGAACTACAAGAGTGCTTCGTCACCTAGTCCAGCCCCTTCAACTCCAGGGGAAACAGGCCCAGAGAGCCAAGGGACTCACCCAGAGCCAGAATGGGAATGAATGGGGCACCCGGAATCAAATCCTGGACTCCAACCCCCTTCACAGTGCTCTGTGCAACACGTCTTCCTGCTTCATAAAACCCAGTGTACAGACAGCAAAAGCATCCCTTCCTGGGCTTCCCTGGTGGTGCAGTGGTTGAGAGTCCGCCTGCCGATGCAGGGGACACGGGTTCGTGCCCCGGTCCGGGAGGACCCCACATGCCGCGGAGCAGCTGGGCCCGTGAGCCATGGCCGCTGGGCCTGCATGTCCGGAGCCTGTGCTCTGCAACGGGAGAGGCCACAACAGTGAGAGGCCTGCATACCGCCAAAAAAAAAAAAAAAAAAAAAAAAAAAAAGCATCCCTTCCTTAGCTCAGAATAAGCTGCCTGTGAACTTACAGGCCCCAGTGATCGCCCTTGCTGCCCCAGGGCCTGGGCTGCCTTGCTCCCGCCCAGTTCCTTCCAGCTTCTCTGCTGATTCTGACCCACCAGCAGTGGGGACTGGAGTCAGCTGGCTCATCCCTACAGATCCCTCTGCAGTGGTCTCTCAACAGCTGTGGCATGGGTCCAAGCCCTAAGACAGGGGTCTGATTCAGTGTCCTGAACTACTTGTGAATTCTCCACGGGGGCTAAAGGCCCAGTCCTTCCTGGGGAAGCTGAACCTTGTCACCCATGCCTCAGGCACTGGCTAAGGCTCCCAGCCCTCAAGTCTCCATCGTACTTTGCTTCTCATCACTGGCCTAGAGGTCCTAGAATGTGCCCTCTCACTCAACTGGCCCCAAATGGTGCCCACTGGATCTTCATGAGCCTCTGCAACCCCCGGACAGCCTCCCTCCATGCAGGTCTGACCCATCTCCACCTCTTCCCCTTTCCTGCCCACTCTCCTCACAGAGCTCCTCCTGCCTGGGTCACCACACCTGTCCCTCTCCCTAGGAATGGCCCAACTCTCAGATTCCACTGGACAGAAAAGTCCTAATATTAGTGGAGGAGCCCTGCTATGTGCCAGTTCATAACGACAACAGCTAACACTTAAAGAGCACTTATTATGCGCCAGGCACCATCCTAGTCACTCAGCATTTATTAAGCTTTACATATATTAATTCATTTCATCCTCACAACAACCCTATGAGAGATAAGTACTATTATTACGTCCTTTATGAAGATGAGGAAATGGAGGCTCACAGCAGTTAAGTAGCTTTCCCAAGGTCACACATGTACTGTGCGTGAAATTTGAATACTGTGAAAGAACAAATCCAACGTTCGGGAACATCCCGACATGACTCTGGCTGCCCCTCCCACCCCAGCCCCACCCCCCAACCCACCAAAAGTCTGTGGTTTTGCTGACATCAAGTTAGATTCAAGAACCAGGATAGACTAATTTTTTTTTTTCTTGTGACAGGAGACCTACTTTTTGAAAACAGAAGCACATATTTTGTTAGTATCACGTTCTCTTGGAATGGTAAAGTAAGCCTTAAATACGAAAGGGCTACTTTTACAGTAAGAACTTAGCTACTTTCTCAACTTGACAGAAACCTACCTGGGCAGAGATTATCACCAGAAGCTTTGTGTCCTGTGTGGGGAACCAAGGATCCAAATATGTTGTAGAGACCCCTGGCCAGTGTGGTCCCTTGTCACCAATAAGATCCAGGCCAATTAGGAGATTCGCTTTACCTAGTCCTATAGTGGATATGTGTGTGGCCTGTTTCTGTTAATCCACAGCCCACTTGAAAGGGTACACAAGCATTATCTCATCCAGTTCTCACAATGACCCTTCCCTATAAGGAAATCATCACCCCATTTTACAGATGGGGAAACTGAGACTAAAGGAGATTACTTGATACATTTCTGAACTGTTATTTTTATAAGCGGCAGATACAACTTCTATAATCAACCAAAACAGTAAGGATTTTCCCTTACTGTGCTACATTTACACAGCTACTAAGAGGTGGAGCTGCGATTTGAACCAGGTCTGTTTAATACTAAAGCTCAAGTTCTTTCTACTGCCCCTTTTGTGCCATCCCAGTGACCCAGTCTCTTGGGAGTCACAGCCTTCCCTAGACATGTTTAGTACAGGCTACATCTTGCTTCCTTGCCCTTCTCTCCTATTCAAAACTTATTACAAAGCTGCAGTAATCAAAACAGTGAGGTACTGGCATAAGGATATACATGTAGACCAATGGAATAGAATTGAAAGTCCAGAAATAAATCCATATATCTAGGGCCAATTAATTTTTTTTTAATTTTTAAAATTGAGATATGGCCAATTGATTTTTCACAAGAGCGGTAAGTTCATTCAATGGGGAAAGAACAGTCTCTTTAACAAATGGTGCTGGAACAACTTAGTTTCCACACTCAATAGATTGAAGTTGTACCCCCACCTCACACCATATACAAAAAGTAACTCAAAATAAATCAATGACCTAAATATAAGTTCTAAGACCACAAAACACTTAGAAGGAATCAGTGGTAAATCTTCATGACCTTGCATTTGGCAATGGATTATAAATATGACACCTAAAGCATAGACAAAAACAAAGATAAATTCAACTTTGTCCAAATTAAAAACTGATGTGCTTCAAAGGACATTATGAAAAAAATGAACCTTTGTATACTGTTGATGGGACTATAAATTGGTACAGCCATTGAGGAAAACAGTATGGAGGTTCCTCAAAAAATTAAAAATAGAACTATCATATGATCTAGCAATCCCACTTCAGGGTATACCCAGAAAAAAAATGAAATCTGGCTCTTGAAAGGATATCTCCACTCCCATGTTCACTGCAGCATTATTCACAATAGCCAAGATATGGAAACAACCTAAATGTCTGTTGGCTGATAAATGGATAAAGAAAATAGATTATATATATGTATATGTGTATATATATATGTATATGTGTATATATATATATATACACACACATATAAATATAATGGAAGAGTATTCAGCCTTAAAAAAGAATAAAATTCTGCCATTTGGGGCAACATGGATGAACCTGGAGGACATTATGTTAAGTGAAATAAGCCAGACACAGAAAGATAAATACTGTATGGTATCACTTATATGTGGAATCTAAAATGGTCAAAGTCAGAATTCCCTGGTGGTCCAGTGGTTAGAACTCTGTACATCCACTGCAGGGGGTACAGGTTTGATCTCTCGTTGGGGAACTAAGATCCCGCATGCCAGCGCAGTGCAGCCAAAAAATAAAAAATAAAATAAAATAAAATAGTCAAAGTCATAGAAGCAGAGAGTAGAATGGTGGTTGCCAGGGGCTGGAGGGATGGGGGAAAATGGGAGGATGTTGGTCAAAGAGTACAAAGTTTCAGTTATGCCAGAACAAATGCTGATGCTCTAATATACAGCATGGGGACTACAGTGATCAACACTGTATTGTATTCTTGAATTTGCTAAGAGGATACATCTTAAGTGTTCTCACCGAGAGAGAGAGAGAGAGAGAGAGAGAGAGAGAGAGAGAGAGAGAGAGAGAGAGAGGGAAAGAGAGGGAGAAAGAGAGAGAGAAAGAAAGAAAGGGAAAGAACGAACGAAAGAAAGAAAGGGAAAGAACGAAAGAAAGAAAGAAAGAAAGAAAGAAAGAAAGAAAGAAAGAAAGGGAAAGAACGAAAGAAAGAAAGAAAGAAAAAGAAAATGGTAACTATGTGAGGTGACGATTTGTTAATTAGCTTGACTGTGGTCATCATTTCACAATAAATATGTATATCAAAACATCAAGTTGTACACCTTAAATATAAATAATTCCTAGGCATCAATTATATCTCAAGCTGAAAAAATCAAACAACCAAAGAAAACCTACCAAAAGACATGCATTAAAATGTCCACTATTAATAACAGCCAACACCTGGAAACATTTCAAGTGTTGGTCACAGTGCATTGGAAGAATTGTGGTAAGTTCATACAGCAGAATACTGCATAGCCACAAGAATGAACAAACTGCAACTTGATGCAAAAACTCAGATGAATCTGCTGTTGAACTACAGAAGGAAGACACAAGACTATAGCTGGTATTCTTAAGGCAAAAATCAGCAAAACTAATCTTTGCTATTAGAAATCAGCCCAATGGAAGTCAGGATGGTGGTCACCCTTGTGTCAGGGGCGGTGGCAAGGAGGGTTTCTGATTATAAGAGTGTATTCACTTTGTGAAAATTCACCAAACTCTTCACTTATGACTTGTGATTTTTTTCCTATGCAGGTTATACTTCAATAAAAAGTATTAGAAAAACAAACAAAAAAGATGGGCAAATGACTTGAATAAATATTTCTCCAAAGAAGATATACAGATGGCCAATAGGCACATAAAAAGATGCTCAACATCATTAGTCATTAGGAAAATGCAAATCAAAACCACAACAAGAAACCATTTCACTCATCCTAGGATGGCTATAATAATTATATATATATATATGTTTTTTTGTTTGTTTTTTTTTTGCGGTACGCGGGCCTCTCACTGTTGTGGCCTCTCCTGTTGCGGAGCACAGGCTCCGGACGCGCAGGCTCAGCAGCTATGACTCACGGGCCCAGCCCCTCTGTGGCATGTGGGATCCTCCCGGACCAGGGCACGAACCCGTGTCCCCTGCATCGGCAGGCAGACTGTCAACCACTGCGTCACCAGGGAAGCCCCTAATAATATTTTTTAAAGCGGAAAATAACCAGTGTTGGCGAGGATCTGGAGGAATGGGAATCCTCATATACTGCTGGTGGGAATGTAAAATGGTGCAGTCACTGTGAAAAGCAGTTTGGTGGTTCTTCAAAAAGCTAAACATAGGGCTTCCCTGGTGGCACAGTGTTTAAGAATCTGCCTGCCAATGCCCGGGACATGGGTTCGAGCCCTGGTCCAGGAAGATCCCACATGCCACGGAGCAAGTAAGCCCATGCGCCACAACTATTGAGCCCGCATGCCACAACTACTGAAGCCCGCATGCCTAGAGCCCGTGCTCTGCAACAAGAGAAGCCACTGCAATGAGAAGCCTGCACATCACAATGAAGAGTAGCCCCGGCTCGCCACAACTAGAGAAAGCCAGCACCCGGCAACGAAGACCCAATGCGGCCAAAAATAAATAAATAAAATAAATAAATTTATAGAAAAAAAAGCTAAACATAGAAATATCATATGATTGGGCAATTCCACCCCTAGGTATATATCCAAAAGATCTGAAAACAGGAACTGAAACAAAAACTTGCACATCAATGTTCACAGCAGCATTTTCACATGTGGAGACAGCCCAAGTGTACAACAACAGATTAATGGATAAATAAATGTGGTATAAGCATACAATGGAATATTGTTCAGTCAAAAAAGGAATGAAGTTCTCATACATGCTACAACATGGATGAACCTTGAATACATTATCTTAAGTGAACTAAGCAAGAGACAAAAGAAAAAAATACTGTATGATTCCACTTATATACAATATCTAGAATAGGCAAATTCATAGAGACAGAAAGTAAATTAGTGGTTACCAGATGCTGAGAAGAGAGGTAATGAGCAGTTTTTTGTTAATGAGCACAAAGTTTTTGTTTGGGGTGATGAAAAGTTTCAGAAATCTGCAGTGGTGATGGTTACACAAAATTGTGACCACACAGAAAAAAACTGTACTGCTAAACCCTAAGAACGAAACTCGGAATTGAATTTTTAAGATGTCATTCACAATTTCATTGAAAAATATACAATGCTTAGGAATAAATCTTCCAAAAGAGGTTAAAGACTTGTGCTCTGAAAACTACAAAATATGCCTGAGAGAAATTAAAGATGATCTAAATAAACAGAAAGATATATCATTTTCCTAGGTCATCAGAAGGCCCAATATTACTAAGAGTCAAATCTCCCCCAATTGATCTATAATTCTAATCAAAATCCCATTAGGCATATTGCTTCATTTCATTTTGTTTTTTGCAGAACTTGAAAATCTCATTGTAAAATTAATGTGAGATTTTAAAGGACCCAGAATAGCCAAAACTTTGAAAAGGAAGAACATCCTGGTATCTCCAGGGCTTGGGTGAAAGGGTCTCTCCAAATCATCCCTTTCATCTTGTTTGGGCTCCACACTCACCAAGAAACCTCCAAATTTTATTTGCCATGTAGCTTGATTCTGGGTTGGGGATGAGCCCCAGGCAGGACCACAAACACTGTAATAACTGGAAAGGGATCTTCACAACTGTGGAGTAATAAATGAGCACTGTGGTTTCAAAAAGAAAAAGAAGAAGAAAAAGAACAAAGTTGAAGGTCCTAAACTACTTGGTTTCAAGGCTTATTATGACATTGTAGTAATCAAGACAGTGTGATATTGGCATCAAGAAAGACAAGATCAATGGAACAGAATAGAGAGTATAGAAATAAATATAAGGACAAGTGATAAAGGTGCAAAAAGAGTAAAGTCCTTTCAGCGAATAGTGATGGAACAATTGGATATTCATTTTAAAAAATTAACTTCATACCATATACAAAAGTTAACTCAAGATGGAGCACAGACCTAAAATGTTAAACCTAAAATTAGAAAATTCCTAGGAGAAAACCTCTGTCATCTTGAGTTAGGCAATGATTTCTTAGCTATGACACCAGAAGCACAATCCATAAAAGAAGAAACTGATAAATTGAACTGCATTGAAAGTAAAACTTCTGCTCTTCAAAATACATAAGAGAATGAAAAAAAAAAAAGCCACAGACTTGGAGAAAATATTTGCAAGTCACTTATCTCAGGGGTCCCCAACCCCTGGGCTGCAGACTGGTACTGGTCCGAAGCCTGTTAGGAACTGGGCTGCACAGCAGGAGGTGAGTGGTACGGGAGCAAGGGAAGCTTCATCTGCCGTTCCCCATCGCTCCCCGTCACTCCCCATCGCTCCCCGTCGCTCCCCGTCACTCCCCGTCGCTCCCCATCACTTGCATTATCGCCCGAACCATCCCCCAGCCCCTACCCCCCTGAAAAAATTGTCTTCCACAAAACCGGTCCCCAGTGCCAAAAAAGGTTGGGGAACACTTACTTATCTGATAAAGGACATGTATCCAGAATATGCAAAGAACTCTCAAAATTCAATAATAAGGAAACAACCCAATTTAAAAAATGGGAAAAAAGATTTTAACAGACACTTCACCAAAGAAGATATATGGATGGCAAATAAGCACGTGGAAAGATGCTGAGTATCATTAGTCATTAAAGAAATGCAAATTAAAATTACAATGAGATACCACTACATACCTATTAGAATGGCTAAAATTAAAGAGACTGACCCTACCAAGTTTGCGAAAGGATGTGGAGGAATTGGGACTCCCATACGCTGCTCGTGGGAATGTAAAATGGTACAACCACTTTGGAAAAGTTGCACAGTTCCTTAAAAAGTTAAATGTACACCTACCAAATGATCTTGCCAGTCTGCTCCTAGGTATTTACCAAAGAGAAATAAAAACACATGTACATACAAAGACTTGTATATGAATAGTCACAAAGTTTTAGTTGTAATAGCCAAAAAGTGGAAACAACCCAAGTAAATGGATAAACAAAACATGGTATCTCCATATAATGGAATACTACTCAGGAATAAAAAGAAATGCACTACAGATTCATGCAAAAACATGGAAGAATATCAAAATAACTCTGCTGCGTGAAAGAAGCCAGACCAAAAAAGAGTACATACTGAATGTTTCCCATTATACAAAATTCTAGGAAATGCAGAGAAATCAGACCAGTGGTTCCCTGAGGATGGGGGGAGTGTGGGATGACGTGGGTAGTAGAAAGGAAGTATTATAAAGAGGCACAAGGAAACACTGGCCTCCTTGTTGTTCCCAAATATACACTAGGCCCACTCCTACACCGGGACCTTTTCACTTGCTTTTCCCCTTCCATGGAACATTCTTCCCCATTAGCCACGTGATTCACTCCCTGGCTTTTTTCAGGTGTCTGCTGAAAGAGCACCTTATCAGAAAGAGTTTCCCTGATCACACTATATACTACAGGATATTCACCACCACCCCAACTTGCATGTAGTCAGACTCTGTCCTTATTCTGCTTTAGTTTTCTTCTTTACACTTACCATATCATATTTCACTTAGCACTGATATATATATGTGTGTGTGTATATGTATATGTGTGTGTGTGTACATATACATATAATATTTTGGTCTATGTTTATCTCCCCACACTAGACAGTAGAAACTTTGGGACCAGGCACTTTGTTTTGTTCACTGCTCTGTCTCCCCTGCCTAAAATGTTGTCTGGAATTTAGGAGGTGCACACAATAAACACATATTAAATGAATGGACCCCCTCAAGAGGCAGGTACAATTATTATTATCTTTTTTTTGTAGATGGAGGTTAAGTCTCTGGCCTAACGTCACATAACCAATAATTGAGGAAGCTGGGCTTTGAAGTCAGGTCACTTTGACTCCAAAATTCAAGTTCTGAGCAACTGTACTACATGGTCTCAAAGTCTGGGAGATCAAACTCACAAACAGATAATCGTACAACCGTGGAGCTAAAGTGACTAAAAGTGGGAGTATAAATCAATTCACTCCTTCTGGAGAACAATCTGGTAACAATCCCCAAATCTGAAACTAACAGCCCCTCTTCTAATCAAATCATCAGACCTGAGGAAAAAATGTTATACAAGGATGTTTATCATGGAATGGTTTCTAATAGCAAAGATTTGGAAACAGGGAAAAGGTGCCCACAAGGGAGTGACTGACTGAAGTGCAGTAGAAGTGATGCAGAGACAGGAAGTTGCAGAAGATCAAGCTGGATGTGATCAATTTTTCTCAAAGGCAATACCATTTGCTTAGAGTATGGGGGTGTGGAGTCAGGGTCAAGTAATAGGGGTCTTGAGTATGATGGTTTGGAGAGGCTGCTGTAGGGAATGGGAGTGAAGGTAACCCAGGAGAAATGAAAAGACTGAGAGATGATGGAGATGTCTCAGCTGCAGACGAAGACCATGAAAGTAAGGACAACCTACATAGCTGTGTAGTTTTGTGATACAGTGTTCTGGTGCCACAATAAGAAAAGGGAGTGGAGAGCCTAACACTGATAAATGCAGGGCTGGGGTGGTGGCGAGCATATGTGAGGAAATACAAAGTGATGATAGTGAGTGAGTTAAATAATCTCTCATGTGGTCCAGGCTGGGAAGGGAAGAGAGGCCCGGAAAAGGCTGGCAGCCCAGGAGAAAATGCACAGATGGACGCACTGGATGACCCTATAGTGTCATCCCAGAGAATGGGAAGTTCATGTGAATGATATCAGAAGTGAAGCAATTCCAGGTATCAACATCTAGGAGTTTACCTTCTAAATAACTGAAGAGAAGTCTCTAGAATGGGAAGATCCAGAAATTAGAAGGAATGCTAATCATTTACATGGACCCTGAAACTTTTGGGGATAATGACTGGGGCTTGAGTAGAGAGAAGATGGTTAGCCAAGTGCCAAGCTGTTGAGAACACCTGGACTTAATGACACTTTGTGTCAGTCGTTTTGGATACATTGTTTCATTTTATCTTCATAATAATCAGTGGTATAGATAAGAATAGACAGATGAAATGACTAGACTTGGAAAGTTCAAGGTCAATGTCAAAGTCTTGAAGTGTTCATTTGACTATCAGGATGCTAAATAGAGAATACAGAGTTATCGTTGAAGCGTCTGATTTTGAACATGTTGAGTTAGATGTGCTTGTGGACTACCTATTGGGTTGGCCAAAAAGTTAATTCAGGTTTTTCTGTAAGGTGCTACGGAAAAACCCAAACGAACTTTCTGGCCGACCCATAGATGGAGAGGTCCACAGGCATGTAGAGATGTAGGCCTAAGGCTCAACAGAAAGATTGGGGTTGGCCTCTTGCCTTCCAAGATGGCCCACACTCTATCTATGGAGTGTGTATCTCCCTGAATAAGCCTTCTTTCACTTTACTACGTCTTGCTCTTGAATTCTTGCCTGCACAAAGCCAAGAACCCACACTTGGCGGCCATCCCAGGGACTCAGACATGACTTGGGATGTGACCATCCTCTCGCACCCCACTCTGTTTCCTGCAACATCTTTTCTGGCACCCAATGCGGGGCCTCAAAGGCCATAATCTCGATCCGCCTATTGGGCTATGGCTCCCCTCTGAAGGGTGGCTGGGACTTACCCTGAGCCATGTAGATTCAAGTAGCCCGTTAAGTGGCAGCTGACGTCGCCTGCAGGATCCGGCAGAGACGAGTTCTCTGGCCGTGAAGAAGCGCACTGAGGCCAAGGCTTTTCCCCCTCAGTCTTTCTCATTCTCCTATTGCTCTATCTCTTTGGACTTGAAAAGATCCACCCAGACGACCACCAAACATCCAAATTAAGACTGCGCGGCAAGTAATTGACAACTTGGTTGGGTCTAAAGAACTCCTGCCAGGGGCTTATCTGGTGGCGCAGTGGTTGAGAATCTGCCTGCCAATGCAGGGAACACGGGTTCGAGCCCTGGTCTGGGAGGATCCCACATGCCGCGGAGCAACTAGGCCCGTGAGCCACAACTACTGAGCCTGCGCGTCTGGAGCCTGTGCTCCGCAACAGGAGAGGCCGCGATAGTGAGAGGCCCACACACCGCGATGAAGAGCGGGCCCCGCTTGCCGCAACTAGAGAAAGCCCTCGCAGAGAAATGAAGACCCAGCACAGCCAAAAATAAAAAAATAAAATAAAATAAAGAACTCCTAAAAAGATTGGGGTTGAAGATATGGATTTCTATGTTAAAAAGCATTGAGCTGGACTTCCCTGGTGGCACAGTGGATAAAGATTGCTTGCCAGACATGGGTTCAATCCCTGGTCCAGGAAGATCCCACACTCTGTGGAACAACTGAGCCCGTGTGCTGCAACTAAGGAGCCCGCTTGCCACAACTAAGACCTGGTGCAACCGTATAAATAAATATATAAAGCATTGAGTTGATAACTGAGAATAGAATGGAATGGAACAGAATGGAAAAGAGGAGACGGCTTTGGCATGTGCTCACATTTGGACAGTAGGAACCAAGAGGAGGCAGCAATTTAAAAAATGTAGGCAGTATATTGTAATAGACTGTAAAAATTGCCATGAATTCTCGGCCAGCTCCTCCCTTCAAGAGGTGAGGCTTATTTCTCTACCCTTTGACTTACTCTGGCCAATAACAATGTGGCAAAATGATGTTGTACAAGTTCTAAACCTAGGCCCCAAGAGGCCTTACAGCTTCTGCTCTCTCACTGGGAGCCCTTCTACCAGCATGTGAGCAAGCCTGAGCTATCCTGCCGGAAGATGGGAGGGCCTGCGGAGAGAGGCCCCAGATGGGCTAGCCTTCACAGCTGAGGCACCAGGTATGTGAGCCAGTGTAGCCAAGAAAAGCTGAGTTTGGCCCAGACCACAAAATCTACCCAGCTGAGCCCAGCCCAAATTGTGGATCCACAAAATCTTGAGCTAACTCAGTTATTATTTTAAGCCATTAAGTTTAGGAGTGATTTGTTACACATAAATAGATAAATGATACTTAAATGGCCTCAGATGCTGAGGGGAGGGAATTCCCTGGCAGTCCAGTGGTTAGGGGTTGGCGCTTCCACAGCTGGGGGGCCTGGGTTCAATCCCTGGTCAGAGAACTAAGATCCCTCAAACCAAGCAGCATGGTCAAAAAACCCAAAAAAAGAAGCAAAGGGGAAAACAGCTTCAGTGAATAGGTTACACACAGCAGAGAGGTCAACTTCAATGGGAATGTGATGCAGAGTGCCTCCCAGGTTCAAAGATGTGGTAGAGGCAGAAGCCAGAGAACAGGGTAGGAAAGTGAGGGTTAACTGTTACCAGTGGTTTACTCCTAGGGGTTGGAGTTGGGGGGCTGCAGAATCACTGAGTTTCACTTTTAATAACTGTGTACCATATGCATTTGTTGCTTGTATAATCTTTTTAACAGCTCTTTTGAAGACTGTGTAACTTTTTGAATAATTCAATACTTACGTTTTGAAAACTAAGTAGTAACTAGAAAACGGAGGTGGGTGGTATAGATCAATGTTTCCAGCTGTATCAGAGTCATCTGGGAAGTTTTACACACATACTGATTTCAAAGTCCCATTCCCGGACAATCAGATTCAGTTAGTTTGGACCAAGGCCAGGCAAACTGTTTTCTTCTCACAGCTCCCGAAGTGTTAAGGTTGTCAGGGTGAGAAGGAAAGAGTTCTGAGGACAGAACCCCTGGAAATATCTATATTTAGGGGTCTAAAAAGGAGAACAATGATTTTCAAACTGAGTTTCTATGGAAAACCAGGGTTCCCAAGAGATATTTATAGTACTTATTAATAAAACAGAAATAGGTACCACTTATTACTATGTCCCAGGCAGAAGGCTAAGCCCTTTCTATTTATTACCCCATCTCATGATACTTCCCCATTTTACAGACAAGAAACAAGTCTAGAGAGGAAAAGTAATTTGTTCAAGGTTAGCTAGGTGAAGTCAGGATGTGAATCCAGGCTGTCTAATTCCAGAGTCTTGCTACTTTTGTTTGTTTATGCAAGGGGAAAGAAAAGTTTAGTTACTATATAGAATTATCTCAATTTAAAAATGTCTTCCCATATATGTTTTAGACCTTTGGTATATGCTACCATGTATTTCTACTAGAATCTAGACTGTGAGCTCATGTGGGGGAAGGAATTAATGTAGTTTTATCTCCTTACCTCTAGGGCCCAGCACATAGTTTGCACTCAATACATGTTTGTTGATTAAGCGAATAAATGTGTGATTTAGGATCTGAACACAGGCTCGAAGGTTTCGTTGTTTTTGTTAAATTTTTTATTTATTTATTTATTTTTGTCTATGTTGGGTCTTCGTGGCTGCGCACAGGCTTTCTCTAGTTGTGGTGAGCAGGGGCTGCTCTCCGTGGTGGTGCGCGGTCTTTTCATTGCGGTGGCTTCTCTTGTTGCGGAGCACGGGCTCTAGGCACGTGGGCTTCAGTAGTTGCGGCACGTCGGCTCAGTAGTTGTGCCTCGCGGGCTCTAGAGCGCAGGCTCAGTAGTTGTGATGCCCAGGCTTAGTTGCTCCGTGGCACGTGGGATCTTCCCTGACAAGGGCTCGAACCCGTGTCCCCTGCATTGGCAGGCGGATTCTTAACCACTGTGCCACCATGTAAGTCTCAGGTTTTGTTCTTTTAAGGTTAATATTCCAATCGTTTTAGAGTTCCTCTCCACAGAGAGCACTGCTTTTCAAAAGAGCAAGTTCACTGGAATTGTGAGGCAGACTGCAGGCTGACTGCTAGGACTGTGCCATGAAGGGTTGATGAGGAAACAGAATCAAACTGATATTTTTCCTTAAAGAAGGCAACGAAAGCGAAGAAAGAGATGTGACCCAGGTGCACCCATCTTGCCGAGGGAGACGAGACAGATTCGAAAAGGTTTACAGGCTGAGGGGAGATGGCCAGTAAAGAGGGAAGGTGAAAATGGAGAAGAGACATGGGGTCAGTGGGAGGCGAGACCCAGGGAGGGAGGGTAAGGAGGGGCCCCAGGGGAATTGGCCTGGGGCAGGAGGGACACCTGTTTCTCCGAATCTCTAAAACCGAGGGCTGTCAGAGATGCAGGAAGGTTTTACGCAGAGGGAAGAGGAGGACGGCAGGAAGCAAGACTTCAGGGAGGTGAGAGCTGCCTGGCTAATGAAGTTTCTCTTCCAGCCCTCACCATTTAGGGTCATGGATCAGAACACTTAACTTCAGAATTCTGCAGACTGACGTGGGGTTACGGACTTTAACAACAACATCAACAATCTATTTACTATCCTCATGACCTCATTTTAAAAAGAGGGGTGTTATTTAACACACCGAAAAAAGGTAGAAAAGACAACATCTCAGAATAAATCTACTCTGTGTTATGACCGACTCATTCCGTTGTCCTTCTTTTTCTCATTTCATCAGTAAGGATGGAGGATCCCTTCCTCCAGAACTAGTGCGTGGGGAGCGCTGCTCCAAACCGCCCACGCGCCGGCAGCCGCTTTGCAACCCCGCGAGGCTGGCACGGAGCCTGGCAACCCAGTGGGCGCCGGTGCCGCTCCTGGCGCCCCGACAGCCGGCCTCGGGCTGCCATCCACCTCCGCCCAGCAGGCAGCGACTCGCAGGTCCCGGACAGCGACCCAGGGCACTCTGCCCTGGGCTAGCCCTGTCCCCGCCGAGGGCGCCGCGGGGCGCAGACCCAGGCAGCGGCGGCGGTGCCAAGGGGGTGCGCGGCCTGGACTTGAGGGGCGCCCCTCCTCGCCCCACCCCGCCCCGCAGCCCCTCCAAGCTCCTTTGCGCTGTTCCAGAGCCGATCGACACCCGCAGGATAGCCGGGGTGGGAATGGGGGAGGTGGGAGGTGGGAGCCAGCTCGCGGGTCCCAGTGCCCCGGTGCCCTCCTCTGACAGCTCTGCCCCGCGGGTGTGAGGACACTGTCGCTCGGCTCCGGGTTCGGACATCTGAGGCTCTCGGTACCGATGTCCCGGACGCTCGAGGGTCCGAGTACACCCTGGGGGGTCTGGGCGAGTGCCCGCTCTCCTGCAAAAGTGCGAGCGTCGGAGGGCGCCCACGCAGGGGCACGCGGAGGTCCTGGCGGAGCCCATCCTCCAGGCGCCCGCCCTACCTGTCGTAGCTCCAGCGGCTGTAAGACAGGGTCCGATGGCTGCTGACTCCCTCCATCTCCGCCTCACGACTCTGCTTCGGGGTAAGCTGGCAGCGGCGGCAGCGGCGCGGGGCTCTGAGCTAGCTTGCTAGCTGCGGGCCCGGCCAAGGCGCGGGCGGAGGACTGTACCATTCGCCCCCACCCCCGGGGGGGTGACCCCCCCTCCGGCTCTGCCAATGGCGTAGACGCGCGGGCTGCGGGGACCCGGGCCCGCGGGGGCCCCCTCCCCCGCGCTCGAGTCCCGCGGGGGCGCGGCTGCTGCAGCCTGGACTACTTATTTATTTATTTCCGATGTGTGCCCCACGTCGCCATAGCAACCGTTCCATCTTTTCCGGCTTCACTAGGGCACCGCTGTTTTCAAACCTTCCCGGGACCGGGACTACTTAAAGGCTTTCCTGTCTCCTGCTGGCGCAGGAGTCCGGTATAAACGCCCGATAACACAAACACCCTGGACGGAGATGCCCCTTCCTTTCCCATTCACCCCCTTCAACCTGCCACGGCCAAGTGCCCCCCGTCTCAGGAATGGGAATACCCATCCTAGAATTTCAAAGATTCCCGCCGTCTCCCCGCCCCCATCCCCCCAGCAGGGAAATCCTTTAACCACTGGAGTGCCCCCGTCCTAAAACTGTCGAGACTCAGCCGCCTCCTTACCCGAGTGAAAATCCACCTCTCCCTCTCTCTTCCCCCGCCAGATTCCCCTTGCATATTGTGGCCCCCTTGGGTTCCGAGGACCAAGCTCTGTAAACAGTCCCATTCCAGGCCACCTCTTTCTGTTTTCCTTTGTGCTTTCCCTTCATTACTACCAAAAATCCTTTGGGGGAAAAAAAAATCCAGCTTTGTTGGCTTAACTTCATTTACGCCTGGCTGAGGGTGGCCCAGGGAGGAAGGTCTATGGGAGAGGGGTCCGCTGGGTGGGGCGGTCTGGGGTAAAGTGAGCCGGCCTGGCGGTCGATCTGCCCCGCCCCTCTTTCCCTTCCCTTCCCCCACCTTGGGCTGCTGCCTGCGGGGATTTACAGGTATAATCTTATTGCCGAGGTCGCAGAAGCCTAAGAAGGGCCTTCCAGTGCCGCTGTTGCGCGGTGGCTGCGCTAACACGCTGAGATCAAGGCCCGGGTGGAGGTTCCAAGGTTCCCTGGAGGTGGAGGGCAGGGCGGTAGGGCCTGAGCTACACTAATCCAAGGATCAGGGTCAACTCCCATAGAACTAGCCTTACCTGTTAACCCTGTGGGTCACAGGGCTTGCAACTGGCACAGCCTCTGTTGCGTCCCTCTCACAAATGTGTTTTCGTTTGTCCCGAGCAGGTTTTTTTCTTTTTTTCATTAACAGCACAAAAATTGGGAGATTTAATAGACTGGGATTTTGTTCTGTGTTGAAAACTAAGAAAATCTGGCAACTCTAGGTCTGCCTTCAGCACGGCAGGTACAGAGCAGAGAAGTGGCTGCTGTCCTTACGGGGAGTGTGTGTTCTCCCATCAGCGTCAGGCCCCAGCCAGCCAGCTTCTCTCACTTACATAACTTGCTGGTCCCTATAGCTCTGAAATTTGCCACGCACTCAGACCTGCCTCAAAGCATCATTAACCAGATTTGCCAAGGGCCGGGTGCTCAGCAGAACGCTGTATGCAGCAAGCAGCCACTGTTACCCCCTTTGGGGTTTACAGACTGACCTGCATGGTCTGCCCCCCAAACAGAACTACTGCTTCTGAGCCACATCTTGATGGTAAGACTCTTGGCACACCCATAACCTCAGAAGTGGTGGATTGGGACTCCAAAATCAACTTGTTGCAACTCTGTGAAGGCTTATTTCACTGTTTGGGTAGGGGTGATGGCTGAACTTCCCTATCTGGAGAACGTGCGGAGTTTGTGGGGCCGCCCACAAATGCTGCAGAACCAGAAGCCACTGCTTCTGACCCATATGTTATAAGACAAGCCTCCAAAGATGTCTTTTCTCCAAAGGACTGATGGAAGGGCAAGAGGACCTCAGAAGGGACTCCCACAATAAGAGAGGACCCGCTCCAGTGGCATCACCCACTCCAACCCATGTGAACTCAGAGTCAGCAGCCACAGAGACCTCCTGAGACTGACACTGGGCACTGATTACCAGGCCCCTGTAGCCTGCCTTGGGGAAGCCCCTGGAGGTAGTAATGATAAACACAGATTCTACCCCCCAGGGAACCAGGTTGTTGACAAAAGACAAGAGTTCTATAGCTGTAAGAGCCAATAGCAGGTGTACTGGACTCCCAGACCTCCATTTCCCAATCCTGACACCCAAATAAGAAGTACAAATAAGAAGCCCAAAGCCAGGTGTCCTGAACCAGGGCTAAAAGTTGTAGGGAAGCTACATCCCAGACATCCTGGAGGAACCCTAGGGCTAGGCAGATGGAAGAGCCTAACAAAGCTGCAGAGAAAGGGCCCTTGACCCTTACCAATGCCAGGAGCTGCGTGTCAGCATTCTGTGGGAGGGAGCTGTGCAGCAGTCTTAAAGCACGGTCACAAAATCTTTGACATTCCTCTCATTGAGAAGTAAAATCTACGTTACCTTGCCTTGATTCTGGGTGCTATGTGACTTCTGAGGTTATGTAATAAAAGGCCTTTCAGTGTTCCCTTGTTCATTGGAGACCTGAGCCACCGTGTAAGAAGTTTGACTTCCACGTGGCTGCCGTGTTGTCAGGAAGCCTAAGCTAGGAGCAAAAGTCACATGTAGATGCTTCTGTTGACAGTCTCAGCTGACCTAGCCTTCAAGTCACCACAACTAGGCACCAGACACATGAGTGAAGAAGCCTTCAGCAGATTACATCCTCTAGCCCTTCAAGTCATCCCCTGCTTGAGTCTTCCCAGCTGAGGCCCCAGACATCATGGAGGAGAGACAAGTCATCCTTGCCATGCCCTCACCTGACCCACAGAACCTGTGAGCATTATGAAATGGTTGTTGTTTTTATACCACAGATAACCAGGCAGGCAGAATTCATCTCAGAGGAGCTGGTGCTTTTTCCTTGAAAGCTGATTAATGGGCCTTTTGGTTATGAGAGGAAGGGTCTCAACTAGTCTGCGCAGAAGAGTTGCAACAAGGCTACTCAATTGCCCTGCATAGTAAAGCATTAGGAATGTAGGTGTTGTTGTATGGTAGTTAAATAATGGGTGGGCGGGATAAGTCTGGACAGAGAGAATACAGGAGAAAGGCTTAGGTAGGAAGAGAGGGTGAGTGGCAGAAGGCTAGAGTCTAAGAGGGAACGCAGCTGATGAGAAATTCCTAGGCAGGGATGACCAAGGCACCTGAAGCACAAAGATGTCTAACGTGCTATTTTAAGTTGGTTCCTGCTCTGTGGTGCTGCGTTGTTATCTCCAAGCCTTGAGTGGAGTCTGATTATGTGTGCACCGTCGCCTTGTTGAAATGATGCTTGGACAATGCAGAAGACAGCGCACCATCCTCACGCGAGACAAAGTGGAGCAGAAGGACAGCAAGCCAAGCAGTTAGCTGGAGATTAAGAATTAAGTTAGGAGCAGTGATGCAAAGGCAAAGGAGACCAGGAGAACACACCCCTTCCTGGAAATCCTTGGGCATATTAGGGAGGGCATACTAGACTTCCCCAAATCAAAGGAGATAGATTGGAAATAGTCTATTTGCATTTTAAAGAAAAGTGTAACCTTCAAAGGCTGGAGGGCTTGGGACTATCTGTGAAGAAGTGCCTGGACAAGTGGTCCTGGAACTAGGGTCCTGGCTACCCTCCAGTAAGGTGGAATCCCTCCGCCATGCAAGGCCAAACTGTCCTGCGCATTTCTGGGAGAGCAAACAAGCAGCAGAGAAATCCAAAAGAGGACCCAGGACCAAGGGTCCACCATGGCAAAATGAGGAGTTAACAACGCAGCACCACAGAGCAGGGACCTGGGAGTCTATGTCCCCAGAGAACAAACCTGGAAGGAAAAATTCTCTGGTGTAACAGAGATGGAAAGCTATGAAGGGCAGCCACTCCCTATCCTAAAACAAGTTCCATACTCTCCAAAGTAAAACTCTGGAAGAAAGTCCTGTTGGCTAGAACCAGGTGCACCCTCCACTGCGCCCTGAAGTTTCATCCTCTCCCTTCAGTTTCTGTTCCCATTGCTACCCCCATGTCACCCTAAGAGGCAATGCTCCTCTTTTAACAATCTGGCCCTGGTGGACACAGTCCCCATGTTCTCAGATCTAGAACAGGCTAGATCTTTAATGACATCACTAATTTTAGAGGAACAACTACAGGAAAGTAAGCAGAGCCATCACATGAAATGCATAAATGCAGGGTCCCTGTGCCATTCCTCTGGCCATCTGTAGATACCTATATTCCGATTCCAAAAGGTAGACTCTCTTACGAGACTTCTTTCCTAGTCATCCTGACGCCATCATGCCCAAGGTCAAGAGGTGAAGGTGTCCCTTTCAGAGAGCTGGGCCTCATCTCCAGGTGACTGGCACTTGGAATGATCTTGCTGATGTGATGGGCCATCCCCACTCTCACACTCACAGAGTGGTGGCTTCACCTTCACAGGCCCAGCTGAACAACCTCCACATGACAACCTCCCCCACCAACCACCAGCCCCTTCCTCTCCATCCCAAATGGGCACAATGGCAGGAACATCTTCACAAGAGCACCCCGTCAACCCTACTCTGAGTCCTCAGGGCTTTCTGTAAATGAAAGAAAGGGGTGGGGATAGAAATCTAAGAAGTCCACACAAATTGATAGGTAATTTTTCTTAGCATCCCCGACTCCACTGTCTAAGGAAGGAACGGGCCTTTCCATCTCCCCAGGTAAGTAATCCCACACTTGAGAGCTCTGGTTCTCATTGAATGCGGGAGAAGCCTGCTGTGGGCTTCTTGGAAGCCTGAGCAAGGGGCCAGGCAGGGCTGGCTGTGAAAAGATAGGGTCAGTGTCCATGTTCAACTCTGAAGCTCCAAAACAAGTAAACAAACCAACAACAGCAACAACAAAAATGCTCTTTAAATTTCTGGTAGCGATTCTAAGAGCAACTGCAAGAGGTGAGTACACAATGAAAAGGTGTGTGGAGTGTCAGGAGTTCAGGGTCTGGTATTCAAAAGAAAAGGCTTGGGAAAAACATCTGTCCATAGACTTCGTTGTTCTTGTTGTGCTTTCTGACTTTTGTTTTAGTCTCACTAGAAAAAGCAGTGACAGAAACTATGTATAAACCCCAATTTGGCTCCAGCTTCGTTGGAGGCCAGGACACCAAATGCCATATCAGGCAACCCTGAACTTGTGAATGATCAGCAGTCATGTGACTCTGGGTGTTCCCGTCGCCTCTAACTTGCGTACAACCTCCAGAGTGCGAAGGAGGCCCCTTGTTTGGATTTATTATTAACATCTGAATATTCACTTTCAAACGTAGACAAACATTCTAGGCAGGACTTGGAGGAAAAATCAGTTCATGTGCTTTATAGGTTAAAACTCTGCCAGGTATATTTATAATCGCCCGACTCAATGTTGCAATATTTATAATTGTGTGTGCTCTTACATTAATGCATCAATGATTGAGAATTTTCAAAAGTTAAATCTGAAAATAGATGGGCAGCTAGTTTGAGTATTAAGAGCGAGTTAGCTAGATAACTTTAGAAAGAACATTACATTCTTTCTGAGCCACAAATATTTATAGTGATGTAAATAATCCAAGGCGGAATAATAGAGAGAGCTGGGGACACAGAAACCCAGTGAAATTCGTGGAAAGCCTAGTGCATAGGAAACAGATACCCTGCTCCCAGCATTCATTGCCAGAGGTGGGAACATCAACAATGGCTGATTCAAGACTAATGGTCTTGAAGCCTCCTGGAGTTTCTTTTCCTTAATACGGTGCCAGAAAATGCCATGGAAAGTTCTGGGCTTCCTGTAAGGGAAATGAAGGGCTAACAGGGCTGGTAGACCCAAATGGGCTTAAATGTTTGGGTACGGAGGATGCAGAGTACATGGGGCAGACGACCAGAGAGGTTACAATGGGATGGCAAACATGAACGAAGTCGGCAGGCGTGGCAACAAGAACCAGATGAGACAGGTTAGTTCTTACAGAGATGATCATGGATCAGACACCTTCCTTGCCCTAGAAGATAGGATGATACAGAAACCCCTCTCTCTCAGGAGTTTAGGAAAGAAAGGCGATGGAGAATAACAGGGATCCCCAAGACCACCCCCAGGTTTGACGACTTGCTAAGAGAACTCACAGGGTTCATTATACAGTTGTTACTCATTGCTATCATTTATTATAGGGAAAGGATACTATGTCAGTGTCCAAAAGACCACCCTTAGGCTCAATGATTCACTACGACTTGGCAGGGCTCAGGGAAGCTCTTATCCTCCTAGTTATGGTCTATTACAGCTAGAGGATTCAGATTAAAATCAGCCAAGAGAAATCACGTGCAAGCTTTGGGGCAAAGTGCAAGCTTTGGGGCAAAGCAAGAGAAATCACATGCAAGCTTCCAGGTGACTCCTCCCTGTGGAGTCACATGAGAACACATGTGATTCTCCCAGCAACAATGTTGCCAACGAGGGAATCGCACCCAAGCCTTGATGTCCAAGGTTTATGATGGAGGGTTAAGTCATATTGATGTGCCATTCCTGTATGACTGACCTCAGCTACCATGACAATTTCCCTGCCTCCCCAGAGCAGAAAGAGTTTACTACATAAATCATTTTCTTAGGATAAACTTATCTGGTCAAACTGGTGCAGCATGGCCCAAAGCCTCTTATCAGCCAGAATATTCTAAGGGGCCAGAGGTTATCTCCCAGAAGCCAGGCTAAGGACCAGTCCTGAAGACAAACCTTTCTTTGGAATGTGTAAGGTTTGAGCAACCCAGGCCTGCTAAGTTAGTCCTTTCCTGCCCAGATGCAAAACAAAATCAGCAGAGAAAAAAGACACATGGGATGAAGCCTGGAGGAAACCAGGCATGAGCTTCCCCAGGGTCCTCTCCCAGTGGAGTCACACAGGACAGGCTAAATGCCCCAGCAACAAGTTGTGGCATCTGTGAAATGCTGTCTACCGGAGAAGCTCACTGAAGACTCAATGCCCAGGGGCTTTACTGGGGGGCTGGTTGCTTAGGCACCCTTTGCCTAGCACATACCAAAAGTTGGAATCCCCAAAGGAAGCATAAACCATATTTTCTATAAGCAGATTAGGCACAGTGAGCCATTCTTATCAGGAAATGGGGGGAACCCTCCTGAAATGCAAATTCCCAGGTGCTAGCCAAGGGCCAAGCGTGCAAGCAGAAATTCTCAGACCTGCTACGTTTACTCTTTTCTGTGTAGGAGGAGAATCCTGAAATGACTCTTCACCGAAGCAAGATAGAGCAACTTCCAGAAAAGCCTGACCCTGAACTGGCAAGATTACATTTTGCCATTGGTAGAAATGAGTATTAAAGGGCTGTCTGTAAGAGGAAAAGAGAAGGAAAGTTGTATTTTTGCTTACCTGAGCTTTATTACTATGGCATTTGTATTCAGTTACAAATTGTATTAAAAAGCTATGATAAAGTAGCGAATGCTCTGAGAATGTAAGTGCAGGAAGGTGGGATTCGGGGAATTGGTCTAGTCTGATGGGATGCAAAAAGGCTTTCCTGAGGAAGTAACATTTGAGCAGGGATCTGAATGATTAACATAAGTTAATTAGGTAACGTCGGGGATGAGAACGTTTCGGGCACAGAGCCCAGCGTGAGTAAAGGCCCTGAAGTGGAAAGAAATATTGTAAGTTTAAGAAAAAGAAAGGGGCTTCCCTGGTGGTGCAGTGGTTGGGAGTCCACCTGCCGATGCAGGGGACGCAGGCTCGTGCCCCTGTCCGGGAGGATCCCACGAGCCTGTGCTCCGCAACGGGAGAGGCCACAACAGTGAGAGGCCCGCGTACCGCAAAAAAAAAAAAAAAAAAAAAAAAAAAAGGGTAACACTGGACCTGGAATCCATGGCCCAAGGTTGGTGGTGGAGGGAAATACAGCTGATGTAAAGGTCTGGAGGCAAGTGATGCAGACCCTTGAAAGCCACGAAGGTTCTGGTCTCTATCCTAGCCCAGAAGTCTAGGATGGGAAGTCATTGAAGGATTTTAAGCAAGGTGGCAACTTGCTCTGATTTGCCAGACCTTGGGGTGGGCACTGAGAATGTGACATGGACTCCTCCCTTGACAGAAGCTTTGTCACTGGCCTCTGGCTTCTCCCTTGGGTTCAGACCAGCCAACTAGTTTGCCTTATTGGCCCTGGACATTGAGACGACTTGCCCCCATTAAAACTCACATCGACAAAGTAATATCATACCTTTAAAGCAGCCCCTCTCACAGTTTGCAGAAGGCTTCTCTGGATACTGCCTTCAGAGCTGGGCGACGGGTTAACAGATATTTGGTCCTGTCAAAAACATTCATGAGAGATTTGGTCCACACCAAATGGTCCTTGATATTTTGTCATATATGGTGCTGTCCAAAATGTCCATGGAGACTTTCGGTCCACGCCAAAAGGTCCTTGATATTTGGTCCTGTCCAAAACCATTTGGCAGGGATCACATATGCTCATGGATGTTTTTGACAGGACCAAATGTTCTGCAAAGGGGCTAAGAGTCCCAGCTTGAGTTAGACCTCAGCTTAGCCTGCAAAAGGGCTGAGAGTCCCAGCTTGAGTTAGATGTTGCTTGTAACTCAGCAACATCAATGACACTGGCTGCTCCTGCTGAAAAGATTCCATTGACTGAATTTCAGATTTAAATGTGATTTCCAGGGCTTCCCTGGTGGCGCAGTGGTTGGGAGTCCGCCTGCCGATGCAGGGGACACGGGTTCGTGCCCCGGTCCAGGAAGATCCCACATGCCACGGAGCGGCTGGGCCCATGAGCCATGACCGCTGAGCCTGCGCGTCCAGAGGCTGTGCTCTGCAACAGGAGGGGCCACAACAGTGAGAGGCCCGCGTACCACAAAAACAAAAACAAAAAACAACAAAAAAAAGAAACTGTTATTTTTTTGTAGCTTCAGGGCCAAGATTCCTGAAAACCAAACCCAAATCCAGAGACTAATCCCCTGGGTGGTTGAGAGTATAATGCAAATTATATTCTCAACCACTCAGAGTCTCGTTAAAGAGACTGGGGTTGGGGAGGACCTGAAAACTGGGATGAGGACACGTGAGCATATTTTGATGAAGGTGGGGGCCTTGAACCCCTAAATTATGCTGAGGCTCCGTTGCAGGTAGAAAGAGCTCTTCCTCTCCTGATATGAATATGTTTGTGTATATATTAAGCGATATTTCTCCTTCACTTCTCCCATTCCCTTACCATCTAATATGAGACGTGTAAATAGTAATCTAATTTCAGGATTTAAGTTACATGATATCAAAGGGGCATGTGACTCAGCTAGAAGGGATATCACTCAAAGATAGACAGAGGTCTCTGTCCTCTTTTGGAGAGTGGGTTCTCCTCTGCTTGAACCCTGTCTGATACACAGTTGTAGGCCCATGGAGAACAAATGTGGGAGCAGAACTTGAGGCTGTTGGGCTGGGACTGGGGTGGGGAGAATTTACTGACCTGGGAGCACTCTCCCGTTTTTCGGGATTGAATGCTCAGGCAAGGGCAACGGGAGCTGGTCTGACACATTTGCTGCGATCACTCCCTAAAGCTTGGATATGGTGATGGCCTGCAGTGAGGTGTGTAGAGGACAACATTGGTGCTTTGCTCTGATCCTTTTGGGTCCCTTTTTCCTGTTCCTCTGTGTGTCCTGCCCACCTTTCACTTTCACCGACAGCTTTTATGTACTCTTGCTTCTAAAATCCAACTCCTGCACCTCTTCCTGGGAGGACTGCCTTCATACTATGAAGCTACACAAACAGCCATAGGTACCTAGGAATTTACTTCCACCCTGGGTGGCCCTTGCCTAACACCTTTTAGGTGCAGGGGTATAAAAGTGCAGCATCCTTGCCTTGGGCACGTGCAACACGGAGGTGTAACTTGTACTCCGGAGCCTCCCGTGGTCTCTGAGATCACATTCTTGCTTTACTTCCGTGTCCTCCTGCACCCACTCCTTTCCCTGTCTCCTGCAGAGGCATCTCAGCAGCGTGCTGGAGCTGACCAGAACCAGGAGCCAATTGTTAGCATCTCTTCTCAACTCCATGTTCAGAAACGTCCTGTTGGTAGCTTTAAATTGGCCGTGGTGGGAGCATTCACCACGGAGTGTTCATGGAAATGGGCGAACGCTACAAATCAAGGCTTTCTTTCCAAAGAGCCAGTTGTTAATCATTTACCATCACACCACTAGGGCACTTCATTAACAAATCACTTGTACATAAGTATTCACTTCAGAGTCTGGCTCTGGAGAACCCACCCTGAGAAAGGAACTATGTTGGCAGTTACTGAGTGTCGGGGGGCTCGGGGAGGTAGCTATGTTGGAATGGATTTATTACATGAGACCAGAGAACCCACTACCTCTTTTTAGTTCTAAAAGCAAGAAAGGCATCTTCAGCAGGTTCAAGCTGAGGTCCCAGCTGCCCTGACTCTCGAGTTCTATGACCTGAAAGTCTAACAGTGCCAGAGGCCTCTGTGTTAGATGGGAACACTGTGTGGATGGAGTCTGTGGGAAGTTCCAAAAGGAGACCTTTCAGGTTTGAGAGCTAAGCCACGCCTTCTGCAGCACAGAGCTACTCATTTGAAAAAGCAGCTCATGGTGTGCCACCAGGCCCAAGTACAGCCTGCAAAGACCTGAAAATGGGATATCAAGACACTGTACGGCTAGAAATGCCCACTGCAGTCTGGGCCACCAGTCATAAGTTGGCCCAGTCATGAACTGGGCGATTATGTTCACTAGTTCACCAGTCTTGAAAGGATGATTCATTGTATGATGACAATGGTACTTTTAGGTCAGGCTCAGAAGGCACAAGTAAGCTGCATGGAAAGGTGGCTTAGACTCCACGTCATATACCCCTGTTGCACCAACCCGCTCCCTCAGCTCACGTTCACGCATGTGGGGGGTTCCCGACCACGACAGCTGTAGGAGGAAAAGATCTGAACCTGGCATATGGATGGGTTGGCTTGACACAATGGTACAAACCAAAACTGAATTGCAGCCATACCGCACACCCACTTGGGACAAGTGCTAAAGGTGAGTGGGTGGTGACAGAAACCCTCCTCGTGGGCAGTACACTTGGCCATCAACGTTGCACGTAGGGAGGCGTGGCCTGAGGTGAGAATATACATGGACTTCTGAGCAGTGGAGAATAACTCAATTGGTTGGTCAGAGGCCTGGATGAAGGAAGTCTGGGGGAAAGGCGAGTGGATGGACTCATAGTAGAGGTGCCAGATGGGGCAGATCTTTGTCTCCAGTCACTGCTCATCAGAAAGCATCTGCTGCTGAAGAGGAGGCCCTCAACAACCAGGTACACAGAATGACGTGGTTGGTGGATACCAGTTGGTTTCTAGCCTCAACCAAGGAAGTGCTTGGGCCCACGAACAGAGTGGGAAGGTGGCAGAGATGGAAGCTCTGCATAGGCCCGATGACAGGGATTCCTCTCACCAAGGCTGATTTACTGCTGCTACTGAATGCTCATCGCAGAGGCTGGATCCTCACTATGGTGTCATTCCTTGAGGAGACTACCCCAGCACTTGGCAAGTTGACTGCATCAGACTTCTTCTCCTTACTGGAACTGAAAGCTTTTCTGAATATGGATTTATCTTCCATGCTGTAGCGTTTCTCCAGTGACTTATAGAATGTCTCATTATCAACCTGGGATCCTGTAGAGTGAAATCTCAGCTGAAGGGTGTGTATCATGGTAAAGCACTGTGACAATGGTTCTGTGAAACAAGGTGTCTTACCATATACTTCCTTACCCGGAAGCAGAGGGTAGAAAGTGGGAATCCTCTTTTAAAGGTTCAGCCAAGGAGCCAGCTTTAGGATGACACCCTGTGGATTAGGACACTGTCCTCCAGGATGTATATGCATTAAACTATCAGCCGATACATAGCGCTATGTCCCCGGTAGTTAGAATACACAGGGCCAAGAAGCCAAGGGGTGAAGTAGAACTGACCCCTTTCATCATCACCCCGGGGACCTCCTTGCAGAAACTGTTTGCCATTTCTGCGACTGGCTCTGTTATATTAGAGGACCTGACCCTGTGGGGGACATCGTCCACTGGTTAACATGGGAAGCTTTCCATTTTGGGCTCCTCGTGCCAGTGGACCATGAGGCAAAAAGAGAGTTATCATATTGGAGAGAGCAATCATCCCTGACTGTCCAGAAGAGATAAGGATACTCTGCATAATGGGGTCAGGGAGGATTCACCTGACACCTGGGTGCTGGAGTGGCTCTTGGTGCTTTCAGGCCTGGTGATGACAGTGACTAGGCAATCACAGCCAACAAAGCCTGATGACGGCAAAGAAGCCAAGGGCTCAGACCCCCAGGACACGCAATCCAGACCAGCGTTGGTTGCTGGGTTTTGGGAAGGAGATGATGAATATTAATAGTGGCTTAGGAGCAACCACAGCGGGGGAACTATATTCCACTGACTCTCCTGTTGAAAGTTGTTTTTTTTTTTTTTCAAAACACAGCTTGCAACTGACCACTGCCTTTAAGAGTCAATGACAGAGTGGACTTACTGTGGGTCATGAGCAGATCTGAGTGATACAAAGGGTGTACCTTCACAGACACTTTTTGTTCCCTGTGCCATAGCCCATAACCTCCCCGACTTCAGCACAGCTGTGGTGGACAGCTCCTCGCACAGCGTTCACAGCCCACTGCAAGCTCTCCGTATCAGCTGGCAAAGTGCGCTCAGCCCACCTGTAGATGCAGCCTGTAAGTATGAGGAAGTTAACCTCCTAAGAAATTCTTCAACCAACGGGAGAACTGGTTAAATGTCCCAGCCTTCAAGTCTTTCAGCGGGAGAATTCTCAGGGGTATTTTACACAGCTCCTTAGAAGATTCTCAGTGGAATGGAAACGACCAGCTTAATACCATAGATTGTATGGCAGGCTTTCCTCCCTTCCTTGTCTCCATTCACTTCTGCTTCTTGGAGCATATTATGGGCTGATTGTGTCCCTCCCAAAAGATATGTTGAAATCCTAAGCCGTGGTATCTGGAAACGTGACCTTATTTGGCAATAGGATTCTGGAGATGTAAACAAATTGAGATGAGGTCAATAGGGCGAGCCCTAATCCAATATGACTGGTGTCCTTACAAGAGGGATGTCTGGAAACAGACCACAAGGAGAATGCCAGATGACAACAGGGGCAGAGACTGAAGTGCTGCAGCTGCAAAACAAGGAACAGCTGGGGCTACCAGAAGCTGGGAAAGGCAAGGAAGGATTCTCCTCCGGAGGCTTCAGAGGGAGCATGACCCACAAACCCCTTGATTTCAGACTTCAGCCTCCAGAACTGTGAGAGAATAAGTCTCTGTTGTCATGAGACACCAAGTTTGTGGTACTTTTTTATGACAACCCTAGGAATCTAATACAGATTGCCTTCCCCCACAACTACCTTCCCCACGAGTCCTTGTCACGTTTTACTTTCAGGGGACCCAAACTATGTATGTCCCCTCTCCAGCTGCATTTTGGGGTTTCTCAGCTACCCCTTACCTCGATCCATCTCTTGCATCTCGATCAGCCAAGTACTCTCACCTGGGACTGTTTGGACGTGATCCTGCCTTGTACCATTCTCTTTCTTCCAAGCTCCAGAGTTTGGTGAGGGTCCCTCACTCACCTGCCCAAAACTCTAGTAATATACAGAGAGACCAGGCTCTTTCATAGGGCGCCCAGGACTATATATGAGCTTTGGTACCACTTCTTCCCTGGCTGGAAAGCCCCAGAAACTTCATTTTGGTGGTCAGGGCCTGGGTTTCTCCTGAAAAGTGGAAGCTCCAGGACTTTTGTATAGAAGGGCTTGTAGATTACAATCTGATTGGAAGGAGAGTGGGCCCTAGAAGATTTACTTAAAACTGTGTTTCCAAACCATGTTTTGAAAAGAAGTTTGCTTATTTGGAGTGATATTGGGGTGGGCATAGAGTAAGATGCTTGGGTGTCATCACTCTATGACTTAAAGGTGACCAAGAGAAGAATCTCCAGCAGCTTTAGTCACTTACTGTGTACCCATCTAGCCTCTCCAAAGCAGAAGGTGCTTTCTCTTTCCCAGGCCCTTGGAAAACTACTCAGAAAAAGGAACGTAAACTGGCAACCAACAGACTTTAAGGAGCGCAAGGGCGCCCTCTGGTGGCCACGACTCAGAAAGCCTCAGACATAGAGCAGTGCTCTCAGGGAACAAAGTGGCAGAGGGACCAACATAGTGGGACATGGAGACCACTATAAGACTGATGGTCATCATCATGAGACAGAGACATAAACACAGGACTGGCAACCCGAATAAGGTAGAAGATAGACCAGGAAGGATCAGACAGACCATCATGGAACAAACAGACTTAATCACAGCCTAGATCATCACCAAATGCAACTGTTTTCCCTTCTGGGAGACGTCACTGGGGAAAAGGGGGGACATCTGAAATTTCGCTAACCCTGTTAGAGCTTGCACTACTCAAAGTGCATGTATTCCTAGACATTACAGTAAGTGTAAAGGCAACTCAGTTACGGCAGTTGGGCCCTGTTTGAACATTCCTGGAAATGCTGACCATGGCTAGCACGTGGGAGAGAAATGCTAATTTCATCTATGCTTGGAACCTGATGTCACAGTCATACGCTGTGCCAAGCAAACTTGCAGTAAGAAAAGGCTCCTTGATTCTTCAAGGAGGCCTGAGTGAGACCTGCTGTGGAGTAGAGCCTGGCCATTGCTGGAAATTCTGTGGGTGCTGGAAGGTGAAATGGTCTCTCTGCCTAGAAGGAGCTGAGCAGAAACAAGCAAGACGCCAATCCCCTGCTGAAGCCCTTGCCTCGGACTCCCTGCCTCAGGGGGTAGGACGGCTCAGTTTACCTGTTCCATCCTTCTTGACCAGAGCAAGAATCCAGTTAAGACCCCACACCTGCTGCCTTCAAGAGTCCACCAGTGGCTGTGGGCCATGTTCTTCACGGGATCCAGAGCTTCCTGCTCTTGCCAGAGACCTCTCCGTATCGGCCTCCCAGCAGTCTCCTGGCCCACCAGGGACAAAGCTCTAAAGTAATTCTCTCTCCTGGGACTCCAGCAGAGCCCAAGGCCTCTCTTGCGGCCAAGGAGCCCACAGGCTCAAGAGAGCAGATAGGCTGGAGTTAGGAACAGGGAACCGTGTCCAGATTTCCACGTCCCTAGACTCTCCCGTGCTCTCCAAGGCTACTTTGATTGAGTTCATTTTTACTGGGACTCTGGTTTGGGCTGATGGAGGAGAGTTTTATGGTGATTATGGACCCATGGAGGGCAGAGGGGGATCATATTGTCTCTGGTCCCCTCAGTTTCCCACTCCCTCCCTCCACAGTGGAGAGAGGGCAAGAGGAAGCTGTGATTTACTCTCACAAAGGTGTCCTTCACATGCAGAGGTGGGATGGCACTGTGTGGGCTTCCCAGGTGACAATGCGTGCACAAAGTAGGGGACACAGATCATCCCAAAGAAATGGAAAGCCAGACATTCATGTCTGCACACAGCTGTTCACCATGAGATGATGTTAGCACAAGACCAGAAACAACCCATAAGTCCAACACTAAAAAATTGTTTAGAGCTTGTCCACGTAATAGAAATTTATGAAACTATTCAAAATAAGGTTTTTGAAGGCTTAATGGCACGGATAATGAGTATTTTATACTGTTTATTTAAAAAATTATTTTATAAAATTTAGTTGAAATTTCGAAATACATAATCAACCCCAGGTTCAGAGAACTTGTGAGACATGCCAGACGACTTCTGGGGAGGATCTGAGGAAGCAGGTGACCCCACAGAGAAGGCAGGGCAACAGAAACTCTGTCGTGGCTGTTATCACAACTCAATTTTTACCTCTAGGTTGCTGTATCCTTGGAAACACAACTCCCTATAGACAGGCCATTGTAAAATTGAGTAATATTTTGATCTTCACCCCACTTTCTTCAAAGCTCTTCCTGTTTTGTGTCCAGTCAATTCCCAATGTCTTTCAAGACTGAATTCCCTCTCTAGCTCTCAGGCAGACTTAAGCATGCCCTCTACTGTGCCTCCCCAAGATTTGTTCCTATTTCTTTTACAGCAATTATTCCATTTTGTCACAATTGTTTATTTTTGTGCATCTCCACTCCAAGACTGAAACCCATAGGGGGCAGAGTTCATCTACTTCTGTATCCCCAGCGTCCTACACTAGGTCTGGCGTACACTAAATACTTGTAGGATAAATGAGTTAAACAAATGACCTGTCTGGCGTGCTCCTTCCCTCCAGCCCCTCTCCAAAGGATCCCGGTGCCCCTGATGAACTTACTATGCCCAGAGCGTCTCGTGCTAATTATTCTACAAGCCATCCATTCATTTATTCACATCACATACATTTACTGAGAACCTAATCTGTATATGGGTCGTTCTGGGATCTAACAGCCAAAAGGACAGTCCTTGCTCTCAGAGAGCTTGTGTTCTTACAAAGCATAAACAGACAAGTCCAAAATGGTGAGACAGATGCTAAGTAGGAGGAAGTTGTGGGATCGTGGTACAGGAGCACCTTCCAAGAGGAGGCAGCATCTAGACTAACCCTGAAGGCGCAGTAGTACTAAGCCAGCTAAAGGGTCTGTATTCTTGGCAGAGGGCAGAGCAAAGGCAGCCCAGGCTGAGTGTACGGGGCAGAGCTGTAGAGGCAGGCGAGGCCACGATGAGCCTACAGGTTGTGGTAGATGTCTGACTTCACCCTGGCAATAAGACACCCCTGAACTTCATCCGAGGTGTGTGCTGGTCGGATTTACAAGAGCAGTGCGCCTGCTGTGAGACAGGATGGAAGAGGGGGAATAGGGAACCTGTTTTCCTCTACTCCGCGCTGACTACTCACATCAAACACTTCTGTGACCAGATATGCAGCTAATTTCCTCACACCAAGCAATGCCGACACCAGCTGAGCGTCCTCTGGTCTATCTCAGTTCTGACATCATCTACCTGGAGACAGCACCAGATCCTAAGGCTAAAGACTCAGTCCCACAAGACTGCCCCCCGCCCCCCATTCTCCCATTAAGATGCCAGTCACAAGTCCAGGTTGGCACCAGCGCTTCTCATCCACCGGCTATAAACGCGAGGCTCCCACAACGCCCTCCTCGGGTTTAATCAATTTGCCAGAGCAGCTCACAGAACTCAGGAAAAGCCTACTTACCGTTTCTGCTTTGTTACAGGGTAACAGAGGGTATGACTGAAGAGCAGATGAAGAGGCACACAGGGTGAGGTCTGCAAGGGTCCCAGGCACAAGCGCAACTGTCTCTGTGGAGTTTGGGGCACGCTATCTTCCTGACACGTGCCTTGCTCCTGGACACATTCCCGTTCACCAACCCACCTCTCCAAACTTTGTCCTTTTGGGCTTTTAATGGAGGCCCCGTCACACAGGCGCAATTGATTAAACCTGTGGTCACTGTGATCCAACCTTCAGCCCCTCTCCCCACCCTGGGCTGAAAGTCCCAACCTCCAGTCACATTGTCGGTTCACATGGCAACCAGCCCCCATCCTGCGGGTTATCTAGGCGCTTTCCAAAAATCACGTCATTAACATAAACTCAGGTGTGGTTGAAAGAGGCTGGTTAGGAATAACAAGAGTCTCTTTACATCTTTGTCTGTCTTATCACTTACGAAATTCCAAAGAGTTTAAGAGCTGCATGCCAGGAACCTAGGAACCTGGATGAAAATATGTATTTCTTATTATATCACAGAGGGCAAGAGTGATGGCAGAGTTGTGATAAATTGGTTGAGGCATGATGGGGGGGGGGCAATCAAGGATTCATCCAAGGTTTCTGGCTTTGACAACTGGGGACATGGTTGCATCACCACCTGAGAAAGTGATTTGTGGGTGAGGAAGAGACAATCAATTCAATATGAAAAGTGCTGAATGTAAGATGCTTCTGAGACATCCAGGTGAGAGATACGATGTTCATTTAACTAGTCTGGAATCAGGAAACCAGTTCTGAATTTGGGCCGGAGCTGGAACCTGGGCATCTTTAACGCACAGGCAGTAATCAGTCCCAGGCTTCCCTGAGCTCCTCCAGGCAGAGGACCCAGGCCGGAACCCTGGGGTATGGAACGGTTATGGGGGGGGGACGTCAGAGGAGGAGGGACCAGTTAGTTACCAGATGTCGTGCCCAGACACACCCTGCAGTGTTCTCAGCACAGGCACAACCACATACAAAGAGAACGTGTGAACACACATTTCACAGGAAAGACAAACTTGTGCACATATAAGCAAAGGCTGGGGGAAAAAGCCAGCATCCTTTTGGGCACACAGGAGTGTCTCTGACTTATGAACACCTCCACAGACAGGAGTGGGCAACGATGAAGTGACACTGGTGACACCGAGCCTTTGCACACTCTATTTTCTGTGCATAGAATGCCTTATTTTTCTCTCTTGTTTTTCGGTCTCTTTCTCATCCTTCAAGTCCAGCTTAGATTTCATTCCCTAACTGGAAGCTTTCCATGACCTACAACACCTTGTGATTCCCAAGGTGATGGTCTCTTTACTTGTCTGTCCCTCCCATAGATTCTAAGCAGGCACCAGGACCTTTTGCTTAGCACACTGGTTAGCATTTGGTTAAGTATTAACATAAGCAAACAGGTAACTTGAATTCTTCAGCCTTTCCTCAAAAGGTCTGGTGCGGTCCCACAGTTTACCAAATAAGCCACAATTATTTATTTGCATTTAAAACTTCATTTGGTAAACGACCCCTGTAACCTTAACTCTAGCCACACCTCTGCATCCTCAGCTCCCACCACTCTTGAGTAGCCAGGGTTTCCATACACCGCTGCCCTTTCAATCACCTTTATCAGAAACCAGGCAGCATCCTAGACTCGTCCCATCCCTCACCATCCAGGTGTCAACCAGACTCCAAGTCCCCCTGAATCCAAGTCTCCGTCACCATCCCCACGGCCCCTGCCTTAGTCTGGGCGCTCATCGCCTCTCAACAATCACAGCGACTCTCTGTCTCCCTGCCTTCTGTTTTTCTCCCTTTCCCTCCTTCCTCTATACCAGGGCTTTCCCCCACAACTTCCAGGATAAAAATCCAACCTCCACAGGCTGACAGCCTTACGGTCTGGCTCCTACATACGTCTCCTTGGATTCTGAACAGGTTCAGCTTTTTAACATCTATTTCCTCTGTCCCGATCACCCTTTCCTGATTTCCTGGTTTAAAACCGAAAAACACCAGCTCGGATATCACGTCCTAGGTAGACTCTCTCTGACAGAGCTGGTCAATCCTTATATATTCCTGTTATGTTGCATTTTTGCTTTATTAATTTCATCGGGCCGCTAAACTGTGAAGCAGAGGGTGGCACGTGAAAAAAAATCCAGACCTGGATTCATATCCTGTTTCATCACTTACTAATTGTGTCGCCTCAAGCAACGTACTCAACTCCTCTGAACCCTAGCTCCTTTCGCAATATAATTAAAACTGCCCCCAGACATAGACAGAGCTCAAAAAATGTGAGACCCAGCACTGACTTTCTGTTTTCCAACTGCTTATTCACTTTTCTGTTTTCCCTACCAAAATGGAGGGAAACAACCTACAGATCTTAATCCTACCTCCCTGGACCACACGGCAAACAGCTCTGTCCTATGATCCAGGCGCTTTAAAACACTGACCACACCCTTCACTCTTTCGGTTCAGGTTAAGTACCCAAGTCTCTCAATTATTCTCCCTCCGTGGATTCTCATCTTCATTTCCTGTGGAAACCACGTGACCCATCAAGAAATGGTTCACAGTACTGTCAGTGGACACCTTTCCAGGTTGAAAATCAAAGGAAAAAATTTGGTAAAGCACAGTTATCCTCACCACAGAGAAGGCTTGTCTTTCCACCAGCGCACACTCATGGGACTCAGGGCAGAGGTCTGTATCCACTCCTTCCCTTCTCTCCCACCCCTCGCCCTTCACTAGCACACCTCCAGGTACTTCAAACTGCACAAAGCAACTCTTTGTACTGCCATCCATTTAAGATGCTATGGAGGGAACGTGGTAAAAATCACTTTGGGGGGAGATAGTTTGCTCTGAATGTAGGCAAAAGAGCGGGGAGCAAGTGCCCCTGTACCACCTGGTCTCAGGTCAGAAGCAGCTAAAGCAGCTCGGGCTGTGGGTGCGACTACTGAAGACGATTGAGGCCACACACACAACCAACTTCCACCAGGGTACTCACTTCCTGGTTTCCGTGTGAGCTCCAGAACTGTCTTCTCCCTTCCACCCAGAGGTAAACTCACATAATATGGAATTCATTTACAAAAGGTAGGCTATGTTTATTTACAGTCACAAGCAGTTGTCTGACTCAGTGTGACTCAAACCACAGAGAAACCATTTCTCCTTCACTCCACCCTGAGTCCCAGGGTTGGCTGGGGCCCAGCCTGGTAGGAGGGCTGCTTGCGGACCATTCACAGGTTCACAAGTTTCTCATTGAGGGCAATTTGTGACTGCGTGAGATTGGCCAGGTAGGTCACCATCAGCAGGTCCTGGAAGAGAAGGAATCCAGGATGAGTGAGGGGCTGGGTAAAGAGTGAGCAGAGAGGCTGGTCTTGGCCAGCTGTACGATGGACACTGGGTGAGGGCAGTCCTGGGGAAACAAGAGCTGGGAGAGGCTGAGCAAGAGTGGAGGTGGAAGGCAGGAAAGAAATGCCTGAGAACACCTTCTCATCTCCACTCATACACCTGAGCCACGGGAAGCAAGGAAACAGCAGGAGGGGAACCTCCGAGCACCTGTGCTCTTCCCCCGAGCCGGGACTGCAAGGGGGCCAAAGGCGGAGCCCTGTCTCCTCTATCCCCTCCAGGTCACCTTTCCCAACCCCCTCCACCGGTGTACGGCTGAGGTGGGGGAAGGCACAGGCTCCCAGAAACCCAGGGATGGCACTCACGTTGATGTTGCTGTTGAGCATGGTCTCGAAGTCCTCAGGAACTATTTTGGGTACTTGGTTAACCAGACTCATCAAGAAGCGGCCCACGGTATTGTCAGCTGACACCTTTCCAGACTGAGCACCGAAGAGCCAACGAGGAACAGTTAATTCTCACCACCGAGACCATCACTTCACCAGCACATCCCCAGCCATCTCAGAGTGGAGATCACGCCCTCCCCCTTCCTTCCCCTCCGCTGCTCACCAGCACGCCCTCCGCGTACTGCAACACCGTGCTGAGGGCATCCTGGATGCGGGCCGATGCCCCTCCCACTTGCTGCAAGTCACTGGAGAGGCCGATTACCCGGTTGGGGCTAAAACAGGTCTTCATGATCAGGTCAACTGTGGGAGTGGGTTGCGGGTAGAAGTGACACGGAGAATTCAGTCATCCCATCAGGAAAGAGATCTCTAACCACCTCCCTTTGGACTGAGTCAGCTTCCCCAAACCCCCCTGCCCTGCCCTTATTAGCTTTTCTTTCTCCGGAAAGAGTTCAACTCCTACACCCAGTATGCTAATCACTGGTGCTGGTCTCATATGAATGGCCGTGTAGCCTCTGGTGCTGATGACTTCCCACCTCTAACAATTTCGCAAATAATTCCTTGAGTCCCATTTCTACAGAAGAATGACTTCTAGTCGTCACAAACCTTACATCAACCGTTCCTCTTAACACACCCAAGGCCCTCCATCCTTGTTACAGAACAGAAACCCCCTCCCCTGAAAAATGCCCAAGATCTAGAAAGCGGGTATGGGCAAGTCACTCACCTCCAATGCGTTCAGTGTCATAATATGCGTATTTCACCGTCAGAGGGGTGAACATCACCCCCATGGTCCTCCCAGGAACACCCATTAAAGTGCTGGGGAGAGAAAAGCCAAGGTTAAGAGATGGACCTGGGAGGGGGTTTCATGTCTAGTTCAGGCTGGGAAAGCAGTCATACCAAGAGTGTGGCTTCCACGGTTCTGAAAGCAGAAAGCTGGGCCACTTGAAGCCCAGAGGGCTAAAGGGAACAAGTCACTTTCTTCCCTTAGCTCATTCCACACACCAAACCCTTGGCCTGAGAGAAGGGACTCAGCTTTTGGACTGGGCCTGGACCCTTTATAGAGAATTACTTCACACACTGAAATCTCAGTGTTGAGGACAGGACACTGGATTTCCCTGTGGAACTAGCTGCCTAGACGTCCTTCCTCACAGAAAGAAGTGACAGGACAGGTCTTCTCTGGGACCGAGTTCCTCATCAGTACTGAAAAAAAAAAAAAGTCGACTCCGGCCCATCAAGGTCAGACTGGGTGCTGTAAGTAATCTTAGCAAAGGTGACTGCCTTTACTGTGTCAACTCTACCTTCACTGCATCTTGAGGAGTCTGAAATACCTGGAAAGGCTAAGGAATCAGGCAACAGCTAGAGGTTCGTGGTGACCAACTGGCCCATGAGGACTTGACATCCACCATCTTTGTCCTACCACATAATAGGTAACTGGTCACTTCAGTGTCAGACACAAAAATGGCACAAAGTTAAAGTAAGAGATGTGCTAACAAAGGGCTTCATTCTAAGCAGAAAATATAATCCTTCCAACGCCTACAGCCGCCCCTTCTTCGGCATGCCTCTAGAGCCTTTCCCGATATCTCCCATCAACCAGCACTCTAGCTGCTTTATGTGCCAACAGGGTAATGTCACTGTCATCCAAACTGTACACTACCCCCGGTTAACAGACATGCTCCAAACGAGGACAGCCATTCTGTAATCCGTACCGCCCTGTGTCCTACGCACAGCTTTAGTGATAACGACAAACTGAAGGGCAACTCAGAAAATCAGTGAATGTGGAGAAGAAATCATGGCCAGAACACTGTGTGAGGATCGGCTGTAGGAGCTGTGTAACAGTTAACTTCTGGAAAAGATGACAGGAAAAACGAGCTTGCTCAAATACCTAAAGGGCTGCCCTTTGAAGTTGGTTATGAGCCATGAGCAGAAATCTGGGTAGGCAAGGATCAGTGAGTGGAAACTTCAGGGACAGAGTTTGTTTCAGAATAAAATCTCTCCAGTGATAACTCCTGAAAGTGAGGAAGGGGCTTCCTTAGGCAGCGAGCTGCACACTGAAGGATGACACCTGCGGCGGGTGGAGGCAAGGGGTGGCACCCAGGCACAGTATGAACGAGGTAGCTTTTCATGCCCTTGTTGCCCAAGACTCTGGTCACCTGACGTAGGCCTTAATGCTCATGCGGCCGTTCTGCAGGCTCGTGTCCACTGTGAGGTGAATGGGGTTGGGGGCTTCCCGGCTGTAGTACTCATGGATCAGCACGGAGTGCTCTGTGATGTCATGGCCCGTAGCATACCTGGAAAATGAAACACAGTTGTGGACTCATGTCTACGTGCGACATCAATACCGAACAGGATGGTGGCATGGGTGTCTCTAGGTACCCAACACCCCTAGTCGGGGTGTAGTTATACCCCCCCCAGGGACAACACATGCCAAAAAAATACACACACTGAAAACTGTATCACATCAAATAAGGGCTGCCTTAGAGCTCTTGAAAATTCTAAGTCACCAGCAAGGCAAAAAAGACTTGCTCAGTAAAAGCTGCAGTCCAAAATAAGTATTCTTGGCCTCACAGGATCAGAACCGCCAGCAAAACACACTGAACTCGTAGCTCCTTGAGATAATACACTTTCAATACTCTGTCTCCAAAAGAGGGTGTACGATACCTAGTCAGGTGACAAAAGATGTTGGCACTCGACCACTGAGACTTTCCATCCCCTCGTCCCAACTTACCAGCCCAGGATGAGCTCATTTGGAGAGACTTTCTTGTGCAATTCATACATGTTCTTAGCAAATTCCATGTCAACAGCCACCTGAGAAGGAAGGCAGGAACGGAAGCTAAGAAGCCAAGAGTCCACAGCAAATGGATAAACAGGACAAGGGGCCACTCCCAACAGACAGAAGAGGCCCGGGAAATGTGTACAAATGGAACGAAGCCCTTTAACTGCAGCTCTAGTTATGAGCACAACACACTGTGGTGCAGGAGGGGCCTCACAAAGAGTCCAGCAAATGAGTAGCTACAGACCGCACGGGGGTCTCAAATTCCCACTCACCTCATCTTCTGACTCATTGTGCGGCACTGAAAAGCAGTTGGTGACTTCCACTGAGTGCTTGTCGACGGTTCCTGTGAGAGAGTATTGTCCATGTGTTATAAAACCTTGGGCTCCCAACTGTCCCAAATGCTTTCAAGAGGTCTCCTCAAAGTCAGGGAAACAAAAACCCAAACTGGGCTCAGAAGCTCCAAGTTCAGCCATGAGCACCAATGGAACCAGGATTTTCCAGAGAAATGAAACTCTGGAGCAATCTCCAACTCTCTTCCTTAACTGTCAGCAAACAGGGTCTGTTCTTACTTCGCAAGGTCTCCTTTTGCCTGTCTGTCACTTCCTGCTACCAGCCCTACTCCAGATCTTCACTCTGTGACCTTCATTTTTCAGCCTCCAGACTTTCTCCTTAATATAATTTCATCTGCAGAGCTCCCTGTTAGATTCTAATCATGTCTACAGAGACCACTCATATAGTAGCCTATCCTGAGAGCTCAATCTTAGGGAGCTTCCCCTGTACCTCCCTTCAGCCATGGTCCCACAGTCATAACCTTAACCCTACCATCAACCAGAAACCTTCTCCCTGTGAACCTTAAACATCATACCACAAACTTGTAATCTTCTAGTTCTGATGATACTTTTACTCCAGCTACATTTGTTTCTTGTCCTCACTAAAACTGCTGGCCCCTTGACCTCTCCATTTTTTTTCTCATCTACTGGCCTGCCCACCCAGGCTTCAAGTGCTTCCCTTTCCACCACAGACCACAATGTTGCCTATACCCATCAGTCTGTTTAATTCCACTTCTCTATGGTTTCTGCCCCCTTAGCTGAAACTATGCTTCCAAACCAAATGGATAAATACTTCTTTTTTTTAATTTAAGTAGTTGATTTACAATGTTACATGTGTACAGAAAAGTGATTCAGTTATGTATGTATACACATACACACAGACATATACATTCTTTTTCAGATCCTTTTCCATTTTGTTATTACAAGATATTGAGGACTTCCCTGCTGGCACAGTGGTTAAGAATCTGCCTGCCAATGCAGGGGACATGGGTTCGAGCCCTGGTCCAGGAAGATCCCACATGCCGTGGAGCAACTAAGCCCGTGTGCCACAACTAGTGAGCCTGCGCTCTAGAGCCCAAGAGACACAGCTACTGAAGCCCTCGCGTCTAGAGCCAGTGCTCCGTAACAAGAGAAGCCACTGCAATGAGAAGCCCACACACCGCAACAAAGAGTAGCCCCCGCTCGCCACAACCAGAGAAAGCCCGCGTGCAGCAACGAAGACCCGATGCAGCCATAAATAAACAAATAAAAAAAAAAAAAAAAAAAAAGATATTGAGTACAGTTCCCTGTGCTATACAGCAAGCCCTTGTTCTTCATTTTATATACAGGAGTGTGGATACATACTCTTCATCCTATTTGACCTCTTGTCAACAGACTTGACCACTTCGAGCATCTGAAATAATTAAGTCTTCTATATTTGCATGCCACCATAACACCCTCGTACTAGAGCATTTATCACATTATATTCTAATTATTTGCCTATGAGAGTATATCTTCATCTTGAATTTAAGGTTAAGAGTAGATAGAGCTTGTCTGATCAAACTTTGAATTCTAAGTACCTGATTGTTTTATGGTACATAAAAGGCACCACTGATTTCATTTAACCAAATGGAATGTCTCGTGAATTGATTTCTAACTGCAAACGTCTAAGTTCCTAGCAAGCAGAACCTATGCTTCATTCTTCAGTAAGCAATGCCCCTGTAACACCTAGCCTTGTACCATGACTCCATTCTGAAAGAGGATCTGAAAAATCTAGACTACAGTTGTTCTAACTAGGGTCACTAATATTTGGGGGTGGAAAATTGTTTATTTCGTTAAACAGCTCTAGTGAGTTTGGAAAATTTGACAGTGCAGCTGAAAGAGCAAGCTGGTATTTATCGAGTGCCAAGTCAGTGACGCAAGAACCATTTACTACAGAAGCTCAAAGCAGGGCAGTCACAGAATGATGGCATACTTTGGAAGGTTAAGAACAGGGGTGAGGGTGGGGATATGGGATGAAGGACTGAGAGTGAAAACTTTTCCTGGGAACCTGGAAGATGAGTGAAACTTAAAGGATAAAATAAGGGAGAACAGGCAAAGAGAATACAAAGGCTTGATCTGAGCCAACTATGGCAATGCTTGAAAGATAATGGATCAACTGAAGTTTCTGTAAAATGCTACACCCTCAAAGATAAAGAGGGAGACAATGTGTGTCTGTGTCAGGAGGGTGCCTGATGTGGTGGAAGATGGCAACCAACAGCTGTTTTGTACCTAGTCTGTGCCAGCACAGTTAAGACGCCTTCTGTGATAATTTAGTGCTCACAGACTAAATCTAAAGTAGGCCCTGAAGGAAAAAGACTTAGCTAATGTGTGCTGGAGTCTGCCGACAACTATCATCCTCTTCACAATACACCAATTGTCTTCTACGATGGAAACTATTACACGTTCAAGGGTAATAAAAAGAAACACGTGACTAAATTGGATTCACAAAAGTGTCCAAATTCTGTGACCAAGATGGAGTGCAAATTAAACTGATGGGACCAGCAGTCCCCAGAGAAAGGGATATATTGTCAGAAATCCCTCTTTACGGCTTCTCAGTTTTACTGTACCATGAAATATCAATTTCCCAAATTTGGAACATGGGCAGGGAAAAGGTTATTTCTCCATGGGCACGTTAATACAAATAATAGATGATACAATTGTCTGTGTCCAAATGGAGAATCAGAGACTGCACTGGGGGAACGGGGTCCATATCTCACTGGGGACTAATATTAGGGAGACTGAGAAACAGAGGCTCAGGCTTAGACGTTTAGGAAAGCAGAACATTATTGAAACTCTAAATGGGTTCCTGCCAAACCGGTCTACTTGGTGAGAGGGATATCTTTTTACAGGTGTCCCCACTCCAATGCCAAGTGGTTAGGAAAAACTTCTCTTTTAACACCTGGAAAATAAAGACATTTACCAGTAGATAAGGGGGGAAAACGTGGTCACTGGGCTTAGGGAGTCAAAGGTTTTTGACGTCCTAGTCAGAGTTTGAATTCATTTTTCGTAGACTGGAACTAGTTATACTTGAACGTGAAATACTACTGGGAAGATTAAAGATAAAATGTAAATCACTTGGCACACACTATTTATTCAATAAATAACTACAATGGGGGTGGGAAGTGAGGGGAACAAGATAAACGGGAGGTGGGAAGTAGAAGAGAACATCAATTTTCTCTGACCACTCACCCAGCAGGGTCCCGATGACTCGGGCAGCGCCCTCGTTGCGTCGCTCGTAGCTGTCCACGATGGAGGCCAAAATGACCGGGTGCAGCCGGACCACGCGACCGCCAGGGAAGGGGCCTGGGAGAGCCGGACCAGGCAGCGACTGTGCCGGGGCCTGCGCTGGGGCTGGCGCTGAGGCCGGGGTCTGGCCCGGAGCCGCGGTCGTAGCCGCTGCTGCCGCCGGGTCTGAGGATGAGGCTGGAGCCGGCGTTGCAGCTGGAACCGGCGCTGGAGCCGGCGCTGAGACTGAGGCTGGGGCTGGAGCCGGGGCCGGGTCTGAGGCCGCAGCCGGGGTTTCGGTTGGGGCGGCGGGAGGCGTGCTCGGCGGTACCGCCGGTGTGGCCATCTTGTCGAGAAGGAAGGAGCTAGGCGCGGAAGGGAGTGAGTTGACAAAGATTAGGAGCACTATACGCTGAACCTGCACCACGTGAACTAGATCTTTGTGCTTATTGGTTTCTGATGATGCTACTCACGGCTACAATTTTCTGCACTGAGTTTGTGCTCTTTGATTTCGGTCCGATGCGCACTCAGTGAGAAACGAGCTAAGTAGTTCCGAGTAAACTTGGAACCTCACTGAGAGGAGAGAAACAGCTGCCACCAGATGGAGCCAGAGAGCGGCGCAAGGGTCTCAACTGGTACTTCAATGGGATAATCGACATCAAGGTACCTTTTAAAGGACTTTGTTCTTGACAGCATCCTAAGGTGTCAACGCAGTGAGTCATTCATTCAACAATTTGAATATGTGCCAGATGCTCTTTTGGAGCTTTGGGATATATCAGTGAACAAAACAAAGATCACTGTCCTTGAAAAGTATACATTCTACTGGAGAGAGACAAATAAGTACATCATAGAATGTATTAGGTGATAAGTGCTATGAAAAAGGAAAAATTAGCTGAAAATAAGGAGGAAATCAGGAGTCGTGAGGAGTTAGAGCAGGTCAAAATGGGAATGTGAGATTTGAGTGGATTTAAAGGAGACGAGGGGTATGACCATTATTGGGGGGAAGAGCCTCCAGGTAGAGGGAACAGAGTGCAAAGGCCTTAAGGCAGGAGCAGGCCTGGTGCGTTTGAGGCTATTTCATGGCTGGAGTGTTAGGATCAAGGCGGGGAGTAGCAGGACATGGACCTCTCCATAGGGCTTGGGGAGCAGATCATTAAGGACTTCCCAGGCCATGTAAGGACTTTGAGTATTAGTCTGAGTCAGATGGTGTTTTGAGCCGGGAGGGTCATGCTCTGTCTTAGTTTTAAAAGAATCACACTGGCTGCTTTGAGAAGAATAGAAAGGGGGAGTGGTTACTGGGCAGAGCGAGGTGAGAGAGAAAGAGCAGAGAGACACGTTAGATTACCAGGTAATCTAAATGAGAAATGAGGGTGGCTGGGACCAGGACAGCAGCAGTGGAAGCAATGAGAAGTAGGGAAATGATGGACATATTTTGAGGGTAGAGGCAATAGGACTTTCTGAGAAACTGTATGTGAGGTGTGAGAGGAGTCAAGGATGACTCCAATTTTTTGTGTTGAGCGACTAGTATGAAGAGGCTGTTGTCAATTGAGATGGTGAAACCTACAAGTGGAGCAGGTTTTGGGGAAAAGATCCCAAGCTCATTTGGGGATGTGTCACCCTTGAGATGTCGATTAGACATGCAAGCAGAAGTGTGGAGTGATCTGGTGGAGATACTAGTCTGTACTATGGGAGAGGATTAAATGAGGTGATGCTCTGTAAAGTTCTTAGCATATGCCAGAAGTACATTAGTTATTAGTATTACAAGGTTGCTATGCTCATTGCTATGTGTGGAAGGAGCTCCGACCCTAACTTCCTGTGTAACTTTGGGCAATCTATAGGTTGGTTTGTTTGTTTTTCCTGAGCCTCAGTTTCCTTCTTGGTGTGGTGAGGATGATAACATCTGCCCGTCAGGAACTTGTCCACTCCCTTGGCTGGGTCAAGTGCCAGCATCCAGCCGGCAAGGTGGACGGGTGAAGTTGGATTACGTAGCCCTGACTCTCATGCCCAAGAGCTGCTTTCTCCTTGGATCTACCTTTTCTAGTTAGAATTCACATGATCCTGCTCCCCTGTCAGTACTCTGGGTGGGCACGCATTCTTTCTTCTCATTCCTCCAAACTCAGGTAAACAGCGTATCCAGAAAGGATTGAAAAGCGAGCCTTGAATTTGATGACTTGGATCTTTACCAACCCTGGTAGAGCCGTGCCAGTGGAACTGCAGGGAGGGGGTGGGCATGGAAACCAGAATTTGGGAGTGAGAGAATGATCAGGTTGACTCATGGTAGTGAGTACTGGCTACTCTCTCAAGGAAACTGCCTGGGAAGGAAAGGAGACATTTAAGGCAGTAGCAGGGGGAACAGTAGGATTGAGATGGGGACAATTTAGGCTGACTCAGAGTCAGGAGCTGGTTCATCTTTAGCACCTGGCTTGATCTTTACCAGGAACAGGCTCCTGTGACTTCGCCGTCCTCCAGTTTCCCTTTCCTTTCTCCTCTCTCTCTGTCCTCACCATCTCACATGGGGACACTTCACATGAACACTCAGACATTCACACACACGGTGACTTTTGCATGTATACGTATTCTTACAAACACACGTGCCGTTGCACACTGACACGCCTTCCCCACACAAAAATACACAAGCGTCCGTAGCACACTCCCGTGAGCACATGGGGAAATAAGCATTCACTCACACCCCACGGACCCCCCCCACACACAGAACATACCCTCACACACTCGTACAGACGGGCACGTGCACATCACACATGCATACACACCCTCATACACACGAGCAGCGGTCCCTCCCCATGCCCCTAGAAGTACAACTTTCAGAGAGATACAAGTTCTGGGGCACAGAAGATGAAACCAAAGGGCAGAGGCCGAGGTCTGTCTCTTTTTATTCCCATCTCACCCCTAACACCTCACTTGTATAGTGTACATTATGGAGAAATGTACCGAGAGCATGTGCACGGCCTAGAGGAGCGGCAAGAAGGGGGCATCAGGGCGGCTACCACCAGCTGCTCCTGGTGGCCGCGCCCAGCTCAGGGAGCCCAGCGTCATCCGCCTGTCTGCCCCAGCCCACTGTGACTCTGTCACAGTGGAGGCTCTATTAGATCCAGGGGGAAAGTCCTCCCAGGTCCCACCCATAGTGGTGCTACAGGGGTCGGCTGGCATGGGAAAGACAACACTGGCCAGAAAATGGTGCTGGACTGGACCACTGGCACCCTGTATCTGGGCCAGTTGGATGATGTCTTTTATGTGAGCTGCAGAGAAGTGGTCCAGCTCCTCTTCTGGCGTTGTGGGGAAAATCAAGCGCCCGTCACAGAGACTCTGAGGCAGCTGGAGTGGCTCCTGTTCATCCTGGATGACTGTGATGAGCTGCAGAGGGGCCCTTTGCAGAGAGGTTGAAGAGGCCGAGGTCCAGTCCCACGGAGGATGTGCTGCACCTTCTGTTGAGGAGGAACGCTAATGCTCCCAGGTCTGCCCTTCTCGTCACCACCTGGGTGCTGGCTTTGTGAAATCTGGAGTCCTTGCTGAGAGAACCACCCCATGTCCACATCCTCAGAGAAGCCTGAGAGGAGGAGGTATTTCAACTCCTACTTCACAGATAAGGAGCAAGCCAGAAATGCCCTTGACATTGTACAAAGAAATGATGTTCTCTAACAAAGGCATTTGCTGCGTGGTCTGCTCCTGGCTGAAGGGGCAGAGAGAGCGAGGCAGAGAGGTCTTGGAGATGCCCGGTAATTGTACTGACATCTTCATGGCCTACGTCTCCACCTTTCTGCTCCACAGTGCCCCTGGGGTCTGCTCTGAGCTTACCCGGGACAAGGTCCTGAGGGGCTGTGCCCCTTGGCAGCTGAGGGCATCGTGTTTGAAGAAGGTGACGTCAGGAAGCACAGTTTAGATGGGCTCAGCCTTGCTGCTTTCGTGAGCAGCAACAGCTACCAAGAGGGATTTGACATCAAGAAGTACAGCTTTTACCGCATTAGCTTATAGGAATTTTTTCATGCCATGTCCTACCTGGTGGAAGAGGACCGGAGCCAGCTGGCGGGGGGGGAGAGTGCTGCAGAGAAGTGAATAGGCTGCTAGATGAAAAGAAGCAGACAGGGCGTGAGGCGATGGCCCTCAGTATGCAGTTTTTATTGGACATATCGAAAAAAGAGGGCTCCTCGAACTGGGAGCTAAAGTTCTGCCTCAAAATTTCTCCCTCGATAAAGCAGGATCTGAAGTGCCTCAAAGAACGAGTGGATTCTATAAAGCATTTCAGGACTTGGGATTTGGAATTCTCCCTGTACGAATGTAAAGTAAAGGGTTTGATAAAGGGTGTTCAGATGAGTGATGTATCGTTTAAGATGGAACATTTTCAGTGAAAAGAAATTCCATAGAAGGAACTCATTTTCTGTCAAAACCAGCTTGAGTAATGGACAGTGATGAAATAAAATTTATACTTTACGGCAGGACGAGAAAATTTAAACCTAAAATTCTCTCTGCCCGTTTGGACCTCCTCCCTCCCTCCCTGACGTGTGGTGTGAATCTGCATTACATGTTAACCAGAGCTCCTCAACTGCCTGCCCAACTGTCAAGATCATTTCTTTCCCTTTCTTCTGATGCTAGCAATGTAACTTCTTAAAAGATTCGCTTTCTTTCCCAACTCTGTATGTGGGTCATGGTGGCTTACCGCTCGCTTTGTACATGCTTACCTGAACTACTTATCTTTGGTGAACTTTATGTAGAATATCAGTATGTCATTTTGACGTACGATCCTTTGTCTCAAACATCTATGACTGTGCCTTCGACCTCTAACAGTTGGAACAGTTCTCAGAGCTTCTGGGAGCCTGTCTCGTGGGTTATAAGCTTCAGTTTGGCTTAACTTGATTGTCAATTTTCATTGACAACAGAAAGGAGAAAAAAAGTCCAATTGTGGGCAAAAGTAATAGAGCAGGGATCCAAAAGTCAACGTCTAATGGAAAAGGCAGAGGGACAGAGGAACTAGAGACAAGGAGGTTAGGAGCAACAGGACGTGGGGCAGAGAAGTGGGGACAGTAGAGATGAAGGGTCAGGGGAATGGTGGGGTGGAGGGACAGGAGGATGGGGGAAGACAGAGAGTAGGAAGGAATGGAGAGATGTGAGATTAGACTAATGCATACTGGAAGGGGTATAAGGACAGAAAAGCAAAAAGAAAGACATTAGATAATAGGGGATCAGAAGACTTGGAACATAGGACATGGGGAAAGGCCGTGTGGAATGAGCCCTTAGGAACAACCACTTTTGCCACCAATGGCTCAAATTCACTTATTTAGCACCCATCCCCCCACTCCAGGCTGTTTCGATAGTGCAGAGTCTTATTTCAGTAGCTCCTCTTATATGTTAATGTCAGTGACCAAGCATGTGATTCTGACATTTGACTCTTTCCTGTGGAATAAACTCCCTGATATAATAAAATGTGAACTGTGCTCATTCCACAATATTGGAAAATGTGAAGCGTATCAGTGCTAACATCTAAAACAAGTATTGGGCTTCCCTCGTGGCGCAGTGGTTAGGAATCCGCCTGCCAGTGCAGGGGACACGGGTTTGATCCCTGGTCCGGGAAGATCCCACATGCCGTGGAGCAACAAGGCCCGTGCGCCACAACTACTGAGCCTGTGCTCTAGAGCTCGTGAGCCACAACTACTGAAGCCTGCGCGCCTAGAGCCGGTGCTCCAAAACAAGAGAGGCCACCGCAATGAGAGGCCCGTACACCACAAAGAAGAGTAGCCCCTGCTCGCTGCAACTAGAGAAAGCCCACGTGCAGCAATGAAGACCCAACGCAGCCAAAAATAAATAAATAAATAAAAGAAGTATTGTACTGTGGTATAATGGAATGTCCCTTTGACTCTGTATTTGTGACTTATTGCTGCTTAAACAGTAGCTTTCTAGAAACTCCTCAATTTTCCATGTTGGGAATGAACCATGGCTTGTCACAGACCTCTAGTCCTGGAAGCTCTACTGTGATCCGATTTAGCTCCATGCTAATAACATGTCATGACTGTCCCCAGAGGTGCCGTTAACTGACTTTTCTTTCTGGAAATGTCAGTCAGTTCTAAGTGCTAACTCATAATCCCTTTTTTCTGCTTTGGTTCCCTCTGTAGAGAAAAGAAGAAAAAGGGAATTCTAGATGTAGGTGTGGTCAGTTCCCAGCCCTCATTTTACAGATGAGGAAATTGAAGGTCAGTCAGGAGCCCCATCAGTTTTTGGGGTTCCTCAGGGAGCTCTCTTAGCTCCCACACCTCAGCCCACTGTGTAGAGGTCCTCAAGGACTGTGCAGGCACCGCAAACCTACCCCCACCCAGCAGTTGCTGCGGAAGGCTGATGCTGCCTCGGACCCTCAGTGCCCCTTCCTGTAACAGGAAGGTTACAGACACCCCTCTTTTTGTTTTTCACACAGTTTTATTGTTGTCATGACTTCTCACAAGTTGATTCCACGTGTACCAATTCCAGAAATCTGCTGGACGTGCCCAGATACCTGAATCCAAGGTAACTCAGCCTTGACTGATCACCTTGGGACCCCATGACACTAATTATTATGAACTCTTCTTCACACAGGAAGTTTGGTGTCTCCACATTTGATAATTATATACGTAGCCTGTTGAGCACGTAGATTGTGTGTATATACAGAATCTGTGGAAGAAACTGCATGTCTGCCCATGTACTAAATTAAAGAGCAATTTGTACTGGCTTACTGAAGAGGCTGGTGGAACCTACTGAGCTAGGCTGTGTTGTCCCCTAGAGAGCCTGAATGCTCCCAGCTGACCAACTCCTGAGTATCATAGAGATTTTTTTGTGAACAGCAAAACAGGTGCCCAGCCACATTGCTGGATTTTCATGGGGCCAAGGAGGTCTGTTTAAAAAAACGTGGATGTAATATCCAGTTGATGTTTAGACATGTTATTTCACTTAGGATTCACATTCAAATCAAACATGATTAAGCGAAAATTAAATGACCAACTATATTCTCTTTTTTTTTCTTTTTTTTTCAGCTGATTTCTAGTTAGGTCTGTCTGGCTCTTTCTAACAATGTCATCTGGGCTTCCACTCTCTCCCCTCTGTTGCTCTTTCTATAGTTGCCTTTTGCTCTTATTTCGGAGAGTGACCCTTATGTGTCAGAGAAGATGGCCATAAGGGGAGTCAACATAAACCACCCTTACAGCCAATAATCCCATAGGGAGGGAATAGTCTTTATCTCCCACAGGGAAATTGGGGAAGGATTCTGACCTGACCCTGAGCAGGTGTCAAGCCTTGAACAATCTCTTTGGTCTGGAAGATGAACTTCTCTGGCTTGGGTGAATCTCATGGCCTAGGCCATGAGTAAGAAAGGACCAGCACCTCCTGAAACACAGGGAATGGAAGAGTGGATCTCCAAAGGAAAGGGTTCTGAGTAGACAAAATAATATATCATGCTGTATACAGATAACGTGTGTCTGATGGACTGCGGTACCCTGAGAGGGCTGGGTAAGAGGGAGAACCAATGCGATCCCCATGTGTAGAAGTCTTGAAGAATGGGCCCAACCAGGCTACGGGACCTGGTGGCTGGAAGGAGTAGTGGTTCCAGGTGCAGAGAGAAGCTGGGCTCATCTGGTCCTTTTATTTATTTATGTTTCCTTTTCTATTCAGTAGCAGTGATTTCTTTCAGCTCACTGATCTTCTGTATCATTTAGTCTGCTATTGATTCTTTCTAGTGCATTTTTCATTTCAGTTATTGTATTCTTCATCTCTATTTGGTTGTTCTCTATATTTTCTAACTCTTTGTTAAAAATTTCTAATTTCTTACTCTGTGCATCTGTTCTCCCTTTGAGTTCTTTAATCATCTTTATGATCATTACTCTGAACTCTTTCTCTGGGCGATTGCCTGTCTCCACTTCATTTAGTTCTTCTTCTGGGGTTTTACCTTGTTCCTTAGTCTGAAACATATTCCTCTGCTGCTTCATTCTAAGTTGCTATTTGTATTTTTTATGTATGCGGTAGGTTAGTTATGTTTCTCGACCTTGGAGAAGTGGCCCTCCGCAGGAGGCGTCCTGTGCATCCCAGCAGTGCACTCCCCTCTCATTCCCTAAGCTCTACGCTCTAGGGATGCCCGCTAAGAGGGCCGTGTGGGTCCTTCTGTTGTGGCGGGTTGACTGTGTGGGTGGTCTGGTGGGCTTGGTTGGCCCCTTGTCTGGTTGGCTGCCAGGCCCTCCCTTGTGCAGATGCCGCTGGCTGCTGTTTAGCAGGGCCTGGTCACGACGTGGCTGGTCATAGAACCCAAGGAGGCCCCGGGGCTAGGGCTGGCTCACTGGTGGGCAGAGTCAGGGTCCCGAAGATTCTGGGGCTGCTGCCCACCCACTGGCAGGTGAAGCCAGGGCCTGGGGTTAGTGCGGGACTACTGGCAGGCAGAGCTGGTTCCTGGAGTCTGGCTGCAGGATCCAGGCATCCCAGGGCCCATTTCAGATCATTGGTGCGTGTGGGAGGCTGTTCCTGACACTGTTGGGTATGGGGTCGGGGGTGTCCTGAAGGTTGCATGGGCCTGCTGGTGGGCAAAGGCCAGGGCCCAGCTGGTCCCAGGGTAGGGTGTGGGTAGGGTCTGGCCTGCGTCGGGGAATCATAGTTTTCTGCTTCTGGTGTCTGCCCCCTGGTGGGTGAGGCTTGTGCAGGCTTCCTGGTGGGGCTGGTGAGTGGAGCGGGATCTTGGCCGTCTGGTGGACAGGGCAGCTGTGGGCTCTTTAGTCTTTAGGCAGCCCGTCTGCAGGTGACTGGGGCTGTGTCCCCGCCCCATTGGTTGTTTGGCCCGGGGCGTCCCAGCAGCACCTGCAGGCTGTTGGGCGGGGCCACGTCTTGGTGCTAAACGCGAAAGGGAGGAGCCCACACAATGGCGCCCGCCGGCACCGCCTGCCTCACGGTAGAACAAGCTCCCAAATACGGCTGCTGCCGGTGTCTACGTTCCCAGGGTGAGCCGCACCCGCCTCTCCAGAAGTCTTTCCAAGACCAGCAGGTAGGTCTGGCCTAGGCTCTTATCAATTACTGCTCTTGCCCTGGGTCCTGGTGCACATGAGGTTTTACGTGCACCCTGTAAGAGTGGAGTCTCTATTTCACCTGGTCCTGAGGAGCTCCTGCAATTAAGCCCAGCTGGCCTTCAAAGCTAAATGCTCTGGGGGCTCATCTTCCCGGTGCCAGACCCCCCGGGCTGGGGAGCCCGACGTGGGGCTCAGAACTCTCGCTCCTGTGGGAGAACCTCTGCCCTATAATTATTCCCCAGTTTGTGTATCGCCCACCTGAGGGGTATAGGGTTTGATTTGTTTGAGTTTCCCCCTCCTACCGCTGGTCTTGGTTTCACTGTGGTTCCTTCTTTATGTCTTAGCTGTAGAAGATCCCTTCTGGTAGGTTCCAGTCTTTTTCACTGACGGTTTCTCTGCAGATAATTGTGATTTTGATGTGCTCCCGAGAGGAGGTGAGCTCTGAGTCTCTCTACTCCACCGTCTTGGCTGCTCTCCTCATCTGGTCCTTACTTAGCTTCCCTTTGGGGGGCGGGAGGTATGAACCATGGGAAAGAAAAGGCTGTGGTCAAAAGGAAAAAACTGGGCTTCCCTGGTGGCGCAGTGGTTGAGAGTCCGCCTGCCTGATGCAGCGGACACGGGTTAGTGCCCCGGTCCAGGAAGATCCCACATGCCGCGGAGCGGCTGGGCCCGTGAGCCATGGCCACTGAGCCTGCGCGTCCGGAGCCTGTGCGCCGCAACGGGAGAGGCCACAACAGTGAGAGGCCCACGTACCTGCAAAAAAAAAAGAAAGAACTCCGTCCCTAGATAACAGCTGTGGGAACCTCTTCTGAAAGAGTGGGGTTTGAGAGTGGCAGGTGGAAGAGGGTATCAGACAAAATACAAGATGCCCAGTTAAATTTGAATTTCAGATGGACAATGAATAATTTTTTTTACATGGGACATCCTTACATTAAAAGATGATTTGTTGTGTATCTGAAACTCAGATTCAGACTAGGCATCCGATATTTTTACTTGCTCAATCTGGCTGCCCTATGTGGAGCAGGGTGGTGGTAGAACAGGCAGCAGCCATGAGTCATGTGGAGTAAGATATCAGCTGCCATAGCTCCAACTACTGCTGAAATCCCCCGCCTCTCCTTGCCTTCCCTGGGACTGTTAAAAGGAAAGAGGCCCCTTGTACAACTCATAAACTGGTGAGGATCCTGTAGCAGGTTAAAATGTGAACGCTTCTGGGTAGTCTTGGGAATACTTGGGGAAGGGTTACCTGGAAAAGACTGAACTTATGTTAGTAAATCCATGGCAACCTTGAGATTGGGTTGGTATGCTACACTTGACAATAGCCTGCACTGTCCAGTGACATCTGGGACATGGTTACCAGGTAGGGAGTGATTGGCAGAGAATACATGAAGTCGGATATGTGTGAGGTGGCTGGGCACTTACAAAGATCACCCAACTCTGCCTGTTTCTTGCTTTTAGTATGTCTTTTTCACATCAGCATGTGGACAGATATGGATAAAACTGGAATTAAGTTCACTAAACCCAGGGTACAGAGGCAGAAAATTGGTTATAAATTTTGATCCCTCCCCAGATGTACAAAGGCACTGCCACCCATGGGCCTTCCCTCCTTAAATATAATACGGGGATAACCTCTTTATCCTTTTCTGTTGTTTAATCCAGAGGCTAAAGATTTTTGTCCACCTCTCTGAAATGGGGTTTGCATTGTTGTTGTCATTTCTAAGGAGCCATTTTAGGGTCACTTTTGAAGCTCCGAACCTCATTCCTAGGACTACTTCTGACTCTCTTTGCCTAAGGTTTGGACTATTCCCCTATTGCTCCTCATATATTATTCTGCATAAAGCAACTGGGAGGTTTTCCTCCTGCTAAAATTTCTTATGAAATATAATAAGAGGTCTGGGGAAAACTGTGCTCCTCTTTTTATATAAAAGGTGGTTCAGGATTCCTGGAGGGTCAGAGATGCTAACCTTGATCATTCCTTCCTTCCTGAAATTTTCTGTGACTACAGGGACACTATTCTTGTCTAGTTCTTCTCATGTGTCTGATCAACTCCTTCGCGGTCTTCTGAGACTTAAATGTTAATGTTCCCTGTGATTCTCTTTTGGCCCCTTTCTCTCCTTACATCCTAACTTTAGGGGATGCTCCCTGTTGCTAGTGGTGTAACTGGACCTGTATGGCAGTGACTCCTCAAATCTGGAGTTCAGGAAATTCCCTGGCGGTCCAGTGGTTAGGACTTGGCACTTTCACTGCCGTGGGCCCAGGTTCGATCCCTGGTCACAGAACTAAGATCCCGAAAACCACACGGTGTGGCCAAAAAAAAAAAAAAGAAATTCTGCAGTGATAGGAAATACATTAAGACAAGTAGATTGAAGTTACCTTGTGGAAAGCCTGGATGTCGTTACCAAAATGTTTAATATTTTCTAGTACGAATATGGTAACACTGAAAATTTAAGTGGGAAAAAGTCATTCAGATGATTTTATAGTTGGTGCTTTTTAACTTGAAGTTAAAACTTCTGGACTAGCTATGTAACTTTGAGCAAATACGTAACTTCTCTGGCTCTATTACTTTTCTGCTAAAATAAAGATAATGTTATTACTCTCACAGGGTATGTGTTAGAACCAGAGGACTCAGTGTTCAGTCTACACTGACTTGAATAGTCAATAAGATCGTTGCTTCAGTCCCAGCAGAATATAGGGATGAATGAACCTGCAGGCTTGGCTTTATCCAGAACTCTGATTATATAACCATGACCTGCGTTCCCTTTCTGTATTTCTCATCTCTGCTTCCTTAGGGTAGATTCCATTTTCAAGGAAACTCTCCCCTCCTAGAGGCAATAGGCTGTCAACAACACTTAGGGATACATTTTCTCTAATCTGTGTCTTGTGGGAAACATACCAGTTATCCCGCGGAACAAAGGTTTTCATTCACAAAAACCCATTCAAGGACCCCTCCCATATTGTTCACTGTAGTGGGATCACCTGTGAAGCCACGAACAAGACACTGTGATGGTGACTAGAATGGGAAATGCTGCTAATATGCACTTCTCATGGCCCCTACTCCATAACTGGGAATAGCGTCAATCCCAGCTATGCATACCTGAAATGGTTTAATGAAAAGATTCCCCAAGAGAAATAAAGGTATTGTTGGCAGGGGAAGGAGGCCAATGAACGATGGTGAGTCAATACTCAAATGTCCCTATACATATGAGAAAGCACATTGTCTACTTTAAATTATTGTATAAATACAAGGAGGTAAGGTGAAAGCTGAGACCCATTCAAATTTCATTAGTTGTTTTTGCAAGACACTGGCAAGAAGTATAGATAGGGTAGAATGGATGGGAAAACAAGAAACCTTACAAACAGTTTCATTGATAGTCCTGAAGGACATGGATGTGGTGGGTGAAGAAGAGAGGATTTCAAATCTTGGTGAAAGGGAGGATGGGGAACAAATGGAAACAGAGTAAGGGAAGTCCATAAATGAATCACTTCAAGGACTTTTCACACTTTAGGAGTTAGTTCCCAAGTCCAGGAGTGAGGGAGAAAGGGATACAAAGGAAGTCAAGGGGCAAATAGTCACTCATCCTACTAATGAGAAGACCTTCTTGGAATTGACCATTCCTTCATTGAACAATCTGAACGTCTGACTATAAAAGGCATTGCTGGGAACGCTGTGTGGATTTTCCAGTCACCTTCTATCATGGTAAGAAACCTGGAAGTGGGGAAAAGGAAGTGTGACACAAAGATATTATTTTCTTCCTGAGTCTCTTACGAACTAAGAAGAAAAACAACAGAGTAAGTACCATCAGTAGCCACTTTTTAAAGGTAAAGATGGGGTAGTATTTCTGCCAGTGTTCCAAAAAGGGAAGAGAAAATTCTAACTTATCTGAGAAGGAACATTGTCAGTGGCAATCATGACAAAAGTGGATGCAGAAAACCCTCAGTACAATGCCGGAGGGGTCTAGAGGCACATCAGCCATGATAGAACAAGAGTCTGATAAGTATTCATGATGATGCTTCTGCCAGGGTTCAAGATTGGAGCAGTAACCCTCAACAAATTTGGTATAGAAAGAACATACCTCAACATAATAAAGTCCATATGCAACAAACACAGATGACATCATACTCAATGGTGAAGGATTGAAAGCTTTTCTTCTAATGTCAGAAACAACACAGTGGTGCCCACTTTCACCACTCTTACTCAACATGGTACTGGAAGTCCTAGCTAGAGCAATCAGGCAAGATAAAGAAACAAAAGACAACCAAATCAAAAGGAATGAGTAAAATTGTCCTTATTTGCAGATAATATGATCTTATATATAGGAAATATTAATGACTCAACCAAGAAACTGTTGGAACTAACCAACAAATTCAATAACGTTGCAGGATGTAAAATCAACATACAGAAATCAGTTTCTGATTCTATACACTAACAATGAAATATCTGAGAAAGATATAAAGAAAACAATCCCATTCACAGTAACATCAAAAATACTAAAATATTAGGAATAAATTTAACCAAGGAAGTAAAAGATCTGTATAATGAAAACTGTAAGATTCTGATGAAAGAAACTGAAGATACAAATAAATGGAAAGATACCTCATGTTCATGAATTGGAAGAATTAATTTTTTTTAACTGTCTGTACTATCCAAAGTCATCTTTAGATTCAATGCAGTCCCTATCAAAATTCCAATGACATTTTTTGCAGAAATAGAAAAACAATCCTGAATTTTATATGGAACCACAAAAGACCCCAAATAGCCAAAGCAATCCTAAGAAAGAACAAAGCTGGAGGCATCACACTTCCTGATTTCAAACTATAATACAAAGCTATAGTAATTAAAACAGTATGTTACTGGCATTAAAAATTGATACATAGACCAATAGAACAGAACAGATATCCTAGAAATAAACCCCCACATATACAGTCAACTAGTACTTGATAAGGGAGCCAAGAAGACTCAATGCGGAAAGGATAATCTTCAATAAATGGTGTTCAAAAATGTGGATAACCATATGCTAAAAAATGAAATTGGACCCCTATTTTACACCACTCACAAAAATTAACCCAAGATGGATTAAAGGGCTTCCCTGGTGGCGCAGTGGTTAAGAGTCCGCCTGCCAATGCAGGGGACACAGGTTCGTGCCCAGGTCTGGAAGATCCCACATGTCGCGGGGCGGCTGGGCCCGTGAGCCATGGCCGCTGAGCCTGTGCGTCCGGAGCCTGTACTCCGCAACGAGAGAGGCCACAACAGTCAGAGGCCTGTGTACCGCAAAAAAAAAAAAAAGAGAAGATGGATTAAAGACTTAAACATAAGACCTGAAACCATAAATCTCTTATTAGAAAACTTAGGGAAGAAATTCCTTGATTTTGATCTTGGCAATTATTTTATTTATTTATTTTTTTAACATCTTTATTGGAGTACAATTGCTTTACAATGGTGTGTTAGTTTCTGCTTTATAACAGAGTGAATCAGCTATACATATACATATATCCGCATATCTCTTCCCTCTTGCATCTCCCTCCCTCCCACCCTCCCTATGCCACCCCTCTAGGTGGTCACAAAGCACCGAGCTGATCTCCCTGTGCTATGCAGCTGCTTCCCACTAGCTATCGGTTTTACATTTGGTAGTGTATATATGTCCGTGCCACTCTCTCACTTTGTCTCAGCTTACCCTTCCCCCTCCCCATGTCCTCAAGTCCATTCTCTAGTAGGTCTGTCTTTATTCCCATCCTGCTCCTAGGTTCTTCATGACCTTCTTTTTTTTTTTAGATTCCATACATATGTGTTAGCATATGGTATTTGTTTTTCTCTTTCTGACTTACTTCACTCTGTATGAGAGACTCTAGGTCCATCCACCTCACTGCAAATAACTCAGTTTTGTTCCTTTTTATGGCTGAGTAATATTCCATTGTATATATGTGCCACATCTTCTTTATCCATTCATCTGTTGATGGACACTTAGGTTGCTTCCATGTCCTGGCTATTGTAGATAGAGCTGCAATGAACATTGTGGTACATGACTCTTTTTGAATTATGGTTTTCTCAGGGTATATTTGGCAATTATTTTTTGTATATGACACCAAAAGTACAAGCAACAAAAGCAAAAATGAACAAGTGGGCCTAATCAAACTAAAAAAACTCTACACAGCAAAAGAAATAATCAACAAAATGAAAAGGCAACCTACAGAATGGGATAATATATTTGCAAACTATATATCTGAAAAGGGGTTAATATTCAAAATATGTAAAGAATGCACACAACTCTATAACAGCAACAGCAACAACAGAAATCCAGTTTAAAAATGGGCAGAGGGACTTCCCTGGTGGCACAGTGGTTAAGAATCTGCCTGCCGCACATATACACAATGGAATATTACTCAGCCTTAAAAAGAAATGAAATTGAGCTATTTGTAATGAGATGGATAGACCTAGAGTCTGTCATACAGAGTGAAATAAGTCAGAAAGAAAAAGACAAATACCGTATGCTAACACATATATATGGAATTTAAGGAAAAAGAATGTCATGAAGAACCTAGGGGTAAGACAGGAATAAAGACACAGACCTACTGGAGAACGGACTTGAGGATATGGGGAGGGGGAAGGGTGAGTTTTGACAGGGTGAGAGAGAGTCATGGACATATACACACTAACAAACGTAGTAAGGTAGATAGCTAGGGGGAATTAGCCGCAAGGCACAGGGATATTAGCTTGGTGCTTTGTGACAGCCTGGAGGGGTGGGATGGGGAGAGTTGGAGGGAGGGAGACGCAAGAGGGAAGACATATGGGAACATATGTATATGTATAGCTGATTCACTTTGTTATAAAGCAGAAACTAACACACCATTGTAAAGCAATTATACCCCAATAAAGATGTTTAAAAAAAAAAAGAATCTGCCTGCCAATTCAGGGGACACGGGTTCGATCCTTGCTCTGGGAAGATCCCACATACTGCGGAGCAACTAAGCCCATGCGCCACAACTACTGAGCCTATGCTCTAGAGCCCGCGAGCCACAACTACTGAGCCCATGTGCCACAACTACTGAAGCCCACATGCCTAGAGCCTGTGCTCTGCAACAAGAGAAGCCACCGCAATAAGAAGCCCATGCACTGCAATGAAGGCTAGCCCCCGCTCTCTGCAACTAGAGAAAGCCCACGCAGCAATGAAGACCCAATGCAGCCAAAAATAAATAAATAAAAAATAAAAATGGACAGAGAAACTGAATAGACAGTCTTAAACCACTGGACCTCCAGGGAATTCCCTGAAGAATTTCTTAATGGGGGAGGTCATGGTGGAATTAAGCCTCCTGAGTGAAGAGGTGTTTATTCTCTGTAGAAACTGAGAACGTTGCTCCAAGTTTGTGCAACTGAGCTTTCTTATGTCTGTATGGGAAAATCTATAAAAATTGTTAGTAAGTCCTTCAGAGAAAGATTCTCCCAAGGCAAACGATTCAATGTCATCTAATGTTATAAAATTAGTGCATTGAATCACTGAGTTGTATTTATGGGAGGGTTTCTTAACTAAAGAAGTGAAACATCTGTTTAAATGGGATGAAAATCAGAGGCAATCATTAGGTAAGGAACTGGAGATTCTGCTTACGTACCTGTCAGTGAGTTTACCATTTATAGTTCTTCTTGCTGATAATTGGAGATGCCTATCAGTGCTCATCTAAGAATGCCAGCTACTCGGCCTTTCACATTCACATCAAAGTTTGAGTAATAATTAGAGCTATAAGTAGTTTGCTTGCACTACTCATTAATTCATAAAAGTTTGTAGCTGGGGTGGAAAGTTGGCATAAATAAGGCCAGTCATGGAGAAAGATGAAACCCAGAGGAGGAAGTGATTTGCCCAAGGTCATATAAAAAGTTAACATTAGAGTCAGAAGAACATGTCAGTGAATGTCAGGCCAGCATTTGTAGTTTGTGTTAAAGGGAAAAGGTGGAGACTTTGGGTATGTTTTTTTTTTTCTTCTTTTTTTTTTTTTTCTTTGCGGTATGCGGACCTCTCATGTCGAGGCCTCTCCTGTTGCGGAGCACAGGCTCCGGACGCGCAGGCTCAGAGGCCATGGCTCACGGGCCCAGCCGCTCTGCGGCATGTGGGATCTTCCTGGACTGGGGCACAAACCCGTGCATCGGCAGGCGGACTCTCAACCACTGTGCCCTTTTTCTTCTTTTTTTAATCTCTCATGAAGACAGCAACTTAGCTTTGTTTTCTAACTTTATCAGCCCCGGAAGTTTGTGTGTGTGTGTGTGTGTGTGTGTGTGTGTATTTTTTGGGCACTCCGTGTAGCCTGTGGGATTTTAGTCCCCCAACCAGGGATTGAACCCGCGCCCTTGGCAGTGAGAGCACGGAGTCCTAACAACTGGACAGCCAGGGAATTCCTCAAGTTTGTATGTTTTTAATAGGATACTCTAAATTTTCTTATTTTCAAAACGAATTTGGTTTTATACACCTGGAGCTTAATACATACTTTTGTCTACTAGAAATGGTCCTTAAAAAGGGTGGTTTTTTTTCTTCCTGTAGAGTTCACTTTACTAATTTTGGGAGATTTTTTGATATCCAAAATATAACTATTAAAATTAATATAGACATTTGATTTTAATATATTGCTATGGCCAAATTCAGTAAATCGACGTCCCTTTTTATTCTCTGCTATTGTCCTAGTGATCTGAGCTCAAGACAACATTACACTGTCTTCCGCTTGCTTGTCCTTCTGTCCTCCTGGCTTCCTCATGTAACTACAGTGAAATTCTGCTAGTTTTCAAAGCATCCTCCAAAGGCCAAGTCGAGTACTAAGATGTCATGGAATACTTTTGATTTCAGCAAGCCAGCCTTCCCCCTTCCACATCCTGCGCTTATGGTTGTTCACTCTCGCACTCCATTCAGAAGTAATATTTCCCTCTTTAAATTTCTAGAATACTTACTCTGACTCTGGTTTCCCTTAAATGGCAGCCTGAGAAGTGGGTGTTTTATTTTACTGATAAAAGGAGACTCTGGAGGTTCGGGGAGGGAGGATGATCTTATTTTGGTTGAGGTATGAGGGATGGGTTGGAGGAGAAGTTACAAAACCTGGAGAAGCCAGTTAGGAAACCATTTAACAATGGGGGGAGTTTGAAGGGGGAGGAAAAGAGGCAGTGAGCTGGAGCAGCGTCAGTGGTGATGAACTTGCTGAGCCCAGAGGGACTCCAGATTTTAAAGATCCAAGCGTCCAACAGTGAGTAGGATGCTGGGGACAGGGGAGAGTTGGTTTGGGTGACTGGAGGGGAGATCAGGGGAGAAGTGAGGTGCTCTGCCCAGAGCGGGGCTCAGGAAGAGCAGCTGGACTGGTAGGAAGATGGTCAGCTCTGCTTGGGGCTGGCTGGCCCCTAGGACACAGGCAGCACGTGTTCCTCCTACGTGCTGCCCACCCACCACTATTCCAGCTTTCCTTCAGCCTGGCTGTCATCTGAATGGAGGGGAAGCCTTGCAGCCAGCAGTTTTCCCTGAATAAATCAGAGAAACATGCATGTCAGAGCCAGAAGAGATGTCCTGGGCTATTTTCCTTCCCCCAACCACACCGGGGAGCCTGAGTGCAGGGAGAAGCAGAGACTCACCTTGGAGGTAGTAGCAAAGTCAGGACTAAAGCTCAATCTGCCAGTGTAGTGGTATTTCCAATCCCACAGGAAGCCTCAAACTTCTACAGAAGCCATGGATTAATTCTGGGGCTCTCTGTTTGAATTTGATTTATTTTTCCTTCAGACACTGTATTCCTTAAGGGCAGATTCTGGGTTTTCGCAATTTTAATATTTATTATTCCATCTCTTCAATAAATATTGGTTTAGCATCTATTATATAAGTTAGTATCTACTCTAGGCTCTGAGAATACAATGCACACCTGAACAAAGTTTCTGTCCTCCTGGAGCTTACATTCCAGAAGGGGGGGTTAAATAATAAGCATAAAACTCAAATAAATGTGTGTTATTTCAGTTGGTGATGACTTATGGCAAAAAATAAAACAGGGAGATGTGGGACTCAAAGAATGCTGGTGTAGGGGGGAGAGAGATAGAGTTAAACCACAGGATCAGAAAGACAGAAATGGCATTTTTATAGCCTTGGTAGCTACTTTATGGTCACAAGGGTAGTACATGGAGAACTGACCTCTGAACTTTCCCATTCAGGCAAATTTCAGTATAATTAGGCAAATCCACTCTGACCAGAAACCAGTGTGCTTAGAGCAATTTACTTATGTTCATCTGAGATAAGTGAATTTAAATTCAACCCCTTTTTAGTGTTTCTGTATTTGTTGGGGTGTATTATTCATATATTTCATTCTAAACAAAGTATTATAAATGCATTTTGAACCTTAACATTTATAGTAAATATTCACCACATATTTGTTTTAGTTTTGAATTATTAGTTGTAATTTTTTCTGGATATTTTTTGCTATTTGTTTATTTGAAACACTTTATTTGAAAATTCATATATAAACATACAATTGAAAAGAACAGAGATGCATACATCAATGTAATAGACAATAGATTCTAAGTAATATAATGTCTGTTTGTGTTTTAAGGAAAGGATTAATTTTCCACCTGGCAAAAAAGTTGCCAGAGAACACCTGCTGTTATTTTGTACTTTTGAAACAAGATTTCTGAGCCAAAATTCTTCACTTCTTTATTTGTGTCTGAAAGATTCACTATTCCAGTAACTGGCCATTCTCAAAATTTTCAGGTTGATTTGTCAAAATGAGCTCATCATTATATCTTCTGTCAAGAATATCAGACTTGAACTCTCAGCTATTGGATTGTTACTTTATAATTTACATACATGGTCCATAAAAACAATATACACTCCACTACTGAAATGAAAAGGCAAAACCAAAGCTCTGTGGTTGAATTCATCCTCTTGGGCTTTTCTAATTTTCCTGAACTCCAAGGGCAGCTCTTTGGGGTTTTCTTGGTTGATTACCTGGTGACTCTGATGGGAAATGCCATCATTATAGTCATCATCTCCCTGGAACAGAGCTTACACGTTCCCATGTACTTGTTTCTCCTGAACTTGTCTGTGGTGCATGTGAGTTTCAGTGCAGTCATTATGCCTGAAATGCTGGTGGCCCTCTCCAATGAAAAAAAAGTATGATCACCTTTGCAGGCTGTTTTGCACAGACGTATTTCATTCTTCTTTTTGGTGGGACCGAATGTTTTCTCCTGGGGGCAATGGCTTATGACCAATTTGCTGCAATCTGCCGTCCTCTGAGCTACCCAATGATTATGAACAAAAGGGTTTTCATGAAATTGGTTATATTCTCATGGGTCTCAGGGATCATGGTGGCTACTGTGCAGACCTTATGGGTTTTTAGTTTTCCCTTTTGTGGCCCCAATGAAATTAATCATCTCTTCTGTGAGACTCCCCCAAGGCTAGAGCTTGCATGTGCAGACATCCTTTTATTTGAAATCTGTGCATTCACTGGTACGTTTTGATTGTTATGCTCCCTTTCTTGTTGATACTCCTGTTTTACATTCGAATTCTCTTTGCCATCCTGAAGATGTCATCAACCACTGGGAGGCAAAAGGCCTTTTCCACCTGTGCCTCCCATCTCATGTCTGTTACCCTCTTCTATGGCACAGCCAGTATGACTTACTTACAACCCAAATCTGGCTACTCCCCAGAAACCAAGAAGCTGATGTCCTTGTCTTACTCACTTCTTATGCCTCTGCTGAATCCACTGATCTACAGTTTGAGAAACAGTGAGCTGAAAAGAGCTTTGATGAAATTATGGCTAAGAAAAGTGGATTTATATACATTCTGACTATGCTGAGAAGCCATGTGATATTTGGTCAATGCTGGACTGAACTTTATTTAAATTTAATAAATGGTAGAAACAGTTTGCATTTCTTGGTACGAATATGTTTGATTTTTTGAGTTCTACAAATCTGATAATATATTAGGGCATCTTTATATATTAATGTTTTTATTCTTTTTTCATAGATGCATAATATTCCTTAATATTAGGTATAATACAGTTTCTTCAAAAAATTGTTTATTAAAAAAAAAAATTAAAAAAAAAATTGTTTATTGGTGGCCATATGGGTATGTGTTAACTTTTTGTCTCTTTAGAGAAAGCTAAATAAAGAAACTAGTTTTGGGGACTTCCCTGGTAGCGCAGTGGTTAAGAGTCCGCCTGCCAATGCAGGGGACGTGGGTTCGAGCCCTGGTCCGGGAAGATTCCACATGCTGCGGAGCAACTAAGCCCATGTGCCACAACTACTGAGCTCGCGTGCCTAGAGCCCATGCTCTGCAACAAGAGAAGCCACTGCAGTGAGAAGCCTGCGCGCCGCAAGGAAGAGTAGCCCCCGCTCACCGCAGCTAGAGAAAGCCCGTGCATAGCAATGAAGACCCAACACAGCCAAAAAAAATTAAAAAAATAAAAAAATAAATAAAAAAAAAAGAAAAAAAAAAAAAGAAACTAGTTTTTTACATTCAGAAACATTGTTGCTTTAATTTCTGCAGAATAGGTTCCACAGCAGGGTTTTGATGGATCAAATAAACTGTGAGTTTGCCAACTTTCGTCAATAATACCAAAATTACTTTAAAAAATGATGTTAACAATTTCAGATTGATTTTGAAAACCCACTCTGCCCCACTGACTGGTTTGAGCTCCAGGAAGCCAACAAATAGATGAGCTTTTTATTTTTTGAGTGAAAATATGTCCATGTGTAAGTTGAAAAGAACAGCTATTTATTGAGAGGACCACACTGGTTCTATTCAAGGACCTAAAGACATTATAATCCACAGCTGGATTTCATCTGGTTATTTTAGAATATATTCGTCCATTGTGTTACTGTTTTTGAGGGTCATTTATCATACTGCTTTTTCACTTATAAACCATTGTTTTGGAAATCTGGTCAAATTTCTGTTATAGGGCAAAAATGCCCTCAACATTTGTCAAACAATATATGAATTTTTTTCTTGTAGAACATAAATATGATAAATTGTGCCTATTTTCTATTATCCATGAATCGTATCAATCTGTGTGTTATCTTTCCCAGAAAGAATAGACACTGTGACAAATATAATACTTCATTCTTGCTTCTTATTTTAATATTGCTAGTAGGCAATAGAAAGTGTCCAACTCATTGAACCTACATCAAAGGAGCACCACCATTCATTTATGCTTTGGGTGAGATAAAAAAGAGGTTGGAGCATTTTCTCTTTATGAAACATTCCTTTTTTTTTTGCAGTACGAGGGCCTCTCACTGTTGTGGCCTCTCCCGTTGCGGAGCACAGGCTCCGGACGCGCAGGCTCAGCGGCCATGGCTCACGGGCCCAGCGGCTCCGCGGCATGTGGGATCCTCCCGAACCGGGGCACAAACCCGCGTCCCCTGCATCGGCAGGCGGACTCTCAACCACTGCGCCACCAGGGAAGCCCGAAACATTCCTTTTGATGGAAAAAAACTTTTTTCTTTATATTCATACCTACCCCTGCCAAAAATGGGAGTGGAGTGCAAATCTGATTCAACTTTCAAACAAAACAAAACAAAGAAATTACATTAGCAGATTGCTGAAATCTTGTGGAAAATATCTGAATGCTGTATAATAATGTTCTCAGACATCAAAGAAGCATCAGCAAAAAACTGATTGAATCTCATCCCTTGATATCCTGAAATTTCTTTCTCATAGCTCTTAAAAGGACCAATTAAGTAAGGCTTATCTAAATCAAACAGGCAATCAAATGAAACTAAATACAGTTTCCTTTTAATCATTCTTTAGTTCATTTGTTCATTTATTGATTATATAAACCATTTTTTCTTTTTAAAATGCCTGTATTTTAGTCTTTTTCCCAGTTTTATTGAGATATAGTTGACAAATAAAATTGTATGTATTTATAGTGTACAAAATGATGATTTGACACACATATACGTTGTGAAATGATTACCACAATCAAGTTAATTAACACATCCATTACCTCACATAGTTACCTTTTTGGGGGGTTTGAGAACACCTGAGATCTACTCTCTTAGCAAATTTCAAGTATACAATACATTATTGACTGTAGTTACCATGTGGTACATTATTCACTTTGTAACTGAAAGTTTGTACCCTTTCACCAAAATCTCCCCATCTCCCCACAACGTACCCCCTACCCCGCCCCAGCCAGCCCCTGGCAACCACCATTCTACTCTCTGTTTCTATGAGCTAGACTTTTAAATAACATGAATTCTCTAACAAAGATGGCCTTCACAGTCCCCCCTCAGCTTGAGTAAACTTTAGACAGGCTTTTTTCCTGACCATAGACTCTGACCTTCCTTTTCTCAGAGCGCTTTAGAAAACTTGTAAGCACACATTCTTTCTCTGCCTCCTTTGAAACTACCCCTGTCATGAAGATACGAGAAAGTTTATTTTTCCTTTGGGTAGCCATTTAGCAAGCACAAGTAGCTTATGGTTTTCCTCCTTCCAGCTTTTAAAATCTCTCCAGCTCTTTGTTTCAGCAGAGGTTGAGTCAGTCTCTCTCCCCTGTTGCAATAATCTTGAATAAAGTCTCTTTTGCCTGTTTAACTTTGTCCAGTACAATTCTTACTTTGACAGCTCTTTAAATATTAATTTCATATAGAATGAAAACTGAAAGAACTGAAACTACCAACCCACCAGGCAGGTAACAGTATACCATTTCATTGTCTTCATTAGCATAACTTTACTGTTCCCAGAGACTCTTGACTGACAGGGCCCCAGGCAAATAACTTGATTGTTCAGTTCAGTAATTTCCCAAAGACCTACTGAGTCTTCAATAGGGAGCATGAACAAACAGTTGATTCCCCAAGACTGTTCCAACCCCTCTTCTCAAAGCTGAGACACCACAGTAGGTGAACAGTCTGGAAGACCCAGTCACTCAAGCCCTGAGGCCATGAGCTGGTACAGCTTCGGTTCCACAGCATTCTGTTGATCAAGCAGGGACAGAGCTCTTTTATTTATTTATTATTAATTTATTTTTTATTGATTGATTGATTTGCTGTGTCGCACCACTTGTGATCCTGACCAGAGATTGAACCCGGAGCCCGGCTGCAGCAGTGAAAGCACCAGGACCTCCAGGAAACTCCCAACTGAGCTCTTTTTAAATCATTTTAAATCCTTCTGAGGTTTTAACAAAGGGTTTTACCACCACTCCCCAGATTTGATCTTTGCCCTAAAGCCATTTTTTTCTTTGAAAATTGTTTTTTGTTTGAGACTGGAAGTGAGAAACAGTTTTATTTTTGAATCTAGCCAGTCCTGGCTCCTTTCTGTTTTCTTTAAATTCTGCTGAAAAAGTTAGTAGTTTGTCCTTTAGTTCATTTTTCTCTCCTAGTATTTTAATATATGTAGCTGAAAGAAACAAGTTAGCACTTGTGAGATTCTGCCTGGAAATCTCCTTAGATTTGCTACTTTATTGGTATATTTTCTATTTTCTACATTGTTCCAAATTACAGTTTTGCTAACTATTCTGCCAATACATCATTTGGGTGCCCTTTTATCCAACGTCCAATGTCATTTTCCTCACTGTCTTGTAACTGAGCAGGACCCCATGGGGGCCTTCTCGGGACAGGCCTTCCCCCATATCCTCTGCTTTAGCTCCTCTCTGAAGTACCTAGATAATAGTATTTGATGCACATTTCCTGAGTTGTTTTGCAGATGTATAAAACTCCCCTCTCCAACAAATGGAAGATGTTAACTACTTGATGACCAAGAGCACATAGCCCCAGGCCTCCTGGAGCCTAAGGACTGTTAATGTTAACCTCTGTGACACCACTGTTACCTCGCCATCAGCCAGAGAATTGTGCACAAGCTGATCACATACCCCACGACTCTCCTCCCTCGCCTGCCTTTTTAAAAGTGCTTTGCTGAAACCCTTTGGGGGCTTTTGGGGCTTTTTAGGGCATGAGCCACCTCATCTCCTTGCATGGCCTTGCAGTAAACCTTTCTCTGCTTCAAACTCTGACATTTCAGTTTCTTTGGCCTCACTGTGCGTCAGGCGCACGAACTTGTGTTAACTTTGTTAAAAAACAAAACTTCAGTTGAGTAAATTTGAAGAACTAACTTTTATCCATCCGTTCATGAATGGGGCAGCGTCCCATCTAGCAACTAGAAGGGCACTCCGAGGGGTTGTACAAAAAGGATAGTTTTTATAGGAAAAAGAGTGAGGCAAGGGAGCTATTAGCAAAAGAAAAGAAAGGATTATTTTTAGGCCAGGACATCTTTTTTTTTGGAGGAAGGGAATAGCAATGCACATTGCCTCTTTTTCCTCTGCAGGAGGTTGCGATAGAGAAGGCCCATATGACAGATAACCTCTGTGGACTTAAAGAAAAATGCACAGCATGAGAGCTGTGGATTTAAGTTTTATTCAGGGTCTTACTGAGGACTATAGCCCGGAGCCACTCAGTAGCTCTGAGTCAACTGCTCCAAAGAGGTAGGAGAGAAGCCAGTATATGTATGACTGTTTGACTAGGAAAAACATACAGTCAAACATACATCTGGGTAAAAGATTGCTGCTAATCACAAAGAACGAATATCTCAAGTTAGTGATTTTAGTGCTTTTCTGTGTATGGGAAGATGCAAGAATCTGAGGTCATTGAAATTCCTCCTGAGGTACAGGTCTTAACTATCTAGGGGCCCATTTATCCAAAGCACGGGATATCTCATCCTGTTCTTTCCATCCAGAATTCCCCTCAGGGTGCACGGTCAGTTGCAAAGTTGCAGCAAACAACCCTTTATATAACTGGATGAGGAGTGACACTCTTTGTTCTTTTTGTGTTTACATCTCATAGGTTCTGACCGGAAAATCTAAGCTGGCTGATTAAGATCACATTTCCGGCAAAAGTCAAAAGCTGCAATTAAGTTAGGTATTAAATCTAGGTTTGTTTTCATGGGCTTTAGCTAAACTGATGCCATTTTAGGCCTGTGGCTTTTCTCTTTAATTGTTAAGTCCTACCTGAACAATCTCCCTAAAACCCTTCAAACCCATCAACAATATCCTCAAGACACCTTTTGATTCTGCCCTTTGCTCCCATCCTGGAGCCAATGTCAACTTCTAGTGTTTCATTATAGTTGCATTGATGGTGTGATATTTGAATTAAGAATGGAAGGATGACTGCTATCTTATTTGAATAGGGCCAATTTTGAGTGTGGGAAGCTTATACAAAGATACTGGTGGGAGGGAGAATGACCAGTTTGAGAAAGGGAAAGAAAGCCATTAATATTTATTCACCAACAGTTGTTGAATGACTTCTATGTACCAGGCACTGTGCCAGGTGCTGGGAACACAAAGATAACAAGATAGTGTAATGAGAGAGACAACTATTGTAGGGAAGCAGGGTTTGTCACCCCAAAATATGCCTCGTTGGCATATTAATTATTTTAAGCTGGTTATTTTCTAAGAAACCGCAGATAGGGGAAAAGCTGAAAACCCAGAAGGAATTACCCTTTTGTAAGAAACATTTGTAAGGGAAATCTCCATCTGTTAGGGTGCTTTCCTGGCTGTACCTGGAAGAAGAGGATGACGGAATCTCTAGAAACTCTTATAATAGACCAGGCAAGGATTTGAATCTGCATAACAACGCAACCCTACCCTTGTTTACTGTGCTTTTCCTGGTAAGCTCCCATAACTGACTCTCCCCACGCTCAACATCCTTTTTTGTCTTTAGCTGAGGATGGTATTTAAGAGGAGGGCTTTGGCCATTTTGATGAGTTGCTCTGTTCTCCTTGGGTCTCTCCCATGTATATATGTTATTAAATTTTTGTCTGATTTTCTCCTGTTAATCATGTCAATTTAATTCTTAGACCAGCCAGAAGAGTTTAGAAGGGTAGAGGAAAATGTCTTCCTCCCGCCTCTATTAAACAAACATGCACTTTAAAATGTCTTTCTGGCTGCTAAGTAGATAATTGATGGGAAGTTTTCAAGAGTGGAAATAGGCAAGGAAGAGGCAATTGCTATAGCACAGGTGAGAGTGATGTGGCTTGGGCTAGGACAGTGGCAGTGGGAATGGAGCAGTGTGAAGGATTCTACCCATATTTCAGAAATCAAATTGCAGGACTTGGTAATGGATTGTATGTGGGGGGCGGAGGGGTAGAACAGAAAGAGGTGTCAAGGATGAACTCATATTTCTGGTTGGAGCAGAGTGGATGAGGGTTCTGTTTTTTTGAGATGTGGAACACTGGAAGAGAAGACTTTTTGGGGTGAAATCCAGTTTTGGATGAGTAAAGTTTGAGATGCCTGTGTGAAATCAAATTCAAGTAGATAGCTTATAGAGATATATAGGTCAGGCTCAGAATGGAGGTCTGAATTAGGGAAACAGCTACAGGGCACCAGATAGAGAGGAATTCATGATTCAGGGAGGGTCTTAAAATGGAGAGACTGCAGAATCAAGTTCCATGGAAAGAATCCAAAAGAGAAGGAGATATACTGAACCAGTGTGGCTCAGGCTTTGTGTTGATGCGTTTCTATTTGAGGAAGAGATAGACACAAATGGATAAAGTAATAACATGGGTAACAGAGAAAGCGTGAAGTTACAGGGATTCCAGGGACCAAGGAATTCATATTAGGAGGTTGGGGGACAGGGTACCTGGGACAGAGGAGGTGGATCTAGGAAGCAGCCTCCAGGCGCTAAATGAATGAAAGCTCCAGGAGAAATTGGGTTAATTATGCCAAAAGATGGACTAACTTCTCACTGTCATCTAGTGACTCAAGCATGTAATTGCTATAATCTCACCCCTGAAGGTCCAGGGAGCTAAGCTTGTTCATGGTTCATCAAATCATCCCTAATGAACTCACAGAATGTAATAGAATCAATCACATCACAGTGGATTTGGGCAGATAGTAAATGCAGTGACAAGTTTCATGTCTTTAGTAGGTGTAGGTGTATCTATCTTTTTGTTAGGCTTAGAAGCAGAAGGGCTGAGGTTCATCCTTCCTCCTTCCCCTCCTTTCCCACCTCCTTTCCCAATCTTGCGCTCTTCTTTAGCCACCACCATCATGACCACCACCGCCACCACCAGCATCGTATCATCACCATCATCAATACCTGACACGTTACACACTCATGGATTGTGCCTGTTACCTCATTTGAGTATCTGTTCATAAATTAAAAATCACTTATTGGGTAGCCAGCATGTGCCAGCTGCTGTGCTAGATGTTAGGCACGAAGATCAGGTACAGTAACTCATTTCTAGGGGCTTACAATCAAATACTGAAGCAGATAAATTAACTTTTACCACATTGTGTGGTGTTACAACTGTGGTTAACACTTGTACTGGGTAAGTCAGGGAAGGCTTCCTGGAGGAGGTGATTATGATCATAGTTTGTAGGACTAGTGTTAGTTATATGGCAAAATCCAAAAAGAGGACTCTACATTTAGAGAAAACCTAGTGTCTAAAAAGCATGCTGTATTTCAAGTAGAATTCTATCTCAAGTAGAATTGTGTGATGGCTCTGTAGAATACTTGAGGAGTGGCAGGAAGTGAAGCCCGACTGTGAATGACTTTATGAGCCAATGGAAGGAGTTTGAATTCAATTTTGAAAGTTATTGGGGAGTCACTGAAGGATGTTACATAGGGGAGAAACAAAATCAAATTTGCTTTTTAAAAATAACTAGTATTTATTGGACACTTATTATATACCCAGCTAAGTTCCTTGCATGGATGAGCCCATTTTATTCTTCATAATACCATTTAATAGAAGAGCTGAGAGATACTAAATAATCTGTTCAAGTATTCAAAATTATTTGGTGGCTGGATGGGATTAGAACACAGGTTTCTTGGACTTCAGAGTTCACGCTTTCTGCCCCTGTGCTTGCTTTACTGAGTCTCATGTGACAGGACTTAGAGATACGCTCAGATTGGGTTTACGTGCCCTAGGCATTTCTCCAGTGGCCATGCACTGAGCTGTTGTCTCCACCGTACATCCCAGGCCGGAGGACGGCCACATCTGATAGGACTGTCTGCTTGGAATAGGTCATGAGCAGAGATTGTGGGCAGGATCGTTCAGATCAACACTGGCTGTTCTTACAGGAGAGACACACCACCCGAGATCATCATGTATCATTGTGCAGCTCTTCTGGGATCAAAACGATCCCATCAACATGAGTCATGTGGGTGTAAGATACAGTTTCTTTGGGGAGCTAAAAAAGGCAATTCTTAGAGAGTTCATGTTCCCCCTTTATCTGACTTCTCAACTAGGTCTTAAGAGGAGAAAACCAGGCATTCATTGCCCATGAAAATTCTTTCAACCTTTGTTATTACTGTTTCCAAGTATTATGTGCTTTTTTCCCCCTAACATTGTAGACTTTGTTAATACTATGGATTTATGATATTTGGCAATTTACAGAATATCAAGTCATGTTTCAAAATAAAATTACAGCAAATCTGTTTTTGGTGTTAGGGTTTCTATATGGGCTATTTCTCTGCTTTTCTCATTATCATCCAGAAATGGGGCAGACCATCTTAGGGGTCATTATAAGGATGTCCCGGCATCAGGCTGGAACTCCTTGTAGGTTAGGATGGCCTAAATATCAAGAATATCAAGGATAGTGCAATAACTATCAACAATAGGGCACAGGCACTTCCATCTTAATAACTGCAACTTTTCTCTTGGTCTCTTGTTTTGCTTTATGTTTCAGATATAAAGCTATTCAATGACCATGTTTTACTCTGATTTTGTTTAGAGTAGCGGTTCTCAAATTTGCTTTGTGGACTTTAGGGAGACCCTGAGATCTTTTTAGGTGTCCTGTGAGGTCAAAAATTATTTTCATAGTAGCATTAAGATATTATCTGCGGGCTTCCCTGGTGGCGCAGTGGTTGAGGGTCCACCTGCCGATGCAGGGGACACGGGTTTGTGCCCCGGTCCGGGAAGATCCCACGTGCCGCGGAGTGGCTGGGCCCATGAGCCATGGCCGCTGAGCCTGCGCGTCTGGAGCCTGTGCTCTGCAACGGGAGAGGCCACAACAGTGGGAGGCCCGCGTACCGCAAAAAAAAAAAAAAAAAAAAAAAAGGGTTTTCCCTAGCTAACACTTTGAGGCTTTAAGACTGGTCTAATGTAAGCACATGGATGTAAGGTAAAAACAAAACAGAACAAATCTATAAGCAGAACACAGCTATATTTTCCTTGAAAAAAAAAATGCTGAGAACTCAACAGAAGTGAAAGGAATGAACAAAGGGTGGAGCATAGAGGCCTCCAGCTCAATGACACATCCTGTCACCCCCAGGAGGATTCCCTGCTTGGGTCTGCAGCCTGTGGATCCAGTTCTGTACCAGCTAAACCCAGTGCCTTACAGAGAGTGGCAGCTCAGACAGATAGAATGGTGGTGCTGACCTCTCCTCTTCCTGTCATTCAGATGCTTTCCAGATGACCTGAAATGGAAAGCAGTTTCAGTAGCACCTAAAAGATCATCAAATTACATTCAGAAGAGTATGAGCAGATAGGGAGAACATGTCAGTAGAAAAATTTCACAACAATAGAAGAAGAAAAATATAATAAATTATACTTTGAGTGCATACTATGAGCTGGGCACTGTGCGAGTGCTTTGCACTCTCTCAGTCCATATTCTTAACAGTCCTGTAGCCTGGGTTTGGCTCTGACCTTCATTTTACTCGAGGACACCTAGCTGTGGAGGGCGAACACACATTAATGGTCCAAGACTAAGCAGCAAAAGTGGAAATAGGGCATCTTTCCCTTTAACCGCAAGTGCCGAGTTTTTTGACCCTCCCTACACTCACCATGTGCCATTTACTTATTCATTCAACTAATGTTGACTGAGGGGTCACTCCATGCCAGACCTTAAAATAGGGAGACAAAACAGACATTGTTCCTGCCCACATGGGGCTTATGGTAGATAGCAAAAGACCTAAATCAAATAATACACAAATCAGCATGTCATTAGAAGTCAAGATATGTGTTTGAAGGAATATATAATGCAAATGAATTATATGTATATAATGTACATACATTTTATATATGTACGCATGAACTTGACCTAGGCTGGAGACGTCAAGAAAGGCAGCTTCAAGAAAGGGATATTTACATTAAAATCTGAAATTTGAGTAGGAATTAACCAGGGAGTTTGTGGAGGGTAGGTGGTGGAGAGAGTGTCATGGACAGAAACAACAGGGACTCTGTGGCAGCAAGAAGCAAACCCCAGACAAAGAACACAAATAAGTTCAGTGTGTGGTATATGACTGGAGAGGGAGCAGGGATCAGGCATGTAGAATCTTAGTGCCGTGTTAAGGAACCTATTGAAAAGGCTCTCTTGCTGTATTTTATTTTGAGGTTTTGTTTGTTTTGAAAATTTTCTGGCTGTTTTTCTTGTGTGAGGGATATTTCACATGCAGAGTATAAAGAAGAATGTTAAGAATATTCATGTAACCACTACCAAATTAAAGCATTATAACTGAATCATGGTTTTAAATAACATGAATTCAATTACACTTGAAGTCTCTTGTATACCCCATTGAAAAATTTTAAGCCGAGGGCAGACATGACCAGATTTGCGTTTTGAAAGCATCTTTGCAAAGTTGGGGGCATAGAGAATGAATAAGAACGAAATGATATGGATGCAGAGATTCCCTTTAGCTGATTACTGAGGCTGTCCACATGAGGGGTGTGGTGGGCTGGGCCGGGGTGGTGGCAGAGGGACAGGGAGAATAGACAGATGGGGAGTTATTAGGATGCAAATGGCATGACTGTGAGTGATGGCTTGGTAAAGAGAAGTAAGGGAGTAGGAGGAGGGCTGAAGATAACTTCTGAAATATCTTTCATGAAATGAATTAACATTTCTTGGGGGAAAATGATCTGTCCTTAATGATTATCTCCAGAATTAAGAAAGAAGTGCAATCAAATTAGAATGGAAACAGAGTAAGGTGATGTCGAAGGCAGTACAGTTAGATTATGTATATTTAAAATTTTTCTGGGTAATGCTAAAATGTATTTCAAAATGGTTGTAGCAATTTACATTCCAATGTAAATTGATGAGTTAAGGTTTTTAAAAAATTTTTTTATATTGGAGTACAGTTGATTAACAGTGTTCTGTTAATTTCAGGTGTACAGCAAAGTGATTCAGTTATACATATATACCTATCTATTCTTTTTCAAATTCTTTTCCCATTTAGGTTATTATAGAATATTGAGCAGAGTTCCCTGGGCTATACAGCAGGTCCTGTTGGTTATCTATTTTAAATATGGCAGTGTGTACATGTCAATCGATGAGTTAAGTTTTTTTTGTTTTTGTTTTTGTTTTTTTTTGCTGTACGCGGGCCTCTCGCTGTTGTGGCCTCTCCCGTTGCGGAGCACAGGCTCCGGACGCGCAGGCTCAGCGGCCATGGCTCACGGGCCCAGCCGCTCCGCAGCATGTGGGGTCTTCCCGGACCGGGGCACGAACCCGCGGTCCCCTGAATTGGCAGGGGGACTATCAATCACTGCGCCACCAGGGAAGCCCGATGAGTTAAGTTTTTCAATGAGTTAAATTCTTAAAAATTTTAGCTTCTGTTTTAGATTGATGTGTATAAATAATATCTCCATGTACCATGTCCTTCTCCTTCAATGAGATCTGGATTTGGGCTTCTATTACATTCACCACACTTATCATTCAGTGGGACTTTTGAACTTGAAGATTTTGTTCCTTCAGCTGTGTGAAATTTTCTTAAGGTTATCTTGGACTATTGCCTCTCTTCCACTTTCTTTCTTTGCCTTTCTTTGCTCCTTTTGGAACTCCTCTTAAATAGGGGCTGAGTTTCTGGATGTATCTTTCATATATCAACTTTTCTCTTACGTTTTCCAAACCTTTTTTTCTTTTTTCTCTGTATTGCTTTTACTTTTTTACTTCATTTATTTATTTATTTTTTGGCCGCAGCATGCAGGATCTTAATTCCCCAACCAGGGAGCGAACTGTGCCCCTTGCATGGAAGCGCAGAGTCCTAACCACTGGACTGCTAGGGAATTCCCTCTCTGTATTGCTTTTAGGGGAGAATGACTCAATTTACTTTTGTAGTCCCCCCCCCCCAATCCCTTCTTCAACCATGATTATTCTCTTATTCAGCCCATTCTATTTCTTATCTGTAAGTTCAACTATTTTTTTTTTCAGTGATCATAATGTAAAGTATTTCATGTTTAATGGAAGAATCATCTTGTAAAATGTGTGGTCATATTAATTGTAATTTTAACATTGTTTTGTAATATGTTTTGTAGGTATTCTCTTTTCTATTTATGAAATTGGGCTCCTCTTTTTCAAAGTATAGGTTTTGCTTAATGTTTGGTGGTTCTTGATTGTCATCTCACCTTTGGATTGAAAATCGCTGTTTATTTATCTGGATATAGTTTCTGATGAGCTTCCTTTTACTGTTTGGAGGAGCAGAACATGCTGCCACATGGAGTATGTCAATGGTTTTTAAATTGTTTTGGATTTTTTGGTGTAATACATCCATCTTGGTTTTTCTAAGCTATGTGGAAAACTATCATGAGTCTCTCTTCCCAGTGTCCACATTCTCTGCTTTAGTCTTGAGATTGTAGCCTACTGCTCAGCATAAGCAGGGGAAAAGGGACTGGCCAACTTTTGGAAATTCCTTGTTAATCATTCTGATAATCATTAATCACTCACTGATTCCAAACTACTTAGAGTTCCACTGAACCACTCCTGACTCTTCTGCTTATGGTTTTACCTGGGGGTGTTCCCCATTTTTTTTCCTCCGTCATCTTAATTAGATAATAATATCCACAAAAACTGATAATTCTGATCATCTGTCTCCTCCTTTTAACATTTCCTTCCTCACTGTCTCCCCTGGCCCTTGCCTTTGCATACTGCATTGACTGGGACTTCAAGAACACAGCTCCCAACCAGTCTACCATAAATGGGTTCCAGATGTGTTGGGAAGGCCAGAGTTTGAGTCCTAGTGCCTCCTGGCACAAGTAAAATTTTTTACACCATTATGTCATAAACATCATTTTTCAAATATGCTATGATGTGAAAAATATTGGAAACTACTGCTCTAGAACAACATGAAAAAATAAACCCCTTAAAAAATTTTTACAAAATGGTACGTATGGTATCATATTGAACCTAGTGAATTATTTTTATCTCCATTTATATATCTTTTCCTCATTCTAATTTTGTTTGTGGTTTTTGCTCTTTCTACATCTTTCTTTTCTTTTTCTTTTTTTTTTTTTTTTTTTTTTTGTTGCAGTACGCGGGCCTCTCACTATTGCGGCCCCTCCCGTTGCGGAGCACAGGCTCCGGATGCGCAGGCTCAGCGGCCATGGCTCACGGGCCCAGCCGCTCCGCGGCATGTGGGATCTTCCCGGACCGGGGCACGAACCCGTGTCCCCTGCATTGGCAGGTGGACGCTCAAACACTGTGCCACCAGGGAAGCCCTCTTTTTCTTTTTTTAAAAATAGATATTTCTCTATATGAGGTTTCTTTTTTTTAAATATTTATTTTATTTACTTTGGCTGTGCTGGGTCTTAGCTGTGGCACACAGGATCTTCGTTGCAGCATGCAGACTTCTTAGTTGCAGCATGCGGACTCTTAGTTGCAGTGTGCGGACTTCTTAGTTGTGGCATGCATCTGGGATCTAGTTCCCTGACCAGGCATCGAACCTGGGCCTCCTGAATTGGGAGCGTGGAGCCTTATCCACTGCGCCACCAGGGAAGTCCCTCTTTTTTTTCTTTAAAATTCTCCATTGGGCAGAGTTGCCCAGGAGGTGCCAATTATGTATTGGTCATTTCAAAGTAGATTTTTTTCCCTTTAAGTATACTGTTTTTCTGTAATTCACCTAATTCATGCCTTTATATGCTTTAGTTTATTCTATTCTTTTGCTATATTTTTGTTAGTATTTTCTAGCCCTTTTGGTTGAATATTTTATTTTGTAAGTCATTCTCATTTTAAAATAATTAGTATTAAGGCTACAAATTTTCTCAGCTTACCACATTGAGTAATTAGTTACATACAATGTTTTCATTTGATGTCAATGACTCATTTCTAATTATGCCATAAGAGAGAGGTTATTTTTAAAAACTCAGGTCATTTATGAGTTGTATTTATTTCTAAGAGCTTAAGACCTTTGTTTTTCTTTGTTTTCTGTTATCGATTTTTAGTTTTATTTATTTTGGTGAAATGCTGTACTCTGTATGATTTCTGTTTTTTGAAGTTTATTGAGATCTTTGTAGCCTAATATATGATCAACTTATGTAAGTGTGTTATAGGCATTTGAAGAGCATATGTGTTCCCACTGGGATCTAAAGTTAAGCACACACACTCATACACATGCATTCATGTATACATCCAGTGTTTCCTGCTTCATCATAATGGCCATGCATCAGTCTGCTTGATCAGTTGTTCGCTGCCCCCTGCTGGCCCAGCAGGAGCTCTGATGCTTTTGTCCTGCTGTTGACCTCCAGACAGCCTCTCTGATCATCTTGGCTGACTGCAGCGCCTCCCTGGGGATTGCTGCTGTTGCAGAGAGGCCTTGCTTGCTGCTGGAACCTGGATAGTCTGGGCAGTTCAAGACAAAAATGGAGTCATGTGGAGAGATTCTAGAAATGTTAGCTAGAATTGCTAAAACTTAGTATTTGATAGGTCATGGGGTATTAGGAGGAAGGAAGAGTCAAGAATAATATATGATTTATGACCATTATGGAACCAGCCAACTTACAGAAAAACTATTTCTAACAAATTTTTTTAGTCAATTTTCTTGGACTTCACAGGCACCATCAGCAAGTAATAATAATTTGATGTTTCTTTTCAATATTTAGTCTCATAAGTCTGATGATAGCTAAAATTGCAGAGACTTTTCTAGGTCTCAAGGAGTTAGAGGAGCCCTGCTGAGATCTGGGTTAAAATGGCAAGTCCCCTCTGACTCTGGGTGCTTCCACTGTGCTGGCATTGTGGAGTTTAGTGTCATCCAGATACAGCCTGAGCTCAATGACTTACTTCCTTGGAGTTCATCTAAAGATGATTAGGGAGATAGATCACCTCTAACAAAGATCATTCTGATTGGCGAGAATTTCCCACCAAGCCAACTCAGAGGAGATTGCAGCCCCTCCATGTTGGAGGTCATCAAGAGGACTTGACAACCAGCTGACCCTGGTCCAGAGAGCTGGACGTTGGTAATTGGAAGCTCTTCATCTCCTTCCCTTCCTTGGAATGTACATTCCCCCCACTGTTCCCACAGTAGGAGCCAGTTTCAAAGATGTAGCCTTGAAAGAGCAATGTGTTGTTGAGACCATCCGGACAGTATATGTGACTGGACCCAACTAAGGCCTCCCTCTATATAAACTTTAAAGACTGTGGCAGCCCAAGACAAGACTCTTATGTAAGTTCCCTTGCTTGTTAAAACTGTCACCTACCAATCTGAAGTGCTCTGCCTCTTTGTTTGGCCTCTCCTTTCCATCATGTATGAGGGCTAGTTAGCGAACAAACACTTGCCAACTTTCAATACCCTTGGGTTCATCCACTCTTTTAGTCTTGCAGGAAATAGAAGGCACATTCATGGGGATTTTTTTTTTTAAAAACATCCTTATTGGAGTATAATTGCTTTACAATGGTGTGTTATTCCTGGGGATTTTGAAGAGAATTGAAAGAAGGGACTATTTACCAAGGTAAAGGAAGGTTAAGGGAACCCACAAAGGATGTTGAGATTCAGAGCCTAGTAAAAGCATTAAATAAAAATAAAGCTATTAACACCTCTAGACAGGAAATGGTAAAAAAGGAATGAGAGTTACCAGAGAGCAGTGAAGGCTGGAGCTGTAGAGCTGTGGCAGAGAGTTCTCTGACAGGAGTGCAAGTTGTAGTGGTACCAGGCACTTGCAGAACCATAGTGTCAGGGCAGGGAGGAAGTCAGACACACCTGTGCTGGCCTGTCTTTCCCCAGCCCTCTCATCGGCTGGATCCAACCAGAAACTAGAGGCCGGAGCCTGAATGATGCAGTGTGTGTGTGTGTGTGTGTCCACAGCCCACTGAGACACAGAGCAGAGCAGAGAAGAGCAAGAATAGATTGCTGTGATGTCATAAAGAGAATACCTGGGCTTCCCTGGTGGGGCAGTGGTTGAGAGTCCGCCTGCCGATGCAGGGGACACGGATTCGTGCCCCGGTCCAGGAAGATCCCACATCTTCCACTGCGGAGCGGCTGGGCCCATGAGCCATGGCTGCTGAGCCTGCGCGTCCGGAGCCTGTGCTCCGCAATGGGAGAGGCCACAACAGTGAGAGGCCCGCGTACCGGAAAAAAAAAAAAAAGAGAATACCCAGTGCATATACTGGTGTTTGTTTCAATTAGTTGGGGCCAGGGTACAGGATATGTTTTATATAATATACTGTATTAAAAATTGTAGTACCTGAGCAGAAGAATCAACCCAGGACTGCTGTTCTCTGATGGGGGGGATTGTGGATGTGAAAGACACTAACTAATAGAGATACAATTATAGTTAAAATTTTATTTTACGTAAACTTTATATATTTATATATTAAGAACATTAACCCTTCATTTCCTAACAAATCTGTATTTTAACTTGCATTTTATTTTTAATTTGGCTATTTTCCTTAGCATATAGAACATTTTAAGTTATATTGTTATATCTGTCATTTTTACCTTCATGATTCTACCTTTAATATCATACTTAGAAAGTATTTTCCTATCCCTAAGTATTTCTAAATTTCACCTAGTAATCTGGTACTTTGTGACTTTTCTAAAAAAATCTACTGTGTTATTGAAATATCCATAAATTTATATGTATCCATGTATATCAGTTTATAAATATTTATGTCAGATATATATTCGTATATAGATCAATTTCTTTTCCATTTATATGCTTATTATTTCCCTTGGCCAGTATACCCCCCACTTTAATTATTACATTGTTATGTTTATGATATATTTTTAATCTAATAAGGAAAAGTTACTTTCATTACTCCTTTTTTCTCTTTAAAATTTTTATTTTGCAAAATTAACAGAGAAATATTTGTACATTATTTTAAAAATCTAGAAAATACAGTGAATCAACATAAACATGGAGAATATCCATACTCGCACCAGCTTAGAGAAATATTGGTACTATCTTAGAGAAATATTGATAATTGGGCGTATGATCTCCCAATCCCCCTTTTTTGTTTATAGTCTTTCTGAATTTTAGGCATACATATTTTTATTTACATAACTTTAATTCAGAAACTTGTCTGAATCCTCTCTTTAAATTTTAATAAAAGACCATGGACATCTTTCTATGCAAATACAGATAGTATTCCATTGTGTAGATGGTCCTGAATTTATTTATACATGTTCTTAATGTTGGGCAATTAAGTAGTTTCTAATTTCTTTCTCACTATTTTACAGAAAATTGCAGTGGATATCCTTGTTCTTTGTACTAGTTAGGGTTCTCCGTAGAAAGAGAACCGACAGGATTGATTGATTGATTGATTGATTGACTTATTAGAATTGGCTTATATGTTGGCTCATATGTTTTCATGGAGATTGAGAAGTCCCAAGATCTGCAGTCAACAGCCTAGAGACCCAAGAGGGAGATGGTGTAAGTTACAGTGAGAACCAGAAGGTTTAAGAACCAGGAGAGCTGATAGTGTATGTTCCAGTCTGAAAACTAGCAGGTTTGAGACCCAAGAACTGATGGCTCAGTTTGAGTCTGAAGGAAGGACAAGATTGCTATACAACCTCAGAACAGGAAGAGTTTTCTCATTTGTGGGAGGGTCAGCCCTTTTGGTCTCTCCAGGTCTTCAACTGATTGGGTGAGGCCCACCCACATTAAGGAAGACAATCTGCTTTACTCACTCTACCAATTCAAATCTTAATCTCCAGAAACACTCTCACAGACACACTCAGAATAATGTTTGACCAAATATCTGGGCACCCTATGGCCCAGTCAAGTTGACACATAAAATTAACCATCACATGCTTGTATGACCTTTTTCCTTAGAATAAATTCTTAGAAGTGCTATTTTTGTGTCAAAGAAATTATATTTTTAGCTTTGATAGACATTGCCAGATTATCCTCCAGGAAGGTTTTACTCCTACTGTTATGAAAATGCTGTTTCGCCCACAGTCTCACCAGCATTAGTGGTTTTTATTTTAAAATTTTGGCTAAAATGGGTGATGGGTGAGAATGAATATTTCACTATTATTTTGGTTGTATTGTTTTGGTCTGGAATAAAGTTGAACCTCTGATCCTATATGTATTTTCTTTTTTTATGTCATGTCTGTGTTTATATATAAAATAATAAACATGCAATTAAAATATGTAGATGTATGATATATTTATATATATTTTTATTTGTATATAAAATATATACTACATTGGATACTTATTATTTTATTGGCTTGTGAGTACTTTTTATACAATATGAATAGCAAATTGAATTGCATAGACCAGATTTTTTCACGACTGTTGCCTTATAATTTCTTTATATTATGTCTTATATATATGTAAAACACATAAGTGATTTAAACACGTCATCATTTTCCTTTATGAATTCTAGTCTATGTGTCATCTTAGGAAAAATCATTCCTACCTAAATACATTGAAATATTGAATAAAGCTTTCTTCATTTGCTATGCCCTTAGAACAATTTCCAGAGACTTTAAGTCATTTTTTAAGAAATTATTTTCACCACTTTTGCTGGGGAATGGGCCTTTGGAGCTCCACATGCTGTCATGCAAGAAGTAGAACCCACCCTCTCATTATTGTAGTTATATTTGCATTTCCTTGATGGCTAATGTTACTAAGCACATTTTCATATGCGAATTGTCCATTTGCATACTTTGTCAGATAAATGTCTGTTCAGATCCTTTGCTTATTTTAAAATTGAGTTATTCATCTTTATTTTTCAGTTGTAAGGTTTTTTTTTAATATTTTCTAGATACAAGATCTTTATAAGATACATGATTTGCATGTATTTTCTCCTATTCTTTGGTTGCCTTTTCATTTTACTGATAGTGTCCTTTAATCCTTTAATGCACAAAGGTTTTTAGTTTTGATGTCAAATTTATTTATTTATTTTTGGTTGCTTGTGCTTTAGGTGTCACATCTAAGAAACTGTTGCCTAATCCAAGGTTGCCAAGACTTACACTTACGTTTTCTCCTGTTTTCATAGTTTTAGCTCTTGCGTTTAGGTATTTGACTCATTTCAAGTTAATGTTTGTACATGGTGTGAGGTAGAAGTCCTAGTTCATTCTTTTATATGTGAAGATCCAGTTACCTAAGCATCATTTATTGTAATCTTACTAAAATTATTTAAATCTCTAAATTAAATCAATAAGAATTATATATTGTAATATTACATTTTCTCATTGTGGAATATAATATGTCGTCTCCATTTGTTCATAGAGAAGCGACAGTAGATAGGGTCTCTTTTTGATAAGTCAAGAAAATAGTGGTGTAATAAATAGAGTTTTGGGGTGGCCAGTAAAAGTACTAGAAGGGATTTATTGCTTTTTAACTTCCTGCTCTGTGGTGCTTCTGCAACTCTTGAAACCATGTGCTTGGTTTAGTCTTTGAATTAAAATATGAGGCAATACACAAAAGTGTATATGCTCTGTGACTTAGCAATTCTACTTTTAGGAATCTTATTCCAGAACATTCATTATCCAACTATTTACTACAACAATATTTGTAACTGAAAACATGAAAAATTATTATCAATAGGCAAATGATTAAATAAATTGTGGTACGTCCATGTTCTATCCTGTGTCCTGTGTAGTTGGAATCATTTAGTCCTCCCCACCTTCCTGCCTTCGCCCAAGAAATAAGAATATTCATCCTTTAAGAAGTATGGGAAAATGGTTTCCACATTTCCCTCCATCTCCTAATGATATTTGGAGGTATGAGAGGAGGGATGATTTATCTGATTGGTGAGACCAGAAAAGACTGGATTAATCCTTTATTTTTTCTTTCTTAGATCTATGCATGTTCTCCTGTATCTCTGCACTAAGTCTTCTAGGGGAAGGTCTTTCATGGTGGGAAAGAACTGAAGAGGTCTAGTTGGCTGGGTATATTTAGTTGGGCTTCTCTAATTCAGACTTATGAATAGTTCAGATTCAAATTTGAGTGAAAAAAGCATATGTATGTTTATGTATACATATTTATAGATTATATTAGATATCATATTTAAGAAGGATTATATTTGCATATGAAGTACATATTTATATAAAGCAGGAGAGATTTGGAAGTATGAGTATCAAATTGTGAACTCGTTTTTTTTTTTTTTTGAAGTATAGTTGATTTACAATGTTGTGTTAATTTCCGGTGTAAAGTGATTCCGTTTTATACATAAATATCTTCTTTTTCAGTTTCTTTTCCCATATAACTTATTACAAAATATTAAGCATAGTTCCCTGTGCTATATAGTAGGTCCTTGTTGTTTATCTACTTTATATATAGTAGTGTGTATATGTTACTCCCAAATTCCTAATTTATCCCTCCACCCCTCACCTTTCCTCTTTGGTAACCATAAGTTCGTTTTCTATGTTGTGATTCTGTTTCTGTTTTGTAAATAAGTTCATTTGTATCATTTTTTTAGATTCCACATATAAGTGACATCATATATTTGTCTTCCTCTGTATGACTTACTTTACTTAGTATGATATAACTAGGTCCATCCACGTTGCTGCTAATGGCATCATTTCATTCTTTTTTATAGCTGAGTAGTATTCCATTGTTTATAAATACCACATCTTTTTTTTTTTAACATCTTTATTGGAGTATAATTACTTTACAATGGTGTGTTAGTTTCTGCTTTATAACAAAGTGAATCAGTTATACATATGCATATGTCTCCATATCTCCTCCCTCTTGCATCTCCCTCCCTCCCACCCTCCCTATCCCACCCCTCTAGGTGGTCACAAAGCACCGAGCTGATCTCCCTGTGCTGTGCGGCTGCTTCCCACTACCTATCTACTTTACATTTGGTAGTGTATATATGTCCATGCCACTCTCTCACTTCATCCCAGCTTACCCTTCCCCCTCCCCGTGTCCTCAAGTCCATTCTCTACGTCTGTGTCTTTATTCCTGTCCTGCCCCTAGGTTCTTCATGAACTTTTTTTTTTTAAGATTCCATATATATGTTTTAGCATATGGTATTTGTTTTTCTCTTTCTGACTTATTTCACTCTGTATGACAGACTCTAGGCCCATCCACCTCACTACAGATAACTCAAATTCATTTCTTTTTATGGCTGAGTAATATTCCATTGTATATATGTGCCACATCTTTATCCATTCATCCGATGATGGACATTTAGGTTGCTTCTGTGTCTTGGCTATTGTAACTCTTGTAAGTAATGGTAGGAACGAGTAAGAGGAAGTTTTACTTTTTATCTCAATGTATTGTTAGAATATTTTAATTTTTACAACAGTGTATTAATTAACTTTTAGAAAAAATAAAAAATTGAAGAAAAAAGCCCTGGAGGAAAATACATGAAGGTTTTTTTTTAACATATTCATTGGAGTATAATTGCTTTACATTGTTGTGTTAGTTTCTGCTGTATAACAAAGTGAATCAGCTATACATATACATATATCCCCATATCCCCTCTCTCTTGTGTCTCCCTCCCATCTTCCCTATCCCACCCCTCTAGATGGTCACAAAGCACAGAGCTGATCTCTCTGTGCTATGCGGCTGCTTCCCACCAGCTATCTATTTTACATTTGGTAGTGTATATATGTCAATGCCATACTCTCACTTCTTCCCAGCTTACCCTTCCCCCTCCCCGTGTCCTCAAGTCCATTCTCTAAGTCTGCGTCTTTATTCCTGTCCTGCCCCTAGGTTCATCAGAACCATTTTTTTTTTAAGATTCCATATATATGTGTTAGCATACGATATTTGTTTTTCTCTTTCTGACTTACTTCACTCTGTGTGACAGACTCTAGATCTATCCACCTCACTACAAATAACTCAATATCGTTCCTTTTTATGGCTGAGTAATATTCCATTGTATATATGTGCCACATCTTTATCCATTCATCTGTCCATGGGCACTTAGGTTGCTTCCATGTCCTGGCTATTGTGAATAGTGCTGCAATGAACATTGTGGTACATGACTCTTTTTGGATTATGGTTTTCTCAGGATATATGCCCCATAGTGGGATTGCTGGGTCATATGGTAGTTCTATTTTTAGTTTTTTAAGGAACCTCCATACTGTTCTCCACAGTGGCTGTATCAATTCACATTCCTATCAACAGTGCAAAAGGGTTCCCTTTTCTCTACACCCTCTCCAGCATTTATTGTTTGTAGATTTTTTTGATGGTGGCCATTCTGACTGGTGTGAGGTGATACCTCATTGTAGTTTTGATTTGCATTTCTCTAATAATTAGTGATGTTGAGCATCTTTTCATATGCCTCTTGGCCATCTGTATGTCTTCTTTGGTGAAATGTGTATTTAGGTCTTCCACCCAATTTTTAATTGGGTTGTTTGTTTTTTGATATTGAGCTGCATGAACTGTTTGTATATTTTGGAGATTAATCCTTTGTCTGTTGCTCCGTTGGCAAATATTTTCTCCCATTCTGAGGGTTGTCTTTTCATCTTGTTTATGGTTTATTTTGCTGTGCAAAAGCTTTGAAGTTTCATTAGGTCCCATTTGTTTATTTTTGTTTTTATTTTCATTACTCTAGGAGGTGGGTCAGAAAAGATCTTGCCATGGTTTATGTCAAAGAGTGTTATTCCTATGTTTTCCTCTAAGAGTTTTATAGAGTCCAGTCTTAATTTAGGTCTTTAATCCACTCTGAGTTTATTTTGTGTATGGTGTTAGGGACTGCTCTAATTTCATTCTTTTACATGTAACTGTCCAGTTCTCCCAGTACCACTTATTGAAGAGGCTGTTTTTTCTCCATTGTATGTTCTTGCCTCCTTTGTCATAAATTAGGTGACCATATGTGTATGGGTTTATCTCTGGGCTTTCTATCCTGTTCCATTGATCTATCTTTCTGTTTTTGTGCCAGTACCATACTGTCTTGATTACTGTAGCTTTGTAGTATAGTTTGAAGTCAGGGAACCTGATTCCTCCAGCTCCAGTTTTCTTTCTCAAGATTGCTTTGGCTACTTAGGGTCTTTTGTGTTTCCACACAAATTGTAAATTTTTTTGTTCTAATTCTGTGAAGAATGCCATTGGTAATTTGATGGGATTGCATTGAATCTGTAGATTGCTTTGGGTAGTACAGTCATCTTCACAATGTTGATTCTTCCAATCCAAGAACATGGTATATCTCTCCATCTGTTTATGTCATCTTTGATTTCTTTCATCAATGTTTTATAGTTTTCTGAGTACAGGGCTTTTGCCTCCTTAGGCAGGTTTATTCCTAGGTATTAAGCTTAACACTTTAAAATAATAACCCTGTGTTACTTTTAGTTATGATTCATAAACAATAATGAAAATGTATTAATATTTGTTTCTCATCTTAGGGAATTGCTAGCCTCTCTTGACTTGTATTGTTTATTGCATTTGGGAAAGTTTTAGTGTTTCCATTATAATTAACATGTTGCTGTTTTGGTTTTTGTTCCAATTATATTAACCTAGTGTTTGTTTATTTATTTATTTTTATTTAAAAAATTTTTTTGGTACGTGGGCCTCTCACTGCTGTGGCCTCTCCTGTTGCGGAGCACAGGCTCCGGACGCGTAGGCTCAGCGGCCATGACTCACGGGTCCAGCCGCTCCGCGGCATGTGGGATATTCCCGGACCCGGGCACGAACCCGCGTCCCCTTCATCGGCAGGCGGACTCTCAACCACTGCGCCACCAGGGAAGCCCCTGGTTTTTATTTATATGTAACCCACTGAAATAAACCTTACCTGATCATGGTGTTGAGTGTTTAATATATTGTTGAATTCAAGTGCCACATATTCAACTTAGGAGTTTTGGTTCTAGTTTGCGTGTGTGTGTGTGTGTGTGTGCTTGGTAATGTCATCAAGGTCGTGATAGTCTCAAAGAATAGATTTGGAAACTATGTAAATGATACTGCTGCACCTCCCACACTTCTGCTGTTTTTAACCGTGGGATATGATTAGCATTATGCATAGTTCAAGTGCCAGGCACTGTGTTCTCATATTCCTGTTAAACTGTTAGTTCCTATTATACAGCCTCTTCCTATGTAATAGTGTCTTTTCAATTTTAACTTTTTCTTTGATTAGATTTTCTAGAGGTGTTCTTATTTACTGAAGTTTTAAATTTAAAAAAACCCAGCTTCTAGAATTATTTGTGTATTCTATCATTTTCCTATTTTCTAACTAGTTTCTTCTTTTATCCTAACTTCTGACTTACACATTTATATATTTTGTTCCTTTTCAAACATTTTGAGTTGAATGTGCAGTTTATTTATTTATTTATTATCTTCTAGGTTTTATAATAATAGCTTAAATAATTATGCAGTTTTTCTGAGTACTGCTCTGATCAGAGGGGACCCTTATTTCCTTATTGTATTCATGATACAACTTTGATTTCACCCCAGTAAGGGGGTAGGAATGGAGTGAAGTATACGTGTATAAACTAAATCTAACTTGTTTGGCTTATACATTTATGGTAAAATTATTGTAAGTATTGCTTTTTTATGTTCTCCATATTGAGATTCTATTTTTCTATTTTATTTTATCTTATTTGTTTTATTTTCTTCAAGATTGCACTGTCAGATCCTCTGAGAAGTTGAGATACATAAAAAATCTTATCACGGGCTTCCCTGGTGGTGCAGTGGTTGAGAGTCTGCCTGCCGATGCAGGGGACACGGGTTTGTGCCCCGGTCCAGGAAGATCCCACATGCCGTGGAGCGGCTGGGCCCGTGAGCCATGGCCCCTGAGCCTGCGCGTCCGGAGCCTGTGTTCTGCAACAGGAGAGGCCACAACAGTGAGAGGCCCGTGTACTGCAAAAAAAAAAAAAAAACAACGTATCATTTCTGCCTGCATCTATCTAGAGCAGTTTAAATGCCTGGTGGTTGCCACCACTGTTATGACACTCCTAGCCCCACTTCTTGTGGAAACCACGTATTTTAAATTCTCAAATATTTAAAATATGTACTAAATGAAATATATTCACTGCACATAAATGAATACACAAATGTTTTCCCTGCATTTCACAAACAAACTGTGTGTACTTATCTTTGTCTCAGTGTCTGCCTCTAGGGAACCCAACCTTCACTTTATATGGACTAATGGTACAATACAGAGTGAAGATGTAAAACCCATTAATATTGTTCTATTTTTATTATGGAAAAGTTCACAGTGATCCAAAAGTAGACAGATTGTGGTAATGAACTGCTATTACACAGCCCTCAGATTCAACAATTACCAAGTTAATAAGCAAGAACACCTGTGGGCCAAAATACATAGAATCAAAGTATATAAAGCAAAATATCAAAAATGGGAAAGATGTCAGAATAATGGTGAAAGATTTTAATATATTTGACTCATAAATTAGCCAAAACCAAAGAAAGATATAAGTATCTTTGAATAATTTAACATTTATTCTTTCAATAATTTTATAAAAATATTTGCCATTCAAATAGGTAACACTCCTTTTTAAATATTTTTCTAAAAATTGGTAATGTAATAGCCATATAGAATATGTAATTAATTCCATGAAGTAGAAGTGTGACACATAACACACTCTCTGACTATAATTCAATAAAGCCAGATTTATTAATAAAATGTTAGTTAAAAGCAATCTAACCACTTGGAAATGGAAGAAGATTCTTCTGGTTTATTTTTGGTCAAAATGGAAATAAAAATTCCGAAAACTATTTTAAAGTTATCATCAATGCTAGAAATACAAATCAAAGTTTATGGGCTGAGGCCAAAAGTATTCTCAGAAAAAGAGTTTGTAGCCATATTTAATAGACAGTGGTTATTCTTTTTTGGCCTTTTAGCATCTAAATCCCCTTCCAATGCTTTGGAAATTCTGGTCTTTCTCATTGTACTTGGAGGAAGAATACACCTTCCACTGAAGAGGTGGAAAATGCCAGGTATTTTTGTAACTTCCTCTGCCGTTAGAGCACAGACGTGCATCTTATGTTTCATCAATCAAACATACCGTATGCAAACTTTGCATCAGAAGCTCTTGATACAAAGACACAGGGTAGCAGAGGATTCACTCACTGCTAGTGGCAGTAGTTGCAGCAAGATCTAGTAGACAGGACAGCCTTCTGAGGGATCTCTTCCGCCTGAGGATGACCACACGATCCCTTCTGCATCTTCTTTCACCTCTTCTTGGAACCATCGTTTAGGTTTGGTGGGCCCCTGAACCAAGGTCATTCCTTCAATAGGGTGGTCTGTGACATGGCATCTGGTTTGACAAAAAGAGTTAGTCCAAATGAACTGAGTCAGACCACATTGGGAACTGAAGTTAAACCAATGGGGTAAAGAAGGGGCCATGTGGTATCATGCCACCAATCAATCATTATGAAGATGTGGAAATTATTAATATAATGAAGGTGAAAGAGTAGAAGTCATGAAATATGTGAAAGATATACAAAGTAGATGGAAAAACAAGTGAGTTAATGGTGAAAGGAGGTGGCTTGGGTGTGTAACAGGTCGCTAACTGAATCATGTAAATGGCACCCACATACTCACATACTGGACACCCTTTTGCTCAAAACTTTCCAATGGTTTCCCTGCTCACTCAGAATCATTATCATGCTTACAAGGCCTGCATGCTCTGACCTCTGCTATGTCTCTATCTCATTTCCTGTCACTCTCTTTCCTGCTAACTCCACTTAACCACATCTATTATACATCCTTGTTGTTCCTCCAGTATACCAACCACACTTCTGTCTCTGGGTCTGTGTACTTTCTATTTCCCCACTGCTTGGAGTACTTTCTTCAGATGCTCTCCTGACTCACTTCCTTCAGGTTTCTCTTCAAACACCACCTTTTCAGAGAGGCCTTGCCTGACCATCCTATCTAAAATAGCTGCTCCATCCCCATCACTTTCTGTGATGGGGATGGAATAGCTTTATCCTACTTTATTTTTCTTCTTAGTCCTTATAACCACTTATTTATTTGTTTGTTTGTTTATTGTTTGCTTCCCCAATTAGAATGAGATCTTAATTTTTTGTTTTGGGGCGAAGGGGGAGCTGAAACAGAACTGTGCCTGGAATACAGTAGGTACTCAATAAATATTTGTCAAATGAATAAATGGACTGAAAATAGATTAATTACAAGATCTTTTTATCCTTCTTTACAGGTAGCTGATCTCCTCCCCGACTCTTACCATGTTTACAGAATGTTCATTAGCAAGGCTTCCAGGTCCCAGGTAAAATATTGAAAATTTATTAAAGCTTTTAAAAAAGCATTTTTGTTCTGATATTAAAGGTCAATTAGAGAGAAAGTCTTTTCACTAATCACCTTAAAGCAAAACCTATCCATTGAAACTCTTCCCTACATACACAGAGTTGCTAAACAACATTTTAGTGCCTTACTTTTAAGGATGGACCAGAGAGGATCATCAGGCATTTGATAAAATCCTCTATGAAAGAGAAGCCAAGAGTAACAAATAGGAAGAAAGTCTTTGGGGAAAGTGGAGATAATACAAAGAACAGAAGAAAGCTGAGACAATATTGTATCTGTAAAATAAGAACAAGGGCTTCCCTGGTGGCGCAGTGGTTGAGAGTCCGCCTGCCGATGCAGGAGACATGGGTTCGTGCCCCAGTCTGGGAAAATCCTACATGCCGCGGAGCGGCTGGGCCCGTGAGCCATGGCCGCTGAGCCTGTGAGTCCGGAGCTGTGCTCCGCAACAGGAGAGGCCACAACAGTGAGAGGCCCACATACCACACACACACACAAAATAAATAAAATAAGAACAAAAAACTATTAAAAAGTAATGACGGGAGAATAAGAGTAAACTGCTATAAATTAATAATCATTGGAAAGAATATCAATAGAAAGATTGAAAAATAAAAATGAGTAAATTTTTCAGGAAGAGGGGCAAAAAAACAAAAGAAAAAAGAATAGTGATAGAAAACCAATTGATGTGCCTCAGTGGTTTCTCCATCCTCTGCTGTCTGGTTGTGATAGGCAGAATTTTGGCCCCCAGGTTTTTGCTCCCTGATATTACTCCTGTGGTTATGCTATATTAATTGGCCAAAGAGGCTTTGCAGATATAATTAGGTTACTAATCAATTGACCTTAAAATAGGGATACTGTCTGAGTAGGTTCAGTGTAATTATGTGAGCCCTTAAAAGCTGAAGGCAGAAGGGCAACGCAGAGAGATTCCAAGCGTGAGAAGGATTTAGTGTGCTATTGCTGGCTCTGAGATAGAAGGGCCATGTGCAAGGACCAGGGAGAGGCCTTTGAGAGCTAAGGGTAGCTGACAGTCAGCAGAGAAACCTTAGTCCTACAACAGCAAGAGACTGGAAAAAAAAAAAGAAAACCAATTGGTGAGTTGCCACTTTTTCAATACCAATTTTAGAAACAGAAATGAAAACAAAGAAGAAAAATTCTTACAAAAATTATGCAGGAAAATCCCAATGGTAAGAATGTGAGTCTTCAGATTGAAATGATTCTTTAGATAAGGACCTCATTTAGGAAGAAAACTGGAAAATATCAGAACAGAATGTGAATATTATTAACTTTGACAATGCAAGGATAAATTTGGAGATGATTGTTTTTGGGAGGTGGTGGGTGGAAGAACTGGAAGGTAGCACAGGGGGGTTAATGTCTTCATTAAAAAAATGAAGCATTAGAGTATGTGAAGCAAGAAATAAAGTCTTTAGTAGATTACTCAATGTTACAAAAATATCAATGGAGGATGGAGAAAAAGGCAGTGATTGTGGAATAAGTGAGCAACATATTTTGTCATATCAGAAGTTCATAGAAAATGCTTAAAGTGGATTAATAAATGGTAATATAAGTGTGTTATTTAGAAATATGATATTAATCACCAGAAAATGTAGCTAGAAGAGAAATGGTTGCTTCTGAGAAACAGAAAACTTGTGGATCAAAGGGACTCTTGCTTATAACCATGTGCATGAGTTACTCTGAAATATGTGTGTGTATCTTCATTACGCATATATGTTAATATCTTCATTTTTGGTACACTTATATGCACATTGTAAAGAGTTAGTAGATGTATAAAGAATCAGTATATGATAATGATGGTGCAAATTAATGTGAGAAAAAGTTGGATAATTCAGTAATTGGTGCTTGTTCTGTAGGCTTGCAATATAGAAAAAAAAACTAGAGTGTTAATTTCATAGCATGCTCTAAAATAAATTCTAGCTGATTAACTAGAACTGTCAAAGTTAAATGTAAAAAACTAAACTTCATAAATCCCAGCAGTAAAAAACAAAAAGAGGTAAGAACCTTTTCAGTGGATGAGAAAGGAATTTCCATGAAAGTAATGAAATTATAAACAACGTGGCAGATCACTTTTATTTCTTAAAAATGTAAAAATCCCTTGTGCCAAAATTAAAAGGCGAACCACAAACTAGGAAATATTGTTATTAAATGTGACATAAAATGGACTAATATCTCTCATAATCAAAGATCTCTTATACATTTTTCAGGTTATTCTGTTTGTCCTACCAGGTCCACCTACCCAGCCTGCTCTGTGTCCTGGGAGGCTAAACCTTATGGACTGTGTCAACCAGGCTCCCTTGACCTCTGTCTTCCAGTTGGGTTCAGCCAATGGGAGACATGGCAGGAAACTGGGGAACAGGAGGGGAGAGGGACCAGGATATTTAGTCCTCTGGTTCCCTCCCTTCCGGATTACATGGTTTGCAGTGATTGTGTTCTTCTGCCCAAAGTCATGGTTCTTGATGGTTGTCCCTTCCAGAAAGCTACTAATTTTGCTGGGTTCTGGTTCCCTGTCCCCACCCCCATGTCTCTCATGGTGGTAGTGGCTTTCCAGTGATATTAGCCCTGTGTGCTCCCCCATCTCTTGTTGCTTTCCTATAATACTGCCCGCACCACCATTGTAAAAGCTTCCTCCATTAAGCTGTTTTAGCCACTCTCTTGTGTGTCCTTCCAGACCTTGACTGTTATACAAGAAAGAAACTAAAACTGCGAAACAAAATACGTGTTGGTAAAACTCTACAAATTGCTACCCAAAGTTTGGGAAATGTTCAGTCTTTCTAACCACATCATTTCACACAGTAAAAAAAGACTGACATAACATTTTTTTCACCTATCAAATTGAGTCATATTAAGGCAAATGACAATTCTTGAGGCCTGCGAGTTATTCCCAGACTATTTTGTTCAAAATATAAATTGTTATATCCTTTTTGGAAAACAATGTCAGTACGTGTGAAAGATCCTTACAAAATAGCTGTACTTTTTGACCTAGGAATTTTATTTCTAGGAACCCAAACCAAGGATAATAATCAGAAATTACAGATGACGATCTACATCTAAAATGTTATAAATAACAGTGGAAGAGATGGAAATGAACCAAGTGAACCACAATAATTGGCTATATGAAAATTTTTTAAAATTTACATAATGAATAGATTATGCAGTCATATAGAATTTTTTTCATAATTTGCTAGAATGCTCACAAGATAATATAAAGTAATATAGCAGGATATAAGAGAGTACATAGGGCTTCCCTGGTGGCGCAGTGGTTGAGAGTCTGCCTGCCAATGCAGGGGACACGGGTTCGTGCCCCGGTCCGGGAAGATCCCACATGCCGCGGAGCAGCTGGGCCCGTGAGCCATGGCCGCTGAGCCTGCGCGTCCGGAGCCTGTGCTCCACAGCGGGAGAGGCCACAACAGTGAGAGGCCCACGTACCGCAAAAAAAAAAATAAATAAAAAATAAAATAAAATACTTCCTGATATTTTCAAGTACTTTCTAATGAGCATGGTTAACTATTACAATATGAGATAAAACTTTGAGAAATATAAAAGAGAATGGAATTCAGAGTAACTGAGAACCTTGGGTGTGGTAAAGCCCGAGGCATTTCTTTAGCCTCAGTCACCACACAAATCCTTGTCTGTCACTTTTAGTCCCACTCAGAGTAATTTTGGGTTCATTTCTCCTCTTTACTCTTTGTTTTCCTGTCTCTTCTATTCCTTTTTCTTTATTTGTTTGATTCTTTTTTCTTTTCTCTTGCACTGTGATGTTTTCTTTTCATGCCATTTTTCCCCCTCTTCATTTCATTTTCTGACTGTAAAGAGCCCCAGTGGGTGAAAAAAAAGAAACCCATGCATTAAATTGGGCTTTATCTCTTGTTCTGTAATCTGCGAGATTGCAGAGGCCAGTGGTCACACTTATGTGGAGAGTGCGCATTTATTGAGTGCTTACCATGTGCCAGGTACTGCTGGAAGTGCTTTACACATTTTATCTCATTTAATCCTCCGTACACCTATGAAGTTGGTACTACCATTGATCCTATCAGTATTTTATGAAGTTGAAGCAGAGTTGACATGAATGGTGGACCCAAGATTTGAACCCAGGCTGCCTGATTCTACAGCCTTTAATGACTCTGTGATCCTGCCCCTTGTTCTGGTCAGTGGGCTGCTGGCTGCTGGCCCCGCATCTGACAGGGTGGTATGAACTTCTTCCCAGTGAAGGGGAAGGTTTGTTGTTTTAGGGGAAAGAATTCTACCTTCTTATTCTGCTGGGTCCCCCATTCACTTAATAAAGGGGGCACCTCAAAATTTAAAGGCTTTTGGAGACTCCAGAAATGTACTGTATTTACTACACATAGACCCTATAAATGCTTTCTGAGGTTTTTAAAGCACTTACTTTTAATCAGTCAGCCTTGTAAAAACATTATTTAACCAATAAAGTCAGTCAACCTCAAGGTTCCCTGATGTTTTCTTTAGTTACTGCCTCTTCCCATCTGCTTTCTAATGAACGTAGTTCCATTCCTAAAGGATGTTTATGGAAACACACCTTTCTCCCAAAACGTACATGGCTCCTCCCTGACACACAGGTAGAACTGACAGCTCCCTTCTTTTGCTCCTACTGTGCCCATACAGTCTTCTATTGTAGCACACAGGACTACAGTCTCCTCCGCCCTTACCCCCCAACTCTTCTCCCTTATTAGGCTGTGAGACTCTTGCAAACAGGGGTCATGTCTAATTCAGCCTGTCCCAGCCCAGGGCTGAGGAAATGCAAAAGACTGTTTTTGGAGGTAGATGTGTCATCCAAAAGGGGCCATCTTGTGAATTCAGCATCATTCATGCATAGAAACTCTCTCTTTGTCCAAGAGTTTACCTGATTCAGGGATTCTGCGTCACCCACACAAAGCTCATAAGAGACTTATGGATACAGTAAGATACCACTTTACTCAATTATTATAAGAAAAATTAGAAATCTAAGTTCAAGTGACCTGGAAACCCTCCCTTCCCTGATTATCTAGTGACCCTGGAATTGACAGTAGCAGTGTTTGGCTATGATGTAGCATTAAATGGCAGGGGGTTCTGGTGTCTTGGTGCATCCATTCTCCAAATCAGGAGGACTAGATATTTGGGTTGGACCCATAGGACCCCTCTCCCATGGATGGTTTTCAGATGGCACTGCTATCTGTTGTTTTGTCAACTTTCTTGCTTCCTTTGCTGACACACCCTCCTTTTAAATTGTTCTATGAATATAAAGTATGAAGAATCCTGTGTACTATTCTATAAGAACCAGGGCCGTAGTATATGAGCAGAAGATGAAATGGACACCAACAAAAATGAGAGAAGCTGAGTATCCAGAGATGATTAAGATGCATTTCCTGCCCTCAAGGAGTTTACAGTCCAGTGGGAGCAAAAGACACCTAAACAACCACTTGCAACATAGGTATTGGTTGCAGTGGAGGAAGCCTGTGGAGGAGAGAGTGGGCAATTTCCTTTGGGCCTGGCCTAATATTTTTGTTTTTGCATCACTTCTACTAGGTTTGTAATTTTAGGCTATCACTGCTTTTATAACTAAAAAAGGTACACAAGTAAAGTCACCTATGGAGAGCAGAAATAACATGCGACTTATGTAGAATTTACAAAGTCCGGACAGCCTAGACCGTGCTGTGACCACAATGCTCATTTTTTTCAAGGGGGTTCAAGTGCTGTAACTTTCCTAATAATATCCTCATAATCTTCTAAATAGGAGGATTTGTATTAAATCCCAGGGGAGAGTTGCAAGAACCCATTTTCTCAAGTTATTTAAAACTCAGACTTGACAAACTCCCCCCATTTATACCACAGTAGGAACCTGGTGACAAGACATTCACAATTGCAAGCACATGCAAGTAAGTGGCTTCTGGCTGCAGTGCCTCAGATATTTTTTGAAAAGTTATTTAAAAATGATAATGTATAGGTGTTATATTTGGCTTAAGGAAGTTAAAAAAGTTAGACTCGAAATTGGCAAAAGGCATGTGTAATATATCTGACAGGTTAGTTCAACTTGAATTTTAAATCAGTATTTTTAAATCAATATTTTATCATTATATGCCTGAATTCTGCAAAGTTTTTTAAGGTATCATAACTTGGAACATTATTTTAAAAAATGCTTTAAAGTCTCTTAATTAAAATGCTTCCTCCTAGTTATGTTCTTTTGCAGGGACTTATGAATTATTTGTTCCTTTTTTACTAATCAAGCAAAGGTTTGTAAGGTTTTAGAGGCTGTTCCCTTCTTTTCTTTTATCCTTATTCCAGAATTTTAGCAATTAGGTCCTCATATATCACATCTCAAAAACTGGTTTTCACTACAAAACTGAGAGGTTCAAATAGGATTTGAATTGTCAAAAAAATTGGGTCCACTCTAATGCTTTTTCAATCATGCCAGTAATTTGAGCCTGTAGCTTAAGAATATAGAGAACATGGAAGTAAAAGGAATTATAGGGCTTGGGCATCTACACTGGTGTGAATTATTTACCAGCATGGCCTATGTGTGGAGAGCTACCTCTTGTCTTCAGGAGCATGTAAGTGTGTGTTCTTCGGAAGAGAATATGTAAAGCCCTCCGGAAGCCTACAGATGTGCTTTATTCAGTTCCTTATTATATTTTTGAACGTGAGAACACTTTGGACAAAAGCAAGCTAGGCTTCTGGTGCTGATGGCAGACTGAGTGTGAACAGCTTTGCTGTGCTGGGGTAGCTCCTGAGAACAGTCTGACATCCAGGCTAGCTTGTCCTTGGCTCTCCTGCTAATCCCAGCTCTGGGCTTCCCCATGGTGAGAACAGTAGGGAAGCAGTTCTGTCCCGGTTGGCATAGGAACAATAGGTCATAGCCCACTGCGGTGCTTCTGAGAAGCAGTTTGGTGCCTGAACCCAGCCCCATCACTTAGACACCCAGCATGAACTAGAGGGCTTTGTGGTATATTCAGTTCCCACTCCAATAACATGCCAGCCCGGTCACTATGTTTCTCACTTCTTCTCTTCAAAGGAGAGTGAAAAAATCTGGTGAAAAAGCTATAGATCCTCTCAGGAGGGCCTCACATCTCGCAGCAGCACCTGTACCTCTGTAAGTGACGGGAGATGACCCACCTCCTCCCCACAGCTGAATCTGATCTCTGTTTGCACACTGTGTGATCTAGGATGTGTCACTTAGTTTCTCTAAATTCTGCTTTACTTTTCTGTTTTATGGCTAATCATAGTAGCATCTGTCACTGTGATGATGAAGCAAGATATTCCCATGTAAGCAAATCACTTGGCATACATCTCCTGCAGAGCCTGAAGGGGAACAGAGTCCAAAGCATGTTAAGTACAGGGATTAAGACCCGTGATAGAGGACTAGCTCTTTTGGGCTGATATCGCAGGATATTCTGAGCAGACTTCTTGGTGCATTCTTTATGTTAGATGGGTCCAGTCCGAGATAAGGAAACTAAATATGTCAGTGGCGAGTCCTGACAGAAAGGGCAGAGATTTATGGAATGCAAGCGATCTTGTATTAGTGCATAGATAAATAATGGATAAATCTTGTCTTTTCTTTGAAATGTGAAGATGCTAAGGAGAGGTCAAAAGTAGCTATAATTTTTCTGAACTCAGGTGACTGAGGGAAAGTGTCCTATATAAAACTATGAAAAGTAGAAGTGGGCTGTGAAGTAGATGGTCAATTTGATCATTAAGATTTTGCACTGTTGTCCCAGCAGAGCATCTATGTGATGATGATGATAATGATGAGATGTGTGTTTATATGTGTGTATCTGTGTGTGCGTGAGAGAGAGAAAGAGAGAGACAGACAGAGAGCAAGAATGAGAGAGTAGATTAAACCCAGATTCAGTTAACTTTTATTTACTATCACTGTATGTAACAGGCAACACTCTGTTTCCCTGGATGGTTCATGAGCACTTGAAAGATTTTACTCTCTTCCTTAAACAAGTAAAGCAATAGCCTGCACCTCCATGGAGTCTGAGGAGTGGCTCATCAGCTTCTCCCCAGTTCCCTCCCCTGCTCTCTTTTCTCCCCTCCTGCCCAGCGTTAGATCCTCACGTCTCAGGTCCCTGATCGCCCTCCTGCTAGAGTGAGAGAGGAGGTGCAATTCCCATCCTAGCAGCTGTACTGCAGGAAGGTAGAGAGCCTTGGAGGGGAAAGAAGGTGGGGGAAGAGGCTTCCACAGGGCCTTAACGCTCTTGCTATTTCCTCCAACTTCTTCCAGGCTTACTGCTAGTCCAATCAGCTGCAAAGAAGAAGGAGCAGGGATGAGTAAGTGAGATGCCCCCCGCCACTGCCCCACCACATAACCACCACACACCCTGGCCCCCATCCCACAGCTCACCCCTAATTGCTCTTTCGTAGGCTGGGGTGAGGCCAGCAGAAGCTCAGAGCAGTCAGTCCTGGGGACCAGAATGCTGCCTTCCACTATTGCAGCTGCGACAAGTAGAGGAGTTCTGAGTGGCCCACTTTGGAACATCAGCCCTTAATCTATGGGAACATGTGTGCTGTAGTCGTTCAGGGTTCAAGTAGTGTCAGTGGAGACTTATTATGAATTAAGAAGACTTTTATGGTCTGAGCTGAGCAGATCACGTGCAAATGTGTTTCCAGGAGACAGTGTGTCTAGGGTCCAAATCCCTGACTTGCAAACAGACACTGGGACTGGAGCTCCTGGAAATTGGAAATGGGCTGTACTATGTTTCCAATCAGGCAGATGAAATGAAGAAAATCCATTACTGGAGATATTTGCAAGCTTCCATATTTTGTAAAAACATTTTTCAGGCAATGATTTTCCAAATTTTTGCTTCAAATCAAAGATTTTGAAAGTTGAACACTAGTCGGAAGTTGTAGAGTCTGGTTATCAAAAATAAGAGCTTTGGGCTTCCCTGGTGGCTCAGTGGTTAAGAATCCGCCTGCCAATGCAGGAGACACGGGTTCGAGCCCTGGTCCGGGAAGATCCCACATGCGGCAGAGCAACGAAGCCCGTGCACCACAACTACTGAGCCTGAACGCCACAACTACTGAGCCTGCATGCCTAGAGCCCGGGCTCCTCAACAAGAGAAGCCACCGCAGTGAAAAGCCCATGCACTGCAACGAAGAGTAGCCCCCACTTGCTGCAACTAAAGAAAGCCCGAGCGCAGCAACGAAGACCAAACGCAGCCACAAAGAGAAAAACAAACACTGTATGCAGCCAAAAATAAAATTAAAAAAAATAAAACAAGAGCTTTATACTTTTAAATGTTTAAAATGCACTTTAGCGCACCCTATACTTTTGGGTGCGCTATTATATTTTATCTTTATAGTTACCCTGTGGGGTAGTATTTTCCTTATTTTCTAGATGAAAAAGTTAAGGCTCAGATGGATCAAGCCACTTGACTGATATCATGGTTCCGAGCAGACCTAGGACTCAAGTTCAGACCTTAAGTTCCCTGTCCAGTCTCCTCCTTGCTATACCACCAGCACTGCTCCAGGCTTTGAAGGCCTGCTTTTAAGGCCATGCTTTTTTTTTTTTTTGGCAAGCGAATTCTTCACCTCCCAGACCATACCTTTCTTTCCAGGCCCAGCATGATTGATTTTGTTTGCTTGGCATGCAGGCATCTATTACATAGTTCTCAGATGTGGATTTATAGATGTTATCAGAAGTCAGTTGCAGGTTTAATGAAGTGATCACAAATGCATAGCCTTCTTTTGATAAATTTAACAATTTAATGTGCAGGGAAATGTGAATAGGCCAGGAGATAAAAGCTTAGCAGACAGTGTTTTAACACCTAATTCATTAAAATAGAGCAGAGAACTGAACTCTTAAAGCTGATAGAGCTGTTATTTTGTGCCTGGAGACACAATGGGACCCATCTGTGATTTATGGTAAATATAAGAAGGAAAGATAGTCCAATATTTGTGAAAGACGTTTTTAACATTTCTTTATAAAAATGATCCCTCCGATATAAAAATATTGATTAGACATTCGTTTCCATTTGCTGCTCCATTATAATTAACGTTAATTTAAAATGTGCATCTGAAAGATTTCTAAGGAAAGCTACTCACTAGTTTTGCTAAGGCAAATGATGGATAAGGAAACATACTATTCATCATATTAGCTTTCAGATGAAAGTATTGATAATGTTAAGGAGAGTTAAAACTTGTTCTTTCTAAGAGGAAAGGCAATGAAAATGGAATAAAAACCTTCTGTGGGAAACCCAGAGATGGACCTAGGAGCTCTCCCTATTCCTGCCCAAGTATGAGAAACCAAGTATGCAGTCCCTCCTGAGGGTGAGCCAGTGGTGGGCTGAAGAGTGCTTGAGCCCGGCTGGCTCATTTTTCTATCCCTTCTGCTTGTACCAAGTCTGGTGTGGTCAGCAAATAGGACTGCCTATAATGACGGGCAGAAGCTGCAGGGTGGTAGGTGTCCAGGTGCCAGAGTGGTCAACACACCCGAGCAAAGACACTGAGCTTGTAGGAATAGAACATTTAACCTGGAAACTGTCTCTGTTAGGATAGTCAAGCTGTTGCAATGGCACTGAGATTATTATTTGATTTTGTAAAATTAAGACGATCTTTTCCTCTCTCCAATTCACCCTTTCTTACCAGAGGTGGAAGTCCTAGTTATTTGTTAAATGTTTGTATTTTTACAGGAAAAAAAAAACGAGCTTGGAAGGATAGGCTAAATCTGTCACCTTCCCAGGAGCCTAATCTCCCCACGTTCTGACATTGGTGGCTCCCTATCTCTCTGGTGGATGCACCACTTAATTGCAGGTGAGAGCCACCCTTAAGCCCTGAATTAACAATTTCTGGTTCCTCCTTGCTCTCCAAGGAAGGCTAGGATTATACATCCAGGGCAGAGTTGAAAGTCTGGGGGGCACACCTTTGAGATTTAAAAATTCTTGTTTCTGAAATACATATATACATCAAATAATATGAAAGAAAATGAATAGAATTTTCCCTCTCATGTTTCCTTTCTCATGATCAACATAATAAAAAATCCTTTTGGCATGTTGCTAAGCATGGCAAATCGATAGAGTATTAAATGAGAAGAAATAAGAAATTTTAATTTCAGCTCATTGAAAAATTCAGCATTTTATGTGCAGATGAATATAAATTTATACATACATATGCATATGTCATATGTTTCAGCTATATATTAGATGTGTTCGTGGAAATTGTCTATGTAGTGAATGCTGGCAAGTAACATTCATTTTTAGGATTACCATGAGGGAAATGGGTAAACATTTTATTTGTATGTGAGAGCAGTTTTATTTTCACTTTCAATGAAATGTTGGACTTTCAAAATCTGATAAAGGTAAAATTTTTATTATTTTGGTAACATTTACTTTTTCACAAGATACTTATTTTGGTCTGAAAAATTAGTATAATTGTTATGAGTTTTGCTTGAAACAACCTTACTTTATAAGTGAACAAAGATGCATAATCATGCTGGTTTCTCTTATGGCTTAAATATTTTCATTTTAATGCAACACACATGTATAGTGTGCTATAGATTTAAAAAATGTAAGGAATTTATTGGAGAATTTTCTTACTATAGGGCCCAGATCAGGGGCATAAGTTTGTAAGGCTAAGGAGCGTCAGCAGGAAAGGAAATAGAAAATATTAGCTCAAAATTTAGGTAATTCACACATTTCCTCCCTCTCTTTGCTTTTTAGGTCTTTGGGAAATTTAGAAAAGCATGGACTTATATCCTTTTTTATTGTTTTTTAAAATCAATTAATTAATTTATACAGCAGGTTCTTACTAGTGATCCATTTTATACATATTAGTGTCTACATGTCAATCCCAATCTCCCAATTCATCACCCCCCCAACCACTTCCCCCCATGGTGTCCATACGTTTGTTCTCTACATCTGTGTCTCTATTTCTGCCTTGCAAACCAGTCCATCTGTACCATTTTTCTAGAGTCCACATATATGCGTTAATATACGATATTTGTTTTTCTCTTTCTGACTTACTTCACTCTGTATGACAGTCTCTAGGTCCATCCACATCTCTACAAATGACCAAATTTCATTCCTTTTTATGGCTGAGTAATATTCCATTGTATGTATGTGCCACATCTTCTTTATCCATTCATCTGTTGATGGGCATTTAGGTTGCTTCTATGACCTGGCTATTGTAAGTGCAGCAGTGAACATTGGAGTGCCTGTGTCTTTCTGAATTATGGTTTTCTCTGGGTATATGCCCAGTAGCAGGATTGCTGGGTCATATGGTAGTTATATTTTTAGGTTTTTTTTTAATATCTTTACTGGAATATAATTGCTTTACAATGTTGTGTTAGTTTCTGCTGTATAACAAAGTGAATCAGCTATATGTATACATATATCCCCATATCCCCTCTCTCTTGCGTCTCCCTCCCACCCTCCCTATCCCACCCCTCTAGGTGGTCACAAAGCATTGAGTTCATCTCCCCATGCGGTGCAGCTGCTTCCCACTAGCTATCTATTATACATTTGGTAGTGTATATATGTCCATGCTACTCTCTCACTTCGTCCCAGCTTACCCTTCCCCCTCCCTGTGTTCTCAGGCCCATTCTCTACATCTGTGTCTTTATTCCTATCCTGCCCCTACGTTCAACAGAACCATTTTTTCTTTTTTTTGTTTCAGCTTCCATATATATGTGTTAGCATACGATATTTGTTTTTCTCTTTCTGACTTACTTTCACTCTGTATGACAGACTCTAGGTCCACCCACCTCACTACAAATAACTCAATTTCGTTTCTGTTTATGGCTGAGTAATATTCCATTGTATATATGTGCCACATCTTCTTTATCCATTCGTCTGTCGATGGACACTTAGGTTGCTTCCATGTCCTGGCTATTGTAAATAGTGCTGCAATGAACATTTTGGTACATGACTCTTTTTGAATTATGGTTTTCTCAGGGTATATGCCCAGTAGTGGGATTGCTGGGTCATATGGTAGTTCTATTTGTAGTTTTCTTTTTTTTTTTTTTTTTTTTTTTTTGCGGTACGCGGGCCTCTCACTGTTGTGGCCTCTCCCGTTGCGGAGCACAGGCTTCGGACGCAAAGGCTCAGCGGCCATGTCTTACGGGCCCAGCCGCTCCGCGGCACGTGGGATCCTCCCGGACCGGGGCACGAACCCGTGTTCCCTGCATCAGCAGGCGGACTCTCAACCACTGCGCCACCAGGGAAGCCCCTATTTGTAGTTTTTTAAGGAACCTCCATACTGTTCTCCATAGTGGCTGTACCAATTCACATTCCTACCAGCAGTGCAAGAGTGTTCCCTTTTCTCCACACCCTCTCCAGCATTTATTGTTTCTAGATTTTTTGATGACGGCCATTCCGACTGGTGTGAGATGATATCTCATTGTAGTTTTGATTTGCATTTCTCTAATGATTAATGATGTTGAGCATTCTTTCATGGGTTTGTTGGCAGTCTGTATATCTTCTTTGGAGAAATGTCTATTTAGGTCTTCTTCCCATTTTTGGATTGGGTTGTTTGTTTTTTTGTTATTGAGCTGCATGAGCTGCTTGTAAATTTTGGAAATTAATCCTTTGTCAGTTGCTTCATTTGCAAATATTTTCTCCCATTCTGAGGGTTGTCTTTTGGTCTTGTTTATGGTTTCCTTTGCTGTGCAAAAGCTTTTGAAGTTTCATTAGGTCCCATTTGTTTATTTTTGTTTTTATTTCCATTTCTCTAGGAGGTGGGTCAAAAAGGGTCTTGCTGTGATTTATGTCATAGAGTGCTCTGCCTATGTTTTCCTCTAAGAGTTTGATAGTTTCTGGCCTTACATTTAGGTCTTTAATCCATTTTGAGCTTATTTTTGTGTATGGTATTAGGGAGTGGTCTAATCTCATACTTTTACATGTAGCTGTCCAGTTTTCCCAGCACCACTTATTGGAGAGGCTGTCCTTTCTCCACTGTACATTCCTGCCTCCTTTATCAAAGATAAGGTAACCATATGTGCGTGGCTTTATCTCTGGGCTTTCTATCCTGTTCCATTTATCTATCTTTCTTTTTTTGTGCCAGTACCATACTGTCTTGATTACTGTATCTTTGTAGTATAGTCTGAAGTCAGGGAGCCTGATTCCTCCAGCTCTGTTTTTCGTTCTCAAGATTGCTTTGGCTATTCGGGGTCTTTTGTGTTTCCATACAAATTGTGAAATTTTTTGTTCTAGTTCTGTGAAAAATGTCAGTGGTAGTTTGATAGGGATTGCATTGAATCTGTAGATTGCTTTGGGTAGTAGAGTCATTTTCACAATGTTGATTCTTTCAATCCAAGAACATGGTATATCTCTCCATCTATTTGTATCATCTTTAATTGCTTTCATCAGTGTCTTATAATTTTCTGCATACAGGTCTTTTGTCTCCTTAGGTAGGTTTATTCCTAGATATTTTATTCTTTTTGTTGCAATGGTAAATGGGAGTGTTTTCTTGATTTCACTTTCAGATTTTTCATCATTAGTGTATAGGAATGCGAGAGATTTCTGTGCATTAATTTTGTATCCTGCTACTTCGCCAAATTCATTGATTAGCTCTAGTAGTTTTCTGGTAGCATCTCTAGGATTCTCTCTATATAGTATCATGTCATCTGCAAACAGTGACGCCTTTACTTCTTCCTTTCCAATTTGGATTCCTTTTATTTCTTTTTCTTCTCTGATTGCTGTGGCTAAAACTTCCAAATCTATGTTGAATAATAGTGGTGAGAGTGGGTATCCTTGTCTTCTTCTTGATTTTAGAGGAAATGGTTTCAGTTTTTCACCATTGTGAATGATGTTTGCTGTGGGTTTGTCATATATGGCCTTTATTATGCTGAGGAATGTTCCCTCTATGCCTGTCTTCTGGAGAGTTTTTATCATAAATGGGTGTTGAATTCTGACAACAGTATTTTCTGTATCTATTGAGTTTATCATATGGTTTTTATCTTTCAGTTTGTTAATATGGTGTATCACGTTGATTGATTTGCATATATTGAAGAATCTTTTCTTTCCTGGGATAAACCCCACTTGATCATGGTGTATGATCTTTTTAATGTGCTGTTGGATTCTGTTTGCCAGTGTTTTGTTGAGGATTTTTGCATATATGTTCATCAGAGATATTGATCTGTAGTTTTCTTTTTTTTGTAACATCTTTGTCTGGTTTTGGTGTCAGGGTGATGGTGGCCTTGTAGAATGAGTTTGGGAGTGTTCCTCCCTCTGCTATATTTTGGAAGAATTTGGGAAGGATAGGTGTTAGCTCTTCTCTAAATGTTCGATAGAATTCACCTGTGAAGCTCTTCTCTAAACGTTTGATAGAATTCACCCATGAAGCCATCTGGTCCTAGGCTGTTGTTTGTTGGAAGATTTTTAATCACAGTTTCAATTTCAGTGCTTGTGATTGGTCTGTTTATATTTTCTATTTCTTCCTGGTTCAGTCTTGGAAGGTTGTGCTTTTCTAAGAGTTTGTCCATTTCTTCCAGGTTGTCCATTTTATTGGCATATAGTTGCTTGTAGTAATCTCTCATGATTGTTTGTATTTCTGCAGTGTCAGGTGTTACTTCTCCTTTTCATTTCTAATTCTGTTGATTTGAGTCTTCTCCCTTTTTCCTCTTGATGACTTTGGCTAGTGGTTTGTCAATTTTGTTTATCTTCTCAAAGAGCCAGCTTTTAGTTTTATTGATCTTTGCTATTGTTTCCTTCATTTCTTTTTCATTTATTTCTGATCTGATCTTTATGATTTCTTTCCTTCTGCTTAACTTTGGGGGTTTTGTTCTTCTTTCTCTAATTGCTCTAGGTGTAAGGTTAGGTTGTTTATTTGAGATTTTTCTTGTTTCTTGAGGTAACATTGTATTGCTATAAACTTCCCTCTTAGAACAGCTTTTGCAGCATGCCATAGGTTTTGAGTCATCGTGTTTTCATTGCCATTTGTTTCTAGGTATTTTTTGAATTTCTCTTTGATACTTCAGTGGTCTCTTGGTTATTTAGTAGTGTACTGTTTAGCCTTCATGTGTTTGTATTTTTTACAGATTTTTTCCTGTAATTGATGTCTAGTCTCACAGCACTGTGGTCAGAAAAGATACTTGATATGGTTTCAATTTTTTTTAATTTACCAAGGCTTGATTTGTGACCCAAGATATGATCTGTCCTGGAGAATGTTCCATGAGCACTTGACAAGAAATTGTATTCTGTTGTTTTTTGATAGAATGTCCTATAAATATCAATAAAGTCCATCTTGTTTAATGTGTCATTTAAAGCTTGTGTGTCCTTATTTATTTTCATTTTGGATGATCAGTCCACTGGTGAAGGTGTGGTGTTAAAGTGCCATACTGTTATTATGTTACTGTTGATTTCCCTTTTTATGGCTGTTAGCATTTGATTTATATATTGAGGTGCTCCTATGTTGGGTGCATAAATATTTACAATTTTATATCTTCTTCTTGGATTGATCCCTTGACCATTATGTTGTGTCCTTCTTTGTCTCTTGTAATAGTCTTTATTTTAAAGTCTTTTTTGTCTGATATGAGAATTACTACTCCAGCTTTCTTCTGATTTCCATTTGCATGGAATGTCTTTTTCCATCCCCTCACTTTCAGTCTGTATGTGTCCCTAGGTCTGAAGTGGGTCTCTTGTAGACAGCATATATATGGGTCTTGTTTTTGTATCCATTCAGCAAGTCTATGTCTTTTGGTTGGAGCACTTAATCCATTTACATCTAAGGTAATTATTGATATGTATGTTCCTATTACCATTTTCTGAATTGGTTTGGCTCTTTTTTTAGGTCTTTTCCTACTCTTGTGTTTCCTGCTTAGAGAAGTTCCTTTACCATTTGTTGTAAAGCTGGTTTGGTGGTGCTGAATTCTCTTAACTTTTGCTTATCTGTAAAGGTTTTAATTTCTCTATCAAATCTGAATGAGATCCTTGCTGGGTAGAGTAATCTTGGTTGTAGATTTTTCCCTTTCATTACTTTAAATATGTCCTGCCAGTCCCTTCTGGCTTGCAGAGTTTCTGCTGAAACATCAGCTGTTAACCTTATGGGGATTCCCTTATATGTTATTTGTTGGTTTTCCCTTGCTGCTTTTAATATTTTTTCTTTGTATTTAATTTTTGGTAGTTTGATTAATATGTGTCTTGGTGTGTTTCTCCTTGTATTTATGCTGTATTAGACTCTCTGCACTTCCTGGACTTGATTGACTATTTCCATTCCCATATTAGGGAAGTTTTCAACTATAATCTGTTCAAATATTTTCTCAGACCATTTATTTTTCTCTTTTCCTTCTGGGACCCCTATTATTCGAATATTGGTGTGTTTAATATTGTCCCAGAGGTCTCTGGGACTGTCCTCAATTCTTTTCATTCTTTTTTCTTTATTCTGCTCTGTGGTAGTTATTTCCACTATTGTATCTTCCAGGTCACTTATCTGTTCTTCTGCCTCAGTTATTCTGCTATTGATTGTTTCTAGAAAATTTTTAATTTACTTTATTGTGTTGTTCATCATTGTTTATTTGCTCTTTAGTTCTTCTAGCTGTTTGTTAAGCATTTCTTGTATTTTCTCCATTCTGTTTCCAAGATTTTGGATCATGTTTACTATCATTACTCTGAATTCTTTTTCAGGTAGACTGCCTATATCCCCTTCATTTGTTTCGTCTGGTGGGTTTTTACCTTGCCCCTTCATCAGCTGTGTATTTCTCTATCTTCCCATTATGCTTAACTTACTGTGTTTGGGGCCTCCATTTCGCAGGCTGCAGGCTCGTAGTTCCCATTGTTTTTGTGTCTGCCCCTAGTGGGTAAGTTGGTTCAGTGGGTTGTGTAGTCTTCCTGGTGGAGATGACTGGTGCATGTGTTCTGGTGGATGAGGATGGATCTTGTCTTTCTGGTTGGCAGGACCGCGTTCAGTGGTATGTTTGGGGGTTCTGTGACCTTATTATAGTTTTAGGCAGCCTCTCTGCTAATGGGTGGGGTTGTGTTCCTGTCTTGGTAGTTGTTTGGCATGGGGTGTCCAGCCCTGGAACTTCCTGGCCATTGGGTGGAGCTGGGTCTTAGCCTTGAGATGGGGATCTCTGGGAGAGCTCTCGCCGATTGATATTATGTGTGGCCAGGAAGTCTCTGCTGGTCCAATGTCCTGAACTCATCTCTTCCACCTCAGAGACTCAGTCCTGACACCTGGCTAGAGCACCAAGACCCTGTCAGCCACACGGCCAGGTACGTGGGGAGTTTCTTGCCTTTTGGGAAGTCTGAGGTCTTCTGCCTGCATTCAGTAGTTGTTCTGTAGGAGTTGTTCCACATGTAGATGTATTTTTGAAGTATCTGTGGGGAGGAAGGTGATCTCCATTTCTTACTCCTGTGCCATCTTGAAGCTTCTTTCCAGCAAACTTTTTATGTGAGGTTAAAAATGCCTTCTTTAGCCTCATTCATGCTCTTCTAGGTTCACTATAAGTCAGATTCTATTTGCTTAAAATCTGGGCCCCTACCATTGCTATAATCTTTCTGATCTCTCACTTGGTCAATGTGCACACACTAGCTCAGAATGCGACTGATCTAGGAGATTATTTTGAAACCTGTTGATTCCTTAATGAAACCTATCCAGTTGGCCCTCTCAGTGGTGCGGCAAGCTACAGATTCAGATGGTACACACCAGTCATCCATAAAGCAGTTAGCAGAGATTTTAGAAATTTTATTTAAAATGCCAGTTTTGTTAAATTTCAAAGAGTCAGGTGGTTTCAGGCCCCAAAGGGACAAAAGGTATATGTATCTAGTATTTGTATTGCTGTTTGAATACATATATATATATATATTTTTTTATATATGTATATATATATATATATATATATATATATTTAAGAATTAATGACCTTTCCTGTGCTCTAATGCCCCCATTATCTGGGGATGTGCCATGATTTGCAGATGTATCTGCTGGGGAGGCCGGGATAGGCAGAGATGGTGTCTCACCTATGAGTCCTCTGGGCCTAGTCTTCAACTCTGCTCCTCAGCTTCAGTTCCAAATATAGGAGATGTGAATCCCTGGACTAATCCTCAGACTTACTATGGTCTCTAAAATTGTCTATGAGCAGAGGCGCTCTGCTCCCCAGGGAGTCATTAAAACCATCTACTCTGAGCCAACTAATCCAAACCCAAGTCTAGTTTCAGGAAATCAACTTTCACATCAAAGGCATGTAATTGGGGACTTCCCTGGTGGTCCAGTGGTCAGGACTCTGTGCTTTCACTGCCAAGGGCCTGGGTTTGATCCCTGGTCAGGGAACTAAGATCCCACAAGCTGTGCAATGCTCCCCCCGCTGGCCAAAAAAGCCAAAACAAAACAAAAACAAAAAACGAAAAACAGCAAGTAATTGTTCTAATGAGCTTGAAAATATATTTGCTTATTATTGCAATAAGATAAGTCAGCCTTGGTTCAGATCAGAGCCAGCGTGTTAGTAGGACTAAATAATAATGATAATAAAAAATAAGAGTAGCAGGTAGTAGTAGCAGTAGTAAATGAATTCTGGTTTTGTGATTGGGGTGAAAATTCTGGAGGCACACCACTCAGGATTGGAATCCAAGCTCATCCACTTGCTAATTATATGACCGTAGGCAGGTTACTTAACATCCCTGTGCTTCTGTTTCCTCAGTTGTCAAGTGGGGATAATAGCAATACTTTTCAGTGGGTGTTGAAAGGATAAGACTAATTAAAACATTAAAATTTCTTTCTTGTGTTACTGTTACTGTTTTCATGATGTTAATGGTATCTCATATTTACTGAGTACTTGCCACATGCTAGACATTATTCTAAGCCTTTTACACATATAGTCTCACTTAATCTCCAACAGTTCTATTATCTTCAGTGCATAGATGAGGAACATGAGTACTTCAAGTTAAGTAACTTGGCCAAGATCACAAAGCTAGTAGATGGCGGAGGTGGGATTTGAAACAAGCAAACAAGCCCAGAGTTTAGATCTTTCTCCTTAATGCTATTTTTTTTTTTTTTTGCGGTACATGGGCCTCTCACTGTTGTGGCCTCTCCCATTGTGGAGCACAGGCTCAGGGGCCATGGCTCACGGGCCCAGCTGCTCCACGGCATATGGGATCTTTCCGGACCGGGGCACGAACCCGTGTCTGCATCAGCAGGAGGACTCTCAACCACTGCGCCACCAGGGAAGCCCTCCTTAACGCTATTTTGCCTTCTGTCAATTATAAGGTGCTATTAAAATGATGTCGTCTGCATTATGTTCATTTATATTGTCATATTTAATCATATAAATACCTGATTCCATATGTAATGGTGTTATTTCAATGAATGCCATCTAAATAACAAATCTTATCCAAATTGATTTTATTCTAGTGAGCAATGTTGTGGCTATTCTCATGCATTTCTAACTTATAAAAAACATTGCTAATAGTGTATGCATATGAACCAGTGAGAGTCTTCAATTGCAAGCAACATACGTAGACTCCGGATGTTTTCAGCAGACCAGGAGCCACCAGGAAGACTGTAGAGTCAGGTGCACATGCAAGCACTTATTTTTCCCAGAAGGATTTCTATTTTGGATTGAAATTACGCCTGCTACACTGTATCTTTGTTTCTTCTTGCGTGCCCCAATACAATTAGAATTAGTTTAGAAATCCATCAAAAGTTTTCATTAAAAATTCGAATGTACACACAAAAATAAGTTTGTAGATATTCTTAAGATGACACATATTTATATGAGCACGTATACCTATAATTTTCTCTGTCCTGATGGATTTTCAGTGGAATTTTCACAAACAAGTAATGTACTCAAGGACCTACATTCCCAAAGACCCTGAATCTCATAAATACAGCCTTGCTTTACAATGACAATTCTTTGACATTTGTCCTTATCGTTGACGTATAAACATCTGCAAGGAATAATTTTCCCTTTCTATTGATACAAGAATGTTTGTTTTTCATTTTTGTATTAGAACTTAAGGTTTGGGTATTTCAAAGAAATAATCATTTGTTGAGCATCCACTTACTTCTATGAACAGTATATTATCATGTACGTCATCTTATTCAACACACGAATCCTGTGAGGTATTTTTTAAAAAAACAAATAAATCATGAAGGGTTGAAGAATTTATATAAATCATCTAAGATTCCATAGATAATCAGTGGCAAAGCTAGAATCTGATTCCAGGCCTATATGGCTGCAAAAGCTCATGGCATTACCCTTTGCTTCCATGCCATTATTGGCACTCAGAACAGGCTCTGTATTTCCCCATCATCCTTCCTCCACAATTTTGGGAGTAGCCTTCATCCTCCTTTTTGTTCATTCAGCTGTTAACCACAACATAACAATACATATTCAATATTTTTGTGTATTCTTTACTCTGTCTTTGAACGTTATCTCCATTCTACTGGAGCTAAGAATGGTTATTTTCAAGTCTTCTTATTTTCTCTTGAATCAAGAAGTCCTGATTCCATCTCTGTTTAACGCCCAAAGCCTTTTTCCTGTGTTCTTTAGCACTCACAATTATCAACAAAATCTCATGTCCTCAGAATCTCTTTAGAACATTCCATTCTCTTCACTGTCCTTTTCAGTGGATACTTTGCTACCCCGAGGACATTTTTTTCTCTACAGTCTTCTCAAGTGATGTATGTTTTTTTCTCTTACTCTTCATAGCCCTGGGCCTGGTAGTGGATAGTATTCCTTCTCCCCCACTGCCACTTGTAGACATTTTCTCTCTCCTACCTGCAAACACTTATAGTTGAGTTTACATCATCAGACTTGACTAACCAATCCTCCTTATCTTCCTCCACCTTTGCAGTCACCTACTACTGGCATTATGTCTCCTCATCCTTGGAAGTTGTTGGCTTTGGCTTGCTCTTTCTCTCTCAACGGTATTCCTGTCACAATTCCTGGACGAGATGGACGAGAATTGGGTTTTAATATCTCCACGTAGAAGATCCTTTGAACATCACAGCCTCTTAGTTTCTTGATCTCTCCTCCAAACATCTTTTTTTCCCTCCTACCATATCCAGTCACTCTCATCATCAGAGTTTAGATTTTTTTTTTTTTTTTTTTTTTTTTTTATGCGTTACGCGGGCCTCTCACTGTTGTGGCCTCTCCCGTTGCGGAGGACAGGCTCCGGACGCGCAGGCTCAGCGGCCATGGCTCACGGGCCCAGCCGCTCCGCGGCATGTGGGATCCTCCCAGACCGGGGCACGAACCCGTGTCCCCTGCATCGGCAGGCGGACTCTCAACCACTGCGCCACCAGGGAAGCCCTAGATTTTTAAATATTGTCATTTGCCAACAACTGTAGCTTTTAATCTCATTTTAAGCATCCCAAATTGTAACCATCACCACCTCCTGTCATTCTAGCTCATTCTCCCTAGTAGAATAATGAAAGCAAATCTTCAGTTCCCTGGGGGCCTGGCACTTTTTTGCAGGCTTTACTCATTTCATGTACTCACTTCCCCTTTGCTCAGCTTAAATGTAATGGTTATTTCACTCTCTACCTTGCACCTACTCTCAAATGCCATACCTATCCCCTTTGTTGCTCCGCAAAAAGAAAATCCTAGTTAAATTTGATTCCTTATCTACTAAGGACCCATAATGGTTCAGTGGAAAACAGGGGCACATCAATTTCCTGGGTCAGGGCACTGAAGGAGGCCCTTTATCATCTGCCTCACAGAGTTGTCATTACCGTGTAGCCATTTATTTATATGAATTGCTAGATTGCAAGTCATCCTTTTAAGAGTAAAGATATTACTTATATATTAACGTAATTGAAAAACTTTTTGAACATATAAATGAACCAAATATATGTTCCGATGTTCTATATTCTTTTTACAAATTACAGAAAACATCTGTGTTATATAAATATGGTAATGAATTGGCTCCAGGAATGAGCTTTGATCTCAGCTCAGTTGTCAGAAAGCCATTTAACCTACAATTAGTTACCTAACTTCTTTAGATCTCAGTTTATAACTTTGTAAAATGAGAGAGATGGAATGGATGGAGTGGCTTTTTGAAGCCTGGCATTCTGTGACTATATGAGAACGCTCTCATGCTTTTCTTGCTTTTTCATGATTGTTCTCAAACAAGTTGATATGGGAAAGAGCTTTCCAGAAGCTGACCTAAAGGTGTGATTTTTCTCAGACAGGGGCTATTCACATGGGCTGGGTACCTGTGGGAAGTAGGAGGCTGGAACCTTTTACTAACAGCCCAGCTCCGTTTATGCAAAGTCTCAGGCGCCACTGGAGTCTTTCAGGAGTAACCTGATCAATGTGTCTGGTTTCCTTTCCCGGGTTGGCTCACTATTATGAATCAGATAGCTTGATCCTAAGATGATGCCATCTCCTTTTCCAAACTGCAGTCTCTCCGGGTTAACTTGTTCATGATTTGAGCACCTTTTTTTACACTCTGCCTCTCTTCAAACTTCCTGGATATTGGTTCATCTTTTCTCTAACTGTGATACCTGTTTAAATTCAGGATTCATGGGCTTCCCTGGTGGCGCAGTGGTTGAGAGTCTGCCTGCTGATGCAGGGGACACGGGTTCATGCCCCGGTCTGGGAAGATCCCACATGCCGCAGAGCGGCTGGGCCCGTGAGCCATGGCTGCTGAGCTTGCACGTCCGGAGCCTGTGATCCGCAATGGGAGAGGCCACAGCAGTGAGAGGCCTGCGTACCACAAAAAAAAAAAAAAAAAAAAAGGAAATTCAGGATTCATATGACTGCTCAGCCTCTTTCATAGAAGAAATGATACCTCAGATATCATTTTAAACAGTTGTTCTTTTCCATGGGAGCTGGCCCATTCTGACATTTCTGCTCCCTTTCATCATGTCTTTGGCTCAGAAGATACAGTTACTGGGTCCCTCATACCATCTAGTGGCTGTCTCTAGGATGTGCTCATGTGAGTCTATTCCTTACAGACCACCTAAACTAATTATATAAGGCAAATGTGACTTGAATGTGTTAAGTTGAAAAAAAAAAAAGATTTTTCTGAGTATTCCTGGCCTTCTATCAATGCACATTTATATTTTTAAGCCTTACGCAAGGTATTGTGTGTGAAAATATTTTCCCCAAATTATTTACATGTGAGTGTGTATGATGGGATTTTGTTATTATATAGCTTTTGTAAAAATAAATATGCAGATTATACTATTTTCTTCTATTCTAATATCCACTTGTTTTTCTTTCAGTGGATATCATTCTCAGAATAGATGGGGACTGGAAACTACACAACTGTAACGGAGTTCATTATTTTGGGCTTAGCAGAGGATACTATAGCTTGTGCCATTTTATTTACTGTGTTTCTAGGAATCCACGTGGTCACCTTAATGGGCAATGTCAGCAAGAAGCAGCCCTCAGCTTCATACCCCAAAGTACCTTTTCCTCTGCCATTTGGCCTTTGTAGACATTGGGTACTCCATCAGTCACACCTGTCATGCTCATGGGCTTCCTCAGGGAAGGAACCTCTGTCCGTGTTGCTGGTTGTGTCGCTCAGCTCTGTTCTACGGTCACATTTGGGACGGCTGAGTGCTTCTTGCTGGCTGCCATGGCCTATGACTGCCATGTGGCCATCTGCTTGCCCCTGCTCTACTCCACCCACATGTCCCCCAGAGCCTGCATTCTCTTAGTGGGGGCTTCCTATTAAGGTGGGTGTGTGAATGCTTGGACATTTACTGGCTGTTTGTTAAGCCTGTCCTTCTGTGGACCATATAAAGTCAATCACTTTTTCTGTGATTATTCACCACTTCTGAAGCTTTCTTGTTCTCATGATTTTACTTCTGAAATAATTCCAGCCATTCTTCTGGCTCCATCATTGTAGTTACTGTGTTTATCATCGCTTTCTCTTACATCTACATCGTTTTCTCAATCCTGAAGATGTGCTCTACTGAGGGGCGGCATAAAGCCTTCTCCACTTGCACCTCCCACCTCACAGCAGTCACTCTGTTCTATGGGATCATTACCTTCATTTATGTGATGCCCAAGTCCAGCTACTCAACTGAACAAAACAAAGTGGTGTCCGTGATCCCCTGTTGAGCCCCCTCATCTACAGTCTCAGGAACAAGGAGGTTAAGAGGCCATGAGAAAATGAATGGCTAGAACACACTGGTAGTCCTTCTAAAGTAATCTGATTTTTAATAATAAGCACTGTGTAATGAAGGCCTCTCCTGCAGATGAATAAATAATGTACTAAGTAAATTTCAGTATATTCATAGTATTCTAGACTCACAAATTTCATTTCTTGTTATTCTCAAGAAAATTTTCAGTGTAAAAAAACAAATGTGCATTCACCAAGATAGGAACATTAGCAAAAAAAAAAATTTTATTCTCAGTTTGCCCACCATTTCTTGCATCTACAAGTACAAATCTTTTCAAATAAGTTCTGTGCTCTTTGAATGTAGTCTTTGGAAATAACTGCTGGAAGCACCTGAAGCTCCTTGAGTGGGAAATAAAGAGTAGTGTTGCCATCCATGATCTTGTCATCTGACAGAGATGGTGTCCATGATGTACAGATAATCTAAGGATTGAAATCAGTGATGCTGGCAGTTGTAAAGCTTCTGCTGCCTTGTGGTCTGAGGCTGAGCAACAGGATTCCTCCCACAGTACTTCTGCAGGTGAACCTCAGCAAGCCAAATCAGAAGATATCTGAAAGCTCCATTTATCTTAGCTGTTCCCTTTCAGGGATCTATTCTACAAAATACGTTCAAGAGTTTCCAGAAGAAAGACTATTGGGGGCTAATTGGCATGACCTGGCTCCTTTCTAGATCAGAAAAGTAAGGTTCCTTTTTTAAAGGTTATTTCAATCTTATCAGGTATGCGCTACATACTTCTGTAATGTGTGTTAAACCATTTCTTTCCCTCCTGGTCCTATTGCCTCTGATACTGAAATTCTCAGATTTCTTGCACATGATTTCACTGGAACTTCTGTATTAGCCATGAAAACTCTCTCTTTAAACCAGATGGTTTCACTTATAGAATTTAAAGTTATTTGTATTCTTATAGCCCCCTTTGTGTTTTTTCTCCCAGTTGTTTTATTCTGAGTGGATATTTTTTAATAAAAAGGGATAATATTTTTAAGGATCTTGTTTTTCCTTTAATAAGTGTAAATACCAGATTAATCTTAATATAATTATATCATGTGATCTTTCTATTTAGTCATCAGCAATGATTCTGCTGTCCACAATATTAAGTCCAGAGTGAGATTAAACTTCATGGCAGTGTGAGACATCTCTCCTTTCTGTTCCCCCTTTTAAACAACTAATTAGGCATCCATACATGAACAAAAGTGCCTCAGTGGGAATTGTGGGATCCAGACCATACACTAAGGGATCCAGGAGGAGTCTTGCCCACCTGTGCATCTAGTAATAGGCAGAAAGACCTTAGTATGGGCCTCAAAATCAGCAGGAACCAGTTAACCTGCCCCAATTCCTCTCGGCCCTGGCCAAGGAGAACCTGGAGAGTGCATACTTGGGCAGAAACCTATGGATCAGAGAGACTTTGTAGAAATTCAACCTTCCAGAGAAGTGATTCCAGCATGCTGTTGGAGCAAAATAATAATAATAATAGTAATAATAAAACATGAGTTTGGATGCAATGAAGACTGTAACTTTGCCAGTGCCATTGCTTCCCCAAGGAAACACTGCCTGGGGCAGAACTAGCAGGCAGTGTCCTCTCCTGCATAGGAAAAGGATAGCAGTGTGTGAGTGCTCGGGTCCCCTGGCATTTCAAGACACTGCTGGAGAAACCCATTTAAAAAAGTGTTACTGGGCTTCCCTGGTGGCGCACTGGTTGAGAGTCTGCCTGCCAGTGCAGGGGATACGGGTTCGAGCCCTGGTCTGGGAAGATCCCACATGCCGTGGAGCAACTAGGCACGCGAGCCACAACTGCTGAGCCTGCGCATCTGGAGTTTGTGCTCCGCAACAAGAGAGGCCGTGACAGTGAGAGGCCTGCGCACCGTGATGAAGAGTCGCCACCACTCACCACAACTAGAGAAAGCCCACGCACAGAAACGAAGACCCAACACAGCCACAAATAAATAAATAAATGAAATTTTTTAAAAAATAAAAAAAATAAAAAAGTGTTACTGAGGCAGGAACTTCATGATGGGCAGGGGAGGGAAAAGATCAGAAAAGAAGCAGATAAGAATGTTAAAGGACATTAAAGGGATGCAATTAAGCTGACTGTAATTCAGCAAGAAGTCCACCCATCAGCCTCTGGGAGCAGGTGTGTCCATACAAGTTTAGGGAAAAATCCCAGATATAATAGGACCAATGAAGACTATACCCCACTTAAAGGCAAATAGTAAAGGTGTGAGGGGGGTGTCTGCTACTTCAAATGCAAAACTATCACTGTAAAATTACAAGGAATGTGAAGAATCAAGAAAATATACCATTGCCAAAAGATAACAATAATCCTCCAGTAACTGAACTCAATGGCACAAAATATTGCAATCTGACAAAGAATTCAAAATAGCTGTTTTGGGGAAACTCAGCAATCTATAAGAAAACACAGAAGGACCATATATGAAAAGATGAGAAATTTAACAGAGATAGCAATTATAAAAAAATGAATCCAACAGAAATTCTGGAGCTGAAGAATGCAATAAATGAAATGAAAAATGCTATAGAGGGCATTTGTAGTAGAGTAGACCAAATGAGAGATAGAATAAGTGATCTAGATAACAGAACTTTGAAATAACCCATTCAGAGGAGAAGAAAGAAAAAAGCATGAAAAAGAACAAAGAAAGACTATATGATCTTTGGGATGTCATCAAATGTACAAATATTAAAATAATTGGTGTTCCAGAAGGAGAACAGAGGGAGAAGGGGGCAGAAGGTTAACTAAGAACTTCCCAAATCTGAGGAGAGACATGGACATTCAAGTTGACAAAGCTAATAGATCACCCTATTATCTCAATGCAAAAAGACCTTGTCCAAGGCATATTATAATGAAACTGTCAAAAATCAAAGATAAAAAGAGAATGCTAAAAACAGAGAAAAAAGATTGTAACCTACAAAGGAACCTTCATTCCGATAGATTTCTCGGCAGAAACTGTACAGTCCAGGAGAGAATGGAATGATATATTCAAGGTGTTGAAAAAATTGGCAGTCAAGAATACTCTATCCACTGAAGTTATCCTTCAGAAATGAAGGAGAGAGACTTCCCTGGTGGAGCAGTGGTTAAGTATCTGCCTGTCAATGCAAGGGACATGTGTTCGAGCCCTGGTCTGATAAGATTCCACATGCCGCAGAACAACTAAACCTGCCGCACCACACTACTGAGCCTGCGCTCTAGAGCCTGCAAGCCACAACTACTGAGCCCGCATGCCACAACTACTGAAGCCCACATGCCTGAGCCTGTGCTCTGCAACAAAGAGAAGCCACCGCAATGAGAAGCCCATGCACCGCAACAAAGAGTAGCGCCTGCTCGCAGTAACTAGAGAAAGCCTGCATGCAGTAACAAAGACCCACACAGCCAAAAAAAAAAACAACTGTTCTGAGATTAAAAGTTTATTTAAAAAACAAAAAAGAAATGAAGGAGAGACGATTTCCCAAACAGAAGATGAACAAGTTCATAACCACTAGATGTGCCTTGCAAGTAATGCCAAGAGGAGTTCTTCAAGCTAAAATGAAAAAGTATTAACCAATGACATGAAAACATATGAAAATATACAAAGGCAAATATACAGTCATATTTAGAAAACTCTAACTCTGTAATATGATAGTGTGTTAACCATTCAACTATAGGATAAAGGTTAAAGGAAAAGAGTATTAAAAATATAGTACTACCACCAACCCCATTCTCTTGATTGGCTCCTGGGTTTCTGGAAGCCAGGCCTCTGCCTAACACCCTGGTAGGAGATTGGAAAGTTCCTTTCAAGGGAAACTGACCTAAGAGAAAAGACCTAAATATTTGGATATTTGGGGTATTTTCTAGTGGAAGAGCAGATCTGCATCATCCTATAGGATGCCCATGGTGGATGAGCACTACACATGCACGCAGACATTCATTCAGTAGTAAAGCACCTCACTGTAGAAAGCTTTAAGCTGTAGTGTTGCTGAAACTGGATCTTTCCTTGTTATCAAACAAGCATATGCTAAATATATTCTTATATATGACATTATTATAATGGAATTCACCTATAAAGATATAACTATTTACAGGTGAGATCTATTATAAGCTTCTACATTTCTATTCTGTTGGTACATGTGCCCAACAAAGAATGTGTCACTTTTCCTTAGGAATAAAATCATATTATTTGTAAAAAAAAATAATAAATATAGCACTATAATTTGTTAGTGAATACACAATATAAAAAGAGGTAAACTGTAACACCAAAAAAGGAGGGAATAAATGGTGGAGCTTATGTATGTGAAAAAATTTAAGTTGCTAACAGCTTAAAAAGGATTGTTATAGCTATAAGATGTTTTATTAAGCCTCATGATAACCTAAAAAGCAGAAACCTAGAGTAGATTCACAAAAGATAAAGAAAGGGGGAATAGAGCATACCACCATGGAAAACCACCAATTTATAAATGTAAGCAGAAACAAAGGAAAAAAGTAATAACTGAACTACAAGACTGCCAGTAAACAATTAATAAGATGGCATTACTAAGTCCTTATGTATCAATAATTGCTCTAAATGTAAATGGATTGAATTCACCAATGAAAGGCACAGAGTGACTAGATGGATTAAAAAAAAAAACAAAAGCCAACTATATGCTGCCTATAAGAGACATTACAGATTTAAGGACACACATAGGCTCAAAGTGAAGAGATGAAAAAAGATACTCCATGCAAGAAGAAGCAGGGGTAGCTATGCTTATATCAGACAAAATAGACTTCCAGCCAAAATGGTAACAAGAGACAAAGTCATATAGTGATAATGGGGTCAATTCATCAAGAAGATATAACAATCATAAGTATATATGTATCCAGCATTGTAGCACCTAAATATATTAAGCAAGTACTAACCAATCTGAAGGGAGAAATAGACAACCATACAATACTAGTACAAGACAAGTACTCCACTTAAGCAATGGATGGATCATTCAGACAGAAAATCAACAAGGAAACATTGGACTTGAACCATATGTTAGACCAAACATATATAGACCAACAGACATATATAGAATATTCCATCCTACAGTAGCAGAATAACATTCTTCTCAAATGCACACAGAATAATTTCCAGGATAGATAATTTGGTGGGCCACAAAACAATTCCCAGTAAATTTAGGAAGACTGATCACACCCAGTATCTTTTCTGACTCAATGATGTAAAACTAGAAATCAACAAGAGGAAAGCTAGAAAATCTATAAGCATATGAAAACTAAATAACATACTCCAGAACAAACAATGGCTCAAAGAAGAAATTCAAAGAGAAATTTAAAAATCTCATAACAAATGAAAATAGAAACACAACCCACCCAAACCAATGGGATACTGCAAAAGCAGTTCTGAGAGGAAATTTTACAGCAATATATGCATTTTGAAGAAAATAGAAAGCTCTCTATAAAATAGATAACTAATAAGAACCTGCTGTATAGCACAGGGAACTCTACTTCTCTTCGCTGTACAGTAGAAACTAACACAACATTGTAAAACAACTATACCTCAATAAAAAATTTTTTTAAACAAGAAAGAAAATAGAAAACTCTCAAATAAAAAACTTAACATTAAACCTCAAGGAACTAGCAAAAGAAGAGCAAACTAAACCAAAAGTTAATAGAATAAAGGAAATAACAAAGATCAGACTGGAATAAATGAAATAGAGAACAGGAAAGCAATACAAAATATTAACAAAACTAAGAACTGATTTTACAAAAAGATAAACAAAATTGACAAACCTTTAGCTAGACCAACAAAGAAAAAGGAGAGAAGGCTCAAATAAATAAAATCAGAAATTAAAGGGGAAACATTACAACTGATACCACAGAAATACATAGGATCATGAGAGACTTACTAAAAACAATTATATGCCAACGAATTGGATAACCTAGAAATGGATAAATTCCTAGAAAAGCCCAACATGCTAAGACTTAATCAGGGAGACATATTAAATCTGAATAGACCAAAAACAAGTGTAAGGAGATTGAATCAGTAATCAAAAGCCTGCCAACAAAGAAAAGCCCAGGACAAGATGACTTCATTTGTGAATTCTACTGAATATTTAAAGGCGATTTAATGCCAATCTTTTTCAAACTCTTCCTCCAAAAGTTAAGAGGAGGGAACACTTTCAAATTCATTTTATGAGGTCAGCTTTACTCTGATACCAAAGCCGGATAAGGACACTGAAAGAAAAGAAAACTTAGACCAATATCCCTGATGAACATAGGTGCAAAAATTCTCAAAACATATTAGCAAATTGAATTCCACAATGCATTAAAAGATCATACATCCTGCACAAGTGGGAGTTATCCCTGGAATGCAAGGATGTTTCAACATAGGCAAATTAATAAATGTGATACACCACATTAATAGAATGAAAAATAATAATGTCAGTAGACGCAGAAAAAGCATTTGACAAAACGCAACATCCTCTCATGATTAAAAAGAATTATAGAAAGAATATACCTCAACATAATAAAGACTATATTTGGCAAACACACAACTAACATCGTACTCAACAGTGAAAGATTGAAAGCTTTCCCTCTAAAATCAGGTATAGACAAGGGCACCCACTCTCACCGCTCATATTTAACATGGTACTGGAAGCCCTAGCTAGAGCAGTTAAGCAATACAAAGAAATAAAAGGCATCCAAATCAGAAAGGAAGAAGTAAAATTGTCATTTGCAGATTGTATGATCTTATATACAGAAAATTCTAAAAAAAAATAACAAAAACACTGTTAGAACTAATAAATGGATTTAGTATAGTTGCTGGATATAAAATCAACATACAGAAATCAGCTGTATTTCTATACACTAACAACAAAATATCTGAAAATGAAATAAAGAAAACTATCTTATTCTCTATAGCAGTCCTGAGAAAGAAAAACAAAGCTGATGCATCACACTTCCTGATTTCAAACTACACTACAAATCTATAGTAATTGAAATAGTATGGTACTGGCATAAAAATAGACACATAGACCAATGGAATAGAATAGAGAGCCCAGAAATAAACCCCCATATATACGGTAAACTAATATTTGACAAGGGAGCCAGAAAGATGCAATGGGGAAAGGATGATCTCTTCAACAAATTGTGTTAGGAAAACTGGATAATCACAAACAGAAAAGTGAAATTGGACCCCTAATTTATACCACACAGAAAATTAACTTAAAGTGGATTAAAGACTTAAACATAAAATCTGAAACTGTAAAACTCCTACAATAAAACATAGGGAATAAACTTCTTAACACTGGTCTTGGTGGTGATTTTTTGGATATGACACCAAAAGCATAAGCAACAAAAGCAAAAATCAACAAATGAAACTACATCAAACGAAAAAGCTTCTGCACAGTAAAAGAAACAAGTGAAAAGGCAACCTACAAAATGGAAAAAAAATATTTGCAAACCATATATCTGATAAGGGGTTAATATCCAAAATATATAAATAATTCATACAAATCAATAACAAACGGACAAACAGAAAGACCCTCCAGAAACAATCCTCTTAAAAAATGAGTAGAGGATTTTCCAAATGTCTTGCAGTACATAAACATGGGATATCTTTCCATTTATTTGTGTTGTCTTCACTTTCCTTCATCAGCGTCTTTTAGTTTTCAGACTATAGATCTTTCACTTCCTTGGTTAAGTTTATTCCAGGTATTTTATTCTTTTTGATGCAATTGTAAATTGGATTGTTTTCTTGATTTCTCTTTCTGGTAGTTCATTATAAGTTTATAAAATAACAGATTTCTGTAAATTAATTTTGTATCCTGCAACTTTATTGAATTTATTAGTTCTAATAGTTTTTTTCAGCGGACTCTAGGATTTTCTATATAGAGTATCATGTCATCTGAAAACAGTGAGTGTTTTACTTCTTCCCCTTCCAATTTGGATGCCTCCCCCCTCTTTTTTTTCTTGTCAGATTTCTGTGGCTAGTACTTCTAATGCTATGTTAAATAGAAGTGGCAAGAGTGGGCATCACTGTGTTGCTCCTGAGTATGATGTTAGCTGTGGGTTTGTCATAAATGGCCTTTATGTTTTTAGGTATGTTCCCTCTATAACAAATTTGTTGGGAGTTTTAATCATGAATGGATGTTGAATCTTGTCAAATGCTTTTTCTACATCTGAGACGATCGTGTGATTTTTATCCTTCATTTTGTTAATGTGGTGTATTATGTTGTTTGATTTGCAGATACTGAGCCAATCTTGTATCCCTGGATAAATCCTACTTGATCGTGAAGCATGATCCTTTTTATGTATTGTTTAATTCATTTTGCTAATATTTTGTTGTGAAATTTTGCATCTATCTTCATCAGAGATATTGGCCTGTAATTTTCTTTCTTTCTAATATTATTGTCTGGTTTTGGTGTCAGGGCAATCTTGGCCTTGTAGAATGAATTTAGAAATGTTCCCTTTTCAATTTTTTGGAATAGTTTGAGTAAGATTGGTATTAGCTCTTCATTGTTTAGTAGAATTCCTCTGTTAAGCTGTCTGGTCCTGGATGTTCGATTGTTGGGAGTTTTTTGATTACTGATTCAATTTCATTACTAGTAATCATTCTTTTTGGATTTTCTGTTTCTTCCTGATTCACTCTTAGAAGATTGTATGTTTCTAGGAATTTATCCATTTCTCCTAGGTTGTCCAATTTTGGGTGTATAAATGTTTGTAGTATCCTATTATGAGTGTATTTCTGTAATATTGGTTGTAACTTCTTTTTCAAAACCAATTTTATTTATTTTGGCTCTTTTGTTTCTTGATGAGCCTGGCTAAATTAGGTTTATCAATTTAGTTTATCTTTTCAAAAACCAACTCTTAGTTTCATTGATCTTTTCTGTTTTTTGTCTCTATTTTATTTATTTCCAATTGTTTCCTTCCTTCCATTTACTTTGAGCTTTGTTTCTTCTGCTTTTTCTAATTTCTTTAGGCAGAAAGTTAGATTGTTCATTTGAGGTTTTTTTTGTTTCTTGAATATGCCTGTATCGCTATAAATTCCCTCTTAGAACTGCTTTTACTGTGTCCCATAGATTTTGGAAAGTTGTGTTTCTATTTTCAGTTGTCTCAGGGTATTTTTTGATGTCCTCTTTGATTTCTTCATTGACCCATTGGTTTTTCAGTAGTATGTTGTTTAACCTTCACTTGTTCATGTTTTTTGCAGTTTTGTTCTTATAGTTGATTTCTAATCTCATAGTATCATTGTTGGAAAAGATGCTTGATGATGATTTCAGTCTTCTAAAATATTGAGACTCGTTTTGTAGCCTAGCATGTGATCTATTCTGGAGAAAGTTCCATGTGCACTTGAGAAGAATGCTATTTTTGGATGAAATGTTCTGTAGGTATCTATCAAGTCCATCTGATCCAACCTATTATTTGGCCACTCTTTTCCGATTGATTTTCTGTCTGGATGATCTATCCATTGATGTAAGTGGGGTATTAAAGTCCTCTACTACTATTGTATTACTGTCAACTTCTTTCTTTATGTCATGTCTCTTAATACTTGCTTTGTATGTTTAGGTGTTCCTATATTAGGTGCATATACGTTTATGAATGTTGTATCTTTGTCTTTTGCTATAGACTTTATTTTAAAGTCTATTTTGTCTGATATAAGTATTGCTCCCCCAGTTATTTTTTCATTTTTATTTGCATAGACTATCTTTTTCCATCCTTTCACTTTCAACCTTTGTGTGTCTTCAGCTGTAAAGTTTTGAAAAGTTTTTTCCTTTTTTGTTCTGATTGGCTGATTCCAACCATTCTGTCTTCCAGGTTGTTTATGTGTTCTGTATCACCTAATCTGCCATTAATTCCTTCTAGTGTATTTTTCATTTCAGTTATTGTATTCTTCAACTTTCAACAGTTCTTTTTATATTTTCTAGTCCTTTGTTGAAATTCTCACTATGTTCCCCTATTCTTTTCTAAGTTCAGTGATTATTTTAATAACCATTACTTTGAACTCTTTATCAGGTAAGTTACTTACCTGCATTTCATTAGGTTTTTTTTCTGGTGTTTTATCTCATTCTCTCATTTGGAGCATATTCCTCTGTCTTCTCATTTTGTCTGACTTTCTCTCTTTGTCTATGAAATTAGGTGAAACAGTTACCTATCCTGGTCTTGAAGGTGTGTGTGCTTGTGGGGAAGCATCCCTTTGCAGTCTGTGTGTGCTCAGTGGCTTTGGTGGAAGATCTAGATCTGAAATGAGCAAGGGTCATGAATTCTCCTGGTTTGAGCTGGCAGCCACCACCTTAGTGGGGATTAGGGCTGGAGACAGAGTGGCTAGAGTCAGAGCCTGGTGTAAACTGTGGATTCTCCTGAGGCATGATGGCAGCTTCTGCCTTGGTGGGGGTATGGCTGGAGCCAGAGGGGCTTGAACTACAGCCTGGAGCAAACTGCAGCTAGTCTTGAGACATGCTGGCAGTCACACCTTGGTGGGGCTTTGGCAGAGAGGCTGCAGCTGGCGACTGGTGCAGGCTGGGGTGGGGTGTTCTGGGGCAATCCAGAAGGTTAGCCAGAGCACCAGAAACTTTTCAGTCTTCTGCCTCTGCACTGATATTGAGAGCAAGCAAGTCTGTGAGTGTGCTTTTGAAGAGCAGAGTCTGTTTCCTACAGCCTTCTGGTAAGCCCCACTGGTTTTCAAAACCAGGCTTATCTTCCTGGCGCTTGATCCCCGGGTTGGGGTGCCCAATGTGGGGCTGAAACCTCTCTCTTCTTAGGGAGTATCCCTGAGCCTGTGATTTCTTCTCCTCTGGGTTGCCCACTGATGGTGTGGGTCCCAACTCGATCACTTCTCCTCTGCTACTAGACTCCGTGTGGTTCTTTCTTTGGTTGTAGAAGAGTCATTTGTCTAGTTTTCAGGTTATCCTCAGAGAAAGTTGCTATATATATATTTGTAATTTTGATGTGTTTGTAGGAGGTGAGCTCAGGGTCCTCCTAATCTGCTATCTTGATCGCACATTCTTCTAACATTTTATATTTGTAGTGTAGTCCTTAACCTGATGTATTAAACAGAACAAATGTTTAGCTATGAGATAATTTATTATATTATACTTCCAATAATTATCAAATGGAGGTGCAGAAACAAGTAGAAAAAGAAAGAAACTGGTCACTTGAGAATTGACAGAATCCTTAAATATTAGTTATATTTGTGTGAGGTGCACTGCTCAATATTCACTTGAGAATGTGATAATGACCCCTGGTGCTTTTTAATTCACATTTGAATCTCAAGAATCTTCAGAGATTTATCCTCAAAGGCAAACAATAAAATAGCACAGCTCTTATATTACAACAATGACTTTGAATTTATTACTGTAAGATGAATGAATTCTCATTTTTAGAGGTAAGATATTTGGCTTTTGTGAGTTAATCAGTTGTCCTGATTTTCAGTAACCATTTGAGAACACTTTACTCTCTAAAGTTGTATCTGTTCTCACAAGCCAGGAGAAACAGGGCAGACGCTATCCAGCAGTCAGCTAGCAAGTAACCTTAGCTGAATTAACCTGTTTCTATAGTCTACTTAGTGTATAAATAGGCATAATTCAAGTTACCATGATTCCTTATTTTTCCACCCATAAGACCAGAAACTCACATGGTCTTTCAACGATATTAAACTTGTTACTCAGCCAATAAGTATTATACTATAAAATTCGCTACATTTAAGGTGCTTTGGGGACTTACTGTTTGTAAATATCTTGGAAAGACTTCCTTTGTTTATTGTTCTGAAGGCTTAGGCTTACAGGCAACCAGAGGCTTTTGGGCAAAGTTGAGAATACAAAGCCAGAAAACTTGGAGATGAGTTTCAACCTGGCAACTTGCTGGGCGAACCTGGGTACACTTCTTCACTTTTTAAGCTGGAACTTTATTCACCTGTATATTATGTTGAAATGAATACTATTTTGTTCTATATTATCCAATTTGAAAACATAATTACATTAGGAAATGATCAGATTTGAGTGAATGTAGTTTAATTATGTCCTAGATATTAAACATGTAAGATTTTGCACAGTAATTATATTGATATTTCAAACTAATTGAGAAAACAATATTTAATTGTAAATGTTAAATAAACATAATACATTTATAATAGCTGACTTCATTTATAACCTTAATTCGAACTTTCTTTCCCTTTCTTCTTTGTCCAATTAAGAAAATTGTATTTCTCCTTTTAAAAACATGGTCTTGTTTTATTGAGAGAATTTGTAACCTTTGTGATTAACTAGGCACCTCTTTTATACTTTAGCTGTCAGAAAGTGGCAATGTAATTTGTTATCCACCCATTTCCAAGAGACTTGACTTCATCATAAGTATTCTTTAATTTCATTTATAGCATAGTTACTAAAGGAATGGACTGTATTCAAACTACCTGAGATTCACATCTTGATTCTACAATTTGCTATGTAAACTTAGCTCAGTTACATTGCCAAATTCAGTTTCATTGTCTACAAATGAGATAAAATACTTAATATTATTTCATACAAATTAAAATAGAACTATATAGAAAATTCTTAACCCAAGGCTTGCCATTTAGTAAATATTCAATAACCGTTAGGTATTATATAATATAAAGAGGAAAAGATATACATTATTTGAAGCAGGTTTTCCCGTGTTCGTGCTGAAAACAATTTTTAAAATATAGAATACTCATTATATAAATAAATAAAGGGCTTCCCTGGTGGCGCAGTGGTTGAGAGTCCGCCTGCCAATGCAGGGCACGCGGGTTCGCGCCCTGGTCCGGGAAGATCCCACATGCTGCGGAGCGGCTAGGCCCGTGAGCCATGGCCACTGAGCCTGCGTGTCCGGAGCCTGTGCTCCGAAACGGGAGAGGCCACAACAGTGAGAGGCCTGCATACCGGAAAAAAAAAAAAAAAAAATAAATAAATAAAATTTTCTACTCTAAAATATATATAAAAATAAAATAATTTAAGTTTTTTACTCTAAAGTAAAAAAAAAATTAGTCCAAACCTAACTTGAATAATTTACTTGTTTATAATAAACTCTATGTGTATTAATAAAAAAGAAAACCATCAAATTCAAAACTTCTCTAATGTAATGTCTCATCACAGGTTCATTTTGGTAGCAGCTACCCGATCTCATGGATTCCCAGGGGCATTGGAACAATACTGCAATGACAGGGTTCATTTTACTGGGCTTAACAAATGATCCGATTCTTCGAGTCATCCTCTTCACGATCATCCTTTGTATCTACCTGGTGACCATATGTGGCAATCTCAGCACAGTCATTCTTATCAGAATCTCTTTTCAGCTCCATCATCCTATGTATTTTTTTCTGAGCCACCTGGCCTTTGCTGACATAGGCTATTCATCTTCTGTTACACCCAATATGCTTGCCAGTTTCCTGGTGGAGAGAAATACCATCTCCTATCTTGGATGTGCCATTCAACTTGGTTCAGTTGTTTTCTTTGGGTCAACTGAGTGCTTCCTTCTGGCTGCCATGGTATATGATCGCTTCGTGGCAATCTGCAGCCCACTGCTTTATTCCACCAAAATGTCCACACGAGTTTATGTTCAGTTACTCACAGTGGCTTATGTAGGTGGTTTTCTCAATGCTTGCTCTTTTACTATTTGCTTCTATTATTTACTTTTCTGTGGACCAAATCGAGTCAATCATTTTTTTCTGTGATTTTGCTCCTTTGGTTGAACTCTCCTGTTCTAATATCAGTATCCCCGCAGTTGTCCCCTCATTTACAGCTGGCTCCATCATTGTGGTCACGGTGATTGTCATAGCCATCTCCTACATCTACATCCTCATCACCATTCTGAAGATGCGCTCCACAAGGCCTTCTCCACCTGCACGTCTCACCTCACAGCAGTCACTCTGTTCTATGGGACCATCACATTCATTTATGTGATGCCCAAGTCCAGCTTCTCAACTGATCAGAACAAGGTGGTGTCTGTGTTCTCTACACGGTGGTGATCCCCATGTTGAACCCCCTCATCTACAGCTTGAGAAACAGTGAGATTAATGAGGCTCTGAAGAGAGAGCTTTGTTAAAAACTTAACTTCTTGATCTGTGCATCCATTCTCCTCCTAAGTTCTTTGATCATCTTCACGATCATTACTCTGAACTCTTTCTCAGGTAGATTGCCTATCTCCATACCTCTTAGTTCTTCTGGGGTTTTACCTTGTTCCTTTGTCTGGAACATGTTCCTCTGCAGCCTCGTTTTTTCTAAGTTGCTATTTTTATTTTTATATCTGTGGTAGGTTAGTTATATTTCTCAACCTTGGAGAAGTGGCCCTCTGTAGAAGGCATCCTATGCGTCCCAGCAGTGCACTCCCCTCTCGTCACCCAAGCTATATGTTCTAGGGGTTCCCCCTAAGAGGGCTGCATGGGTCCTTCTGTTGTGGTGGGCATGTGGCTGGTCTGGTGGGCTTGGATGGCTCCTAGTCTGGTTGGCTGCCAGGCCCTCCCTCATGCGGATGCTGCTGGCTGCTGCTTAGTGGGTCCTGGTCACGAGGTGGCTGGTTGCAGAACTCTAGGGGGTCCCGGGACTCATGCTGGCTAGTGGTGGGTGGAGTCAGGGCCCCAAAGATTCTGAGGCTGCTGCCCACCCACTGGCAGTTGAAGATAAGTCCTGGGGTTAGTGCCAGATACTGGCAGGAAGAGCTGATTCCTGGAGCTGGCTGCAGGGCTTAGAGATCCTGGAGCTCGTTTCATATCATCGGTGTGGGGGCTGGTTCCTGACACAGTTGGGTATGGGGTCCGGGAGGTCCTGAAGGTTGCATTGGCCTGCTAGTGGGCGGGGCCAGGGCCCAGCTGGTCCCAGGGTAGGGTCTGGCCTCCGTTCTGGTGTCTACTTCTGGTGTTTCCCCCCTGGTGGGTGAGGTTGTTCTAGAGGCAGGCTTCCTGGTGGGATTTGCTGGTGTCTCCCCCCTGGTGGGTAGAGCTGGGGTTTGGCCCTCTGGTGGGCAGGGCCTTGTCTAGGGCTGCGTCTAAAGGCAGCTGTGGGCTCTTTAGTCTTTAGGCAGCCTGTCTGCGGAAGGCTGGGGCTGTGTCCTCGCCCAGTTAGTTGCTTGGCCTCAGGCGTCCCAGCGCCGGCACCTGCAGGCTGTTGGGCTGATGAGCTGGAGGAAGACTTTAAAAATGGCGCCCGCCAGCAGCGGCGTCCACGCAGCAGAAGTAGCTCCTAAGAAAAGCTGCTGCCGGTGACTTTGTCCCCAGGGCGAGCCGCAGCCATGCCCCCTGCCTCTCCGGGAGACTCTCCAAGACCGGCAGGTAGGTCTGGCCCATGCTCCTGTCAAATTCCTGCTTTTGTCCAGGTGTGCGTGGGATTTTGTGTGCGCCCTCTAAGAGTGGAGTCTCTCTTTCCCCCGGTCCTGAGGGGCTCCTGCAGTTAAGCCCCACTGGCCTTCAATGCCAAATGCTCGGGGGGGTCGTCTTCCTGGTCCTGGACCCCTGCCCGGGCTGGGGGCCTGACGTGGGGCTCAGAACTCTCGCTCCTGTGGGAGGACCTCTGCACTATAATTATTCTCCAGTCTGAGGGTCGCCCACCCGGGGGTAATAGGGTTTGGTTATATCGCGAGTCCGCCCTTTTCACCTGTTCTGTTGTGGTTCCTTCTTTGTATATTTAGTTGTAGAAGATCTTTCCTGGTAGGTTCCAGCCGTTTTCATCGATGGTTGTTGTGTATATAGTTGTGATCTTGGTGTGCTCCCTAGAGGAGGTGAGCTCAGTGTCCTTGTACTCCGACGTCTTGGCCACTCTCCCTAATCTTGCAATGACCTTTAAAATCGCCTCTTCCCATAAGATGAAGACTGCTTTGTTTTTCCTTTGTGCTTAGTCTAGCTTCACCTGCTCACCTCAGCTTGGGGGTAAAGAGAGAGCTTGCTAGAAAAATATTTTCTTAATTCATTTGTCATTTTTTTAGTATTCGATCTAATGATAGACCATAAAATAACAATAAAAGGACAAAGAGTGTCTGTGGTCAAAATATATTGGTCTGTATGTTATTAGACAATGGGAAGGCTGTTAGTAAAGGTCAGGGTTAGATTTTCTGATATGAGAAAGTAAATTAGAAGCCCATAGTGAGCTACCATTAATAAAATGAAATTTAATTGGTAACACAAATTGGTTAACATGAAAAAATAATCTGCAGAAAATTCTATAAAATTTTATTCACATCTTTTCCAGAGTTGTACTCTGCTATAAGTTAAGGTTTTTGGACCTCCAAACTTTTGAGACTGTGTCCATTTCAACAGCAGCTTGTCCTGGAATGAGTGTGATAATTATAGTTATGACTGAGTACGTTCTGAGGGGAGATGACCAAGTGGAACCAGACAGTAAAATTACTGGACACCTTCTTTTTGCATGGTTATCTGTAGATGATGGGCTTTTTGGACGCATACATGCTGGCCTGTGTTCCTAGTCTGGCTCTAGCCTAGTTACAGGAGACTTCATAAAAGAACAGGATGAGATGCCCCTGGCCAAACCAGCTGTGAATGCTTATGTCAGGTCAAAACTGGTGACTTCTCTGTGGAAATAAGCAGGGTTCCTGAATTCCTAGGGAGTGAGTAAACAAGCTCTTTAAGTGATTTTTCGTGGTCAGATGCAGCCTGTTAAGGAAGATTGAGGGAACTAGATTGTGTTTCCCCTGTGAAGTTTATCTGTATACACTGATGACTACCATTTTTATTTCTGTTTCCCTGTCCTGTATTTAGTGCTTTAGACAAAAATATTTTTGTCTATTGAGTCTCAAGCACAAATTGTCTAAAGTTAATTATCTCCTTCCACCCCCAACTTGCTCCCCTCCAATGTTCCATAGCCTAATAAGAGGCACCATCATTCAATCAACATATTGATTAGAAACCTGAGGGTAATTTATTTTTCTCCCTCCACATGTTTACACTCAGTGACAAAGTCTTGTACATTCTGAGTACAATATTTATCTCCCATTTCTCTTCATTTTCATTGTCAGCACTTTTTTTCCCATCTACCACCTTATATATTTATTTTACAGTAGTACTCCTGTAATATTTGATTTTATGTGTCAATTTGGCTAGGCTACAGTGACCAGGTGTTTGGTCAAACATGAGTCTAGATGTTGCTGCGAAGGTGTTTTTTTTAGATGTGATTAACATTTAAATCGGTAGACTTTGAATAAAGCAGATTACTGTCCATAATGTGGGTGGCCCTCATCCAGTCAGTTGAAAGCCTTAGGAGAAAAGACTTAAGTCCCCTTAAAAAGAAGGATTCTGTCTCCAGGATGCCTTTGGACTCAAAACTGTGACATCAGCTCTTACTGGAATTTCCAATCTCCTGGACCGCCCTGTGCATTTTGGAATTGCCGGCTCCCATAAACGTGTGAGCCAATTCCTTTAAAATAAAAACAACAACAACATTACAGTGGTTCTGTTTCTCTGGAGAATCCTAGCTAATAGAACTCTAACCAGCTTTCCTCTCCCCTCTCTTACTGTCTTACAACTCATTCTCCATATACCAACCATGGCATAAATCTAAATAGATGGCTTTCCGGGCGGCGGGGACGGAGGTGGGCCTGGCGGGTCCGCGCGGCCTCGGGGCCGGAGCCCGGGTCCCCGCCCAACCCAGCGCCCGCCGCCGGCCGAGCCCCGCGCCTCCGTCCTGGGTCGCGGTGGTCGGAGATGCGCCCGGGTCCACGGGACAGGCGGGCGCAGAGTGGGAGGTTCCGACGCCTCCGCGGAGCATCGCGGGTCCGGGGCTGGGGGCGCCGCGGCTTGCTATGCTCTCCGCTCTTTCCCGGCTCTGAAGCCTCGAGAACAAGGCTAGGCAGCATTAGTTTAATGGGGAGTTTGCCTGCTGGGAACTAGGGGCCTGCTGGGGTCTCAGTTCTTGGCTGGTCCCGGAACACGAGGTTGCCAGGCGCGTGAGGGCAGCAGGTAGGAGTGAGCCGCTGGTGCAGTGATGAGCAGGGAAGGAAGGACACTGGCTGTTGGCCTGTGAACCTAGGCAAGAAGGACGAGCCAACACAATCCAGACCAAGGTCCGTGGGCCCAGCTCGGTCCTGGGCGGCTGGTCAGTGGAATCGACCTGCAGGTGTGGCTCTTGTCACTCCTGGCTTCAGGACAGATCCTGCTTATGAGCCCAGGCCACCGGCCTCAGTCCTCCAGGAGAGGTGCGCCTGAGTGGAGCCGAGGGGGTGTGCCCGACTCAGCATGGCGGCCACGCATGTCTAGTGTGCCTGAGAGGGCGGTGGGGAGCCGGGGGGAATTCATGGCCTTGGGAATGTCCTCTGATGAAAAAAGAACCCGCAGGCTTATAAAGTGACTTTTGTGTGGAACGTTGGTGTGTTGAAAAGCAGTTCTGTGTGCTTTTACCCCTTGGTGTGGATAAGCAGTGCTGAGGCAGCAGGCGTGATACAGAAGTGTGAGCAGAGACCGTCTGGAATCACCAAACTCCAGGGAAACTAGAGGTGGCAGCAAGCCAGTGAAGAGGACAGGAGCTGGGGGCGGTGGCGCTGGCGGCAGCCAGCAGAGGCGCCCTTCATCTCAGGGCCCTAATCCTGGCTCCAGCTGGGTGCTCAGGGCAGCTGCAAGGTCTTCTGCGCGAGCAGAGCTCACAGTCCTGAGCGGTTCTTCGCTGTGTTTGGGCCCTCTCCCCCCATCCAAGGGGAGAAATCTAGATGAGGTTTAAGAATTAGTGCTTTAGGGCTTCCCTGGTGGCGCAGTGGTTGAGAGTCCGCCTGCCGATGCAGGGGACACGGGTTTGTGCTCCGGTCCGGGAAGATCCCACATTCTGTGGAGCGGCTAGGCCCGTGAGCCATGGCCGCTGAGCCTGCGCGTCCGGAGCCTGTGCTCTGCAACGGGAGAGGCCACAACAGTGAGAGGCCCGCGTACCGCAAAAAAAAAAAAAAAAAAAGAATTAGTGCTTTAAGAATGTGGATCTCATAGTTGAAACCTCGGAACACGTGTTTTCAGCACAAGGTGTTAAAGTGAAGGGACGCCTTTTCAAGGAGGGTGTCTCCATGTGGGCAGAACTAGAGAATAAATGGGTCTTGAATAAACATAACAAAACAAACAAAAAAATCTAAATAGATTAATTCCTTTGTTAATATCCCCCAGACTTTGAATAAAGGCAACAATTCTTAACATGTTTACAAAGTCCTGAATGTGTCCCTATTAGGTTTCTATCTCTCAGCACTCTTCCCTCATTCCCCAAACATTCAAACTCTAGGTATCATTGGTATTCTTTTAAAACCACAAGTATGTCCATATTCTTTGCCACCTTAGGACACTCTCGCATGCAGTACCTCTGCCTGAATGCATTTTCCCTCTCACCTTTGTAACACCAACTTATGCTATATGTATGCACTTAAATGTTGTTTCCCATCCTCTTGGAAGCCTTCTTCAGGCGCCAGACCAAATTAAGTACACCTGTTATCCCCCATAGACACCCCCAACACACACACATTTTTCAGAATACTCAGTGCACTTGCAACTACAGATTCAGTATTTGTTTTCTCCAGAATGCTGGGCTCTTCACATTTAACGGCTTTCTTTTCCTGTGTGTCTAATTTTTACACACTTCCTGCAACACAGTAAGCATAAATGTATATTTAAAATGTATGAATGAAAAATTAATAAATGAGTGGATGTATGAAGGTTTTGCTCTAGCATGAACCCCTGACTTGGCGGCCTTTGAATCTGTTGAATGTCAGCCTGATTCAAGTGATGGAATGTTTGTGTCAGATCCTGCTACACCTGTGATAGGCTTTTACACAAACCCATGCTCACCACAGTTACACCACTGCCATGACACTGTTTAACTCAGATTGGTAAATAGCATCTCAGCCTGGTTTAGTAAAAGCTATGTAATCGCTCTCTGCTGAATAATGGGTCCCTCATGCCTTGGAATGGTTGGAGAGTTAGAACATGTGCAAGTCAAATGTTAGTAAGAATAGTAGCAGCAGTAGCAAGAGAATTACCAAAGGAGCTAACAATAGGAGATAGTTTACTACCTTCCAGTTACTGTTCCCAGTAATTACAAGAAGTGACCCAATGAATCCTCAGAATAACCCCCAAAGGTGTTTTTTAATTCGTACTTTACAGAAGATGTAACTGAGGCATATAAAGGTTAAGCAAAAGTTCAAGGTCACAAGTATCCTCTTAATACTCTGACTTCTTTTAAGGCACATACTCTCTGTGGAGGGGCAGAATGAGGGGCTCTTTCATACTTCACCACTAGAGGACTTTCATTTGTCTGTGACACATTTCTTTCTAGCCAGCCCTTTCTGTTCAGAGTAAGTATGCAGACTCCTACATCTGGATATGTCAGGCAAACTTGTATTAGATCAGCTTTCTGTCACAAAGTAAATAAGAAGCAGGAAAAATACTGTTAAATGTTTGAAGGCATAGACTTCTGGTTTCATTGAAGATGAAGTTGCTCCATACCCTTCAGGTCCTCCCTCTTATTACTAAAAACATTCCTAGATGAAGCAACAAACAAGCATAGGAAGATTCTAAACGGGACAGAGAAGAAGGCAAACCCCTAGGGACTTTGGACCTGAGGAAATCACATGGCGCTGAATCCCTGCATTTTCTTATTGCTTCCATATATCCTGTACAGATTGCTGCACGAACCTCCAACTCAGAACCATCAAGAGACACAGACCAAAAAAAGCTTTAAGAAAAGTCTGTTCTTGCTAGCCAGAGAACTGGGAAAAGGGTGAACTTAACAGAATAGAAAACATTTTTGCAATACCTGTCTTACTCCAGACAAATACCAGTGGAAAAATCGTACCTGTCTCCCACTGGCAGGATTCATTGGGGCCAAGCAGGGAGGTATTCTTCACCCCACCTACCCTTTGATTCCCCTGCCAGGGTATTGTCAGTGGGGTCCAGCAGAGAAATGAACCTCCTCTGTCATCTGGCAGCAATGAGACAATGAGGAAGTGTGAGGTGGTACTAGTTGGTACTCTGCTCCCCTGTAACCGCACCCCCCCTTGTGAGTAGGGGTCCAGTGGGGACCTGAGCTTCCCCCTCCACCTGCAACAACAGAGCAGTGTGAGCCAGCTCTGCAGGTCCCCCCTCCCTAGTGGCAGAGGGGCCCAACAAGGAACTGACCTTACTTGGAAGGAAGGAGGTGTGCAAATTGGCATCACACTATAACTGGGAAGGAGATGACAGGGTGGTGGCGGGGGCTGCATTTGCATCTCATTCATCTGCAAGGAGGCAGTGGGTGTCAGCACTCCATTTTCCCAGAGCTGTGTCACTAGTGCTCAGCAGGAAGCTGAAGAGATACACATACACCTAGTAGTTGCAGTGACAGGGGACATCCTCCTAAAAAAGGATTGAATCTGATCCAGAGTCTCATAATATCCTAAATGTCTCTGCTGCAGTAAAAATCACCGTCATACCGAGAACCAGAAAAATCACAATTCAACGAGAAAAGACAGTATATGTGTACATCAAGATGAAAAGGATGTTAAAATTATCTGGTAAGGATTTTAAGGCAGCCATCAAATGCTTCAATAAGCAATCATTGAAATTCTATTTCTTTGAAACAGAAAAGTTTCAGCAAAGAAATAGAATTATGAAATATAACCAAGGGAAATTTCTAGATCTGAAAAATATAATCACTGACGTTCAAAAGAAACAATGGGATTAAGCAGAGGTGTTGGCACCGTACGTGTCACAGTCATCAGCATATCTTCAGGGAACGAGTCGCTGTGCTTGGGCCTCAGATAGACATAGCGAGCAAATCCAATAGTGTATGCACACCACAGTGAGGTGGAAGGAGCAAGTTGAGAAGGCCTTATACCTCCCCTGGGCAGAGGGTATCCTCATAACTATGGACCCATCGAAGACACAGGAAATCATAATGAAAATAAAGCTGCCCACCAACACAATGGCAGAGAACAGAAAAATAGCCATTTCATGCTAGGGAGTATAGTCACAAGCAAGGCAGACCACAGGTGAGATGTCGCAAAAGAAGTGTTGGAAGGTGTTGGAGTCACAGAAAGACAAGTTGGAGACTATGAGGACAATGCACACAGAAACCAGGAACCCAGCCACCCGAGCAGCCATCATCTGCTGAAAGCAGATCTTATGGGTCATCAGGATGGAGTAGTGCAGTGGGTTGTGAATAGCAGTGTAACGGTCATAGGACATGGCAGCCATGATGAAGCAGTTATTGCCTGCCAAGCCAAAGAAGAAAAACATCTGTGTGGCACACTCAAGAAGAGAAATGGTCTTACTGTCTGACAGTAAGTCCACCAATACGTGGGGGATGATTACCATAGTGGTACAGGTTTCTGAAAAGGAGACCACAGAGGAAAAACTACATGGGGTTGTGAAGGTTGTGACTGAGGTTGATGGCCACCACTATGGACACATTTGCAGCTAGGATGGTAGCTTGGGAGAAGAAAATCTTCACAAAGAGGAGACTCTGTAGGTCTGGGAAACTGGAAAATCCCCACAGAAGGAATGTGCTCACTGTGGTATAACTGCCTATCTTCTTGGTGCACTTCTTGGTAGCAGCTCTCTTCCAAAGGTGCAGGGTTATTGAAGTCAAGACTCTGAGATGATTGTAAAAATCCTTGTGCACCAGTGTCACCTGGACTTTAATCAGGGGGACCTGAGCTACCAGGCACCTCTTCATGAGAGAGCCTGAGAAAGTGATGCTAAATGCATTTGACTGAACTAAAGTTCAGGAGTCCAAGTTATGAGAATAATTCTAGTATGAAAATCTGTATAAATAACATGGAGGGGGCCCAAGCATCTTCTTGGATTATACTCACAAAAGCATTCTTATCTCTCTCTTTTCCAACCTGGATCTGCATGTAAGAGGGAAATATGAATAAAATTGCTTTGTTCTCATCCACCAGATTTTGTGATGCTGCATTTTTCAAATGCTCTTTTAGATATAATGGTAACTTGGTACTCAGGAGTGCTTCATAAACTATTGACTGAATGCATAAAATAATCAAATAGTTTAAATAAAAGGAAAATAACCTTTTTTTGTAAAATTAGGGAGATCAGTAAAATTTTCCAAAAGAACTTTAACTTTCCTTCAATGAAATCCTCTCTCCATCAGTGTTTCACCATGTACTAGCTCTAAAAGTAATAATTGTGACAACGACCTGACCCCATAAATGAATTTACCTTGTTGTAACTTCTACTGGGTTCCTATCCATGGTAATAATTAAAGCTTGAGATTTAAAATATCATTAGTTCTTAATACATGTCAATAATTTTAAGTTCTTAATAATTTCTCATTGAAGGTCTTTTCAGATGCCTAATATAATGTTAATGGATCAGCTTGGCGTCAAAATGATTTTGAAGGCACTGTCTCATTTGGAGTGGCATATTCTGGTCATGATGTTCTAATCAAATTTTGGACTTTTTAGCAAAACCTCCAGGACATTTTCTAGCAGGTATACTTGTTACGTGGCTTGCTTTGAAGTGCAGACCTGAATGGAATAAACTCCAATTCCTCAGATCAATTTTGTAAATCATATTTTTATTTCAACTATTATTCCAATCTTGAAGAGGTAAGGGCAGAAAAATGACATGAAGACACTCCATGGAATTTTGATTTTAACTTCAGTCATTGTTAAAGGGGAAGGGGAAGAAAAATAGTAAGGAATCAGCAGTGGAAAATGAAGGAGTATGCAAGAGAAAGAAACACAGGCTGGAAATTATTCTGTAGGACTAACAAATATATTGTGATGTGAAGGGTTGCTGTTTTCTCTTTGCATTGTAGTTATGGGCAAAGAATACAAGAGGATTCAGGCCAGGTAACCAGCACGCACCTAATACCTATAATGTGCCAGACAATATGCTGGGGTTAGACAGAGGTGTCTCATATCATCCTCACAAGTCTATGTGCTTGGAATTTCATTTCGATTTTATAAAACATCAAGTGAGTTATAGAGTGCTTAAGTGACTATAAAAGTTGTGAATTTATTCAACATACTGACTAAATGCATGTGATGGGCCAGGCAATTTTATACACGGGAAACACAAAATGTGACCAGACACACAGGATCTCTGTGATGAAAGAGTGAATGACTGCTTTGGTTTGTGGAGTCAAGGAAGCCCTCTCTGAGGAGGCGATGTGCTTAAATGGAAAACAGTGGCAAAAGCAACCAACAGGTGAAGATTAGGGGAGAGGGCATTACTGGCATGTTTCACAGCTAAGTCAAAGACGCTAAGGTGGGACACTCATCCGTCTAAGCAATCTTCAGGCTAGACCCAAATGGCTTGTCTTTGAGACCACTCCACTCTCTTTCCTCTGGAGGTTTTCCAGTCTGTTTCCTCTAAAGGAAACATTTTTCCATTCTTACTGCTTTAGCTATCACTCACCTTGTATAACTCTGCGATTCTAACCTCTACCGTAAAGGAATCTCCAATTTTCTTTGGCACATTTCCGGGCCAAAATGTCCTCCTAGTATTGAATGTAAGATTTTCAGAACAGAATTGGTCATATTTCCCCCACATGTCAGACTTTTCTCCTGTACTTCCTATTTGAGTTAGTTGCAGTCATTAGAGAGCTACCGTCAGACCCCAATTTTGATTTCTTCCTCGCCTTTATACACATAAATTCACTTCCAAAATTCCAGATGTCCTTTTGCCATCACCTTTTTTGTTGTTTGTTTTTTTCTCTCTGCCATTGTCCTTGACCTATCCGATAGGGTGACTGTGGTGCCTCTATAGTTTTCTATTAGTCACAAATCCGTTGCATTTTTATTCACTACATCGTGACCAGATATTGGATTCCTGAACAGAGGATATATTAAGTCACTAATAGTGTCAAAAACAGTGAATGACTCTACACTGCTTATAGGAGGAAATCCAAACACCCCAGCATGTTATTCGATGCTCATCACAAATAGATCCCTAGACGCTGCTCCTGGCTCAGTTTCCATCACATCCCTCTAAGTAACCCTACACTCAAAGCAGACAGTAGTGCCCTCTCCTTTCCAAACACATCATGATCCTTCGTGCTGCTGTGCCCTTGCATGCGGGGTTCCCTCTGCCCCAACTTCTCCTCCTCCATTTTGTTTCCTATAGACTTTTACTCATTTTTCAGGACCCAGCTTGGATTACTTTGATTCCTCATCCTCTCTTGTTGTCCACACTTTCTAGATTCCAGGATCCTGAATAAGAAATGTCTCCCGCATTCTACTTCCTCATTCGTGGGTTTTTGCCACAGCCTCTACTTTTTCCCTCTCCCAGTCCTTTCCTTCATCTGCTACCAGCTTTCCTACGTCCAATCTACAATCACTGTACATTCCATTTTAGATTTTTAGGTACCTTTTGCTTACAAAGTAGATAATTCTAATAATTTCTAGGCTTCATTGCATGCTTTCAGTTAAACTATCTCATATATCCTCATGGCTATCCCAAGAGATAAGTGCCATTATCACGACCATGTTTGTAGTGAGGAACCTATGGCCTAGAGAGTTACTTAGTCTGCCAGAAGTGATATAGCTGGTAAGTGTACATGTATAACATATACACAGCAAGGCAGTCAGAGTCTAGAGAGCCACTTGCTTGGCTAGTTGATTATAAGGCTTCCCTCAGTGCAACTGCACTAACCGTATTTCCTGCCTCAAACCTCCCCTATATGGGGACCATCCCACTGTTTCCAAAAAACAGTTTATCCTTTGTGACTCTTCTACTTTGTACATGTTGTTTTCTATAAGTTGTAGTGTTCTTCTTGCCCTTTTATGACTGCTAAAAACAGCATTCTTAGAAAGACAATTCAAATGTCTTGTCCCTCGGAATTCTCCTCAAACCTCCCTACGTGTGTTAGTCATTTCTTCTTTTAGGTTTACATCATTTTATTGTGAGGAGGTTGGGTTTTTTTTTTTTTTTCCTGCCATGTGGCATGTGGGATGTTAGTTCCCAAACCACGGATTGAACCCGTGCCCCCTGCAGTGGAAGCGTGGAGTCCTAACCACTGGACTGCCAGGGAATTCCCAGGAGGTTGGGTTTTTGTTGTTTGGGTTGTTTTGTGTGTGTGCTTGACTCCTGTACTACACAGAGCAGAGACTTGTTTGAAAATTTTGTATGCCCCAACTTGCATGCTGAGCCTAGTGACTGTAGAATTTTCACTAAGGTTAGTTGAGAGGCTATAGGGAAAAAAATCCATATTCTCCAGAGAGCGTCCATGCTTACACTTCAGTGCATTTGTTAACCCCTCTTCAATATGCCACTTGTTCTCCTTAGTATTTATTTTGTTTGATGTGTACTAAACATAGATGGTTTCTCTCTAAATAGTTTTAAGAATAATGTCATGTAGCATTGCCAACACATATATAGATGCTTTCTACATTTTGTTTTTTAAATTTTTAAAATTTATTTTATTTTTTTATACAGCAGGTTCTTATTAGTTATCCATTTTATACATATTAGTGTATACATGTCAATCCCAATCTCCCAATTCATCACACCACCACCACCGACCCCCCGCTGCTTTCCCCCCTTGGTGTCCATACATTTGTTCCCTACATCTGTGTCTCAATTTCTCCCTGCAAACCGGTTCATCTGTACCATTTTTCTAGGTTCCACATATATGCGTTAATATACAATATTTGCTTTTCTCTTTCTGACTTACTTCACTCTGTATGACAGTCTCTAGATTCATCCACGTCTCAACAAATGACCCAATTTCATCCCTTTTTATGGCTGAGTAATATTCCATCATGTATATGTACCACAACTTCTTAATCCATTCGTCTGTCGATGAGCATTTAGGTTGCTTCCATGACCTGGCTATTGTAAATAGTGCTGCAATGAATATTGGGGTACATGTGTCTTTTTGAATTATGGTTTTCTCTGGGTATATGCCCAGTAGTGGGATTGCTGGGTCATATGGTAGTTCTATCTGTAGTTTTTTAAGGAACCTCCATACTGTTCTCCATAGTGGCTATATCAGTTTATGTTCCCACCAACAGTGCAAGAGGGTTCCCTTTTCTCCACACCCACTCTAGCATTTGTTGTTTGTAGATTTTCTGATGCTGCCCATTCTAACTGGTGTGAGGTGATACCTCATTGTAGGTTTGATTTGCATTTCTCTAATAATCAGTGATGTTGAGCAGCTTTTCATGTGCTTCTTGGACATATGTATGTCTTTTTGGAGAAATGTCTACTTAGGTCTTCTGCCCATTTTTGGATTGGGTTGTTTGTTTTTATTTTATTTATTTATTATTTTTTATACAGCAGGTTCTTATTAGTCATCAATTTTATACACATCAGTGTATACATGTCAATCCCAATTGCCCAATTAATCACACCCTCACACACCCCGTCGTGGCTTTCACCCCTTGGTGTCTATACGTTTGTTCTCTACATCTGTGTCTCAATTTCTGCCCTGCAAACCGGTTCATCTGTACCATTTTTCTAGGTTCCACATATATGCATTAATATACGATATTTGTTTTTCTCTTTTGGACTTACTTCACTCTGTATGACAAATTCTAGGTCCATCCACGTCTCAACAAATGACTCAGTTTTGTTCCTTTTTATGGCTGAGTAATATTCCATGTTATATATGTATCACAACTTCTTTATCCATTCGTCTGTTGATGGGCATGTAGGTTGCTTCCATGACCTGGCTATTGTAAATAGTGTTGCATTGAACATTGGGGTGCATGTGTCTTTTTGAATTATGGCTATCTCTGGGTATATGCCTAGTCGTGGGATTGCTGGATCATATAGTAATTCTATTTTTAGTTTTTTAAGGAACCTACATACTGTTCTCCATAGTGGATGTATCAGTTTACATTCCCACTAACAGTGCAAGAGGGTTCCCTTTTCTCCACACCCTTACCAGCATTTGTTGTTTGTAGATTTTCTGATGATGCCCATTCTAACTGGTGTGAGGTGATACCTCATTGTAGTTTTGATTTGCATTTCTCTAATAATTAGTGATGTTGAGCAGCTTTCCATGTGCCTCTTGCCATCTGTATGTCTTCTTTGGAGAAATGTCTACTTAGGTCTTCTGCCCATTTTTGGATTGGGTTGTTTGTTTCTTTAATATCGAGCTGCATGAGCTGTTTATATATTTTGGAGATTAATCCTTTGTCCATTGATTCGTTCTCCCATTCTGAGGGTTGTCTTTTTGTCTTATTTATGGTTTCCTTTGCTCTGCAAAAGCTTTGAAGTTTCATTAGGTCCCATTTGTTTATTTTTGTTTTTATTTCCATTACTCTAGGAGGTGGGTCAAAAAAGTTCTTGCTGTGATTTATATCAAAGAGTGTTCTTCCTATGTCTTCCTCTAAGAGTTTTATAGTGTCTGGCCTTACATTTAGGTCTTAAATCCATGTTGAGTTTATTTTTGTGTATGGTGTTAGGGAGTGTTCTAATTTCATTCTTTTACATGTAGCTGTCCAGTTTTCCGAACACCACTTATTGAAGAGACTATCTTTTCTCCATTATATATCTTTGCCTCCTTTGTCATAGATTAGTTGACCATAGGTGCGTGGGTTTACCTCTGGGCTTTCTATCTTGTTCCATTGATCTATGTTTCTGTTTTTGTGCCAGTACCATATTGTCTTGATTACTGTAGCTTTGTGGTATAGTCTGAAGTCAGGGAGTCTGATTCCTCCAGCTCTGTTTTTTTCCCTCAAGACTGCTTTGGCCATTTGGGATCTTTTGTGTCTCCATACAATTTTTAAGATTTTTTGTTCTAGTTCCGTAAAAAATGCCATTGGTAATTTGATAGGGATTGCATTGAATCTGTAGATTGCTTTGGGTAGTATAGTCATTTTCACAATATTGATTCTTCCAATCCAAGAACATGGTGTATCTCTCCATCTGTTGATATCATCTTTAATTTCTTTCATCAGTGTCTTATAGTTTTCTGCATACAGGTCTTTTTTCTCCCTAGGTAGGTTTATTCCTAGGTATTGTATTCTTTTTGTTGCAGTGGTAAATGGGAGTGTTTCCTTAATTTCATTTTCAGATTTTTCATCATTAGTGTATAGGAATGCAAGAGATTTCTGTGCATTAATTTTGTATCCTGCCACTTTACCAAATTCATTGATTAGCTCTAGTAGTGTTCTGGTGGCATCTTTAGGATTCTCTATGGATAGTATCATGTCATCTGCAAACAGTGACAGTTTTACTTCTCCTTTTCCAAATTGTATTCCTTTTATTTTTTTCTTCTCTGATTGCCATGGCTAGGACTTCCAAAATTATGTTGAATAATAGCGGTGAGAGTGAACATCCTTGTCTTTTTCCTGATCTTAGAGGAAATGCTTTCAGTTTTTCACCATGGAGAATGATGTTTGCTGTGGGTTTGTCATATATGGCCTTTATTATGTTGACGTAGGTTCCCTCTATGTCCACTTTCTGGAGAGTTTTTATGATAAATGGGTGTTGAATTTTCTCAAAAGCTTTTTCTGCATCTATTAAGATGATCATATGGTTTTTATTCTTCAATTTGTTAATATGGTGTATCACATTGATTGATTTGCGTATATTGAAGGATCCCTGCATCCCTGGGATAAATCCCACTTGATCATGGTGTATGATCCTTTTAATGTGTTGTTGCATTCTGTTTGCTAGTATTGTGTTGAGGATTTTTGCATCTATATTCATGAGTAACAGTGGTCTGTAATTTTGTTTTTTTGTAGTATCTCTGTCTGGTTTTGGTATCAGGGTGATGGTGGCCTCATAGAATGAGTTTGGGAGTGTTCCTTCCTCTGCAATTTTTTGGAAGAGTTTGAGAAGGATGGGTGTTAGCTCTTCTCTAAATGTTTGATAGAATTCACCTGTGAAGCCATCTGGTCCTGGACTTTTGTTTGTTGGAAGATTTTCTTTTTGCGGTACACGGGCCTCTCACTGTTTTGGCCTCTCCCGTTGCGGAGCACAGGCTCCAGACATGCAGGTTCAGTGGCCATGACTCACAGGCCTAGCCGCTCCGCAGCATGTGGAATCTTCCCATACTGGGGCATGAACCCATGTCCCCTGCATCTGCAGGTGGACTCTCAACCACTGCGCCACCAGGGAAGCCCTGTTGGAAGATTTTTTTTTTTTTTTAAACATCTTTATTGGGGTATAATTGCTTTACAATGGTGTGTTAGTTTCTGCTTTATAACAAAGTGAATCAGCTATACATATACATATGTTCCCATATGTCTTCCCTCTTGCGTCTCCCTCCCTCCCACTCTCCCCATCCCACCCCTCTAGGCTGTCACAAAGCACCGAGCTAATATCCCTGTGTCTTGCGGCTGCTTCCCCCCAGCTATCTACCTTACTACATTTGTTAGTGTGTATATGTCCATGACTCTCTCTCGCCCTGTCAAAACTCACCCTTCCCCCTCCCCATATCCTCAAGTCCGTTCTCCAGTAGGTCTGCGTCTTTATTCCTGTCTTACCCCTAGGTTCTTCATGACATTTTTTTTCCCTTAAATTCCATATATATGTGTTAGCATACGGTATTTGTCTTTTTCTTTCTGACTTACTTCACTCTGTATGACAGACTCTAGGTCTATCCATCTCATTACAAATAGCTCAATTTCATTTCTTTTTAAGGCTGAGTAATATTCCATTGTGTATATGTGCCACATCTTCTTTATCCATTCATCCGACGATGGGCGCTTAGGTTGTTTCCATCTCCGGGCTATTGTAAATAGAGCTGCAATGAACATTTTGGTACATGACTCTTTTTGAATTTTGGTTTTCTCAGGGTATATGCCCAGTAGTGGGATTGCTGGATCATATGGTAATTCTATTTGTAGTTTTTTAAGGAACCTCCATACTGTTCTCCATAGTGGCTGAACCAATTCACATTCCCACCAGCAGTGCAAGAGTGTCCCCTTTTCTCCACACCCTCTCCAGCATTTATTGTTTCTAGATTTTTTGATGATGGCCATTCTGACTGATGTGAGATGATATCTCATTGTAGTTTTGATTTGCATTTCTCTAATGATTAATGATGTTGAGCATTCTTTCATGTGTTTGTTGGCATTCTGTATATCTTCTTTGGAGAAATGTCTATTTAGGTCTTCTGCCCATTTTCTGTTGGAAGATTTTTAATCACAGTTTCAATTTTATTACTTGTGATTGGTCTGTTCATATTTTCTGTTTCTTCGTGGTTCAGTCTTTGGAGGTTATACCTTTCTAAGAATTTGTCCATTTCTTCCAGGTTGTCCATTTTATTGGCATAGAGTTGCTTGTAGTAGTCTCTTATGATGCTTTGTATTTCTGCAGTGTCTTATAACTTCTCCTTTTTCTTTTCTAATTTTATTGATTTGAGTCCTCTTTTTCTTCATGAGTTTGGCTAACCGTTTATCAATTTTGTTTGTCTTCTGAAAGAACCAGCTTTTAGTTTTATTGATTTTGCTATTGTTTTCTTTGTTTCTATTTCAGTTATTTCTGCTCTGATCATTATGATTTCTTTCCTTCTGCTAACTTTGGGTTTTGTTTGTTGTTCTTTCTCTAGTTCCTTTAGGTGTAAGGTTAGATTATTTATTTGAGGTTTTTCTTGTTTCTTGAGGCTGGCTTGTATAGCTGTAAACTTTCTTCTTAGAACTGCTTTTGCTGCATCCCATAGGTTTTGGATTGTCATGTTTTCATTGTCATTTGTCTCTAGGTATTTTTTGATTTCCTCTTTGATTTCTTCAGTGTTATCTTGTTATTTAGTAACGTATTGTTTAGCCTCCATGTGTTTGTGTTTTTTTCCCTGTATTTCATTTTTAATCTCATAGCGTTGTGGTCAGAAAAGATGCCTTGATATGATTTCAATTTTCTTAAATTTACTGAGGCTTGATTTGTGACCCAAGATTTGATCTATCCTGGAGAATGTTCCATGCGCACTTGAAAAGAAAGTGTAATCTGCTGTTTTTGGATGGAATGTCCTATAAATATCGATTAAATCTGTCTGGTCTATTGTGTCTTTTAAAGCTTCTCTTTCCTTATTTATTTTCATTTTGGATGATCTGTCCATTGTTGTAAGTGAAGTGTTAAAGTCTCCCACTATTATTGTGTTACTGTCGATTTCCTCTTTTATAGCTGTTAGCAGTTGCCTTATGTATTGAGGTGCTCCTATGTTGGGTGCATATATATTTATAATTGCTATATCTTCTTCTTGGATTGATTCTTTGATCATTATGTAGTGTCCTTCCTTGTCTCTTGTAACATTCTTTCTTTTAAAGTCTATTTTATCTGATATGAGAATTGCTACTCCAGCTTTCTTTTGATTTACATTTGCATGGAATATCTTTTTCCATCCCCTCACGTTCAGTCTGTATGTGTCCCTAGGTCTGAAGTGGGTCTCTTGTAGACAGCATATATATGGATTTTGTTTTTGTATCCATTCAGCAAGCCTGTGGCTTTTGGTTGAAGTGTTTAATCCATTCACGTTTAAGGTAATTAACGATATGTATGTTCCTATGACCATTTTCTTAATTGTTTGGGGTTTATTTTTATAGATCCTTTTCTTCTCTAGTGTTTCCCACTTAGAGAAGTTCCTTTAGCATTTGCTGTAGTGCTGGTTTGCTGGTGCTGGATTCTCTTAGCCTTTGCTTGTCTGTAAAGCTTCTTCTTTTTTTTTTTTTTTCTCTGTAAAGCTTTTGATTTCTCCATCGAATCTGAATGAGATCCTTGCCGGGTAGAGTAATCTTGGTTGTAGGTTCTTCTCTTTCATCACTTTAATTATATCATGCCACTCCTTTCTGGCTTATAGAGTTTCTGCTGAGAAATCAGCTGTTAACCTTATGGGAGTTCCCTTGTATGTTATTTTTCGTTTTTCCCTTGCTGCTTTCAATAATTTTTGTCTTTAATTTTTGCCAATTCGATTACTTTGTGTCTCGGCGTGTTTCTCCTTGGGTTTATCCTATATGGGACTCGCTGCGCTTCCTGGACTTGTGTGGCTATTTCCTTTCCCATGTTAGGGAAGTTTTCAACTATAATCTCTTCAGATATTTTCTCAGGTCCTTTCTCTGTCTCTTCTCCTTCCAGGACCCTTATAATGTGAATGTTGTTGCGCTTAATGTTGTCCCAGAGGTCTCTTAGGCTGTCTTCATTTCTTTTCATTCTTTTTTTCTTTATTCTGTTCTGCAGCAGTGAATTCTACCATTCTGTCTTCCAGGTCACTTATCAGTTCTTCTGCCTCAGTTATTCTGCTATTGATTCTTTCTAGTGTATTTTTCATTTCAGTTATTGTATTGTTCATCTCTGTTTGTTTGTTCTTTAATTCTTCTAGTTCTTTGTTAAACATTTCTTGCATCTTCTCGATCTTTGCCTCCATTCTTTTTCCGAGGTCCTGGATCATCTTCACTATCATTATTCTGAATTCTTTTCCTGGAAGGTTGCCTATCTCCACTTCATTTAATTGTTTTTCTGGGGTTTTATCTTGTTCCTTCATCTGGTACATAGCCCTCTGCCTTTTCATCTTGTCTTTCTGTGAATGTGGTTTTTGTTCCACAGGCTGCAGTATTGTAGCTCTTCTTGCTTCTGCTCTCCTCCCGTTGCTGGACCCCCAGGTTGGGAAGCCTGATGTGGGGCTCAGAACCTTCACTCCAGTGGGTGGACTTCTGTGGTATAAGTGTTCTCCAGTTTGTGAGTCACCCACCCAGCAGTTACGGGATTTGATTCTACTGTGATTGTGCCCCTCCTACCGTCTCATTGTGGCTTCTCCTTTGTCTTTGGATGTGGGGTATCTTTTTTGGTGAGTTCCAGTGTCTTCCTGTCAATGACTGTCCAGCAGCTAGTTGTGATTCTGGTGTTCTTGCAAGAGGGAGTGAGAGCACGTCCTTCTACTCCACCATCTTGGTTCCTCCTCTGTGCTCCCTATTATAGGAGCAGTTATGGCAATTGTGTCTTATTTGATGCCACAGAAAGTGAAGCATATTGTCCAGGCCGGAAGGTAATAGTCCTCTTTTCTTTGTTCCAAGTTTAGAGGGGGAGAGGGGAAATACACTTTATTCATTAAACAAACATGTATTAAATACTGGTATGTATTTACTTTTTTTCTTTGCTGAGTCATGCATTTATTTATTTATTTTAACTAATTTCATCCCTAGTTTCCTAGTCTTTTGCCTGTCTTTTTTTATTGTTAAACTATAGTTGATTTACAACATTATGTTAGTTTCAGGTGTACAACTTCAGATTCTTTTCCATTATAGGTTATTACAAGATATTGAATATAGTTCCATGTGCTATACGGTAAATCCTTGTTGTTTTCTATTTTATATATAGTAGTATGTATCTTTTAACCCCATACTCCTAATTTATCCCTTCCCTTCCCCTTTCCCCTTTGGTAACCATAAGTTTGTTTTCTATGTCTGTGAGTCTGCTTCTGTTTTGTAAATAAGTTGACTTGTATTTTTTTTTAGATTGTAAATATGTGATATCATATAATTTGTCTTTCTCTTTCTGACCTACTTCACTTAGTATGATAATCTCTAGGTCCATCCATGTTGCTGCAAATGGCGCTATTTCTTTCTTTTTTATGTCTGAGTAATATTCCATTTGTGTGTGTGTGTGTGTGTGTGTGTATAATATATATATACACACACATATATATATATATATCACATCTTCCTTATCCATTCATCTGTCAGTGGACATTTAGGTTGCTTCCATGTCTTGGCTGTTGTGAATAGTGCTGCTGTGAACATAAGGGTGCATGTATCTTTTCGAATTAGAGTTTTCATCTTTTCCCAATATTGCACAGGACTGGAATTTCTGGATCATATGGTAACTCAATTTTTAGTTTTTTAAGGAACTTCCCAGCTATTTTCCATAGTGGCTGCAGCAATTTACATTCCCACCAACAGTGTAGGAGGGTCCCCTTTTCTCCACCACCTCTCCAGTGTTTATTATTTGTGGACTTTTTAATGACAGCCATTCTGATTGCCGTGAGGTGATATCTCATTGTAGTTTTGATTTGCATTTCTTTAATTATTAGCTAATGTGGAGCTATTTTTCATGTGCCTGTTGGCTGTCTGTATGTCTTCTTTGGAGAAATGTCTATTTGGGTCTTCTACCCATTTTTGATTGGGTTATTTGGTTTTTTGATATTGAGTTGCGTAAACTGTCTGTATATTTTGGAAATTAAGCTCTTGTTGGTAGCATCATTTGCAAATATTTTCTCCCATTCCATAGGTTGTCTTTTCATTTTGTTTGGTTTCTTGCTGTACAAAAACATAATTTTGATTATGTGCCATTTGTTTTTTTTTTGCTTTTATTTCTATTACCTTGGGAGACTGAACTAAGAAAATATTACTGCAGTTTATGTCTGAGAATGCTTCGCCTTTGTTCTATCTAGGATTTTTATGGTGTCATGTCTTATATTTAAATCTTTAAGCCATTTTGAGTTTGTGTGTGTGTGTATGGTGAGAGAGAGTGTTCTAACTTCAGTGATTTACGTGGGACTGCCCAGCTTTCCCAATATCACTTGCTGAAGAGACTGTCTTTTCTCCATTGTACCATCTTGCCTCCTTTGTCAAAGATTAATTGACTGTAGGTGTGTGGGTTTATTTTTGGGGTGTCTTTGTTTGTTCCATTGATCATATGGCTGTTTTTGTGCCCAAACCATGTGGTTTTGATTACTGTAGCTTTGTAGTATTGTCCAAAGTCTGGGAGGGATGTGCCTCCAGGTTTGTTCTTTTTCCTCAGAGTTGCTGTGTTAATTCTGGGTCTTTTGTGGTTCCATATAAATTTTACGATTATTTGTTCTAGCTCTGTGAAAAATGTCATGGGTAATTTGATAGGGATCACATTAAATCTGTAGATTGCCTTGGTAGTATGGCCATTTTAACAATATTAATTATTGCAGTCCAAGAGCATGGGATATCTTTCCATTTCTTTGTATCATCTTCAATTTCCTTTATCAATGTTTTAGTTCTCAGCATATAGGTCTTTCATATCCTTGGTTAGGTTTATTCCTAAGTATTTTTTTTTGACGCAATTTTAAATGGGATTTTTTTTTTTTACTTTCTGATATTTCATTGTTAGTATAGAGAAATGCAATAGTTTTCTGCATATTAATCTTGTATCCTGCTACCTTGCTGAATTCATTTATTAGTTCTAATAGTTTTTATGTGGAGTCTTTAGGGTTTCTATAAAGTATCATGTCATCTGCATACAATGACAATTTTACCTCTTCCCTTCCAATTGGGGTACCTTTTATTTCTTTTTCTAATTGCTGTGGTTAGAACTTCCAATACTATGTTGAATAGAAGAGATGAGAGTGGGCATCGTTGTTTTGTTATAGAATTTAGTGGGAAGGCTTTCAGCTTTTCAGCCTTGAGTATTATATTAGCTGTGGGTTTGTTGTAAGTGCTATTGGTATGTATTGATACTATCACATTGCTAGGTGATGTGGCTATATCTTAATGGGTCTCGAAATGTATTGAAAGAGACAGTGAACAACATTTAGTACATGTCCCATTTAACTAAATGACAGAGAAAACAATTTAATTGGAAATAATTAGTGCATCTAGAGAGAAGACAAGGGAAGCTTCCTGGGGGAAGATGGCACTCCATTTACTCACTGAACTCTCACGACATAAACCTTTATATTTACCATATTTTGCTGCAGGTAGGATATGAAATGGTGAAATAGCCCTCTGCTCTAACTAGTATAGAAGTCAGATAGATATGTTAAAATGTCATCCTAATACAATCAGATATGAACACAGAACTCATTAACTTAATCAGAGTGATTGAAGATGATTTTTTAGGAAGGTGACTTTTTTTTTGGTAGAATTCCATTTTAATAAAATTCAAAAGCAATCAAGATGAAACTATTTTTTCTGTAACATATATGTGTAATGAAATTATTTTACTGAATGAAAGATTCTTGAAATTCTATAGTGCTTTTCAGTTTTAAAAGTTTCACACACGTGATTTTGTATAATCCCATAATAAGCCTTTTTCCCCCCTTACCCCTTTATTGCCCCACCTCCCTTCCCTCTCTGCACTGGTAACCACTAGTTTGTTCTCTATATCTGTAAGTCAGCTTCTTTTTTGTTTTATTCACTACTTTGTTGTATTTTCAGATTCCACATATAAGTAATATCATACAGTATTTGTCTTTCTCTGTTTGACTTATTTCAGTTAACATAACGTTCTCAAAATCCATCCATGTTGCTGCAGATGGCAAAATTTCATTCTTTTTTGTGGATGAGTAGTATTCCATTTGTGTGTGTGTGTGTGTGTGTATGTATGGTGTGTATACATGTGTGTTTCCATTCATCTGTTGATGGATACTTAGCTTTCTTCCATACCTTGGGAATAGTAAATAATACTATGAACACTGGAGTGCATGTGTCTTTTTGAATTAGCGTTTTGGGGGTTTTTTGGGTTTTATACCCAGGAGTGGAATTGTTGGGTCATATGGCTGTTCTAGCTTTAGTTTTTTGAGAAACTTCTATACTGTTTTCCCCAGTGGTTGCACCAATTTACATTTAGGGAGGTGACATTTAAACTGGGTTTGAAACAAAGACTGTGGTTTAAGAAGCAGGGGGGAAGAACACTGCAAATAGAGAAACAATGTGTGCACAGTAGGAGAGCCACCAAGGGGCCTTCCGTGCTTGGGAGATGATGGGATGCTTTCCATGTAGAGGAGGTTGGTGGCAGAAGATGAGACGGACAGGTAAACCTTGAATGCCATGCTAGGGCACTTGCAGGGACACTTTAACTTTACTAGTTAAGAAGGTCTTCTCCCAAGTGACTCTGCCTGGGTATAAATACCAGCTCCTCCTTTAACAAACGTTATCACCTTCACAAATTAAGTAACTCCCTAAGCCATAGTTTCCTTATTTCAAACATGAACACAATACTACTATTTATCTCGTAAGGTATTTAAGAGAATAAATGAGAGAGATGGTCTGATTACAGTGGCTATCTTGATATTCTTTAAATACGTCAAGCTCATTCACACCGTGGGGTCTTTGCAGTAGTGTTTCCTGCAAGTGTCATGTTTTACCCCTAGATCTTATATGGTGCATGCTTATCAATGCTAGTCGCAAAGTAAGTATCAGTTCCATAGAAAAGGCTTTCCTGACTCTATCTACAATCGGAAGTAGCCACCTAGCCACACTGTCATATCACTTTCCTTTAATTCTCTTCATGGCATTTTTCTCAGTCTGAGATAGGAGAGGTCATATGTGTCTTATCACGTTATATTTCCCATCAGAGAATTGACTAATACATCATAGACATTAACTAAATATTTTTTGAATTAATTCATTGACTTTGCATAGTCAATTAAGCAACCTGTACCTTGGTTTCAATTTTTGTAGCATCAGGATTGAAATACCTACCACACAGAATTGTTGGGAGAAACCTAGTGAGAAAATTCTATCAAACACACAGCGTATTGTCCAGTGTATTTCAGATTTTGAATAAATACTGGTTACCTGCATCACTGCCTTGTAAATTTTTTCCAGTATTTCAGTACATAAAGAACACAAAGACTTTCCAGATAAAGGTATATTTTCTCTTTTCTTCAAGCTTTGTGGATCCTACAAAATACTTTCCAGTGTTGTCTCTACCAGTCTTTCCCCAACCTACAACTCCACACCAATGTCTTCTCACTGTTTTCCTTTCATTCCCTAGTGCCTGAAACCAAGCTATGTGTTGTTTGGAAACTCTGTACGTTACTTTCATGCTGTCGTCTCAAACACAGAGTGGATAATTTTAACAATGGATGAAAATGACCTGGGGAAGCTGAGTTCTTAAAAGAGCTGTGCTGCAAAGAAGTCCTGTCCACCAGTATATCAGCTAGATTTATCCTGGAAGTTCTCCTGAAAGCTCAGGGATTGATCATAACATCATGAACCAAATGAGCCATCCAGGATGAGAATAGTCTATCCATAACCATTTTGCTTCCAAGATCTGCCGGAATGACAGACAATTATTGAAAAACTCCACTTCAACTCATCGTTATGTGCAGAAAATAGTACAAATTTCAGAATGGTAAATTCACTTATTAAGTCATTGGCATAATTGTCAGCCAAGCAGCCACTGCCTTCTGGAGAGCACCTCTGAGGATAGAACTAATTTCCAAGAATGTTTGGAAGCCATTCGAAAAATTGTCCTTACTTCTCCTTAAGTTAGTATTGATTCAGTCAACATTGTTAAGTACTTATGTATGCCAGGCTGTGATTAGACCACACATAAACATTGTATACCCTTTACTCCTCATACTCCTGTAGGTGAGAAAATGAACTTTTTTTTTTCATATTTCCCTCATTCATTCAGATTCTGACTGTAGAAGATAGAAAGGGGTGATAAATGAGGGGGTTCCCAGAATATATTGGGGGCTACTGTATGGCATTTACATACATTCTCCTATGAGAATCTTTTTCTTCATCACTCTGAGTCCTGACCTGGAATTCACCCAGGTATATTTAACTTCCATTTCTCAGGCTTTCTCATTAAGAGTTGTCTGTCAATGTCCTCGATTAAAGGCCAGGTGACGTCAGTGCTTTCTACAATCTTATCAGAGTCTTGACCCCAAGAACCTCTGCACCTTTGGAGGAGACTTGGTATGTACACCAGGAGGATGGACAGTCATACCACAGTGAGCACATTCCTTCTGTGGGGATTTTCCAGTTTCCCAGACGGGCAAGATCTCTCCTTCGTGATGGTTTTCTTCTCCCATGTGACCATCCTAGTTGCAAATGTGTCCATAATGGTGGCCATCAAGCTCAATCACAATCTTCACACCCCCACGTACTTTTTCCTCTGTGGTTTGTCCTTTTCAGAAACCTGTACCACTATGGTAATCACCCCCCGCGTGCTAGTGGACTTGCTATCAGAAAGCAAGACCATTTCTCTTCCTGAGCGTGGCACACAGATGTTTTTCTTCTCTGGCTTGGGAGCTAACAACTGCTTACTCTTGGCTGCCATGTCCTGTGACCATTACCCTGCTATTCACAGCCCGCTGCACTACACCATCTTGATGACCCAAGATCTGCTTTCAGCTCATGACAGCTTCTTGTGTTACTGGGATTGTGGTGTCACTGTGCATTGTCCTTGTAGTATTCAACTTGTCGTTCTGTGACTCCAGCACTGTCAAGCACTTTTTTTTGGTGACATTACATCTGTAGTCTCCCTTGCCTGTGATGACACCTTTTTTCAGAAAATGGTTCTTCTTGCCTTCTCTGCCTTTGTTTTGCTGGGAAGCTTTATTTTCTTTATGATTTCCTGTGTCTTCATTGGGTCCATAGTTATGAGGATGCCATCTGCCCAGGGGAGGTATAAGGCCTTCTCAACTTGCTCCTTCCACCTCACTGTGGTGTGCATACACGATGGATTTGCTGGCTTTGTCTATCTGAGACCCAAGGACAGTGACTCATTCCGTCAAGATATGCTGATGGCTGTGACATATACAGTACTGACACCTCTGCTTAATCCCATTGTTTAGAAAGAAAGTACTAGGCAATATATGTAGGTTTTCCCCTAGATGGTAAATAAAAGAGCTCTGAACACTTTTTAAAATTTTTACAGAGCATTGATAAATTAAAGTGGAGAAAGTAGAGTACTTCCAATGAAAATCATCACTTTGTATACAAAGCAATTAAAGTGTATTCTAACTGCCTGATATGCCCTGGTCTCACTTCTTTCTTACTATGAAACCAGATGTAGTTTTAAAATATTTTAAAGTGAAATAAAATATTCTAAAATATTACATATATATGTACATATACAGACATACATGCATACACACATGCACATATGTATGTAGTAAATGTATCAAAAGTGTTTTAGAATATTCTATTTTCATAATTTTGGTTTCCTTTGGAGAAGGAAGAAAATTATATTAAAAAGGAAAAGAAAAAAAAAAAGGAAAAGAAGAAAGAAGGAAAGAGTGAGGGAGAGAGACAGCGAGAGGGAGAGAGAAGGAGGGGAAAGAGAAAGATCACTGATTTACTTAATCAAAAAAGGAGAAAGCACAAACAGAAATTTAGCGTTGAAATGAGTGAAAGACCACAATGCAGAGGAATTTCAAAACATTTTTTATTTTTATTTTTTTAACATCTTTATTGGAGTATAATTGCTTTACAATGGTGTGTTAGTTTCTGCTTTATAACAAAGTGAATCGGCTATACATATATGTTCCAATATCTCTTCCCTCTTGCATCTCCCTCGCTCCCACTCTCCCTATCCCACCCTCAAAACATTTTAAGAAAATACCTGTTTAACTCTATTCAAAGAAACATGGAAACTAGATGGGAATGGATGAATTTCTGAAAAATAAAATGATGAAAGTTACTGCAGAAGAAATATGCATTTTTAACATACCAAATTCCAGGAATAATATAGACGTCTGTCAAAGAGCTCTTCTTTCCAACCCCCAACAAAGAGTAGACTAGATGGTTTCAAAATGAACTTCCACAAAAAGCAAATAATTCAAATGCTGTTTGAGTTACAGCATAGACAAAGATAAATAGCTTGGAATTTATGAAAACCACAGAGGTGGAAGGTGCTATAAATAACTGAATCTAATCGAGGCCATTGTCGTAAGGTTCTCACGTGGATACTTAGGGAGATGCCGTAGGGAGGGCTTGGCATTTTGAGGTCACATTGTCTAATGGCAAATTTGTATGGTGAGTGATGTTACCAATGCTGTGGCAGGACTGAGGGACTGAGATGGGAGAAAGAATCAAGGGGCTGGCGGCAAAGTCTTTAATAAATGAGAAGAAACTGGGTGGTCAGTAGAAGACTCTGAAAACAATAGTATATTGTTTCATATCTGGATAGTATTTGTGTCAATGAGTGAAATGTTTTGTCATGCAGATTGCCAGTAAATGATTTAGAAATATGGTAAGGAGCTAGGAGAATGTCGACATTGTGTGCAGATATCTGTAGAATAGGAGTGAGCAGCTTCTCTTCAACATTGCTGAGAAGCCTATGTGCCCTCCTCGGACAACTAGGTTTGGTTAAGATGGAGAGATGGAGCATGTACTCTGGGAAAAGTTCATGGGTGGAATAGAAAGGAGATTTCCAGAATGAACGTAAAACATATAGGAGAAACCCCAGCAAACAAAGAGAATTTCAAAGAGATGAAGCCGAGAGTTGTAAATAAGTGAATACTGGCAAAGAGAGCTCCCAAAAGGCTTGCAGCTGAGATTCAAATCATAGCTCCATTGACTATAGGTGGTGTCAGAGCCTATTGGGTCTACAGTTCTCATTCTTTGCTCAACATTGAATTAAAGTTTGGCTAGAGGTTCTCTGACCAACCATTTCATAAACTTCACCATTCCATTTTCACAAATGTCCTTGTTTAGTGTAAAAGTCTCCGCCTCCTCATGTAATTATCTAAACTTTTAATTTCATTCATTATTTTAAGACTCAAAATTTTGACCAAATGGTATTTATCCCTGCGATGCAAGGTTGGTTTAACATATGAAAATCAATCAGTATGATACACCATATTAATAGAATGAAAAATAACCATGTGATTGTGTCAATAGATGTAGAATATATACACTATGAAATATTATTCAGCCATTAAGAAAGAAGGAACTCTTGCCATTTGTGACATCGTAGGTGTACCTGGAGACATTGTGCTAAATGAAATAAGCCAGACACAGAAGGAAAAATACTGCATGAGCTCATTTATAAGTGAAATCTAAGAAAGTCAAATTCATAGAAGCAGAGAATAGAATGGTAGTTACCAGAGTTGGGGAAATGGAGGGAATGGGGAGATGCTGGTCAAAGGGTACAAAGTTACAGTTATATAGGACGAATAAGTTCTAGAGATCGAATGTAGAGCATTATAACTGTAGTTAATGATACTGTATTTTATACTGGATATTTTCTAAGAGTAAACTTAAGTTACTCTTATCACACCTAAAAAAGATAAAGAAATGTGAGTAGATGGATATGTTAGCTTGGTTATATTTATCACTTCACTATGTATATGTACGTCAAAACATCATGCTGGGGCTTCCCTGGTGGCGCAGTGGTTGAGAGTCCGCCTCCTGATGCAGGGGACACGGGTTCGTGACCCGGTCCGGGAGGATCCCACGTGCCGCGGAGCGGCTGGACCCGTGAGCCATGGCCACTGAGCCTGCGCGTCTGGAGCCTGTGCTCCGCAACGGGAGAGGCCGCAACAGTGAGAGGCCCGCGTACCGAAAAAAAAAAAAAAACATGCTGAACACTTTAAATCATAAGTTTTATTAAAAAAATAAACACATCTTAAAATTGTTTTAAAAGTTAAAAGAACATGTCAACTAGCACTTTATTCATACCGCTTAAATGGAAACCATTGTATTTTTAAGAAACATTTCTTTGTTGTGAACTTCTTGAAAGAAAAGCACATAACCTATTTAACTTTGTTTCCTCATTTCATAACCTCGTGCTAGAAATAAAAGAGACACTAAATGACTATTCATTGAATTAGAGTTAATGTTTAACCAACAGACTTTGTTGAATGCTTGCTGTGTACCAGACACTGTACTTTGAGCTAAGGATAATTAGTTCAACCTCCCACATCACTACTTTTACCCACCCACCAAAGTTTCTGCAACTGCATTACCAGCTCTCAATGACCAGTTAACTCTTTTTTTCCTTATGTCTCAGTTTAAATGTCATTTCTCTGGTAAAGCCTTTCTTGAGCCTCACAAATAAATGCGTTTGCCAAATGATATTATGAGGAATAGAGACTGAGCAAAAAGACACAGCCTGGGGCTTTTGGCAGTGAGGTAGGGTAAGTACATAGAACTTTGAGGTCAGCGATACCTAAGACTTGTGAGGCCAAGATCCTGTAGAGGAAAAAGCTATAGAGAAGTGAGCCTGAAATTCTACATATAATTCCTCATTATGGAATTTGACTACTCCCAAGTTGCACTTGGGCTGGTGAGATATCAAACACCAAGTGGAAATCAGCCTATGAGAGCCTGATGATCTTAGCAGAGATTTTGGCATTTTGCATTGCTGGTTTGATAGAGTTTGATAGATAGGCTGTTTAAGGTAGAGGGCCCCACAACACCTTGTGCTTTTATTTGAGAGTCCTGAAGTACTACACCTTAGGAGGAATTGCTGCATCCTAGAAATAAGGTCAAACGAAAAATAGATTATCCCCAACAAAGTACAACACCCAACCACCACGTTCTATTAGGATGCAAGTTTAGGAGTTATACTGTACATGGAGGCATCAGTTCTTTTTTTATGTGAATGACCCCTTTGGGCACTCTATTTTCATTTCCTCAAAGGGATCAAGCCAGTGCTTTATTTTTCTGCTAGAATAAAATTGAAAACAGTACGGAAGAAGATAATCTCATCTAGAACCTCTAAAATTTTTTATCCACATTGCTCATCAATTAAAAAAAAAAGATAAGATATGCCACAAGATAGGACCAAATGCATAAAAACCAGGTACTTAAATATTAAATAAATATTAATACATCTAAGAAAAATAGGGGAATAATATGAAGAGTCACACCACAGAAATGAATACAAAAAGAAAAAGAAAAGGAATCAAGTTTAAATCTTAAAAATGAAAAACAAAATAAATTAGGAATTCAACTGTTGGGTTAATTGTAGATGGGACACAGTAGAAAAGATGATTAGTAAACTGAAAGGTAGGTTAGTAGAAAACATACACATTACAAGACAAAGAAAAAATTATCAAAAATACAAAAAGAATGTGAGGGCTGTATAAGAAATTATGAAAAGATCTACCATATGTGTAATGAACTTCTAGAAAAAAGTTGAGAAATTTCTGAAGAAATATTCAATGATAATTTTCCAAACTGATGAAGGACCATGAGCTACAAATTCAAGAAACTTTGCAGATTCCAAACATGAGAAGTATAAGAAAAACCACACTCAAGGAAATCATAAAAAGACTACAGGAAGCCCAAAACAAAAGAAAAATGTTAAAAGCTTCCAGAGAAGAAGTAAAAGACATATTCCCTTCAAAAAAGAATCAAATGACTAATAGCTGAGTTTTGGAAAGTATTGATGGAAGCAAGAAAATTAAATCTTAAAAGTGCTCAAAGATTTTTTACTAGTAACCTAGAATTCTACCTAAAATAGAAATATCTCTCAAAAATGAAGGTGCAATAAAGACCTTTTTTGAAGAACCTAGGGCTAAGACGGGAATGGAGACCCAGACCTACTAGAGAATGGACTTGAGGATGTGGGGAGGGGGAAGTGTAGGCTGTGACAAAGAGAGAGTGGCATGGACATATATACACTACCAAACGTAGAATAGCTAGTGGGAAGCAGCCGCATAGCACAGGGAGATCAGCTTGGTGCTTTGTGACCACCTAGAGGGGTGGGATAGGGAGGGTGGGAGGGAGGGAGATGCAAGAGGGAAGAGATATGGGAACATGTGTATATGATAACTGATTCACTTTGTTATAAAGCAGAAACTAACACACCATTGTAAAGCAATTATACTCCAATAAAGGTGTTTAAAAAAAAAAAGACCTTTTTTTTTTTTTTTGCGGTACGCGGGCCTCTCACTGTTGCGGCCTCTCCCATTGCGGAGCACAGGCTCCGGACGCGCAGGCTCAGTGGCCATGGCTCACGGGCCCAGACGCTCTGCGGCGTGTGAGATCTTCCCGGACCGGGGCACGAACCCGTGTCCCCTGCATCGGCAGGTGGACTCTCAACCACTGCGCCACCAGGGAAGACAAAGACCTTTTTTATGATTAAAAAAATCTGTTAAAATGCATCACAAGCAAACCTGCATTAGAAGAAGAAATAATAGAGTGTTTTTTAAAGCAGAAGTAAAATTAATGCTGATATATGTATAAGGTTTAAAGAAAGGAATGAAGGTCAGCAAAAAGAATAAATATATAGGAAACTAGAGAAGGTACACTAGGTAAGGGAACATCTTTGAGAAATAATTAGGAAACTCTATTGGCTTACATGGGTAGGTAGATGATGATACTGTCACCACTTCCTGTAGACTCAGATTAAAATGGGAAAAAGAAAGAGTACTCTCTTGTAATACCTTCTAAAATAGCAACTTTATTGAAGTGTAATTTACATATGAACAGTTTAAATATACAGGTTGATGACTTTTGACTTTTGACAAGTATAACCACCAACCCAATTGCAATATACAGTGATTTCCTCACCCCCAAGAAGTTACCTCTTGCCCCTTTGCTTTCAGTCTTCTCCAGCACTCCACTACAGAGTGAGTATTTTACAGAATCTGGGAAATGTCAATGACTTCATAAGTCCCAGTCCATTTCAGAAGAAGAAAATCTTCCTGAAATTTATATAGACTAAGAATCTTTTAATATCACAACAGTTCAGGATCTTTTAAAATTTCCCCAATCAAATCCTACCTTCTATGTAACAATCTATAATCCATAGTAAGTAGGGAACTTCCCAAAAGAAATCTTACAAAGGGAGTTTTTTATTGTCCCCACAGTGGTGTTCTTGATCCTTAGTTTTTGACACACTGTTTAGGGAAGATGCTTTGTACCACTCCTAATATTCTTTTTTCCCTTTATGGAGCGACATCCGTTAGCATAACATTCCTGACATCTTTCTAAGCCTTCACTTCCTCTTCCTCTAGGATTAAATTAGTTGATGGTAGATTTTGAAGGGAAAACTAGATATGCAATTGTATTAGTTTGTGAGGGCAGTTGTAACAAAAGTACCACAAAGTAGGTGGCTTAAACAACAGAAATGTATTGTCTCACAGTTCTGGAGGCTAAAAGTTAGGATGAAGTTGTCGGCCGGTTGGTTCTCTCTGAGGGCTGTGGGATCTGCTCTATGCTTCTTGCTTAGATTCTAGTGGTTTGCTGGTAATCTTAGAAGTTCTAGAAAAAGAATGGCAATGTATATCCTCTCCAATAAAGACCGTAATAGTGCCACACCTCACTCCCTACATCTGGGTGATTGAATTATTTGAATTCCCTTAGAGTGGAAATAAAAAGGAAAAATGCATGGATTTATCACAATCAATCAGAGACTGTTTATGTGCCTGCACAAAATAGATAAGGAGGAGGTCAACATGTGACATGTATTTCATCTGAGAGAAGGAAAGGGATGGAAGGGAGTAGACCATTTTGATGGGTGTGCAGTGAGGGTCACCCTAAATTTGTTGGAGTACTAAACCTCACAAAGATTTGCCATTTATTGGGACTTCCCTGGTGGTGCAGTGGTTAAGAATCCGCCTGCCAATGCAGGGGACATGTGTTTAATCCCTGGTCCGGGAAGATCCCACATGCCATGGAGCAACTAAGCCCGTGCGCCACAACTACTAAGCCTGTGCTCCAGAGCCTGTGCTCCACAAGAGAAGACACTGCAATGAGAAGCACACGCACCACAACAAAGAGTAGCCCCCGCTCGCCACAACTAGAGAAAGCCCGCGCGCAGCAACAAAGACCCAACACAGCCAAAAATAAATAAATAAAAATAAATTAATTTTTTAAAAAAAGAGTTGCCATTTATTGAGAAAGGAACAGAAGGGAAGGAATAGTTTGGGGAGAAATATAAAAAATTCAGTGATGGGCTTCCCTGGTGGTGCAGTGGTTGAGAGTCTGCCTGCCGATGCAGGGGACACGGGTTCGTGCCCCGGTCCGGGAAGATCCCACATGCCGCGGAGTGGCTGGGCCCATGAGCCATGGCTGCTGAGCCTGCGCATCCGGAGCCTGTGCTCCGCAACGGGAGAGGCCACAACAGTGAGAGGCCCGCGTACCACAAAAAAAAAAAAAAAATTCAGTGAGGGTACAACGAGTTTGAGAGTCTTGAGGAAAAGGCCAGTGAAGAAGTTCATCTGTCCTCCAAGGAAGGTTCTATTTGGAGATAGGGATACTGTCACCTTACAGGTGGTAGCTGAGCTCATGGGAGAAGATGAGCTCACCCAAGAAGACCATGGGGGATGGAGAGAAAGGCAGAGGGCTAAGGATAAACTTGTGAAAAGCAAGAAATAATGGGAAATGTAAAGAGGAAGACTGCCAGAAACAGTATAAAACATCAACCACCAGAGTGCAGAGCACCCACCACAACTCTAAGATGGCCCTTTCCAAGACTGAAGTCATACCTTTGAGTTCCTTCTCTTTGCAGGGGACAATGTCTGTGCTGGCTGTTGCCCCAGAATTATTGCACTGGTGGGAGTATAGGCCTATAATTGATGTAAGAAGTATGAATGGGGAAACGGGACCAGAGAAATCCCACAAAGAGGCTTCCAGGCAGAAAGTTCCCTTGATCTGGTCAGTGAAGAGCCCAGGAATAGGAAGTCAGCTTGTAAAGTGATCCCTCCAAACTGTCTCAGACTTTGTCTGACATTATTAATATGCTAGAAATAAAATATACTAGCTAAAATATTAATCAGAAGCGTTGTGAAAGGAGTACAGGAGGAAGGGAATCAATTTAGAGACAATTGCTATAACCAAATTGGATCATAAGCACCTTCAAAAAGGACAGTGGAAGAAGTAGTGACAGTGGACAACTCCTTGAGAAATAGTACAAAGTGTGTGGTGGATATTCTTTGCCTAAAACAAAATTTCATATTTCCTACCTTTCGACTGTTAAAAAAGTCCCAACATCCCAGTCTCCCACTCCAAAGAAATGTCAGCGTCCAAAATCCTACTCTAGTATTCATCTGGTAAGACCACCTATGAGAGGAGTCAGCTGAAATTTATACAGCTTCTTCTGTGTTATCTGGGTTGGATCTTTTAATTGTCAAACAGAGGAATCATAATCTTTGCTTTGGCTTAAATAAAGTAAAAATAAATAAAAGCTTTTCTGAGACACTAACACCTATGTTTCCAAAAGTTGAAATATCCATTGACCAAGGGAGGGCAGTACCTTTAAAGGAAGTACCCTTAACTGCTGACCTGTCAATATCATCACCTATTATACATTGTTGGGGAGAAGTTTCTTTCCTGAATGTTATTTTACAAGATGGTATTCAAGTAAATTTGATCTTTGGTTGAGATCTTTCTCCATTTAAATAGGACTCTATCATTGGTAAATGGAACTTTAAGTAGAAATTATTTTCCAAAGGTATTCTTAACTTGAAAATTCTATATTTAATTTGAACCAAGCAGACATCCATGTTAATGATACACTTAACTTTATAAATAGAAGTAAACATTGGATTTTTATATTTACGGGAGTTTATCACTATAAAAGTGGTAAAGTTAATGATAAATATCATTAAAATATCCATCAAAAATGTTCCCCAAATTAATGGTTTGTTATTTATAGATTTATATCTGATTTAATTCAGGAAAACCAATGTGCTCTAGCCATTAGTTTTCTCATAGCCTCTTTCACCTCCTTGTTCCTCAGACTGCAGATGAGGGGATTCAGCATGGGGACCACCACTATGTAGATTACAGATGCCACTTTGACCTGATCCGCTGAATAGCTCGATTTGGGCAGTACGTAAACAAACAAAACTGTCCCGTGAAACAAAGTGACCGCAGTGTGGTGGGAAATGCAGGTAGAGAAGGCCTTCTTCCTCCCCTCAGTGGAGTGCATCTTCAGGATTGAGTGGAGGATGTAGCTGTAGGACACGATTATGGTTAATAGTGAGCTTATGAGGACTGATGCAGAAGAGATGGCAGGAGATATTTCAGCAATAGAAACATGGCCGCAAGAAAGCTTCAAGGGTGGGAAGAGGTCACAGAAAAAATGGTTCATTTTATTTGGTCCTCAGAAGGAGAGATTGATCAAACAGCCTGTAAGTGAAGAAGCATTTATGTCATCCACCCAAGTAGGAGGCCTCCAACAGGAAGAAGCAGACCACTGGGGACATGTGGGTGGAGTAGAGCAGGCGAGAGCAAATGGACCCATAGTGATTGTAGGCAATGGTGGCCAGCAGGAAGCACTCTGTAGTCCCAAAGGTGACATCAGAGCCAAGCTGAGCTATACAGTCAGTGACTGGGATGGCAGTTCTCTCTCTTCAGAAGCCCATCAGCATGACAGGTGTGACTGATGTGGAATACCCAGTGTCTACAAAGGCCAGATGGCTGAGGAAAAGGTACGTAGGCGCGGGAAGCGGAGGGCTACTTCGGATTAAGACGATTATGCTAATATTTCCCACTACGGTAACTGTATAAACTCCTAGAAAAATCTCAGAAGAGATGGCACATAGTGTGGGATTATCTGTTAATCCCCAAATAATGAACTCTGTCACTGTTGTATGGTTTGCAGTCTCCATCTATTCATTTAACAGTGCCTACTGAAATCAGAACCAGAGGAGACTAAATTGACTGAAATGACCCTGCATTTATATACCTAAACATAACCTAAATATAACCTTATAAATAAGTTAAATGGTAAATTTGCCTCACTTATCGAATACTTTGTGCATATAAATTTTCTTTTCAATTTCCATGAAAATATTGAAACTGAAGACTTGATTACCTTAGGACTCAGCTATTTTACTCCTATTTACATACTCTTTATTTTTACTTTATTTAAGCCAAAGCAAAGATTATGATTCCTCTGTTTGACAATTAGAAGATCCAACCCAGATAACACAGAAGAAGCTGTATAAATCTTACTCGTGTGCATGGGCGATATGTAAAAGAATGTTTACAGCAGTATCGATTGTAATAACATGAACTGTAAATAACCTACATTTTCAAAGAAAGACCAGCTCTTGATTTTCCAGCCCCATCCCAAATGTGCTTCTATTCAGTAATGTCTGCCTTAGTAAATGCTGTCTCCATTTATGCAACTGATTGGGCCAAAAAATATGATGTTGACTTTGACATCTCTTTCTTACTTGATCTTTTTCCTGGAATAAAAAATATCACATCCTTAGTTATAATATTTGATAGCGAGGGCAAGAAGGTGTCCATGTTCAAGATGGAAGGCAAATAGAATTTTTACTGTTTTTATGAGATAAACATCGTGGATATTTTGCAGAATCTTCCAGGACTTACCTTCTATACCATACCTTTTCATACTTATGGGATTGTATGAAACAATAAGAAGAGTCTGCATATTTTTATGGGCGAGGATTAAATGCAAAGTGAACTGAAATATCTTGGGACTTGGGTTAGTTAAGTTTTGGTTTCTTCAGTTCTATTAAGCAACTGTATAGAAATAAGAAGTAGGGGCATATGATGAGGATGGGAGGAAGGGGTAGTTATGGGGGTAGGAATAGAGGTAGCCAGCAAGGAAAGCTAGGAAATTAGACTGAAAGAAAAATTTAAAAAGATAAAATAAAATAAAAAATAAATTAAAAAAAAAAATGAAAGATTAGTATTTCGGAATAATGCTCCCTTACTTCAAAATAGATCACATGATCAAGGGCAGGTGAGAATGTGTTAATTACCTTCAGTCATTCCTATGACTCCTCTAATTTAAAGATCAACATATTCTTATGAATAATTTGTTTTTTCAAGAAACTCTAAAGAAGAATTAAGAAAACATACATACATACTGTCAGCGACCACGCACATTCTACTCAGTGTTACATGTGAATCATGACAATGGTATGTTATAGTATGAATGGTACTAGGATTATGTATATGAATTATCAAGTTCTGGCTTTTTTAACTAGACAAAGACCCAAACCTGAAACGAATTTTATATCTTTAAAGAAAATAGATGTATGAAACACACAAATGTTTTCAAAGTTGGATATGAGTACCAGCGTGGAAGGCAAAGTGACATGCAGAATACCATGGACTTTGGAGCCATGCAGACCTAGGATCACTTTCTAGCTCTGCTTCTTGCTGTCTATGAAACATAGGCAAGTTACAAGAAATGTTTGCTCTTCTTTTTCCTTACCTTTAAAAAGGAGATAATACACACCTCATGTGATTCTTGGGTTAAATTGCATAATGTGGGTGATAACTCCAAGCACTGTTAACACAACAAATAAATGCTCAATTACTAATAGTTTGCTTGAAATAACCAATTTGTAATTTCTGGTACATAGAAGAGAATCAAATATGTCTGTATCCTTAAAAATGAACAAGTATGAACTAGTGATACATCCACTGCAACACTAGTGATAGTCTCCAAGGAATTGTTGCTGTACAGCAAAGGCATATTTAAGGGAGGTTGGTGTCATTTAGGATAAGGCCCAAATCACCTATTTCACTTGTAATTACAAATTAATTACTTCACTTGTTTTGGAAAACTTCATTGAGAATCACTTGGGATAGAGAAATTACATGTGTACATCTACTGGGGCAGAGAAGTAACATGTAAACATGATTATGTTCAAGTGTATAAGTAAAATATTTTCTAAATACCCTCAGGTTCCATTAATTTTTTAGTTAAATGGAAAAAAATGAAAATTTTGGTTTAATTAAATTGTAAAACATAACATTTTACTATCCTTGAAGTTGATTATTAGATCAACATGACTAATATGGTTGTGAAAATTTGTGGCATTTCTGAAATGTGGCTGTAGTCAGTGGTCCAGGTTTTCATATCACGTGTGTTTAGATTTGGATTCGCTAGTACAATTTAGTTTACAAATAGGCATCTAATGGAATTGCAGTATTATTATCAACATTCTAAGTGACATACATTTTTTAAAATTGTATAAATTTTCCATATGTATTATAGAATTGTACTAGGACACTTGAGATACACACCGGGCTTGTTGGCTGTAGACATTTCTCACATACATGGCCTTCCCTCTCCCCAGTGACCTACCAACATGTATGCGTTCTAATAAAACCATGAAGCTCACACTAACATTTTTCTTATCACCCTGCCATACACAGCTGCCACGTTCACTAGCAGGTTGTCCAAGATACATGGCCACAGTTGATTCTGATTCTGGCTGTGTTCTTAGACCATGGCCACATAGCAGAACACTCTCTAGGTTGAAGGTCAGGCTCCTTTGATTCTGGGCTTGAAGGAGCCTATAGATCAATAACCTTCAGAACAAAGTTAAGCCTGATAATCCACATGAGAGTCTGACAGCTCAAAGACCTCAACTCCAACAAGTTAGGAAATGGACATGCTGCGAGGTTCCGTCTCTCCTGGAAAGACACAGCTCCTTTAGGCTTTAAGGAAACCCAACTGTGGCTGATGAGTGATACAACAAACATTCCAGATGACATCTGGGAGAATTAAATTCCCTTCACCCCTGCCCTCCTCCTAACATTTTGTTCACACCATTTAATTATTACCCATTATAGTTGAAGATCTTGCTCTTTCCCTGGAGTGAAGATGTAGTGCCCGTGACAAATTATTCTGTATCCCTTTTTAAATGGTGCAATATTGGGAATATAGATGGCAGTAAATAGATGTTTCTTAAATTAGTGTTAAACAATTTTTAAAAAGTCTTTCTATGTATCAGACATTGTGTTATGACCTAAAGATAAATAGATACTCCCACATCTCGATCTTTACCCAACTACAAACCATTTTATAATTGTATTCATCACTCAAGAGCCCCTTCTAATGGAAGAGTAACTTCTAGTCACCTTTATGCTCTCAGGTTTAAATTTCACTGTTGAAACTTCCCCTGACACCGTAGACTAAGTCATATTCTCCTGGCGAACAATTTCAAAGAATCCTGAAATATGTTTTGCATGTACACACTTTTAATTTTATAGGTACTGGAGCAAATAATTGCATTTGTCTTTTTTATCTGCTATCCTACAACTCCCGTGAGGGAGGGGGTCATGTCTGCCTTGTGCAACAGTTTATTCTTAGAACATTGCGGAGTGCCTGGTACATAGCAGTACTAAATGAATGAATGGGTGAGTGAATAAATTAATGATTTTTTCATGTTTATTCTGTTGTGGTAAGAATACTTAGCACGAGGGACTTCGCTGGTGGTCCAGTGGTAAAGAATCTGCCTTCCAATGCAGGGGATGCAGGTTTGATCCCTGGTCAGGGAACTCAGATCTCACGTGCCATGGGGCAACTAAGCCCGTGAGCCACAACAACTGAGCTCACATGCCTCAACTAGAGCCCACGTGCTGCAGCGAACACACAGCGCAGCGCAAAAATAAATAAAGTGCTTAAAGGAAAAAAAAAGCCTTTGCTTTAAAAAAAAAAAAACTTAGCATGAGACTTATCCTCTTAGTAGGTTTTTAAGTATACAATACAGTATTGTTAACTGTAGGTACAATGTTCTACAGCAGATGTCTAGAACTTACTCATCTTGCTTAATTCAAACTTTATGTGTATTGATTAGCTACTCCTCATTTCACTCCATCCTCAGCCCCTGGCAACCATCATTCCACTCTTGATTCTATGAACGTGACTCTTTTAGATAGCTTATAAAGTAGAATCATGCAGTACTGTCCTTCTGTGACCAGCTTATTTCACTTAGCATAATGTTCTCCAGGTTCATCCATATTGTCACATGTTATAGAACTTCTTTCTTTTTTTAAGACTATAATATTCTATTGTATGTGTTTACCAAAATGTCTTTATCCATTTCTTTGTTGATGGACATTTACATTGCTTTCATATCTTGGCTAGTATGAATAATGCTGCAGTGAACAAGGGAGTCCTAATATCTCTTTGAGATACTAATTTCAGTTCTTTTAGGTAAATATCTAGAGCTGGGATTAGTGAATTATATGGCAGTTCTATTTTTAATTATTTGAGGGACCTCCCTACAGTTTTCCATAACAACTGCACCATTTTGCCTTCCCAGCAAAATGGTACAAGAGCTTCCTCTTTCTCTACATCCTGGCCCACACTTGTCTTTTTTTTTTTTTTTGGTAATAGCCATCCAGACACATGTGAGGTGATATCTCATTGTGGTTTTGATTTGCATTTACTTGCTGATTAGTGATGTTGAGCACCTTTTCATATCCCTGTTGGCCATTTCTGTGTATTCTTTGGGAAAAAGTCTATTTAAGTCTTTAGCTCATTTTTTAATCAAGTTATTAGTTTTTATGCTGTAGAGTTTTATGAGTTCCTTATATATTTTGGAAATTAACCCCTTATCAGATATATAGTTTGCAAATATTTTCTCCTAGTCTATAGTTGCCTTTTCACTCTGTTGATTATTTCCATGCTGTGCAGAAGCTTTTTAGTTTGATGCAGTCTCACGAGTCTATTTTTGTTTTTGTTGCCTGTGCTTTTGGTTTGGTATCAAAGAAATCATTGCCAAAACCAATGACATGAATCCTTTTCCCTATGTTTTCTTCCAGGAGTTTTACTCTTACAGTTTTAGGTCTTAGGTTTAAGTCTTTATTCCATTTTGAGTTGATTTTTTTGTATAGTGTAAGATAATTGTCAATTTTATTCTCTAGGGATATCCAGTATTCCCAGCACTATTTATTGAAGAGGCTATCCTTTGCCCACTGGGTATTCTTGAAGCCCTCGTCAAAAATTAGTTGACTGTATATGCGTGCATTTATTTTTGGTTCACTACTCTATTCATTGGTCTGTATTGTGTCTTTATGCCAGTACCATACTGTTTTAATTACTGTAACTTTGTAATATATTTTGGAATCAGGACGTGTGAGGACTACAGCTTTGTCCTTTTTTCTCAAGATTATTTTGGCTATTTGGAGTTCTTTGTGGTTCCATGTGAATTTTAGAATTGTTTTTTCTATTTCTGTAAAAAGTTCTATTGGGACTTTGATAGGATGTATTGAATCTGCTTTGGGTAGAATGGATATTTTAGCAATATTAAGTCTTCCAACCCAAGAACACAGGATGTTTTAATGTTTGAGTCTTGTTTAATTTCTTTTACCAATATTTTGCAGTTTTCAGTATACACGTCTTTCATTTCCTTAGTTAAGTTTATTCCTAGGTATTTTCTTCTTTTTGGTATTATAGTAAATGAGATTGTTTCCTCATTTCCTTTTCAGATAGTTCACTGTTACTGTAGAGTAATGAAAATGATTTTTATGTGTTGATTTTGTATCTTGCAACTTTATTGAATTTGTTTATTAGTTCAAACAATTTTTTGATGGACTTTCCAGTTTTCTCTATATAAAATTATGTTGTGTGCAAACAGGGACAATTTTTCCTGATTTGTACACCCTTTTTTTTTTTTTTCTTGCCTAATTGCCCTGGCTAAGGACAAGCTTACTCTGAGATTTCCAGATATGGTCATTAGGATGATCATGAAGAAGATGACTCCTGTAGTGTCTTTGTATGGCTTTGCTATTGAGGTGATGCTGCACTTATAAAATGAGTTTGAAGGTGGTCACACTGCTTCTATTTTTGGAAGAGTTTAAGAAGAATTAGTATAATTCTTCTTTGAATGTGTGGTAGAATTCACCCATGAAGCCAAATTATCTTTGGCTTTTCTTTGTTGGAAGGTTCTTGATTACTGATTTAATCTCTTTATATGTCATTGGTCTGTTCAGGCTTTCTTTTTCTCTTTTTTTCCCCCCAAATTGATTGAGATATTATTGACCTGTAACATAATTAACTTTAAGGAATACAGTGTGATGTTTTGATGCACATATATATTGCAAAATGATTACCACAATATGGTTAATTAGTACCTCCCTCCCCATACATAATTATCTTTTTGTGTGTGTATGTGATGAGAACATTTAAGATCTCCCTTCTTGACAACTTTCAAGTATATAATACAGTATTGTTTACTAAAATCACTATGCTCCACATTAGATCCCCAGAACTTATTCATCTTATAGGTGGAAGTTTGTACCCTTTGACAAACATCTCACTGTTTCCCCACTCACAGAGCCTGACAGCCTCTATTGTACCCTCTATTTCTATGATTTTGGATTTTTAAGATTCCACATATAAGTGAGAACATACAGTACTTGCCTTTCTCTGTCTGACTTATTTCACTTAGCTTAATGCCCTCAAAGTCCATCCATGTTGTCACATAAGGCAGGATAGCTTTTTTATGGCTGAATAATATTCCATTGTGTGTGTGTGTGTGTGTGTGTGTATACATTATGATATATGTGTGTGTGTGTATATATATATATAATATTCATTCATCTGTTGATGGACACTTACGTTATTTCCATGTCTTAGATATTGTGAATAATGCTGCAGTAAACATGGGAGTGCATGTTTCTCTTTGAGATGATGTTTTCATTTCCTTCAGGTATATATCCAGAAATGGGATTGCTAGATCATATGATAGTTCTATTTTAACTTTATTCTTGATTCAGTCTTGATAAGTTGTACGTTTCTAGCATTTATATATTTTTTCTAGGTTATCCAATTTGTTCACACATAATTGTATAATCCCTTATAATACTTTTTATTTCTGAGGCATCCACTTTTTAAAAAATAAATTTATTTATTTTTGGCTGCATTGGGTCTTTGTTGCTGTGCATGGGCTTTCTCTAGTTCGGTGAGCGGGACTACTCTTAGTTGCAGTGTGCGGGCTTCTGATTGCAGTGGCTTCTCGTTGTGGAGCACGGGCTCTAGGCATGTGGGCTTCAGTAGTTGTGGCTTGTGGGCTCTAGAGCACAGGCTCAGTAGTTGTGGTGCACGGGCTTAGTTGCTCCGCTGCATGTGGGATCTTCCTGGACCAGGGATCAAACCCGTGTCCCCTGCATCGGCAGGCGGATTCTTAACCACTGCACCACCAGGGAAGTTTCTTCTTTCATTTATGATTTTATTTATTGAGGCCTCTTTTTTCCCTAGTCTAGCTACAGATTTCTCTATTTTGTTTATTTTTTAAAATACAACTCTTAATTTTGTAGATTTTAAAAATTATTTTTCTATTCTCTATTTCTGCTATGATCTTTAATTAATTAATTTTTTTGAGTTATGAGTTATGTTTTATTTGGGACAAAGTGAGGACTATGGCCCAGGAAACAGCATTCCAGATAGCTCTGAGAAACTGCTCCAAGGAGACTGGGGGGAAAGGTCAGTATATATGTGAATTTGGTGAAGGGGGAGTACATGCAATCAAGCACACATTTTTTTGCAGAAGGTTTCTGCTAGTCATGAGGAGCAGACGTCACCATGAAGGATTTTAGTGCTTTTCTAGTTATGAAGAGATATAAGAATTGGGCTCATAAAATCGACTCCTGAAAATATCTAACTATCTGAAGACCTGTTCACCCAGTTCTTTCCAGAGCACAGAGTGCCTCATTTCTCCTCTCCACCCTGAACTCCTTTCAGGGAGTATTGAAAGTCATCTGCTATGATTTTTATTTTTTCCTGCCTTCTGCTTGGGTTTAGTTTTTTCTTCTTTTTCTAGTTCCATGGGATGTAAAGTCAGGTTGTTTATTTTTCTTCTTTTTTAATGTGATATTTATCACTCTAAACTTCCTTTTTGGTACTGCTTTAGCTGGATATCCTAAGCTGCATTTCCCTTTTCATTTGTCTCAAGGGTTTTTTTTTCACATCTTTATTGGAGTATAAATACTTTACACTGTTCTGTTAGTTTCTCCTGTACAACAAAGTGAATCAGCTATATGTATGTATGTGTGTGTGTGTGTGTGTGTGTGTGTGTATATATATATATATATATATATATATATATATCTCCCCATATCCCCTCCCTCTTGAGCCTCCTCCCACCTTCCCTATCCCATCCCTCTAGGTCGTCAGAAAGCATAAAGTTGATCTCCTTGTGCTATGCAGCAGCTTCCCACTAGCCATCTATTTTACATTGGGTACTGTATATATGTCAATGCTACTCTCTCACTTCATCCCAGCTTCCCCTTCCCCCGCTGTGCCCTCAAGTCCGTTCTCTACGTCTGCATCTTTATTCCTGCCCAGCCACTAGGTTTGTCAGTACCGTTTTTTTTTTTTTTTTTTTTTTTTTTTTGCTGTACGCGGGCCTCTCACCGTTGTGGCCTCTCCCGTTGCGGAGCGCAGGCTCAGCGGCCATGGCTCACGGGCCCAGCCGCTTCGCGGCATGCGGGATCTTCCCGGACCGGGGCACGAACCCGCGTCCCCTGCTTCGGCAGGCGGACTCTCAACCACTGCGCCACCAGGGAAGCCCTGTCAGTACCGTTTTTTAAAATTCCATATATATGTGTTAGCATACAGTATTTGTTTTTCTCTTTCTGACCTTACTTCACTCTGTATGACAAATTCTAGGTCCATCCACCTCACTACAAATAACTCAATTTCATTCCTTTTTATGGTTGAGTAATATTCCATTGCATATATGTGCCACATCTTCTTTATCCATTCATCTGTTGATGGACATTTAGGTTGCTTTTATGTCCTGGCTATTATAAATAGTGCTGCAATGAACATTGTGGTGCATGTATCTTTTTGAATTATAGTTTTCTCTGGGTATATGCTCAGTAGTGGGATTGCTGGGTCATATGGTAGTTCTATTTTTAGTTTTTTAAGGAACCTCCATACTGTTCTCCACAGTGGCTGTATCAATTTACATTCCCACCAACAGTGCAGGAGGGTTCCCTTTTCTCCACACCCTCTCTAGCATTTATTTGTAGATTTCTTGATGATGGCCATTCTGACTGGGGTGAGGTGATACCTCATTGTGGATTTGATATGCATTTCTCTAATGATTAGTGATGTTGAGCATCTTTTCATGTGCCTCTTGGCCATCTGTATGTCTTCTTTGGAGAAATGTCTATTTAGGTCTTCCTACCATTTTTGGATTGGATTGTTTGTTTTTTTGATATTGAGCTGCATGAACTGCTTGTATATTTTGGAGATTAATCCTTTGTCAGTTGCTTCATTTGCAGATATTTTCTCCCATTCTGAGGGTTGTCTTTTTGTCTTGTTCATGGTTTCCTTTGCTGTGCAAAAGCTTTTAAGTTACATTAGGTCCCATTTGTTTATTTTTGTTTCTATTTCCCTTACTCTAGGAGCTGGCTCAAAAAGGATCTTGCTGTGTTTTATGTCATAGAGTGTTCTGCCTATGTCTTCCTCTAAGAGTTTTATAGTGTCTGGCCTTACCTTTAGGTCTTAAATCCATTTTGAGTTTATTTTTGTGTATGGTGTTAGGGAGCGTTCTAATTTCATTCTTTTACATGTAGCTGTCCAGTTTTCCCAGCACCACTTATTGAAGAGGCTGTCTTTTCTCCATTGTATACTCTTGCCTCCTTTATCAAAGGTGACCATATGTGTGTGGGTTTATCTTAGGGCTTTCTATCCTGTTCCATTGATCTATATTTTTGTGCCAGTACCATACTGTCTTGATTACTGTAGCTTTGTAGTATAGTCTGAAGTCAGGGAACCTGATTCCTCCATCTCTGTTTTTCTTTTTTAAGAGTGCTTTGGCTATTCGGGGTCTTTTGTGTTTCCATACAAATTGCAAAATTTCTTGTTCTAGTTCTGTGAAAAATGCCATGGGTAATTTGACAGGGATTGCATTGAACCTGTAGATTGCTTTGGGTAGTATAGTCATTTTCACAATACTGATTCTTCCAATCCAGGAGCATGGTATATCTCTCCATCTGTTTATGTTATCTTTGATTTCTTTCACCAGTATTTTATAGTTTTCTGAGTACAGGTCTTTTCCCTCCTTAGGTAGGTTTATTCCTAGGTATTTATTCTTTTTGTTGTGATGGTAAATGGGATTGTTTCCTTCATTTCTCTTTCTGATCTTCTGTTGGTAGTGTATAAGAATGCAAGAGATTTCTGTGCATTAATTTTGTATCCTGCAACCTTACTAAATTCATTGATTAGTTCTAGTAGTTTTCTGGTGATATCTTTAGGATTTTCTACGTGCAGTATAATGTCATCATCAAACAGTGACAGTTTTACTTGTTTTCCTATTTGTATTCCTTTTATTTCTTTTTTGTCTCAGATTGCTATGGCTAGGACTTCCAATACTATGTTGAATAATTGTGGCAAGAGTGGACATCCTTGTCTTGTTCCTGATCTTAGAGGAAATGCTTTCAGTTTTTCACCATTGAGAGTGATGTTTGCTGTGGGTTTGTCATATATTTCTTTTATTATGTTGAAGTAGGTTCCCTCTATGCTCACTTTCTGGAGAGTTTTTATCATAAATGCGTGTTGAATTTTGTCAGAAGCTTTTTCTGCATCTGTTGAGATGATCATATGGTTTTTATTCTTTAATTTGTTAATATGGTGTATCACATTGATTGTTCTGTGTATATTGAAGAATCATTGCATCCCTGGGATAAATCCTACTTGATCATGATGTATGATCCTTTTAATGTGTTGTTGGATTCTGTTTGTTAGTATTCTGTTGATTTTTGATCTATATTCATGAGTGATATTGGTCTGTAATTTTATTTTTTTGTTGTATCTCTGTCTGGTTTTGGTATCAGGGTGATGGTGGCCTCATAGAATGAGTTTGGGAGTGTTCCTTCCTCTGCAGTTTTTGGAAGAGTTTGAGAATGATGGGTGTTAGCTCTTCTCTAAATGTTTGATAGAATTCACCTGTGAAGCCATCTGGTCCTGGACTTTTGTTTGTTGGAAGATTTTTTTTTTTTTTTACAATTTTTTTTTTTTTTTTTTTTTTTTTTTTTTTTTTTTGCGGTATGCGGGCCTCTCACTGTTGTGGCCTCTCCCATTGCGGAGCACAGGCTCCGGACGCGCAGGCCCAGCGGCCATGGTTCACGGGCCCAGCCACTCCGTGGCATGCGGGATCCTCCCGGACCGGGGCACGAACCGGTATCCCCTGCATCGGCAGGCGGACTCTCAACCACTGCGCCACCAGGGAAGCCCTGTTGGAAGATTTTTAATCACAGTTTCAATTTCATTACTTGTGATTGGTCTGTTCATATTTTCTATTTCTTCCTGGTTCAATCTTAGAAGGTTATACCTCTCTAAGAATTTGTCCATTTCTTTCACGTTGTCCATTTTATTGGCGTAGAGTTGCTTGTAGTAGTCTCTTAGGATGCTTTGTATCTCTGCAGTGTCTGTTGTAACTTCTCCTTTTTCATTTCTAATTTTATTGATTTGAGTCCTGTGTCTTTTTCTTGATGAGTTTGGCTAATGGTTTATCAATTTTGTTTTTCTTCTCAAAGAACGAGCTTTTAGTTTTATTGATCTTTGCTGTTGTTTTCTTTGTTTCTATTTCATTTATTTCTGCTCTGCTCTTTATGATTTCTTTCCTTCTGCTAACTTTTAGTTTTGTTTGTTCTTCTTTCTCTGGTTCCTTTAGGTGTAAGGTTAGATTGTTTATTTGAGATTTTTCTTGTTTCTTGAGGTAGGCTTGTATTGCTATAAACTTCCCTCTTAGAACTGCTGTTGCTGCATCCCATAGGTTTTGGATCATCGTGTTTTCATTGTCATTTTTCTCTAGGTATTTTTTTATTTCCTTTTTGACTTCTTCAGTGATCTCTTGGTTATTTAGTAATGTATTGTGTAACCTCCATGTGTTTGTGTTTTCCCCCTGTAATTGATTTCTAATCTCATAGCGTTGTGGTCAGAAAAGATGCTTGATATGATTTCAATTTTCTTAAATTTACTGAGGCTTGATTTGTGACCCAGGATGTTATCTATCCTGGAGAATCCATGCGCACTTGTGAAGAAAGTGTAATCTGCTGTTTTGGGATGGAATTTCCTATAAGTATCAATTAAACCTATCTGGTCTGTTGTGTCATTTAAAGCTTGTGTTTCCTTATTCATTTTCTGTTTGGATGATCTGTCCATTGGTGTAAATGAGGTGTTAAAGTCCCCCACTATTATTGTGTTATTGTTGATTTCCTCTTTTATAGCTGTTAGTATTTGCCTTATGTACTGAGGTGCTCCTATTTTGGGTGCATAAATATTTATAATTGTTATGTTTTCTTCTTGGATTGATCCCTTGATCATTATGTAGTGTCCTTATCTCTTGTAACAGTCTTTATTTTAAAGTCTGTTTTATCTGATATATGAGTATTGCTTCTCCAGCTTTCTTTTGATTTCCATTTGCATGGAATATATTTTTTCATCCCCTCACTTTCAGTCTGTATGTGTCCCTAAGTCTGAAGTGGGTCTCATGTAGACAGCATATATACAGGTCTTGTTTTTGTATCCATTCAGCCAGTCTCTGTCTTTTGGTTGGAGCATTTAATACATTTACATTCAAGGTGATTATCGATATGTATGTTCCTGTGACCATTTTCTTAATTGTTTTGGGTTTGTTTTTGTAGGTCCTTTTCTTCTCTTGTGTTTCCCACTTAGAGAAGTTCCTCTAGCATTTTTTGTAGAGCTGGTTTGGTGATGCTGAATTCTCTTAGCTTTTGCTTGTCTGTAAAGTTTTTGGTTTCTCCATTGAATCTGAATGAGATCCTTGCCAGGTAGAGTAATCTTAGTTGTAGGTTTTTCCCTTTCATCACTTTAAATACGTCCTGCCGCTTCCTGTGTCTTGCAGGGTTTCTGCTGAAAGATCAGCTGTTAACCTTATGGGGATTCCCTTGTATGTTGTTTGTTGCTTTTCCCTTGCTGCTTTTAATATTTTTTCTTTGTATTTAATTTTTAAAAATTTGATTAATATGTGTTTCATCATGTTTCTCTTTGGGTTTATCCTGTATGGGACTCTCTGTGCTTCCTGGACTTGATTGACTATTTCCTTTCCCATATTAGGGAAGTTTTTGACTATAATCTCTTCAAATATTTTCTCAGACCCTTTCTTTTTCTCTTCTTCTTCTGGGACCCCTACAGTTCGAATGTTGGTGCGTTTAGTGTTGTCCCAGAGGTCTCTGAGACTGTCCTCAATTCTTTTCATTTTTTTTCTTTATTCTGCTCTGCGGTAGTTATTTCCATTCTTTTATCTTCCAGGCCACTTATCCATTCTTCTGCCTAAATTATTCTGCTATTGATTCCTTCTAGAGTATTTTAAATTTCAGTTATTGTGTTGTTCATCATTGTTTATTTGCTCTTTAGTTCTTCTAGGTCCTTGTTAAACGTTTCTTGTCTTTTTTCCATTCTGTTTCCGTGATTTTGGATTATCTTTACTATCATTACTCTGAATTCTTTTTCAGGTAAGTTGTCTATTTCATCTTCATTTATTTGGTCTTGTAGGGTTTTACCTTGCTCCTTCATCTGTAACATATTGTTTTGTAGTTTCATTTTTTTTTTTTGATGGGTGCGGCTGTATTCCTGTCTTACCGTTTACTTGGCCTGAGGTGTACAGCACTGGAGTTTGCAGGCAGTTGGGTAGAGCCAGGTCTTGGTGCCAAAATGAGGACCTCCAGGAGGCTTCACTCTGATTAATATTCCCTGAGGTCTGAGGTTCTCTGTTAGTCCAGTGGTTTGGACTCATCACTCCCACCACAGGAGCTCGTGCCTGACCTCCAACCTGGGAACCAAGATCCTGCAAGCCATGTGTTGTGGCCAAAAAAAAGATAAAAAGAAAAAAAGGAGCAGTACAATAATAAAGGATAAAAAATAAAATAAAATTAGAAAGATAAAAAATATATTAGGAAAAATAAAAATATAATTGAAACAACTGTAACAAGGTAAAACAAAACCTGAACAGAAAAAAGAGGAAAAAAATATAGGGAACAAGCCATAAGGAGCAGAACAGTAACAAAGTGTAAAGAATAAAATAAAATTAGAAAAATAAAAGATTTATTAGAATAAATAAAAATATTAATGAATCAACAGCAAGGTAAAACAGAACCCCAATCTAAGAGGAAAAAAGAAAAAAAAAAAGCCTTGGCTATGCGGGCAGAGTTTAGGCGGGGGGTGGAACTTAGGCAGAGGTGGGGTTTAGGGTGGGGCGAGACCTCTGCTTAGGAGCTGTGTGGAAGGTGAGAGGCAGCACGTCCAAAGGGGGGCCTCCGGAATGTGGTGTTCCAGAGTTTGGAGGTAAGGTCCTGGGTGAGGGTGTGTGGGTGGGTTTTAGGCCCAGCAAGTTTGGAGGGGGTCCCAGATGGGGTCTCTGAGTGTAGATGTAGGGCCCTGGGTGGGGGTGCAGGGGTGGGGCTTGGGCTCTGCACAGAAGGAGGGAGGCTCCAAGGGCAGAGGATTAGGCTTGGGAGCCCAACAGGCTCCCCGGTGCCTAAGTGGACAGGGAACACGCTGGCCACTTTCCCTCGCATTCCTCTGTGCCCCACCCCCGGGTCTCCCCCATCCCCCCTGGACCCCTAACCATAGGTGTGTCCCACTGGGTGTAGGAACTCCTCCCCTCCCTCAGCGCCCCTAAGGGCTGCTGGTCCCAGAGGTCTGGCCTTTAGTTTTGCCCAGATCCATCCCTCCCACTCCCTCAGTACCCACACGCATGGAGTGGGCCTTGGTGGGCAGGGGATCAGATCTGGGATCTTGGCAGGCTCCTGGGGGCCCAAGTGGTCAGGAGAAACTTGGCCACACTCCCTTTTAAACCTCTGCCCCCCCAGTGGTCCCCCAATTTCCCCCTTCGGGTGTGGGATCCCTTCCCCTCCTCCAACTGCCCCTCAGGGGCACCAGTCCCCCCCGCCTCCACTTTTCCTCCCTCCTCCCCCTAACACCCCACGTCCTACCTGGTCACTGGCGTTTCCTCCCGTCCCCTTAGGTGTCTGTGGTTTGTCACCGGTGCCTGGTAGGTGCCCTAGTTGTGTGGAGACGTGAATTCTGTGTCCTCCTAGTCCACCATCTTGACCTCAAGATATTTTTATATTTTCTTTTGATATCCTCTTTGACTCAGTGGTTGTTCAACAGTGTGTTATTTCATTTCTATGTATTTGTGAGTTTTCCCCTTTTCTTGCTGTCATTGATTTCAAGTTTCATTCCACTGTGGTTGGAAAATATACTTAGTATAATTTCGATTTTCTTAAATTTGTTAAAACTTTTTGTGACCTAATACGTGATCATTCCTGAAGCATATTCTGTCTGCTTGAGAAGAATGTGTTTTCTTCTGCTGTTGGATGAAAAGTCCTGTAGTGTCTGTTAGGCCCATTTGGTCTATAGTATTGTTCAAATACACTGTTTCTTATTGATCTTCTGTCAAGATGTTCTATCCACTATTGAAATTGAAGTATTTTAAAATACTATGATTGTATTGTTGTCAATTTCTTCTTTCAGATTTATCAATATTTGTTTCATATAATTAGGTGTTCTGATGTTGAGTTCATATATATTTATAATTGTTATATTTTCCTGTTGAAGTGATCCTTCTGTCATTATGTAATCATCCTCTGTGTTTCTAGAGACAAAAGTCTTTTTGACCTAAAGTCTACTTTGGTATTAGCAGAGCCACTAAAGTGAATTTTTTGATTTTTATATGGATCTTGATTTTTTATTCATTCAGCTATTCTGTGTCTTTTTATTGGGGAGTTTAGTCCATTTACATTTAAAGTGATTATTGATGGAGGATTTACTGTTGCCATTTGTTAACTATTTTCAGTTTATCTGATAGTTATTGTATCCCACTTTTTCTCTCTCGCTGTCTTTCTTCATCTCGTGTGTGTGTTTTTAAACTGATATGTTTTGATTCCTTTCTCTTTTTCTTTTGTGTAACTTCTGTATGTATTTTCTTTGCAGTAACTAAGGAGTTTACATAAAATATCTTATAGTTATAATGATCTATTTTAAGCTGGTAACAGCTTTACTACAAAAGTTGATCACAAATCTAGTCTCAATTTTTTTTCAGGTATTTAAATCTTTCATTATACATCCTTTGTCAATAATATATATAACTTGAATGAATATAGCCAAACTTTTGGAAAATAAACAATATATTTGTAAATAATACAAAATTTAAGAAAGAAATCATGGTAAAAATTAGATGTGTTCAGTTAGATAACTAAAATACAACATGTTAAATCTTACTGAACACCACTAAAACAACAACTATAAGGAAATTTATAACCATAAATGCTATATTGCAAAAAAGGACTGAAAATTATGAAAATGTCTTTCTCAAGCCTTCTCAAGTTCTCAATAAAGAACTTTAAATTAAACCCAAAGAAGTAAAGAATAAAATAATAAAGATGAATATAAATTTATGAAATAGAAAATTAATGTACAATACAGAAAGGCACAAATCAAAAGTTCATCCTTTGAAAATGCTAATAAAATTGATAAACCACTAGCAAGATTTATTAATATATATAGAAAATACAATATTGGGATGAAAAGGGAGCAACATTACAAATCTTACAGAAAATAAAAATAAGATATAATTTTAAAACATAAAGGAATTGGAAAACTAATTTGAAGAATATGTTAACAAAAATGACAAAGAAATAAACTGAGAAACTAAATATTTCTGTATTCATTAATGAAAATGAGCCTTACAGTGAAAAACTTTTCCACAAAAATGGAAAGCCCAGATGGCTTCAGTATTGAAGTCTTACAAATATTACAGGAATAAATATCACTTATCCTGTAAAAGTTCTTTTGAGAATAGAGAACAGAGAAACCCTTTCCAAATCATTTTTTTTTTTTTTTTTTTTTTTTTTTTTTTGCGGTACACAGGCCTCTCACTGTTGTGGCCTCTCCCGTTGTGGAGCACAGGCTCCGGACGCGCAGGCTCAGCGGCCATGGCTCACGGGCCCAGCCGCTCCGCGGCACGTGGGATCCTCCCAGACCGGGGCATGAACCCGAGTCCCCTGCATCGGCAGGCGGACTCTCAACCACTGCGCCACCAGGGAAGCCCCCAAATCATTTTTATATTTTGATATCCCCACCTGAAAATTTCATTTCAAGAATGGAAAATGATAGGCCAAATTCTCTCATGAACATAGATGCAAGCATCCTAAACCAAGTATTAGCAAATCAAATCCAATGATAATAAAATGGATAAAAAAGCAACCAAAGTTGGGTTTATTCCAGGAATTCTAGATTGATTTAGTATTCATAAATCAATCAAAGTTGTACTTGCATCTCTGAATTAGGATGTACAAAGATGTGAAAAACATTTGATCATATGGTAACAAGATAAACCTTGATGAAATGAAAATCATACCCATATATTCGATGAACCAGTAGAGGATTCAAGAAAGCCTTAATGATGGGGCTTCCCTGGTGGCGCAGTGGTTGAGAGTCCACCTGCTGATGCAGGGGACGCGGGTTCGTGCCCCGGTCCGGGAAGATCCCACATGCTGTGGAGCGACTGGGCCCGTGAGCCATGGCCACTTAGCCTGCGCATCTGGAGCCTGTGCTCCGCAATGGGAGAGGCCACAGCAGTGAGAGGCCCATGTACTGCAAAAAAAAACAAACAAAAAAAACAAAAAAACACCTGATGAACTGACATCCATATAGGTGAGCAGGTTGCACACCTAAGGACAAGTGCATAGTCTTGTCTGTCATAGACAGACAATTTGAAGGGATGAGAAGGCATCAGCCAATTCTTGGGTGACAGTGTATACTGTCTGGACAGATAGAAATTTAGAAGAAAGCCAAATGCAAAGACAAATCATTTCACCCCAAAATTCCCTTCCCTTATGCTCCAAGGGTGTTACCTAAAGCAGCAACAGAGGAGGAGCTGATAATAAGAGAGAAATCATATAGTCCCACACAGCCTCACAGCAAATAGATGTTATTGCATTCATAGATGAAAGAAAAAAGTCTAAAATTGCTGTTCAATGCTTAGTTTCAGAAGTATAAAGCCTCTAGAAGATAACATGAGAGACTATCTTTATGACCTTGGATTAGGCAAAGATTTCTTGAACTTGTCACTAAAACATTAAACATTAAAGAAAATATTGATAAATTAGACCATTAAAATTAAAAATTTTGTTCATCAAAACATACAGCTAAGAGAGTGACAAGGCATACTTCAAAATAAGGGTATACCTTTTATGTATAAATCTGACAAAAGGATTTGTAGACAGATTATAAGAACAAATAAATAACAGAAGTTCAATCTGAGAATAAAATTGGTAAAAGACCTGACGATACATTATACAAAAAAGGACATACAAATAGCTGATAAATATATATATATTTTTAAATGCTTAACATAAGAGGCCCAGGGAGATGAGAGTGAGCACTGCGTACTTGTTTGTGAAAAATTTTGTCTATCCCTGGATTTTATGGTGATATCCTTTTTTTTTTTTGGTGATATCCTTTTAAAAAAAAAAAAAGTTTATTTGTTTACTCGGTTGTGCTGGGTCTTTGTTGCAGCAGGTGGGCTCCTTAGTCACGGCTCTAGGGCTCCTTAGTCGCAGCTCGCTGACTCCTTAGTTACGGCAAGTGGGCTCCTAGTTGCAGCATGCATGTGGGATCTAGTTCCCTGACCAGGGATTGAACCCGGGCCCCCTGCATTGGGAGCGTGGAGTCTTCACCAGTATGCCACAGGGGAAGTCCTGATGTTATCCTTTTTAACAAATGTGGATACATAACTTTTTGTCTACCAAAGTGCTGAGTTACTGGGACTCCTTTAAGCCAGCTCTTTCCATAGATTGTCTTCATATCCCTGACCCTTGTGGTTGGACTGGCCCTTGTGGTTCTTTTTATTTTTTATTTTTGGAGTAAAATTGCTTTAAAATGTTGTGTTAGTTTCTGCTGTACAATGAAGTGAATCAGCTATATGTATACCTATATCCCCTCCCTCTTGGACCTCCCTCCCATCCTTCCCACCCCACCCATCTAGGTCATCACGAATTGGGAGATTAGGTTTGACATAAATATGTTAAAGTGTAAAATGTATAGCTAGTGGGAACCTGCTGTATAGCACAGGGAGCTCAGCTCGGTGCTCTGTGACGACCTTGTGGTTCTTATTGCAAGATGCCTTCAGCAATAACCATCAGGAAACTTTGAAAGAGACAAAGCTTGTTACTTACAAGTCCTGGAAATCATGTAGCACACCTGGCGTCGCACAGGGTCATGGGATAGAGTGAGAGAGAGAGAGATCTTAGGGTTCTGCTTTTATTGGGGTAGAGAATGGGAGCCTAGGGTTTGACGGGCTCACTCTTTATTGATGACTTTGAAACATAAGAGCAGGAATTTAAAGCAAGTGAAGAGAAAATACAAGTAGTCCAAATGGTCAGTTATCTAAGGAACTCGGGAGTGGGGATCAGCCTGGTTCTTCAGTTGTGTGGCTGGCAGTGTTTATTCAAAATATCTGAAGTGGCTGCCTCAGTCACTAAAGCTTAAATCTGACACTTGCCTTACGAAAACAAACAAACAAATAAGACCAACTGTCAGGGCTTATGCTACACACCTAGAATAAGGCAGTGACAGAAGTGGTAGCAATAAACACCTTCTTGAGAGATATTACAAAGGATGGCATGCATATTTCATGCCTGCATCAGCCTAAGCATGTTAATCTGTAATTTTATGCCCTGGAAATACCAGCTAGCTTGCTGAAAGAGAGCTCCACTGTGCCTCAGCCCCCTCCCCACCACCACTCCCCAGTAGTTTTTCCTGCTACTCAAAGGCTTGTCTGCAAAGGTTCAAAGACAAACCTTTGCAAGCCAACCTTTGCAAACAAACCTTTGAGTGGTAGGAAAAACTTAAGGGAACTCTCAAAGGCTAAGCCCTCAGAGTTCCTTCTTTGTTATCTGGATCTAGTCTCCTGGTGGCAATACTGTGGAATTATTTTGGTCTGGCTTACATTAGGTGGAAATGAAACTCTTCTAGATCCCAGCATCACTATTTCCAAAGATAATGATAACCCTGTATAAGAGACACCAAGTCTTCCACAGAAAGTAACCTGGCCTGTCAACACCACCATCAATTGCATTTCCAATTGAGTTCATGATACCTTCTGAGATGTTCATTTACAAGGTGATATTTTTTTAAATGTATAATTTAACAGAAGAAAAAGAAAACACCCTCTAATCAGACTCCCTAAATAATGAACAGAGGAGAGGAAAAAGTGAAACTATGTTTCTCCAGGTAGCTTCATCCTGAAATATACACACTTAATTTGAACCCAGCAGATTTTTGTGAAAATGCTACACTTTGTGACTCTAGAAAATTATAAGTTAAAGTTGGCATTAATCGACATTCAGGTATTTTATATTTAAGATAGTTCTTCACATAAAATAAGACTAATGGACAACATAAACGCCCATCACATATGTTCCTGAAATTATTGTTTTCTAGTTTCTGGATTCACATTGTATTCATTTCAAAATGACTGATGTATTCTAGCTATCAATTTTCTCATGGCCTCTTTCACCTCTTTGTTCCTCAGACTGTAGATCAGAGGGTTCAACGTGAGGATCACCACTGTGTAGAAGACAGACACCACTTTAATATGTTCAGGTGAGTGGCTCGACTTCGGTATGATGTAAACAAATGTGACTGTCCCATCAAACAAAGTAACTGCAGTGAGGTGGGAAGTGCAAGTGGAGAAGGACTTGTGCCTTCCCTCTGTAGAGTGTATCTTCAGGATTGAGTGGAGGATGTCCAGATATGAAACTGTTTTGGTGAACAGTGTGATTACACTGATTGACCCAGCTGAGATGGCAGGAGATATTTCAGCAACATAAACACGGGTACGAGAAAGCTTCTCTAGTGGTGGCGGGTCACAGAAGAAATGGTTGATTTTATTTGGTCCACAGAAACTCAGACTCAATAAACATCTGATAAATGATGAAGCATTCACACATCCTCCCAGATAGGAAGCAATCAGTAAGATGATGCAGACCCTGGGAGACATGTGTGTAGAGTAGAGAAGTGGGAAGCAGATGGCCACATAACGATCATAGGCCATGGCAGCCAACAGGAAGCACTCAGCCGTTCCAGAGATAACATCAGAGCCAAGCTGAGCTATGCAGCCAGTGACAGGATAGTAGTTCTTTCTTTTAGGGAACTCACAATCATAATAGGTGTGACTGATGAGGAGTACCCAAGTTCCACAGAGACCAAATGGCTGAGGAAAAGGTACATTGGGGTGTGGAGCTGGTATTGCCCAACATGGTAGCAACATAGATTCCAAGAAAAACCACAAAGAAGATGGAACAAAGTATAGGATTCTCTGTTAACCCTAAAATAGTGAATTCTGTCATCATTGTGTGGTTTCCAAGCTCTATCTTATTTGAAATGATGCCTGTTGAAATAAAACCCAGTGGATATTAAAATGAATTGAATGATCTCATAATTAATATATGTACTTTACCAGCCAACCTATCAGAAAATCAAAACATCGACCTCACTGTTGTCTAATGCTTTCACTTTACAAAATGTTTCCAAATGTATTTACATTATACATGATTTGAGAATATTAATGTCCATTACCTTAAGGCCAGAGATACTCACAAAGGGACCAATGACTCAGATCAGAACACAGCACTCCTGTTTGTATCATTTGATCAATTCAGGTTGTTGAATGAACACTTACAGCAATTGTATTATTAATTATACTTTAGGTACTGTGTAGATCTAACAAAAGAATACATTTCATAGTCATACATGAGTAAGGTATATATTAGAATATGTTGACAAAATGCCTACATGTGTGTATTATACCAGCCACATGGAAGCAAAAGAGTAATACACAAATGTAAAAAATATCAAGAAGTCTTTTCACCTAACAAAAAATTAATGAGTAGGTTTAATCATAAAAATGCAAAAACTGGGACTTCCCTGGTGGCGCAGTGGTTGAGAGTCGGCCTGCCGGTGCAGGGGACACAGGTTTATGCCCCGGTCTGGGAAGATCCCACATGCCGCGGAGCGGCTGGGCGTGTGAGCCATGGCTGCTGAGCCTGTGCGTCCGGAGCCTATGCTCCACAACGGGAGAGGCCACAGCAGTGAGAGGCCCGCGTACCGCAAAAAATAATAATAATAAATAAAAAATAAAAATTTTCAACAAACAAAAGCCTAGGACCAGATGGCTTCACAGGCGAATTCTATCAAACATTTAGAGAAGAGCTAACACGTATCCTTCTCAAACTCTTCTAAAATATAGCAGAGGGTGGAACACTCCCAAACACATGCTGCGAGGCCACCATCACTCTGATACCAAAACCAGACAAAGATGTCACAAAGAAAGAAAACTACAGGCCAATATCACTGATGAACATAGATGCAAAATACTCAACAAAATACTAGCAAACAGAATCCAACAGCACATTAAAAGGATCATACACCATGATCAAGTGGGGTTTACCCCAGGAATGCAAGGATTCTTCAGTATATGTAAATCAATCAATGTGATACACTATATTAACAAATTGAAGGAGAAAAACCATATGATCATCTCAATAGATGCAGAGAAAGCTTTGGACAAAATTCCAAAACCCTCCAGAAAGCAGGCATACAGGGAACTTACCTCAACATAATAAAGGCCACACCTGGCAAACCTACAGCCGACTTTGTTCTCAATGGTGAAAAACTGAAACCATTTCCTCTAAGATCAGGAACAAGACTAGGTTGCCCACTCTCACCACTATGTTCAACATAGTTTTGGAAGTTTTAGTCACAGCAGTCACAGAAGAAAAAGAAATAAAAGGAATCCAAATCAGAAAAGAAGAAGTAAAGCTGTCACTGTTTGCAGATGACATGATACTATACATAGAGAATCCTAAAGATGCTACCAGAAAACTACTAGAGCTAATCATTGAATTTGGTAAAGTAGCAGAATACAAAATTACTGCACAGAAATCTCTTGCATTCCTATACACTGATGCTGAAAAATATTAAACAGAGGGCTTCCCTGGTGGCGCAGTGGTTGAGAGTCCGCCTGCTGATGCAGGGGACGCGGGTTCGTGCGCTGGTCCGGGAAGATCCCACATGCCGCGGAGCGGCTGGGCCCATGAGCCATGGCCGCTGAGCCTGCGCGTCCGGAGCCTGTGCTCCGCAACGGGAGAGGCCACAGCAGTGAGAGGCCCGCGTACCACAAAAAAAAAAAAAAAAAAAAAAATATTAAACAGAAATTAAGGAAACACTCCCATTGACGATTGCAACAAAAGGAATAAAATACCAGGAATAAACCTACGTAAGGAGACAAAAGACCTGTATGCAGAACAATATAAGACACTGATGAAAGAAATTAAAGATGATACAGACAGATGGAGAGATATACCATGTTCTTGGATTGGAAGAATCAACATTGTGAAAATGATTCTACTACCAAAAGCAATCTACAGATTCAGTGCAATCCCTTTCAAATTACCAATGGCATTTTTCACATAACTAGTATAAAAAAATTCACAATTTGTATGGAAACACAAAAGACCCCGAATAGCCAAAGCAATCTTGAGAAAGAAAAGCGGAGCTGGAGGAATCAGGCTCCCTGACTTGAGACTATACTACAAAGCTACAGTAATCAAGACAGTATGGTACTGGCACAAAAACAGAAATATAGATCAATGGAACAGGATAGAAAGCCCAGAGATAAACCCACACACATATGGTCACCTTATTTTTGATAAAGGAGGCAAGAATATACAATGGAGAAAAGACAGTATCTTCAATAAGTGGTGCTGGGAAAATTGGACAGCTACATGTAAAAGAATGAAATTAGAACACTCCCTAGCACCATACACAAAAATAAACTCAAAATGGATTAAAGACCTAAAGGTAAGGCCAGACACTGTAAAACTCTTAGAGGAAAACATAGGAAGAACAGTTTATGACATATATCACAGCAAGATCCTTTTTGACCCACCTCCTAGAGAAATGGAAATAAAAACAGAAACAAATGGGACCTAATGTAACTTAAGAGCTTTTGCACAGTGATGGAAAACAAAAGCAAGATGAAAAGACAGCCCTCAGAACGGGAGAAAATATCTGCAAATGAAGCAACTGACAAAGGATTAATCTCCAAAATTTACAAGCAGCTCATGCAACTCATTATCAAAAAAACAAACAACCCAATCCAAAAATGGGAGGAAGATCTAAATAGACATTTCTCCAAAGAAGGCATACAGATTTCCAACAAGCACATGAAAGGATGCTCAACATCACTAATCAGACCCATTAGTGAAATGGTCTGATTAGTGAAATGGTCTCTAAACCCCATTAGAGAAATGCAAATCAAAACTACAATGAGGTATCACCTCACACCTGTCAGAATAGCCATTATCAAAAAATGTACAAACAATATATGCTGAAGAGGGTGTGGAGAAAAAGGTACCCTCTAGCACTGTTGGTGGGAATGTAAATTGATACAGCCACTATGGAGAACAGTATGGAGGTTCCTTAAACAACTAAAAATAGAACTGTTATACGGCCCAGCAGTCCCACTACTGGGCATATACCCTGAGAAAACCTAATTCAAAAAGAGTCATGTACCACAATGTTCATTGCCGCTCTGTTTACAATAGCCAGGACATGGAAGCAACCTAAGTGTCCATCGACGAATGGATAAAGAAGTTATGGCTCATATATACAATGGAATATTACTCGGCCATAAAAAGAAACGGAATTGAGTTATTTGTAGTGAGGTGGATGGACATAGAGTCTGTCATACAGAGTGAAGTAAGTCAGAAAGAGAAAAACAAATACTGTATGCGAATACATATATATGGAATCTAAAAAAAATATATATATTTTTTATATAGTTCTAAAGAACCAGGGGCAGGACAGAAATAAAGATGCAGATGTAGAGAATGGACTTGAGAACACGGGGAGAGGGTAGGGTAACGTGAGACTAAGTGAGAGAGTAGCATGGACATATATACACTATGAAATGTAAAGTTGATAGCTAGTGGGAAGTAGCCCCGTAGCACCGGGAGATCAGCTCAGTACTTTGTGAGCGCCTAGAGGGGTGGGATAGGGAGGGAGACGCAAGAGGGAGGAGATATGGTGATATATTTATATGTATAGCTGATTCACTTTGTTATAAAGCAGAAACTAACACACCATTGTAAAGCAATTATACTCCAATAAAGATGTTAAAAAAAAAAAAAAGTGAATCAGCACTCCAGCATTTACTAGTTGTGTAGCCTTGGGAAAGTCCATGAAAGTCTATTTGAGTCTTATATTCCATAATTGAAAATATGGATAAAAACATATTTATCCAAACATAAAGATTGGGATTTTCTTGAATACCTAGTGGAATGATATTCTATGGGATTATTTAGATTGTAATATGTACATTACTTCACAATGATGCTAGAAATATTAGTTGATCATCTTTGGAGGATGCCAGGAAATGAACTCATTATTCTTCAAAATGATTCATAGAGGGGAAAAAAAACAAGGATTTGTTTTCAAATATCAAATATACTCTAAGGTGCTTATATAATTGATGAAAGGAAAACCTTTATAAAATAGTTCTAGTTGATAAACACAGAAGGAATGATAAAATTACAATATCATCATTCTTTAACCACTAATGAAATAGTGGATCTAGGCAATGATTTTCAAGAGCTGTTTAAAGTCATTAAATGAAAAAAATATGAAGGACTTTATACTGAATTAATCTGAACCTACTTACTAATTTTAAAATCATAGAAAAGACAGCCAGATATTATGTGCCTCATGATATGATGCAATAGGAAATATACAGCCCTACTATAAAATTTCTTACCAAAAATCTAACCTCAATCTGATTAAGACTCTATCTAGATGTACCTGTCAGTTCACAGTTCACACAGAGGTCATAAAGGCAATAGCTATGTAATCTGCGAAGCACATAATGCAGAAAATTCTATAGGACTAAATAACCAATTTCTTCAACAAAAATAATTGCAAAAACAAGAGAGAAGGAAGCTATAGCTTAACAATTAGATACAGCAACTGAATGAAATGGGTAGACCTTTAGATTTTAACTCACTGCAATTGTAAAAAATATATATATTGTAAGACAATTGGAAAAATTCAAACACCAAATATTTGATATTAAAGAATTATCATTTTTTTGATTTACTAATGCTATTGTAGCTATGTTTTTAATGAGTCCTTATATATAAGAGATATATACTGGGCTTCCCTGGTGGCGCAGTGGTTGAGAGTCTGCCTACCGATGCAGGGGACACGGGTTCGTGCCCCGGTTCAGGAGGATCCCACATGCCGCAGAGCAGCTGGGCCCGTGAGCCATGGCTGCTGAGCCTGCACGTCCAGAGCCTGTGCTCCGCAACGGGAGAGGCCACAACAGTGAGAGGCCCGCGTACCGCCAAAAAAAAAAAAAAAAGAGAGAGAGAGATACTGAATTGTTTATAGATGAAATAAAATAATGCCTGGGATTTCTTTCAAAAGAAGATTATAGATGGAAAATGCTAAAGGCACAACCAAAATACTACTAGATCTCATCAATGAATTTGGTAAAGTTGCCGGACACAAAATCAGTATACAGAAATCTGTCTCATTTCTATATGCTAACAATGAACTATTAGAAAGAGAAATTAAGAGAACATTCCCATTAACCATTGCATCATAAAGGATAAAATAAAACTAGAAAGAAATCTAATTAAGGAGTTAAAAGATCTGTACTCTAAAAACTATAATACACTGACCAAGAAACTGAAGACAATACAGATGGAAGATACAACTTGTTCATGGACCAGAATAATTATTATTTTTAAAATGATCATACTACCAAGGTAATATACAGATTGAATGCAATCCCTATAAAAATGTCAGTGGCATTTTCACAGAACTATTTAGGGAGAAAATAGTTCTAAAATTTGTACAGAAATACAAAACCCCCAGATAGCCAAAACAATGTTGAGAAAGAACAACAAAGCTGGAGGTATCAACGCTCCTTGATTTCAAACTGTACTACAAAGCTACAGTCATCAAAACAGTATGGTGATGGCACCAAAACACACACATAGATCAATGGAACAGAATAGAGAGCCCAGAAATATGGCCACTTATGGTCAATTAATCTACAACAAAGGAGGCAATACTATATACAGGGAAGAGACAGTCTCTTCAGTAAATGATGCTGGAAAAACTGGACAGCTGCATGTAAAAGAATGAAATTAGAACATTTTCTCACACTATATACAAAAATAAACTCAAATGGACTAAAGACCTAAATGTAAGACTGAAAAAACATAAAACTACTAGAAGAAAACATAGGCAGAACACTCTTTTACATATATTGTAGTAATATTTTTTGGATCTGTCTCCTAAGGCAAAGGCAACAAAGCAAAAATAAAGGGGACCTAAGTAAACCAAAAAGCTTTTGAACTGCAAAGGAAACCATCAAAGTTGTGGCATATATATATATATATATATATATATATATATATACACACACACACGTATACATACACATACATATACACACACAATGGAATATTACTCAGCCATAAAAAGAATGAAATTTTGCCATTTGCAACAGCATGAATGGACTTGGAGGATACTATGTTTAGTGAAATAAGTCAGACAGAGAAAGACAAATACTGTGTGTTATCACCTATATGTGGAACCTAAAAAATAAGATGAATGACTATAACAAAACAGAAACAGAGTCACAGATATGGAGAATAAACTAGTGGTTATGAGTGAGGAGATGGAAAAGGGTAGAGGCAGGATAAGAGTAGGGGATTAAGGGGTACAAACTACTATGTATAAAATAAATGAGCTGGAAGGATATATTGTACAGCACAAAGAATATAGCCAATGTTTTATAACAACTTTAAATGGAGTATAATCTATAAAAACTTTGAATCACCATGTTGTACATCTGAAACTAATGTAATATTGTAAGTTAACTATACTTCAAAAATATGTATAAGATTATAGAGTTGTGAGAAAGTTGTAAAAGAAATAAAATGGGCCAAATGTGGGTTGTTGTTGAAGCAGAGTGATAGGTACATGGAGGTTAATTATACTATTCTCTCTACTTTTATAGAGATTTTAAGTTTTCCATCACAAAAAGGTGAAAGGATAACCAAGTAGAAATATGAGCAAAGGGTACAAAACTGCAATACATGGAAAAATAAACACTAATTACTGTTAAATACATTTGATGTCACCGATAATTAGGCAAACTAAAAATTAACAACTGTGGCTTATTTGTGCACATAATGAGAAATTTGATGCAGCAGCTCCACAAAATATTAGGTACCTAGACTTCTGTCTTTCCACTCAGCCATCTTTACCTTGTGCTTCTTGCTTTGGGGCTGCAGAATGGTTGCTCCAGCTTTAACCATTTTGTTCATTTTTCAGGAAGGAGGAAGGGAAAAAGTCCAGAGCCAAAATGTTTATGTCAGCTGAGTCCATCTAACCCTTTTATAGAATATTCCATGAACCCTAAATCAACAACAAGAACTGAGTAACAAGGCCTCATCATATGCAAGGGAAGCTGGAAAATGTGTTTTGTTTTGTTTTTAAATTGGGCACTTTGAAGGACCCAACAAAATCAGGGCTCTGTTTCCAAGAAAAAAAAAAGGGAGACTATATATTGGATAGACAACTAGATACCTTCACGATATAATCTCAAATTAGTCATTACTATTGTTACTTAATGCTTGATTAGATTTACATACAGTTTACCCATTTTTTCTTTATTCATCATTTCCTCTTATATCCCTCTCCTTCCTCCTGGACTTAATTTCTGTCTTTGATGAACTTTCTGCATTAGTGGCTCTCTTAGCAGTGGTATGCTGTTAGTAAATCCTTTCAAGTGTTTTTTTTCCCCTAAAAATATCTTTATTTCACTCTTATTCTTAGATGATCACTTAGCTGGGCATAAAATTCTAAGTTGATAGTTATTTTTGCTCAGCACTTTGAAGATACTATTTTCTTACTGAATATTTGTGGATAAATCCTCAATTGGTGTTTGCGTGTCTTTCTTAAGGTTGTAGTCTTGACTGTTCCCTAAATTTGCAGTTCTCACCAAATTTTAGGTTTTAAAACTTATTTGTTTTGCATGTATATTAGTTGTATGTGTTATGTTTTTATAGATTTATTTTGTAGAAGGGCAAAATTTGCCACAAGAAAGAGATTTCTGGTTTGACAATGACTGTTTTGGGCAGGTAATTTGTAAAAGGTAACAAAAAAATTCACATTCCGGTGTGCTCATACATGGCAATGGCCAATCCACAAGTGTTTCTTACACACTGACCACGTCCCCACAACTCAGCCAAGGAAAAGGAAGATAAGTATAATCAGAGCCACTTCCCCCATGCCACATTATCTACCAGGTTTAGAAGCAAAAGTGATTTAGTTTTTGCCTTCCAGAAATACAAAAAAATGGTGAAAGAATGTAGATTCACAAATGCCTCAATGGACAATATCCTAAATTGAGTTCCCGAGTGTGCTACCAAATTATCTTTCCTCTAACACCTGGCTATAACCATCCATTTACATTTGGAAAACAAGAGAAAGATAAATGTTTTAGCATATTCTGATGGGATGTTTGCAAGCATGTAGGAAAGCCTATCCTTGCCAACAGGGACAACTTTGATATTCAATCCTTTTGTAGAAAGTGGAAACCTGTCACAAGAAGCAAGTAATGTTTGCAAATGGAGGCCTTAGGCACCAACAACTTGGCTAGCCAGATAGACTCTGGGGGAAGCAATGAATGGATGTGGGTGTAATGGGACATGTACTGTTGCTTGAGCAAGACTATGCTTCTGTGGTTGACTCCCCACATCTTGCAAAGATCTTTGCAAGAAACCACATTCAGAAACATCATATGGACATGGTTGAATGCCTCGTGTCTTGGTTAATGAGTAACTTTGTTTTAAGTTGGTATATTGCTGCTCTCACAAGGCTTTCTGTTTTGGTTCTCTTTAGTCTCTCTAAAATTCCAGGGGAAAACTCTTGAGTTTCAAAATGCATATGAGCAAGAATAAGCTCATTTTACTGCTTGGAATGATCTGTTTGGAACAGAGTAAATCTGCAACTCTCTCTCTCCCCAAAGGTAAGTTCCAAATGATCTCTGTAACTACCTTTATCTGAAGAAATAAACTTTGCTGGCAGTGGCTCTCACAGTTCCACTCCATATTCCTTTGGGAGAACAGGAGAGACAAATATATTTTGGAGATCTAATTAGTTTTCATGTAATTAATTTGGATTGCTCTCCTGCAATCATCATATTAAACTGAATAGAACATTAATGGAATACAACTTGGACAAGTTGCACTGATCTGGAGAAAACTGGAATTGTTCACTTATTTGGACACATTCCACAATCCCATCTCCTTTCATGTAGCAAATTCTGGAAATCATAAATTTGGAAGCATTTGTAATCTTTTAAAAAATTATATTGCTGGGAAATATGAAGCATGTTTCCTGTAGTCTATTATTTATATATATATAAATGGTCTTTTTTTCCTCAAGTGACATAATCTGAGAACAGTTCTTGACAGGCTTCTTCACAGTCAGATTTGTACCAGCCTCAAGAATTATCATGTTTTCTATCTTTGCTTCAATTAGTTCAGGAAATACTAAATTTTGTGTCTAAGGTATTTATGATTCAGTCAACAGAAACAGCTAGAAAATAAGCTTTGATTCAATATTATACCTGTATTGGGTTCAGAATCAAAAGACAGTGTTACATCCATGCTTTGTCATTAATTAGCTGTGTATCTCTTTGATTCTTCATTTTCCCATCAGTAATGTGGGGGTCATAGTGCTTGATTCACAGGCAGAGAATGGGGCTTAAATGAGAAGTTATTTGAAAGAGTTTTGTATATTTTAACATATTAATCTAAATAGCTATGCTTTCAAGGATATATTTTCCAGAAAAATCATTTGTTCTTCCTTCCAACTTTTATAAGTGTCTACTGTATGCTAGGAATGTGCTAAACCTTGGAAATACAGAGGTGAATAAAACATAGGGTTTTTTTTTTTTCCTTAAGTACTTCATAGTACAATGAAGGAGACAAACAATTCACTATCATAATACTGCATGGCAGAAACTATAAGAGGGGAGAGGAACTACAGGGGAGAAACACTTAACACAGTTTGAGGAAATCAAGGAAGAGTTCTCAGTTGAAGTGATCTCCAAGCTGAAGAATAGGGATTAGAGAATTCAACTATGTAAAGAAGTGGGGTGATTATGAGACAGGGCATGCTAGGCCCTCCTAGAGAACATGCAGAAAAGAAGGACCTGCAGTAGGGACAGAACATGGACCATCCTTAAATTACCAGGCAGTCTTCAGCATCTTAATCTAGCCCATCTCTTAGCTGAAGAGTCAAAAACAAACAAAACAAAACAAAACAAAAAAAAGCAGAACAAATATTGAGAATAAGTAAGTAAATGCAACTTTTTCAAGGATAAGATCTTTTCCACAGAAAGGAAAGAGTTCTTTCTCCCATTACCTAGCAACCCTTCTACCCTAACACCATTCCGGTGTGTGAATCAGGACACTGTCTTCCCTCTACTCCACTATCATTGAACAACGTGATACTTTCCACTCTTACAGCAAATTAAATCCACTGATCATGGTCAGTGGTGCCTGGCACACAGTCAAAGATCTCAGACTTAGTCTCTTTGGTCAAGCAGAGGAAAAGATGCAAACAAAATTACAGTCTAAGGCAGGCTATAGTATTACCCATTCAACCAATTAATTGAGCAACTTCTATGAATTGGGAACTGCACTAGATACTGTAGATACAGATATTTCAAGATTAAGTTCCTATTTCTGAGGAGCTCACAGTCTGGTGGGGTTGAAAGATAACCATAACAGCATGTGATAAATGTCACAGAAGCACAGAGTGCTGTGAGGAGCCTCTAAGGGGTCAGATGGCTCAGTATCAAAAGGGGACTGTATTTGCACTAACCCAGTGGAGATCTACCTCTGAGGCCCTAGATCTTCATGTCAGAAAAGTAGATCTCTTCATGATATGCACGTCCTATGTGAAAAAGTGGAACAACCCTTGTACCGCAAATCACAGCAAATTCCACAAGTAACTTAAAGCCATTTTATAGTACTGCAACATGCTCCATGTCTTACAGTATTTCTTGCTCAGAAGACTTTCCTGTACCCCTCCGTCCTAAGAGATATCTAATCACTAAATTATTGTCTTTTTTCCCCCAGCTGCCACTTGTGGGCAGAGTCTGGTTAAGTCACGGCCTTTGAATGACCTTAACATTTTCAGTCGCATTGTTGGGGGAAGACAAGTGGAAAAGGGTTCCTACCCTTGGCAGGTGAGTCTCAGGGAACCTTCTCCTGTGGTTGGATTGTGAGCTGTCTCAGGATTGGATCTCTCAGAACCCATGCTGCTTCAGTATGCTCTCTTCTGGCTTAGTTCATCACCAGAGATCTCATGAGTTAGTACAAGGATCCAAGACGCTCCTGATGTCCATCATTTGACTTCTAGAAAAGGTGTGTTCAGAATAGTTACAAGCGCTATTGGCTTGCTCCAAAATTTGGAAATGCCATCCCAAACTTTCAGTCCCTAATGCAAAAACCCCACTTCAAATTTATAATTTAAAAAATAATTTTCTGATTCAATAAATATATTTAAAACATACTTATCTTGTTATAGTTAAAGATGATGAGGGAAGGTGTAGCCATAGGTCTACTTTTATGTTTGGGATGTAAGATTCATACCTATACCATAGAACCCTTCAGGGAATAATCAAGAGTACTGCCTCCGTAGTAGTTAGTGTCCTAAGAATTCTGTCTCAATCTAGTTTCCTGTTCCTCCTATGCCATAGAATGCCTTTGTGCCTCTGCCTTAGCCTATGGCATTTATTGTCTTTGAAAGTCTCCCAATTTTCTTTACCCTGGGAGCCATGCTGTATTCTTGCCTCTTCATTTTGTAGGTAGAACAATAGCTCTTTATTTTTACTTCTCTTGAGTCAGTGAGTCATATTAACTTTTTTTTTTTTTTTTTTTGCGGTACGCGGGCCTCTCATTGCTGTGGCCTCTCCCGTTGCGGAGCACAGGCTCCGGACATGCAGGCTCAGCGGCCATGGCTCACGGGCCCAGCCGCTCCATGGCATGTGGGATCCTCCCAGACCGGGGCACGAACCCGTGTCCCCTGCATCGGCAGGCGGACTCTCAACCACTGTGCCACCAGGGAGGCCCCATATTAACTTTTAGATCAGTGGATATTTGGTAACGATTGGTTGACTGAGTCTGTGTTCAGTGAGATGATGGAATGGCTGAATCATAGTCATTTGATTAACTGATGAATTAATTACCTGGTTTGAAGACTTGATTGATCAAATTCTTAGTTGGTCAGTTGGTTGGCCAGTCAATTCAGAAGTCCATATTCAAATCATAGTCAGGGATGACTCATTGACTTTTACTTACTTGTGCTTTATTCTGTTCTTAGCCTTTTCTCTGTATTAATTTTGTTTTCAATTGCTCATTGAATAATTTTTGTTCAAAAAGGAGACAGTTCTAATAAATTGCTTCTTTTCTAATTTAAACAGTGGAATTAAAAGTATTTGCTTGTACCCTATAAGTCGTGTTGGAGTCAAGCCAAACATCATGAACAGGACAAGCCAAAGATAGAAAATCTGTCGTAGAGACAGATTAAAAATAAGCTTGAAGCAGTTGTAGAGGTCACATAGTTAAAAACTACAAGACAGCTGTAAATCCAGACTCTTTCTCTAAGAGGCTCAGAGGAATTGGAACAGACTTTGGAAGACTTCCTTAGCCCTCACCTTGTCTTTATCCCAAACTTCTCCATCTGGTCTGTTCTGTATCTTATGCTTCTTTTTCTTTCTCTTCATTCACAGATATGATTCATATTGTTAGAGTAACAGATGGTAAACATTATCATGTAAATAAATAAATACCCACAATTTTTATTACCAACTTCCTAAAACCTTATAGCCAATCATCTCAAGTTAACTACCTCTCCTGTGGGCCAGCAGTAGGAATATTCTGGTTCCAGCATTGCTCTTCTTTCTGAGCTATAGTGTGATTGGTTTACCACTTCACAGTCCATGATTTCTGGTATTTATGAGTAAGATATCTGGGTCTCTTTTTCAGAATATGCTCAATCTCCAGGTTTGGGGGGATCCCAGGGCATTAACTTACTCCTATTTAAGGTCTTTGCAATTCAGGTGTCTTTGAAACAAAGGCAGAAGCATGTCTGTGGTGGGACCATCATCTCTGCAGAGTGGGTGATCACGGCTGCTCACTGTGTTGCAAACAGGTATGGAAAGCCCAGCCCATTGATGAAGGTCAGATTACCCTTCTTCTCCCTGGGAATCAGCAGCAATAACTCTATTAAAATATGGAATGGTGTGATGTATGCCTTAGGGGAGAACATGTTAATTGCATAATACAGATAGGGCTCAAGGTCATTGTCCGAGGGTACACAACTTGGTAGAAAACATTCATTCCTTATTTAAAATGGGCTAGAAGTTAATAAAGACTAATATCCAAGTGAGAAAAAAAGCATCCCAAAGATAGAGTTCTGAAAGTTCTCTCCTAGTTTTCTTAAATTTCAGTGAAAAAAAAAAAGCATCCAGTTCATTATGCATCTTAATAAATGGATAAAAGAAAACAAAGGGAGGACAGTAAAACACGAAGAAGGCTCCTGTGTCTTCTTTCCTGTTGACCCTGCCTCTCTGAACTTCACTCTAACAATTTCCGTCTCTTATCCATTTTCTTGTATGCTCCAAATGTTCTACTGTTGCCAGTGCTCTTGAGATTCATAAAGCTGCAATGAAGATTATATATCCCCCATTTGCCCTCTTTCTCCACAAACATCTCCTGGATGTTTACTCAGTGCTGGACACTAGTGGGTATCAAAGATGCAAAGATGACTAAGATATGATTCCTGCCCCCCGAGAGTTGATAGTCTAAAAAAGAGTCAACTGATAATTTCACTGCAATGTGGCAGGTGGTTAGGCTAGAGAGTTGCTATGTATTAGGTTTGGTATTTAATATAGCCAAGAGCCAGGGAAATATACCAAGAGAAAATGATGTCTTTTCCAATTTTGTATAAAATCATCTCTTCTAGATCCCCAGAGATGGCAAGCGCAAAGCTCTTAATCCACCTCAATGCATCCTATCAAGTTCCTTTCAGATAACTTTGCTGCGGGTAGAAGAGGAATAGAATGATGTTTCCCGTGTCATGCTAGATCTCTAAATTACAAACATAAAGGAAGTAGGGGAAGATCCCCACTTCCCATTGCTCTAATCAGTCCCAAAGCCCTGAGTGTGCATACCCTCTGGAACATCAGAGTTACGGTGCTACTACGTCTTTCATGGTATGCATTATGCATCAGATCTCTGACGTTAAAGCAGCATACTTCATGGGAATCACCAGAAACTCCCAAAGGATCTCACCGATATTGAGGCCAGGCCAGCCATCTGGGGTAGCTGAATATAGCTTTAGACCACTGAATTATACTGTATATACACCCTTAGGCATTAAACAAATAACACTGCAAGGTATTCAATTTATCATATTATTGGCTCCATATGAGGCCACTTTTTACTAGTCCCTCACTCACATTGGGAACCTCTACATTTGGAATCATTCTCACTTTCTCTGTTCATCAGCTTCACACCTACATTATCTATCCATGTCTTTTTTTTTTTTTTTTTGCGGTACGCAGGCCTCTTACTGTTGTGGCCTCTACCGTTGCGGAGCACAGGCTCCGGACGTGCAGGCCCAGCGGCCATGGCTCACGGGCCCAGCCGCTCCGCGGCATGTGGGATCTTCCCGGACCGGGGCACAAACCCGTGTCCCCTGCATCGGCAGGCGGACTCTCAACCACTGCGCCACCAGGGAAGCCCCTATCCATGTCATTTTGAAGAAGTCATTTTGTCAACCACTGCAACTGTACTCAGAGGTTCAATGAAATCCATCCATTTTACTCTTTCTTCCTCATAGAAATATTGCATCAACTTTCAACGTTACTGCTGGAGAATATGACTTGAGCTATATAGAGCCAGGAGAGCAAACCCTCACCGTTGAAACCATCATCATACACCCAGATTTCTCTACCAAGAAACCAATGGATTATGATATTGCTCTTTTGAAGATGGCTGGAGCTTTCCATTTTGGTAAACATTTGAAGCTCACTCTGAATTGTCTACCCCATGTGCTCCAGAACTTCTGTTCCATAGCACATTCCCTACAGTATAAGTTATGTAGCATATGCCCAAGAATTCTGAATCATGTACTTTGAGATAGGAATTTGAGCTGGAGGCTCCCCTACCTGAAATCCTCTTGGCTTGTGGCTTTAGACATAGGATCATGTGGAGTCAGTCACTTTGTTTCACAAGTAACCCCTGGAGGTGCCAGACAGAGATATCACGAGTTCTTTGGGAACCACCCAGATGCCAGTTGGTGAGTGGCTTATGGTATCCTCTCCTCCGTGAATGAAACAAGCCCTGCCTTGCTCTTTTCTGCAGACCAGTCTGTGGGACCCATGTGTCTTCCAGAGCCAGGGGAACAATTTGAGCCTGGATTTATTTGTACAACCACAGGCTGGGGCCGCTTGAATGAAGGTAAGAACTCCTACGCTCGTATCAGAAGTTTCTGGTTGGTAATCAGAAAAGAGAATTTTTAATCTATTTTAAAAAGACAGTTGTGTAGACATTTTAAAAATAGAGACTATCACATTGTGCTTCGAAATTCAAATCTTTCCAAAAGACGCAGGCCTGAATGGGGCATCTTCAATGCAGAAAAGGTGAAAGAGTGCCTTGCTGGGGTTCTCATTTCTGTGTTTTCTAGGTGGCGTCGTCCCACAAGTCTTGCAGGAAGTGAACCTGCCCATTTTGACCCAGGATGAGTGTATTACAGCTCTATTGACCTTACAGAAACCCATTAGTGGGCGGACCTTTCTCTGCGCAGGCTTCCCAGATGGAGGAAGAGATGCATGTCAGGTAGGCAGGAACGGTTGGGCTGACAGGTCCCAGGCAGGGCTTCCCTCAGCTTTGTCATCAGATGAGGGGCTGAAAGAAGGCTGTAGGCAAGCCTGGACTCGGGAAAGAAGGATCAGGACTGAAAAGGGAGGTCAAGTCAAAATAGAGGACAGTTTAAACAACGTGTTTTTAGCAGAGACTGTGCTTTCAGAGGAGATCTTCTGCTCTTTCCAAAAGACCAAATAATGGAGATGATGCCAACAATGAACTCGGGTACTCCGGCCCTGAAGGACAGGTGATGCTTTCCTACTTAGAGATTTCCAGTTTGTGTATAATGGGAGCTTTCTCTTTCCCTGCATCCTTCCTGCTGACCAAACTTGAGGTTGATTTGACTACTGGACAAGACTTTTCTGAGTCTGTAGGATGAGACAGGAGAAGGAAACAATCTGATATCTGACGAAAGCTTAGGATGGGGAAGAAGGAGGTGGACTTGGTAGGCTCCAATGGTATTTGAGGATTGACTGTGAATTGTGCTGGCCTATTCTCCCAGGCCCCTGAGTCCAAAGTATTAGAAGTGAAGAGATTCATTAATCCTCATCTAGCGCCTTTGTGGGGCACAGACACTGACAATGACAGTAACAGCGATCTTTTCTCCCTACAGGGAGACTCAGGAGGCTCCCTCATGTGCCGGAATAAGAAAGGGACGTGGACTCTGGCTGGTGTGACTTCCTGGGGTTTGGGCTGTGGTCGAGGTTGGAGAAATAATCTGCAGAAAGCTGATCAAGGATCCCCTGGGGTCTTCACAGATCTTACTAAAGTGCTTCCCTGGATCCACAAACACATCCAAATTGGTAATCAAGCCAGAACATAAGGTCAAGAAGCTAGGGAAAGAGAGAGCATAGCAGAGTCTACACAAGTCAGGACCACTGAGCAGACAACCTCTGCTTCTGTTCTTAGTGTCTCGCATAAGGACTGTGGTATTTACTGAGTCTCAAACAAGGGTAAACTATGATGTGTGGTACAGTGTACAAATATTCAATGAAACGTGAATACATCCATCCTAGACTTTGTCAAGTTTGCCTTTAATTGAAACTGTCTCACTGCTTCTCAACTCTGCTAGCAAGATTCAGCAAGCTATATAGCATGGATCAGTGGTTATCAATGAGGGGAAATTTTGCCCCCCACGGGACAATGTCTGGAGACATTTTTGGTTGTCACAACAGGGGACAGGGGTGCCACTGGCATCTAGGGGGTGGGGGCTATGGATCCTGCTAAGCGTCCTGCAGTGCACGGGACAGCCCCCCCTCCCACAGCAAAGAATGATTTAGTCCCATATGTTAGTAATGTTGTGGTTGAGAAGGCCTGGCATAGAGCCAGGTACCATAAGTCTGAAAAGGCCAGGGTCTATAAACGTCCTTCTACCAGATTCACCAGTGAGTTAATTGAAACTTCATTTTTGCCTCCAAATCCAACTTAATTGTTTTCTTAACTGGTGGCTTCCAGCCTAAAATAGGACTTCTATTCTTTCCCAAAGGGGTTAATTCAAATTAGTTCAGGAAGAACCTGGGTTTGTGTTCAAGTATATGGTACACTAGCAGGTTTCGGAGTCCTCCGTTCAACTTGTAGCTGTCCAGCAGTTGTGGGTGTGTTATTTCCATCTCTAGCCTCCCTTTTCATGAAAAATTAGAGGGGTAGACCAGATGACCTCTTCTTGCTTTGTGTAATCCCCAAGCTAAGCAGCCCACTTAATAAAGAGTGAAATCATCTTCTTAAAGCACAAAGGCCACTTTGCTGCTTTGTCAATTTATCCCTTCTGTTCTTTCCACAGATTATATTTTCATTAGTTGCAAATTGACTTAACAACCTCTGCACTTTTGAGCCAGGGAGATGCTAACTTCTTGAAATATTGTTCAGGATATCACAACCTCGAATTGCATCTTTCTTTTTCTTTCCCAGGGAAGCTGAGAAAGCACTCCAGAGGTGGGTATTTCCTGTAGCCTGTTCTTCCAGGAGCATGAATTAATCTCTAGGATTTCTGAATATCGGTTCCTTTATAATCAAAAGTCTTCCTCTGCAAGAGCTCTCCATAATCACTAGGTATAAAACCATCACTAGGAGCACCCACAGCCATTCATCCCCAGCCACCAGGAGCGCCTCATTCCCTCTGAGTTCACTTGTCAATCCAGAGCTCCAGTTCAATTCAGAAAACAGTTGGCAAATCCCAGATTTGGATCCAAGACACAAGGGAGGAGGTGGGACATGGCAGATGTGGTCCGGAAGCTACACACCTTGTCCTGAAAGAATAGGGGACTCGCCCCCAGGGTTACATTGCAGGTCTGAAATGAATTCACTCTGTGACTTTGGGCAGGCTCCTTCCTACCTCTGAACCTGAGTTTCCTCATCCAAAAAGGAAAGAGTTTGGGCCAGGTGGTCTCAAAGGCATCTTTAGCTCAAATCTTCAGTGGTTCTGTGAGTCTGTGGAGCTATCTCCAAAGAGCAAAGTGGAAAAAGAGTACCCTGAGAGCTCAGAGGAGTGAGTGGCTGCTTCTAGCTGGGGGAAAAAAAAAAGACAACGGAGGCTTTGGAGCACAGACATCTTTTAAGCTTAACATTAAAGAAAAAAGGATGAGTAGGATTTTGTCAGGTGGAAATGGGATATAGGTAAGGAAAAATACTCCAGCTCAAGGAGTCATCCTTATCAGAAGATGGATACTAAAATATGGAGATATGAAAATTTAGGATGTAATAGAGACCCAGTAAGTCAATCAGTTGAAGTGTAGGCTATGTGATGAGTTTTTATGAGGGAGAAGATTAAACGGGTAACCTGAGAACAAAATATGGAAACTTTGAACACCACTCAAGAAAATTTTGACTTTATTGAGTAATAGGAAGCTAATTAGATAAACGGATTAGAGCTATACTTTAGTGCTATGAGAACGGCACATAGGGGATAAATTGGAGAGGAAAATACCGATAATTCAAGGTGGACTTATGAGATTATGCATTAGTTCAAGAGACAAGAATATAATGCTTGAACGAGGGCAATGGCCAGAGAATGAAAAGGAGGCATAGAAACAGGATGAATTAGGCCAGGATAGTCACTAAGGTTACGAGTGGTGAGGGAGGGAAGGAATGAAGGATGACACCAAAGTTCTGAGCATGGAAAGCTAAGAAAAGGGCACATAAGCTAATCAAATCAGAAGTGGAAGCAGTTTTGCAGACTGAGAGGAAGTCCCTTTGTAGCATGTTAAGTTTCAGGGGAGATACCTAGGAGATGGTTGAAAAATCAAGTTCAGGTAGAGATAACAGTTGAAACTGATGGTGTGAATGAAGTGGATCAGAGGGCTCGTGTAGAGAGAAATGAAAACTAAGAATAGAAAATAGGGAATACCTGCATCTATAGAGTGGAATTATGGGGTCAAAGAAAGAAGAGTAAAGAAGAAGAAATCTTAGAATCTCAAGGTTAGGCAGGATCTACAAGAAACGAAAAATAAGGCATCATCGAAGCCAAGATAGCAAAAGATTTCATGTCTCCACGAAAGGAAGCGTGTGTAAAGAAGAACCAGGAGGCCGCAGTGTCTGTACCGGTTCTGGAGGGAAAGGGCTCTTGTGGCTATAGCCATCACGGTTAGCGCTGATTAGCGTGGCTTTCCCTCCCAGCCGCATGCAGTGAGCAGGACCGTGTGATCAGAGCATCAGAAGGGGAGCTGCACTTCCCAGAAAGCCCCTTCCTGTATTATGAGAGCAAGCAGTGAGTAGCCCCCGCTGCCTCCCCTGCCCTCGACTCCCACCTCCAGTTTGACTCTGCCCCACTCATTGGACTGTGACAGTCGCTTTCCATCTAGAAATAATACCCTCTCAATGTATCTACCTTCAGACTGTGTGTCTGGACCCTGTTTGTACCAGAGGGAATGCACGTGCTCCTCAATTTTTCCCACTTCGATGCAGAGTCTTGTCACCACAATTACCTGTCAATATATTCTTTAGAAGACACACTTATTGGTGAGTGGATTTTCACATTGTCAAATGGACACTAGTGCTAGGAGGACTTAATGGGGCCTGGTTACAATATGTCTGGCCCTGAGGCATCTATAAGTACCACACTTCCTGTCTCCAATTTTGAGACTTAGAATTGACAGTGGAAAGGAACAAAATCTGAGCCTGTGTGAGGGCTGTAAGGGCCACAGTACAATTCACTTACAGCATCTGCTGCCCATGGAAACAGGCTTCCTAGACTCATTTGCCAGACCTGGAGCCCATCAGGAGTAAAATGTAGACACATAGCAGTGCCTCTTGGGGCCTCCCTGGCAGAATGCTGCTCTCCTAAGCATGAAAATGACCTTTACCTGCCTCGTCCAGTTCAGAAGGAAGGTACCAACAGATAGCCACAAGGAGGAGATAAAGGTTACTTATACAAGAAACAGAAATGGAGGAGTGTTTCTGTGGTTCTAAACTGCAGGTGATTTTGCCCACCCCCTCCCTCCCCCAGGAGACACTTAGCAATGTCTTAGAAGCATTTTTGGTTATCACAACGAGAGGGAATGTTACTGGCATCCAGTGGGTAGAGGCCAGGATTGCTGCAAAACATCCTACAATGTGCAGGACAGCCTGAACACCAAGAACGTTCCAGTTCAAAATGTCCGTAGTGCTGAGGTTGAGAAACCCTGACTTAGACAAGCCTGCACTATCACGAAAGTTCAGTTCCCCATAAGTCTTTTCATGGGTGCTGTTTTCTAGGCTCTGAACCAAAACTCTTCATTCTTATGTTGCAGGGAAGTTCTGTGGAAACAGCCTGGCTTCATCGGTTCTTGTTGGCTCCAATGCTATAAGGCTGAGGTTCATCTCTGATGCCACAGATTATGCTGTTGAGTTTAATCTCACGTATAAAGCTCTTAAACCAAACTACCTTCCTGGTAAAACCGTTTGCTTTTATCACACACTATGCATTCCTTTTGCAGAAATTGAGGACCCATAGGAATGAGATGAGGGGTAGGGAGCCCCCCACCCAAGGCCCACTGAGCTCCATAGCAGAGAGGAGCTCAAGGCAAGTGAGATGCAGGGTGCAGGGGCTCCTTCTGCAGTCCTGCTAAAGCGTGTTTGTTGCCTACCCAAGTGAGCTGAGAGGACCTGATGAGTTCTCGAGAACCAGAGCGCAGACCTCTCCCCCTTCTTGATGGCTCTGCCTTAAGAGTCAGTTCAGACATCACTTGTGGGAGACACAAGGGGGAAAACAAAGACGATCCCTCTGTGCGCGGTGATGCCATTGTTTGGACGTTCTCCCTTGTGTTGCAGAGTCAGGCTGCAGCTCCTTAACTATCCTTTTTGAAGAAGGCCTCATACAGAGTCTTCACTATCCTGAAGACTACAGCAACATGGCCAGCTGCAACTGGGTTTTTCAAGCCCCCAAACATCACCTCGTTAAGGTACCGACCCTGGTTACCCTTACTTTGCTGAGGATCTCCAGAGAATCGCTCACATAAACACCATGAGGACAGACGTTTTATCTGATGTATCTGCTGCTCTATCCCTAGTACCTAGAACCTAGCACCTGGCACACAAGTTTCTTGATAAATATTATTGACACTGGTTGACTAACAGACTAGCCTATTCTCTACTGTAACTACCCACACTTACCGCTAGGTGGCAACTGTGTGCTTTACATTTTGTTGAAATGTGGCCTTAATCTTTGTACCAGGTAACTTGTTTCATCAGTGTCTAGTCCTTTCTAGAAACAAGCATTTCTTCCTTATTAATTAAACTGCTAACAAAACAGTTTGTGGAGAGTGGATAACAAAAGTGCAGTGCAGAACAGTTTCAGGGACTGGCATAAGGTGTAGCAGGAGGAGTGGTGGAAGGCGAGGCTGAGATGGAAGTATGGAGGGCTTTGAATGTCAGGATACAGAGTGTATTCAGCCTTTGATTCGTGGTGTTTGTGACCATTTGTGTGTTTGTTCAGTTAACACTAGTGGGCCATCTGCAGAAATGCCTTCAGGTAGATGACACTGCAGTCAGGGTGAGGTTGGAATTAGGCATTATTTAGAAGTCTTTCTCTTAAAATAATAATTGAAAGCAAGAGAGTATATGGAGACAAAGTAAACTATAAAATATCGGGTAAGGAGTAAGGGTGAACAAGACCTCAAAGTTCTTGTATATTTAAGAGTCCAAAAGAGATCTGAGACCCAGGAATAGAACCAAATTGGTGCAGTGTTAATGACAGTCCAGAGAATGAAGCCTTTAATTCAAAACACAAAACAAAACAAACAAACAAACAAAAAGGTATGGCCAATAGGTTGGATTTCCCACAGCAAGTTAGAGTTTAAAGAGAAAGAGGAGCACCTCCCTCCCTCCCTCCATTCCTTCCATTCTCTCTCTCTTTCTTGATAGATCTTGATCTCCTTCCTTCTTTCTCTCTTCCTTCTGCAGAGAAACCATTGTACAGCTCTGAAACCTTTTGTTCTATTCAAATGTGCTTTTAAATGTTAACAAAGTAAAAAGACAAAACTTTTTTAAAAAATAAAGAGAGGGAGGACTAAGCACCCGTTATACAGTCCCCACCTCATCCCCCAATAAAAAGGTAGAAGAGTTGGGATGGACAATTGAACAGTAGAGAGGAGGTGGGGGAGGTGTCATCTGAAAGGTCAGGTGAAATCAGATGTTAGGTGCAGAAACAAGATCACACAGGAGAAGGAGACACGGAGTAAGTGAGACAAGTGTAGCTGTTGTCTTTCTAAAAGTTTCTGAAACCCAAACAGAGTCAAGGCAGACCGTTCAGGATGAAGCAGGATTAAGGGAAACTGTGTTACTGACAGAGGAGAAAAATCTTAAGTATGAGCGTACGCCTGGAAGGAGGAAGAAGACAAAATTTAGTTGAAAATCCGAACATATCAGAGCTAGAAGTGATTCAAAAGCATCTATGCAATAAAATACCCTGAGTGCTCTGCATCCGTGAAAAGATGCACTCACACTCGGCCAGTGACAGCACCATCCTGCAGGACCCATCCGGGACGGTCATTTGTAAGTTGGTAGGACAAGTCGTAACTATGTGCACACCATTTGACTCGAAGAGAAAAGGGTCTTTTTAAAATTATTATTATTATTCATAAATTTTATTTCTCTACAAGTTACATTTACCAACTTCAAACATTTTAAATTCTAAATATTATTGATATTAAAGGAACAGGTATATCTGACTTTTAGAAATATTTTAAGTTTTCTTGTAAGTTATTTATTATAGGCATTCTAGATCCCCTGTGATGGAAATTTCTGGTTTAAAAAAGATTTATGGGGGCTTCCCTGGTGACGCAGTGGTTGAGAGTCTGCCTGCCGATGCAGGGGACACGGGTTCGTGCCCCGGTCCAGGAAGATCCCACATGCCGCGGAGCGGCTGGGCCCGTGAGCCAAGGCCGCTGAGCCTGCGCGTCCGGAGCCTGTGCTCCGCAACGGGAGAGGCCACAACAGTGAGAGGCCCGCATACCACAAAAAAACAACAACAAACAAACAAACAAAAAGATGTATGTAATTTTCCTTCTTTTCTTAAAACCCTTTCCATAAGACACAATGGCCAGAGTAACCAAAAAGGGTCTATTTCCAGAAAGTATCCCAGTAAGGGTTTAAGAAATGTTTGAACGGATCCTGTTTCTGACACGTCTCCTTCTCCCCATGTCTCGTTCACCATGAATCATCCTTTCCCTCCACTTCTGTCCTAGCCACGCAGGCCTGTGTCTTTTGCCAAGTGCTCGGGCTCCATTGAATCCGCGTCATTTGTGCATAAAATATCTAAGCTGCTACCTCATCATTTCTGTCTCCCACTGCTCCTCTCAATTAGGGCTATCAGATTGCTCAAATGTTGTTCTTTGCTGTTTCTTTGCTCCTCCACGGAGGGAACTGGGGAGCTCAAATATTTGCACATTTCCCCACCCTTCTATTCAGCCTGTAATTGGGTGCTTAGATGTTTCAGAGGGTTTGGGAGCCTGTGGTTTAGCATCATTTCCTAAGTCATATAACCCACTCATGAATGCCCCGTTACATTTCTCATCTAAGGTCATGCTGTAGAGCAAGTTGAACAATCCAAACTCCTCTCCTTGATCAAAATGAGGTAATGCATTCATATTGTTTACTCTGGATGTAACATGGAGTCTTCTCAGCTTTCCTTTCAGAACCTGGAAGTAGAAGAAAGTGGAGATTGCACTTCCGACTATGTGAGCCTGCACAGGGCTGTAGAAAGGAAGAAAGAAGTAGGTTTGTGTTCCCTGGGAGCCTCGGCTTCCCTGGTTTGCATTTGGACCCAGTCCTTCTTGGGACTCCTTTTAGGGAATGTGGCTCAGTGTTCCTTCATTCCCCTGCACCATCTCCATCACGTCCTATGCTCCCACCACCTCTCCTCCTTCTCCACCATCAGGGGCGGGAAGAGCTTCAGGGAGAATCGAGGAAGAACGATTTGATCAGAAAATGCGGAAGGCTCACAATGAACTAGGGGTCAGAGGGGAAAGTGACACTGAAATAAGCCCTGTGGCTGGAACAACTTCCCTTAGTGGCATTCCCAGTGGGAGTGTTTGGGAGATAAACAGAATTGAAATGTTGGTGGGGTTAAATACACAGTACAAAGGAGCACTCTGCCTTTCTATTTTGGAAATGAATTGTGACATACACTGGAAAGGTTTATTTCTTAACAGTTACCTGAAGGACAATTGTTTTCTTCTATCCAATGCCGCGTCTGTTTGCTGGGCCCTTGACCACGTCATGCCGGGGCTGGGCTTGAACCAGCTCGACTGTGTGGCTTTGTTGTCCCCACCCCTGTGGTGAGCATCTCCAGGGTGATGTCCGTCAGCTTCCAGTCCGATGAAAACATGACCTTCAGAGGCTTCCAGGCTACAGTCTCCTTCGTTCCTAAAACAGGTAAGAAGATTGAGGCACCAACTCCTCAGGTCTCAAGTCTCATCCTCCTGCTCTGGTAAAAAGGGCAGCATTTAGAGACCAGCACGGATATAATCAACTCGTGATTCACTGAATCTGGGAACCCTGAACCACTGCTCCTGGGGAAATTCAGAGTTAGGGGCCTCTCAGCCTCTGCTTTTATGTGGGTTTCTGTTTCAAGTCACCTTATTTAATATACATTGCTGATTCATTAACACCGAACTCATGGTCAATACCACTATAACTCACGCCTGAACAAAGCTTATCCATCACGTGTATTTTCTCTGTAAGGCACAACCCAGACTTTTTGCCCTTAGGAACACTAGATGGCACTTCAGCACTATGTTTAGGGCCATTGCGAACAGCAAAATCACCAACACAAAGCGCAAAAATGTAAAAAGCAAAACAAAAAGTGGCGCTAACAGACCACAGGAAGGACGCTTGTTTATAGTATGAGAGCTGAAACAAGAGGCAGAGTGTGGCCTCACTAGACCTCAGCCAGGACATGTGATCAAGTGACTCAAATTTTCCACTGCTCTGCATATGTCCATGAATGCCCGTGAAAGCACCATGAGTATTGGTTTTGAGTTAACAAATGTTAGCGAGTAGGTGAATTCAAAAATACAGAATCCGTGAAGAATGAAGATCAGCTGTATGTCTGAATCTTGGCCTGTCCTTACTAGAAGTGTGATCTAAGTGTCATCTAGGATTCATCCTCCTCAGTCTTACAACGGGAGAATAATACATGCCTGGTAAAGATGTAGTGAGGCTTAAATAAGATGATGTGTATCTGGCCACAAGCAAGTGTGTGTGTGACACACAAGAGAGGCTCAGAAATGTGAAATATCTTCACCAACCCCCAGTCCCTAGACACTTGAAGGCACAGCTTCCTTCCAAGCTCTCACACCCCATGAGCACTCTGTCCAAATCCTACAAAGCCAGTTATTGGCTTCTCAAGTTGTTCATTCTTATTGGGCGGTAAACAGCTGCTTGTGGGAAAGCCAGGTTATAGTTAAAATACTCCACTTTCCAGTTCAAATACCCATAGAGTCTAACTGACTGAGATGTTCCAGAATTCTAACAATAATAATTTTCTGATAAGTCCCAAACATTGGCCTTGTTTGTGTGAACTGAGCAGTTGTATTATGCTTATACCCAGATTTTACCATCTCCGGATTAGGGAATGAGTCAGTGTTTCTGGAGACTCGGGATGTGCTAGCTGAAGAATCCAGTGCTTCTGGTAAGCTGTTTGGAGAATGTCACTGCCAGAAGTATACAGATTTTACTACTCTCGGTTCAACCAAGAACCCCAAAAACATATATTGGCGTTTTAACCTCCAGTACCTAAGGTCACATTCTGTGACGTTTTTTGGAGATAGGGTGTTTACAAAGGCAAGCAAGTTAAAATGCTGTCATTAGTGTGGACCCTGATCCAGTATGACTGGTGTCCTCATGAAAGGGGAAATTTGGAGAGAGACACGCACACACGGAGAACATCATACGGACACGAAGGCAGAGATGGGAGAGATACATCATGTATGAACCAAAGAATGCTAAAGATTGCCAGCAAACCACCAGAAGCTAGAGGAGAGGCATGGAGTGGATTCTCCATCACCACCCTCAGGAGGGATCGACCTGCCCAACACCTTGATCCTGGACCTCGAGGCTCCAGAACTGTGACACAATACATTTTTGTCTTCTAAGCTACCCTGTTTGTGATATTTTGTTACAGCCTGCCTAGCAAGCTAATACACCAGGAATTGGCTTACACGACTGTGGGAGCTGACTAAGCAGGTCAGTCCATAAGGCAAGCAGGCAGAAAGGGAAGGTCACAGGACCCTGGAATTCCACAGGCATGGGCTGAAGCCATTCTCCACAAGCAGAATTTCTTCTCTCTCTGGGGGAAGCTTCCACACTGCTTTCAAGGCCTTTCCAACTAATGACGTCAGGCCCACCCAGATGATCCAGAATGATCTTCCTTACCTAAAGTCAGTGATGAGGGACTTGCATTACATCTGCAAAATCCCTTCATAGCAACATCTAGACTAACGTTTGATTGAATAACCGGGGGCTGTAACCTGGCCAAGTTGCCGCATCACAAAAGCCATCACATAGAGCTGGAAGGGATGTGGTCCCTGTCCCTTTTGCTCAAAGCAACCCCGAAATATTTTCAGTCACAGAATCAAAATTCCCATCTTGAGTGATTCATTCAGTAGGGATGGCTAAATAGTGTGCCAGATTGTGGTCTCACAAGAGCCATCCACTGGAAAAGAAGTGAGTGAACCGCTGTGTCTTCACATTGGTGAGCATTGAGGAGCGCTGGGCTTTCTCTTTTCCTTGTTTCCTCCGTGACATCCACTGACAAGGAAGCTTTCAGAGTTTGCCATTTTGATCGTTTGTCAAGAGAAAGATCAAACACCTAATTTTTAATTATTTAAAAAAATTTTTAGTTTTATAAATTATCTGACACTTAGAACACAAAGTAATAGTGTAGAAGAGGAGTATTCCTTTTAATGAGGAGGGATAGAAGCCGTCTGAGTCTTTTTGTTGTGGCTTCTTGGACCTCAGGATGCATATATATCCTGGGTAGAAACTTTGTCAAGTGTGTCTGCGGTGGTTCCTGTCCTTGGCCACTAGGGGGCGATATATTCAGCAGAGCCATTTCTCTCAGTACCTGCCAAGGAGTCTCATTACAACACTTGGCTAGATTTATTGGTCATTTTATCCCACAGCACCTACCATAGTGCCCAGAACACAGGCGATGCCACATAAATATTTGATGAATAAAACTAAATAATCCAGAAATAGCTCCTGGTGTAAAAGCTCAACAAGAGGAATTTTCCTGATTCCCTCTCCCTGAACTCACACCTACTTTAGGGCCTTCTTCCCTTATACAAATACACATAAAAACTTAAGGACAAGAACAGGAATTTACATGTGTCCTGTTTTAAATAGCACACCTAACCTGGATTCCTTAAATCATTCAGTAAGTAATTTTGTCCTTCCTTCGCTTTTTATTTTGAAATTTTGCAAATCTACAGAACAGATGGAAGAATAATGCAATGAACACCTGTTTATCCTTCACCTATATTCCTCAGTTGTTGACAACCCATCACACTGGCTTGATACTGATTTGGTGTCCTCTCTGGACAAATCTCTGTACCAGAGACCAGGGAGTGGGGGAGGTAGGATACAAAGAGGAACAGGATAGGTACTAACCTATATTCGAGGGATTTATATCCTAATAATGAAGCTTATATGTACAGATAGAGAGTAGATTTATGTAAAACTAAGAGCCTTCAAGACTAATATATGGTGTTAGATGTCAGGATAGCAGTTATGCTTTGCAGGAACAGTGACTGGACTGGGCTCCTGAAGTGTCTTCTGAGATTCTGCTAGTCTGTTTCTTGATCTGGGTTCTGGTTGTACTTCTTGGAATAACATTCAAAGTATTTTATTGCTTGAGTATTTTTCTGTGTGTATACTTTAATAAAATTGACAACAAAAGGGGAAATGTGCACAGAAAAACACAATACAAGAAAATACTGAAATAACTTCTGAGATGATTAAGACACCGGTGTTTGACTGGGGCCCACAAAGATAAATAGGATGTCAACATTATTCCCAACACTGTGAGGAACCCTGGGATGGTTTTGACTAGGGGAGTGACATGATCAAAACAAGCGCTCTTTGGTGGTTAATTTGGGAGTGGGAGGAGGATGGGGAAAGCTGAACCCCAGGGAGAGTAGTCCAGGTGAGCAATGTTGAAGACCCAAGCCCAAAGGTAGGAGATGGATGCAAGATATTTTGTGAATATAGAATCTAAAGTGTTTGGTGACTAGATAATTGAGGCAAAAAAGAGTGGGAAGTCAAGGGTGGGCTTGATGTGTTTTACTCTTGGGTGAAGCATCCATTTCTTTCTCTCTCTATATGTATATATATATAAATCTCTCTAGAATACAATAAGCATTTCTCATTATTCCCAGGTGTCTATTAGAGTTTCCAGCACAAGGGAGATGCTCAGACCTGGACTTGACGGTGAGGAGGACCCATGGGTAACGAAGTTGTGCTTTCTTGGCCCCCTACCAGGTGGGCTCTGTGGAGCCACTTCCCCTCCCACTTCCAGATCCCTTTCCAGCCAGACTGTGGGAGGCAGGAGGCCGCAGTCAGCCCTTGGTCATAGCAGGTCAGTGTGCAGATTGCCACCAGGCATCTCTGGGAAACCTGGGTAGCCACCCATGCTCATTGCTTCACCAATATGTAAGTACACCCAGGGAGTGGAACATGGTGAGAGCTCGTGGTTTAAGTTGGCTGATCATTAATTCTTCATCTGCCACCTCTGACATCCATCAGGGTCTGCTTCTGCTTCCCCGTTCAACCACCATCATGGGCAGTCCGCCTCCCCAGTGAGAACTTGAGTTCCTTGAGTGCTCAGGAAATTTCTACCCCCTCACCTTGAGTTTCTAGTATATTTTAATTAAACATGAGGCTGGTTGTTGGATAGAGATACACTTATTTTATCATATCTTCGTTCCTAGGATTTTTAAATCAGAAATGAATATTGAATTTTGTGAAATACTTCGAGCATCTGTTGAAATGATTGATTCTCTCCTTTGACTTATTAGTATATTAAATCTGTATTAATAGATTTCCTAACATTCCTACATCCCTGAATCCCACTTAGACATGGTACATTCGTCTTTCAGTGTACTGCTGGGCTCTGTTACTAATATTTCACTTAGATTTTTGCATCAACATTCATGACTGAAATTGACTTATAGCGGAGGTTCTCGAAATGTGATCTGGAGACCGCTGGGGATCTCCAAGATCCTTTTAGGGGAGACCCCCTAAAAGATCAAAACGATTTCATAGTAATACTAAGACATTATTATCCCCTTTTACTCTCATTCACTCACCAGTATGCAATAGAGTTTTCCAGGGACTATATAACATGTGATATCTCAACAGATTGCGTGTAAAAAGCAGATAGGAAATCCCATCTGTCTTCTGTTTAGCCAGACATTAAATGGTTTTGAAAAAACGTGAAACAATGCCAGTCTTATTTAAAGTTTTTATTTTCGAAGATGTAGTTACTTAAATACATGTCATTTATGTATTAACTTAATGGTTTTATTATGGTTATCTTAAATTAATAAATACATAATCTAAAAAACTTTTGCTTTAAGTTCTAGTATGTTAACTATTGGTAAATATTACTCACATAAACAAAAGCTCTTTAGGATTTTCAGTGATTTTTTTCAAAGTGTAAAGATGTCCTGAGACCCAAAATTTGAGAACCGCTGGCTATAGTTTTCTTTTTGTCGTCTGCCTCCGTCAGACTTTGGTATCAGTGCTCTTCATGAAAAGAACTCGAGAGCTCTCCTTTTTTTTTTTAATTGAGGTATAATTGACATGTAACATATTAGTTTCAGGTGTACAATAAAATGATTTGATATTTGTATTTTTGCTAAATGATCGCTGCAGTAAGCGTAGTCATCTTCCACCACCATGCACAGTTACAATTGGTTTCCCTTGTGATGAGAATTTTTAAGATCTACTCTCAGCAACTTTCTCTTAGAGCTTTCCTTCTTTTCTTTTTCCTTCTGTATGCTTTGCATAAATTTATAACGGGGGAATAATAACTAATGATGTCATGTGATTACATATACTAAACATCTTGTTTAGTTCCTTCCTTGTTACTGGTTTTTAGGTTTAAAATTTTCACCTTCACTCAATTTTGACAATTTATAATCTCCTAGTGATAGCTATAACACTCAGATTTTCCTACTAATTGCTTTGTGCTGTGCAAAATATTTCCTTATATACTTTTGTGATCTTTTCTACTTTTCCAATTTTGTATATTTTTAAAATCTTAAAAAAAATTAGACTAGCTAGTATCATCATTTTATAGAAATTTTATTTTTATTTTAGAAAACAGTTAATTTTTGTAATGGCCCTGTTTTTCTGGCTGCACCCTACTGAGTCACTTCAGCTGACCCAGACAGGCAGGCTGACCAGGGACTGGGGACCGTGACTCTGAGATATTTCCTGCAGATGATGGGCAGGCACAGCTATAACCCGTGTTGACACTAGAATGCAACTGCGAGACTTGTTTATGTTCCCCTTAGAGCTCTTTTTTTTTTAAATTGTTATTTACTTTTCTCCATTTTTTTAACATCTTTATTGGAGTATAATTTCTTTACAATGGTGTGTTAGTTTCTGCCTTATAACAAAGTGATCAGCTATACATATACATATATCCCCATATCTCCTCCCTCTTGCGTCTCTCTCCCACCCTCCCTATCCCACCCCTCTAGGCGGTCACAAAGCACCGAGCTGATCTCCCTGTGCTATGTGGCTGCTTCCCACTAGCTATCGATTTTACGTTTGGTAGTGTATATATGTCCGTGCCACTCTCTCACTTCATCCCAGCTTACCTTTCCCCCTCCCCGTGTCCTCGAGTCCATTCTCTACGTCTGTGTCTTTATTCCTGTCCTGCCCCTAGGTTCTTCAGAACCTTTTTTTTTTTTAGATTCTATATATATGTGTTAGCATACGGTATTTGTTTTTCTCTTTCTGACTTACTTCACTCTGTATGACAGACTCTAGGTCCATCAAACTCACTACAAATAACTCAATTTTGTTTCTTTTGATGGCTGAGTAATATTCCATTGTATATATGTGCCACATCTTCTTTATCTAGTCACCTGTCGATGGACACTTAGGTTGCTTCCATATCCTGGCTATTGTAAATAGAGCTGCAATGAACATTGTGGTACATAATTTTTGAATTATGGTTTTCTCAGGGTATATGCCCAGTAGTGGGATTTCTGGGTTGTATGGTAGTTCTATTTTTAGTTTTTTAAGGAACCTCCATACTGTTCTCCATAGTGGCTGTATCAATTTACATTCTCACCCACAGTGCAAGAGGGTTCCCTTTTGTCCACACCCTCTCCAGCATTTATTGTTTGCAGATTTTTTTGATGGTTGCCATTCTGACTGGTGTGAGGTGATACCTCATTGTAGCTTTGATTTGCATTTCTCTAATGATTAGTGATGTTGAGCATCCTTTCATGTGTTTGTTGGCAATCTGTATATCTTCTTTGGAAAAATGTCTATTTAGATCTTCTGCCCATTTTTGGATTGGGTTGTTTTTTGATGTTGAGTTGCATGAGCTGCTTGTAGATTTTGGAGATTAATCCGTTGTCAGTTGCTTCATTTGCAGATATTTTCTCCCATTCTGAGGGTTGTCTTTTCTTCTTGTTTATGTTCTCCTTTGCTGTGCAAAAGCTTTTAAGTTTCATTAGGACCCATTTATTTTTGTTTTTATTTCCATTTGTCTAGGAGGTGGGTCAAAAAGGATCCTGCTGTGATATATGTCATAGAGTGTTCTGCCTATGTTTTCCTCTAAGAATTTTATAGGGTCTGGCCTTACATTTAGGTCTTTAATCCATTTTGAGTTTATTTTTGGGCATGGTGTTAGGGAGTGTTCTAATTTCATTCGTTTACATGTAGCTGTCCAGTTTTCCCAGCACCACTTATTGAAGAGACTGTCTTTTTTCCACTGTATATTCTTGCCTCCTTTATCAAAAATAAGGTGACCATATATGCATGGGTTTATCTCTGGGCTTTCTATCCTGTTCCATTGATCTATATTTCTGTTTTTGTGCCAGTACCATACTGTCTTGATTACTGTAGCTTTGTAGTGTAGTCTGAAGTCAGGGAGCCTGATTCCTGTAGCTCCGTTTTTCTTTCTCAAGATTGCTTTGGCTATTCGGGGTCTTTTGTGTTTCCATACAAATTGTGAAATTTTTTGTGCTAGTTTTGTGAAACATGCCATTGGTACTTTGATAGGGATTACATTGAATCTGTAGTTTGCTTTCGGTAGTATAGTCATTTTCACAGTGTTGATTCTTCCAGTCCATGAATATGGTATACCTCTCCATCTATCTGTATCATCTTTAATTTCTTTCATCAGTGTCTTATAGTTTTTTGCATACAGGTCTTTTGTCTCCTTAGATAGGTTTATTCCTAGGTATTTTATTCTTTTTGTTGCAATGGTAAATGGGAGTGTTTCCTTAATTTCTCTTTCAGATTTTTATCATTAGTGTATAGGAATGCAAATGTTTCCTGTGCATGAATTTTGTATCCTGCTACTTTACCAAATTCATTGATTAGCTCTGGTAGTTTTCTGGTAACATCTTTAGGATTCTCTATGTATAGTATCATGTCATCTGCAAATGGTGACAGCTTTACTTCTTCTTTTCCGGTTCGAATTCCTTTTATTTCCTTTTCTTCTCTGATTGCTGTGGCTGAAACTTCCAAAACTATGTTGAATAATAGCTGTGAGAGTGGACAACCTTGACTTGTTCCTGATCTTAGAGGAAATGGTTTCAGTTTTTCACCATTGAGAATGATGTTGGCTATGGCTTTGTCAGATATAGCCTTTATTATATTGAGATAAGTTCCCTCTGTGCCTACTTTATGGAGGGTTTTTATCATAAGTGGGTGTTGAATTTTGTCAAAAACTTTTACTGCATCTGTTGAGATGATCATATGGTTTTTCTCCTTCAATTTGTTAATATGGTGTATTACATTGATTGATTTACATATATTGAAGAATCCTTGCATTCCTGGGATAAACCCCACTTGATCATGGTGTATGATCCTTTTAATGTGCTGTTGGATTCTGTTTGCTAGTATTTTGTTGAGGATCTTATATTCATAAGTGATGTTGGCCTGTAATTTTCTTTCTTGTGACATCTTTGTCTGGTTTTGGTATCAGGGTGATGGTGGCCTCGTAGAATGAGTTTGGGAGTGTTCCTCCCTCTGCTATATATTGGAAGTGTTTGAGAAGGGTAGGTGTTAGCTCTTCTCTAAATGTTTGATAGAATTCACCTGTGAATCCATCTGGTCCTGGGCTTTTGTTTGTTGGAAGATTTTTAATCACAGTTTCAATTTCAGTGCTTGTGATTGGTCTGTTTATATTTTCTATTTCTTCCTGGTACAGTCTCAGAAGGTTGTGCTTTTGTAAGAATTTGTCCATTTCTTCCAGGTTGCCCATTTTATTGACATATAGTTGCTTGTAGTAATCTCTCATTATCCTTTGTATTTCTGCAGTGTAAGTTGTTACTTCCCCTTTTTCATTTCTAATTCTATTGATTTGAGTCTTCTCCCTTTTTTTCTTAACGAGTCTGGCTAATGGTTTATCAATTTTGTTTATCTTCTCAAAGAACCAGCTTTTAGTTTTATTGATCTTTGTTATTGTTTCCTTCATTTATTTCTGATCTGATCTTTATGATTTCTTTCCTTCTGCTAACTTTGGGGTTTTTTGTTCTTCTTTTTCTAATTGCTTTAGGTGTAGGTTTAGGTTGTTTATATGAGATGTTTCTTGAGGTACGATTGTATTGTTATAAACTTCCCTCTTAGAACTGCTTTTGCTGCATCCTTTAGGTTTTGGGTGGTCGTGTTTTCATTGTCACTTTTTTATAGTTCTTTTTTGATTTCCTCTTTGATTTCTTCAGTGATCTCTTGGTTATTTAGTAGTGTATTGTTTAGCCTCCATGTGTTTGTATTTTTTACAGATTTTTTCCGGTAATTGGTATCTAGTTTCATAGCGCTGTGGTCGGAAAAGATACTTGATATGATTTCAGTTTTCTTAAATTTACTAAGGCTTGATTTGTGACCCAAGATATGATCTATCCTGGAGAATGTTGCATGAGCACTTGAGAAGAAAGGGTATTCTGTTGTTTTTGGATGGAATGTCCCATCAGTATCAATTAAGTCCCTCTTGTTTAATGTATCATTTAAAGCTTGTGTTTCCTTATATATTTTCATTTTGGATGATCTGTGCATTGGTGAAAGTGGGGTGTTAAAGTCCCCTACTATGATTGTGTTACTGTCAGTTTCCCCTTTTATGGCTGTTAGTATTTGTCTTATGTATTGAGGTGCTCCTATGTTGGGTGCATAAATATTTACAATTGTTACGTCTTTTTCTTGGATTGATCCCTTGATCATCATGTAGTGTCCTTCTTTGTCTCTTGTAATAGTCTTTGTTTTAAAGTCTATTTTGTCTGATATGAGAATTGCTACTCCAGCTTTCTTTTGATTTCCATTTGCATGGAATGTCTTTTTCCATCCCCTCCCTTTCAGTCTGTACGTGTTCCTAGGTCTGAAGTGGGTCTCTTGTAGACAGCATATATACGGGTCTTGTTTTTGTATCCATTCAGCCAGTCTATGTCTTTTGGTTGGAGCATTTAATCCATTTACATTTAAGGTAATTATTGATATGTATGTTCCTATTACCATTTTCTTAATTGTTTTGAGTTTATTATTGTAGGTCTTTTCCTTCTCTTGTGTTTCCTGCCTAGAGAAGTTCCTTTAGCATTTGTTGTAAAGCTGGTTTGGTGGTGCTGAGTTCTCTTAGCTTTTGCTTGTCTGTAAAGTTTTTAATTTTTTCCGTCGAATGTGAGTGAGATCCTTGCTGGGTAGAGTAATCTTGGTTGTAGGTTTTTTCCCTTTAATCACTTTAAATATGTCCTGCCAGTCCCTTCTGGCTTGCAGAGTTTCTGCTGAAAGATCAGCTGTTAACCTTATGGGGATTCCCTTGTATGTTATTTGTTGTTTTTCCCTTGCTTCTTTTAATATTTTGTCTTTAATTTTTGATAGTTTGATTAATATGTGTCTTGACATGTTTCTCCTTGTATTTATCTTGTATGGGTTTCTCTGTGCTTGCCTGACTTGATTATTTCCTTTACCCTATTAGGAAAGTTTTCAACTATAATCTCTTCAAGTATTTTCTCAGTCCCTTTCTTTTTCTCTTCTTCTTCTGGGACCCCTATAATTTGAATGTTGGTGGTTTAATGTTGTCCCAGAGGTCTCTGAGACTGTCCTCAATTCTTTTCATTCTTTTTTCTTTATTCTGCTCTGCGGTAGTTATTTCCACTCTTTTATCTTCCAGGTCACTTATCCATTCTTCTGCCCCGGTTATTCTGCTGTTGATTCCTTCTAGAGAATTTTAAATTTCATTTATTGTGTTGTTCATCATTGTTTGTTTGCTCTTTAGTTCTTCTAGGTCCTTGTTAAACATTTCTTATATTTTCTCCATTCTATTTCCATGATTTTGGTTCATCTTTACTATCATATTCTGAATTCTTTTTCAGGTAGACTGCCTATTTCCTCTTCATTTGTTTGGTCTGGTGGGTTTTTACCTTGTTCCTTCATCTGCTGTTTGTTTCTCTGTCTTCTCATTTCGCTTAACTTACTGTTTGGGGTCTCCTTTTCACAGGCTGCAGTTCGTAGTTCCTGTTGCTTTTGGTGTCTGCCCCCAGTGACTAAGGTTGGTTCAGTGGGTTGTGGAGGCTTCCTGGTGAAGGGGACTGGTGCCTGTGTTCTGGTGGATGAGGCTGGATCTTGTCTTTCTGGTGGGCAGGACTGCATCCGGTGGTGTGTTTCGGGGTGTCTGTGAACTTATTATGATTTTAGGCAGCCTCTTTGCTAATGTGTTCCTGTCTTGCTAGTTGTTTGGCATGGGGTGTCCAGCACTGGAGCATGCTGGCCATTGAATGGAGCTGAGTCTTAGCATTGAGAATGGAGATCTCTGGGAGAGCTTTTGCCATTTGTTATTACTTGGAGCCGGGAGGTCTCTGGTGGACCAGTGTCCTGAACTCAGCTCTCGCACCTCAGAGGCAGAGGTCTGACATGCAGCCAGAGCCCCAAGACACTGTCAACCACACAGGTGAGAAGAAAAGGAAGAAAAAATGAAAGAAAGAGAGAAAGAGAGAGAGAGAGAGAGGGAGGGAGGGAGGGAGGAAGGAAGGAAAATAAAACAAAATTAAATTAAAAAGGTATTAAAAGAAAAAATTTTTTAATTGTTAAAAATTAAAATGTAATCAAAAGAAAGAAAAGAGCAACCAAAACAAAGCCACCAATGATAAAAAGCGCTAAAAACTATACTAAAATACAAAAACAAAAAAGGACAGATAGAACCCTAGGACAAATGATAAAAGCAAAGATGTACAGACAAAATCACATGAAGAAGCATACAGATACACACTCACCAAAAGGGAAAAAGGAAAAAAATATATGTATCTATATACAGAGAAAAAGAGAGCAACCAAATCAATAAACAAATCTACCAATGATATTAAGCTCTAAATAGTGAACTAAGTTAAACATAAAAACAGACAAATTAGATGCAGAAAGCAAACCCCAAGTCTACAGTTGCTCCCAAAGTCCACCGCCTCAGTTTTGGGGTGATTCATTGTCTATTCAGGTATTCCACAGGTGCAGGGTACATCAAGTTGATGGTGGAGATTTAATCTGCTGCTCCTGAGGCTGCTGGGAGAGATTTCCCTTTCTCTTCTTTGTTCGCACAGCTCCCGGGGTTCAGCTTTGGTTTTGGCCCCGCCTCTGTGTGTAGGTTGCCGGAGGGCGTCTGTTCTTCGCTCAGACAGGATGGGGTTAAAGTAGCAGCTGATTAGGGGGCTCTGGCTCACTCAGGCAGGGGGTAAGGAGGGGCACGGAGTGCGGGCCGAGCCTGCGGCGGCAGAGGCCGCAGGACGTTGCACCAGCCTGAGGCACGCCGTGCGTTCTCCCAGGGAAGTTGTCTCTGGATCCCGGGACCCTGGCAATGGCGGACTGCACAGGCTCCCCGGAAGCGGGGTGTGGAGAGTGACCTGTGCTCGCACACAGGCTTCTTGGTGGCGGCAGCAGCAGCCTTAGCGTCTCATGCCCGTCTCTGGTGTCTGCGCTGATAGCCACAGCTCATGCCATCTCTGGAGCTCATTTAGGCAGTGCTCTGAACCCCCTCTCCTCACGCACCCCGAAACAATGGTCTCTTGCCTCTTCGGCAGCTCTAGACTTTTTCCCGGACTCCCTCTCGGCTAGCCGTGGTGCACTAACCCCTTCAGGCTGTGTTCATGCCGCCAACCCCAGTCCTCTCCCTGGGATCCGACCGAAGCCCGAGCCTCAGCTCCCAGCCCTACCTGTCCCAGCGGGTGAGCAGAGAAGCCTCTCGGGCTGGTGAGTGCTGGTGGGCACCGATCCTCTGTGCAGGAATCTCTCCGCTTTGCCCCCTCACCCCTGTTGCTGCGCTCTCCTCCGTGGCTCTGAAGCTTCCCCCCTCCACCCACCCCTGTCTCCACAAATGAAGGGTCTTCCTAGTGTGTGGAAACCTTTCCTCCTTCACAGCTCCCTCCCAGAGGGGCAGTCCCGTCCCTATTCTTTTGTCTCTGTTTTTTCTTTTTTCTTTTGCCCTATCCAGGTACGTGGGGAGTTTCCTGCCTTTTGAGAGGTCTGAGGTCTTCTGCCAGCGTTCAGTAGGTGTTCTGTAGGTGTTGTTCCATATGTAGATGGATTTCTGATGTATCTGTGGGGAGGAAGGTGATCTCCATGTCTTATTCCTCCGCCATCTTGAAGGTCTCCCCTCTTAGAGCTCTTAACTCATGAAGTGATGTCAGACAGACTGCGTCATGTTTCTGAGCCGTAGGAACATCTACATACATAGAAGAGACAGCGTTCTCTAGAGCCTCACTGGGCTGCTGGAATGGCCGGCTATTGCCTTCACTGTGATGGTCAAGATGGCGGCCTTGCTTTCCCTCTGATTCCAGGGGTCCTTGGAGAGCCACTTCCCAACCCCATGTTTTTTAATGAGGCCATACCTTCAATTTCTTTTCTTCTTACTTTCTAGTTGCCTGGTTGGGGAATGCAAACATCTATGATCTGGCCAAAGGCTCCCCTCAGGTAAGAGACCTCAGAGCTTCCCTCCTCTCCTGGCCACCAGCATTCGCTGTGAGTGCCACAGCCCCACTAGATCACGTGGTTCCCACGGTGCTGACCTGGGTTTGGTCATAGATGTTTCTGGTGAAGAATACAGGATTTGGACTGAATTTTCTTTCCCTTTATAAAGAGAGAAATAGGGAGGATTGAAGAGCCAACTCTAGGTCTGTCAATTGTGTCTAGCTTCACAGTGGAGGTCCTCTTCTTCTCCTGGGAACCTCCTGTTGCCCACAGGTCAGCTTTTCCCGTTCCTAGCCCTGCAGGACTGTAGAATGAGCAACAGTCATTTAGGAAACCCTCTCTCACACCCTCGTCCACCTGGAGCCATGCGGGCACTTACAACATAAGGGGGAGTCCCACACCATCCCACATGGTGACCAGGTACCCACACTTCAAGTTGTTTCCTTTCTGGGGAGAATTCAAGCACCCAAGCTCCACGAGCCTGCCTTCTTCAGTGGGTCTACTTTACGCTCTTTTTGTCTTATCAGAAAAGGTCCATCACGCACCTCATAAGCCACCCTAGCTCCTGCAGCACCACTATGGATTATGACTTGGCAACGCCGCAACTGGTGGACCCACTTCACTTGAATTGGCACCTTCACGGTCCCAGCCACAGGGGGGGCGCCCTCATCCAGGTCTGCGATCAGCCCTCACACTAGGGTCCTGGGAAACGTCCATCCCTGCAGCCCTTCACAGACTCCTTACTTACACACCTCTCTCAGTGGTTCTCACACTGCCCCTGTGGTGTGAACAGGCGAGGACACTTACCCCACGTTCACAAAAAGAAAAGAAACTGAGGCTTGTAAAGTCGAAGTGACAGAGTCACACAGCTGCTGAGACAGAGCCTGTGCTTGGCACGGCGTAAGCACAGTCGTCTTTGCACCGTCCCCACTTTGGGACTAATTCTGCACCGCTCTGGCGCTGTGCCACCCTTCCTGCCCTGAGACTGATCCCTCGTGTCACGCACTCTTTCACATGGTCACGTGCAAGTCGTCTTTGCGCGCCATCTTCTTGCCACACTCTCAGTTAGGCTCTGGGAATGCAGAAGCAAGTAAAACCCAATCTGTGATTTCTAGCATAGAATCTATGAACTGTGTGTAACCGTCCCCAGAACAAGACGCTGTAACAGATGTGAGCAGTATGTTCCGAGGGAACAGAGAAGGGGGTGACTTCCTAGGACTATGAGGGAAGGCCTAACTAAGGATTAGACACTTAGGCTGGGCCTTCAAAGAATCAGAAGTCTTTCAGGGAGACAGAGAAGGGAAGGCATTCCATTCAGAGGGATTGGCAGAGGGATAGTCAGGGCAAAGGTGGCAGTTCTATGTGGCGGGTGCTTTGACGGGGAATTGAGGGGAGTTTATTTAAAATTACAGCCTGAGGGCTTCCCTGGTGGCGCAGTGGTTGAGAATCTGCCTGCCAATGCAGGGGACACGGGTTCGAGCCCGGTCTGGGAAGATCCCAACATGCCGCGGAGCAACTGGGCCCGTGAGCCACAGCTACTGAGCCTGCGCGTCTGGAGCCTGTGCTCCGCAACAAGAGAGAGGCCGCAATAGTGAGAGGCCCACGCACCGCGATGAAGAGTGGCCCCGCTTGCCACAACTGGAGAAAGCCCTCACACAGAAACGAAGGACCCAACACAGCCATAAATAAATAAATAAAATATTAAAAAAAAAAAAAAAAAAAAAAAAAAATTACAGCCTGAGTCCCAGTTGTGAAGGGTCTTATTTGGGTGCTCATGAAACAGAGCAGGACCCTATGTCCTTGCCTCCCCCGCTATGTCCCTCAGCCTGCCTTTTGTCTTGGAAAAACTTTAGACAAAGAATAAGTTTAATCAGAGAAGTGAGAAAATGCAGAAACAAAGGAAAACAGTCAAAGGAGACCAAATAATAATAGTTTAATCATTAAGCATAGTCAGGGACCTTTAGTTCCTCCTTAAGGGCTATAGATAATATTCTGAGCCACATCCTGTTAACTGTTTTGCAGACACCGAAGACCCCACCAGGTGGAGGAGGTTGACGACATGATGACCAAATTGAAGCGTGACATAAGCTGCTCCGCTTCACGCAATTCCGAGAACCGACCTCAGAGAAATGGAACAAACCCTGGAACTAAAGGTTAATGTACTTAAAACAACCAAGATGGTGCTGATCAGGCTACCGCATTGCTGATTTGAGGATGCCTGTCAGAGCCTGACTGTGCTGTTCTGCTCCCTCCCTCTACCTACAGCCCTGAAACTCCCCTTTAAAAGCCCCTGTCCCCTGAGCAGCAATTGGGAGTTGGTTCTCGGACAGGAGTCCATCCTCTCCCCCTGTTGCCAGCCTCTGAAATAAAGCAACCTTTCCTTTCCTACCAACACTTGTCCGTCGATAATTGGCTTTCAAGCGGTGAGCAGCCAGACCCGGGTTCGGTAACACTAAGAAGGTTAGACTCTATCTTATAGCCCGGTGATGGGAACTATTGCCCTTCGCGTGCAGAGGAGGCAGAAAAGAAAACCTGTACTAAAGAAAAATTAATCTGGCAGGTGAGGAGATGCATAGATATAAGAGCCCAAATAAAATATGATGAGGACTACAAGAGTGACAAGGAGGAAAAAGTAATTTCAAAAAACATTGTTTCTACAGACTCAATAAGATTTGATGACCAATAAAAAAAAAAAGAAAGAAAAAAAAAGATTGGATGACCAATAACGCTTAAAATGGAGGAAAGGAAAGAAAATGTCTCACACACACAACACACACATACACACACACACAACTTCCAGGTACTGAACTTAAGTGATTGCATAGATAAAAGCTAACCATTATAATAGTTGGCACTTATTATTTACTCTGGGGCAAACCCTTTATGTGAATCCTCTCAGTAAAGCTGAGAAATTGGTACTATTATTAACCCTAATTTTACAGATGAAGAAATTGAAGCTCAGTGATCAATTTCTTTGCCCAAATACATGGCCTAACAGGGATTCAAACCCAGGACTGTCTGAAGTTAGAAGAATTTGGTGCTCCTAACCAACACTATACTGCCTCTACATTTACTCTTGACCCAGAAAGGGAATATCATAGCAGCAGCAGATGTAGGGAGGGTGTGGAGGGGTGAAGATGAATTAAGTTTGTATTTGGGTAATTTGGAGGTACCTGTGGGATGTCCAGATGCAGTTGTCCAGGGATTAAGAAAGCAGCCAAGGATGATGTGATTTGAGAGGTATCAAGTATAGGGTGAGGGTTGCAGCCTTGAGAAAGGCTATTTTAGAGGAAAAGGAGCAAAGGGACAGGAGAACCTGAGGAAAGAAGTTGAAAGGCATTGAGCAGAAGGGCAGGGGGAGAAGCAGGACAGAGCATGGAAGCTGGGGAGAGAGCTTAGGTTTCAAGAAGAAGGGTAGTCAATAATGTGAAAATGCTGGCACAAAATCTAGTCCTACAAGAATGGGAAAAGAGGCCTTTTGATTTGGCCATTGGCATGTTGTAGGTAACCTCATTAAGTCAGGATTCCATGATCTGATGGCTAAAGAAGGAGAATAAACAGGAGGTTGACAAAGAGGCAACAACAGAGATAGATTTCCTTTCAGAAGGATGGTCCCGAGTACAGTGGCTAGTCTCTGGGCTGCTGATACATCTGGGTTCAGGAGTCAAGGACGTAGATACTAATACACTAGCATGACCCTAATAACCATTTATTTCTCAGCCTTAGTCTTCCAGGGACTGTTTTTTCTCATAGCCATCACTTCTTATAAACGTTTCGGGTAATATAATTTCTTTGACAGCTTGCCGAGAAACATCACATACCTTCTAATCCACATAGTAGAATCCTCTTTCCTTTGTCTTTATGGATAAAATGCACAAATATCCCCTGAAAATATATTCTGCTTTTTTTCCTAGACATTCATTGACTTCAACAAAAGCGATTCCTTGCCTTCAAGGTGGATAGATGTCCAGCAAGTTTCTGCAGCTTAACATCTCCATCCTTGGCTCTGAAGCCTGCCAGGTGTGTTGTGTGTCCCTCGCTCCATGGATGCTCTGGAGAGGCACTGGTGCTGGCTTTCCCTTCTTGCCCTTCTGGGGAGGCAAGGATTTCTTCTGGTAAGTTCTCCACCACCACCATCTCTGTCCTCTCTGGCCAGTACACTCCTGGTGGGACTGGCAGCTGGCAGCCTGTGGAAAGATTCTGGTTGTCACCTGGTGGCTTGACAAAAGGGCCCCTGGTGGAGCTGCTGGTGACCGTGGGAGTTAGAACCTTCAGGATCCTCAGAGACCCCCTGTAGATAAATTTCCCAGAACCATCTTTTAAGAATTGAATAGTCCTTTCTAAAAAAGCTTCCTTGGGTTTTCAGAAACGTTGTACCTCCAGATAAGGAAAAGGATCCTCTCCTTATATTTTCAGGGCTTTGGTTTCCTTTTTCCTTGCTTCTGGAATTGAATCACTACTGGTTGCAGTATGGGGTAGGGCAGGCAATTCTGTGGCTTCAAAAGATTTATTTTCATCCTATTTGGGGAAGAATCATACATTCTTTATTGCTCCTCAGTTCTCACCAGACTTATTATTAACATACATTAAAGTTAAATTAGCAGACAAAATATATCACAAGATTAATGTACAGCTTGCATATCAAGATTGATGACCCACAAACCTTTAATTCTCATCAGGGGTCCTTATCAGTTTGCAGAGAGCAGGCTCTGGCATAATCAGCTGTTACAAGTGCCCAACCCTCCTGGACCCCAGCAGAAATATCCTCCTGTCCTTTCCTTTTCTGGATCATCACAAGTCTGCTCCCATCAGGCAGTGTGGTTCTTCCACCTCCCAAACCTAGATCTACCAGGAACTGGCATTTCCCTGCTCAGTTACCAGCCCTCAGGGCCACTGCCACCACACTCCTCTGTGTCCCCACTCTTCTCCACTGAGTTAGTGGAGCCCCAGTGGTGTCATTTCCTTGGTGAAATGAGGGAGAACGTCTCTCTGCTTTGTGCTACCCTCCATGAGCACTGATTGGATCCTACTGTTTAATAGGGACTTCAGTGAAATTCTTCTTTCAGTTCTGGTTTAAGGACTTCACACTTGCTTTCTTTGGGATGAGTCTAGCAGAGTCAATAATGGGAGACAATGAAGGGATATTTGTACACCCACATGCATAGCAGCATTATTCATAATAGCTAAAACAGGAAAGCAACCCAAGTGTCCATTGATGGATGAATGGTTAGGTAAAGTGTCGTATAGGCATACGATAGAATATTATTCATCCTTTAAAAGGAGGAAACTCTAGCATATGCTACAACATAGATGAAACTATAGGACATTATACTAAGTGAAATAAGCCAGCCAAAAAAGACAAAACTGTTTGACCTTACTTACAATAGATATTTAGAATAGTCAAAATCATAAAGACAAAGTAGAAAGGTGCTTGCTGGGGCTGGGAGAGGAAGGAATGGGGAGTTAGAGTTTTCAGTTCTGCAAGATGAAAAAAAGTTATGGAGATGGTGGTGGTGATGGTTGCACAGTAATAAGAATGTATTTAACAGCACTGAACTGTGCGCTAGAAATGGTTAAGATGGTAAGTTTTATGTTATGTGTATTTTACTACATTTTTTCTAATTGGAAGAAAAAGAATGGAAGACACCACGATGTTCTCAGAATAGCCCCTTAAGGATGATTAAGGTTTCTTCATCTCCTCAGACTCTTTATACCTGGATCATTCTTCCCCCCAATATAAATTCTTCCTCAGGAGTCTCTTCAGCCCTAAGCAAATAGACTTCTGCTAATTCCATCCCACCAGTTCAAACATCCCTGGCAAAGTCTGAAGCTCAGACTCAAGCTGAAACCCACTCATACATAAGGGCATTAACTATGTCTTATAGTTAGTCCATACAGGCATAATTGTTGGGGTTAATTTCTATGTTACACTTAAGATTCTGGGCACAGGATCAAAAAATAAGAAGCAAGAAATAAGCTCTTAATGCCTGTTGACTGCTTGATTTAAGAGCCAATGAAAAAACTGTTTCTGTTTCAGGGAGGGGGTCTTGGCTCCTCAAGCAGAGTCCTGGAGGTGCCCTAAGAGTCCAGGTCCTCAGCCCTGTCGGCCCGGAAACTCAACTGTGTCAAGATGCTCGCCATGACGAGGCTCACAGGAAATGAGTCCCGGACTCAATGGGAGGATATATAAACACAGAGGTGGGTGTATTCGCGTGGGACCGGGGCAGTTCACTTCTAGTGCATGTAATATGTGATATGGGATATGTACATCCACCCCTCCCAACTTCTGCTGCCAAACTTTTCTGATGGACAACAAAGGTCAGGCATGATCTCGGGCATCTCATCCAGGTGTGGGGGAGACCTACGAAAGCATTCTCCCATCACCGCTCCAGTAAGCGGGACGCTCATGACGCTGGGCAGGGTAGCAAACACCTGCTCTCTGATTTCCCTTCTTTCAGGCTCCATGAATACCCGTCTCATGTTAACACTGCCCGTCTTCAGGATAGACTATAATAATGGCTCAGACCATAGGTTTCTTAACCACAGACACGACAATGGCGCTATGCACAGTGCAGTACACCCTAAACAATGTGATCAGGTTCAGGTGTTCCCTAGTATCCTCAGTCATCTATTTATAAAGAATGTCCTGGCTTGTAATGAGGCTAGCCCAGTGCCTGCACATAGTAGGCATTCAAGGATGGTTAATAAAGCTCCACCTATTACAGAAAGCTAATCTCACTCATAATGCTTCCATTCTAGGCCATCCTCAAGAGTTCTAGGGCCACATGAGTTTGCCCCTATATACAGTCAACACACATAGTAGGCATTCTAGTTTTCTCAGAATAATAGTCATTTGGAACAATATACACTAACAAAAGTGGAATAGGGAAAATTTAGACTATTGATAGATGACTGTATTAATCTGAGGTGTTTGCAATCCTGAAACCCATTCCAACAAGATTGTGGTTTCAGATTGCTTTGAGTGAAATCAGATTGACTTGGAACAAGATTGTGAACGTGATAATGTAGTTGAAATGATAAGTATGGTCAAAAATGAGTATTTCCAGCCGTTGCTATTTATCGATAACTTTAATACACTCTGGAGCATTTTATTTCTTTATTTGGTTGTGCCAGGTCTTAGTTGCGGCAGGTGGGCTCCTTAGTTGTGGCATTCGAATTCTGAGTTGCGGCACGCATGTGGGATCTGTTCCCTGACCAGGGATAGAACCCGGGCCCCCTGCATTGGGAGTGTGGAGTCTTAACCACTACACCACCAGGGAAGTCCCTCTGGAGCATTTTATATCTCTTTTTGCATCTTGAAAAAGTTTTGGTCTATTTTTCCTAATTTAAGGGGTGGGAGAGGCTGGCTTGCTTTTATGCCACTAATTTCTGTCCAACTCAGAATGTAAATATCCAGAACAAGAACTCTAAAAGGACGTATTCCGTGGGGTTAGTAGGATTTTCTTTGGGTTGATGGGGTATGAGTGTTCTTTAGGTTCTTCTTAGGCTTATCTCTTCATTTAATCAACAGGCATTTGTAAGGGGCTCTATCTGCACCAGGTATCTAGGCACGAGGGATACTTCAGTGAGCAAAATGGACAAAAATCTAATGGGGGGGCTTCCCTGGTGGCGCAGTGGTTGAGAGTCCGCCTGCCGATGCAGGGGACGCAGGTTCGTGCCCCGGTCCGGGAAGATCCCACATGCCGCGGAGCGGCTGGGCCCGTGAGCCACGGCCGCTGAGCCTGCGCGGCCGGAGCCTGTGCTCTGCAACGGGAGAGGCCACAACAGTGACAGGCCCACGTACCGAAAAAAAAAAAAAAAAACAGTCTAATGGGGATGGGGAGGCAGATAATAAGCAAAGAAGTAAAAAATATAGCAGTTGAGAATAAATGATATCGAGTAAAATAAATCAGGGATTAGGGATAGTGAATGCTAAATAGAAGGATATTTACAATTAGAAAAAATCTATTGTCAGGGAAGAACTGATGAAGAGACATCTGAGGAAAGACCTGAAGGCGGTAAGGGTGAAGGCTAGGCAGATATCTGGGGATTAGAGCATTCTAGGCACAGAGAACGGCAAGTGCTAAAGACCTGAGGTGGTAGCATGTCTGAGATGTATAAAAACCCACCGGAAGGTCAGTATGCTAGGAGAGGCATAACCACAGGGAGATCAGAGAAGTTAGGTGGGAAAGGCAGCTTCTGTGGGACCTTATGGGCTAGTGTAAAGACATTGGCTCTTACTCCAAGTAGAATGAGAGGACATCAAGTGGAGGAGCAGTTAAGCCCATTTTAACAAGTTCACTCTTGCTTCTATGTTGAAACTAGACTGTTGGGAGAGGGCACGGGACAAAGCAAGATCAGTCGGGAGGCTACTGCAATAATCAGGGCAAGAAAATGACATCTGAGTGGTAGCAGTGGACCTGGTGAGAAGTAGAGTCTGGATGTACATTAAAGTAAACGCCAACAAGGATTTCCAGAGAGACTGAATGTGAGGTCTGAAAAGGAGAAGTAAAAAATGACCCCAGTGGTTTTGGCCTGAGCAACTGGAAGTATGCTGTCGCCATTTCCTGAAATGAAAAATTCTGAACAATGTCCATTAACCAATGCGGCATAAGAAGGATTTGAACTGTTTATATATGACTGTATTGATCTCGGGTGTTCTCCTCCCGAGATGACTTCTTTAGATGACTATAAGGTACAAGAATTCTGGGAGAAGATTGGGAGTTTGTATTTGATCACGTGAAGTTTGAATCGCCTATGGTCATTCAAGAGGAGATGTCAAGTAGACAGGTGGATATACGAACATGGAGTTCAGGGGGAAGATCCAGCCTGCATATGTAAACCATCAGCATATTATTGTTATTTAAACTCATGACATAGGACAAGATCACCAAGGAAACTGAGATTTGAGTTCTGCAGCTCTTCAGCGTTTACGGGGTTGGGGGGAAATAAGGAATTGACAGAGAACTAACCATTACATTTAGCAATGTGGGTTATTGAAATCTCAACAAGGGCAGTTTTAAAGGAGTGGTGAGAGTGAAAGCTTTTTTTGGAGTAAACTCAAGAGAGAATTTGATGGGCAGAATTGAAGATGGCAAGTATAGGTACCTCTTTCAAGAAATTTTATTGTAACTGGGAACACGGAAATGGAGTAGCACCTAAATGTGGATATGGAAGTCAAGAGAAGGTTTTATGTCTCTTTTAATAAGAGAAAAATTACAGAACACATGTACTCTGCCAGGAATTATCAAGTAGAGAGAAGGAACTGGTAATGAGAGGAAAAGATGGAAGAATTGCTGGGGCAATGTTCCTTAACAGATAAGAGGGGAAGAGAACTTAGAGGGGAACACAGCAGGTGATACACAGTAACAGGAGGAAAGGCAGAGAAAAGAGGAGCCTTTCTACATTTCTATACTTTCTGAGTTCTCTCCCACCATGGAAGAAAGTTATACTTGCTCTTAAACTGCAGGCTGCGAAAGACTGAAGTCTCAATACAGATGACCCAATCAGAGTCCTTTCTCCAAGAGCGTCATTTGACATCTCTGGACCTCAACTTTGGCACCTGAAAAATGGAAGCCTTCTTTAAATTTGAAGTCAGGAATTCAGTTTAAGTTTGCGTGGCATCACGAAGAAAATGTTTTTGAATTTTATTTATTTATTTATTTTTGGCTGTGTTGGGTCTTCGTTTCTGTGCGTGGGCTTTCTCTAGTTGCGGCGAGCGGGGGCCACACTTCATCACGGTGCACGGGCCTCTCACTGTTGCGGCCTCTCTTGTTGCGGAGCACAGGATCCAGACACGCAGGCTCAGTAGTTGTGGCTCACGGGCTTAGTTGCTCCGCGGCATGTGGGATCTTCCCAGACCAGGACTCGAACCCGTGTCCCCTGCATTGGCAGGCAGATTCTCAACCATTGCGCCACCAGGGAAGCCCGAAAAAAATGTTTTTATGCGTTGACTGTATCACAGGTTGCCGTGGTATAGGGGAAAGACCTACATTCAGAAACATGGGCTTGTGTCCTAGCTTTGTGACCTTGGACAAGGCATGGAATCCCTCGGAGGTTCTTTCTCCAAACTAAAGTGGTTGTGAAAGGATCACAGCAATTTCAGAGGGATATCTCCCACTATGGGAAATGCTTTGCAAACCCTACAGTTCCATGAAAAAGAATGTTTTATAATGATTCTCAGAATGGAGGGTTTAGCCCATTTGTTCCATCTTCACTCGTTATTGCTTTAAAAAACAAGCAACAACAGAAATTGCCCCCACAAACACCGCCTGTGTTCAACTAGGAGGCAGGCATGTTCTCTTTCATTTCTTTCTTTGGGACATTTTCCCATTCTCCCTTCCTGGAGGCCAGCCTTTCTCCTAATATAGGTCTGGGGCTCCCAGCCCCAGGCAGGCAGCCACACCCCATCTGTGCAGGTGGCACTCTCCCCCGGAAGCATCAGCTGTCCTAGTTACTCCTTGTTGTCTCCACCACCCAAGCTGTGAACTCACAATTACATACTACCTTCTGGAGGCTGTACCCCAGCCCTGCTACAACAGATGCCGTTTGGGAAGAGTTGAAGCAACTGCTGTAAACACTGGGGGGGAACTCGACTAGCAGGGTTGGCGTAGCTCTGCAGACAGAGCTGCTCAGGGAGGATTCCTCTGGGTGTGGGAGGGATGACAGGAATAGGACTCCTCGAGCCATTCTTTTTTTTTTTGAAATGTTTTTACTTTTTATTTTTTATCTCTCTCTCTATATATATATTTTAAAGTTTACCCATTTATTTATTTATTTATTGGGTTGCACCAGATCTTAGTTGCAGCACGTGGGCTCCTTAGTTGTGGCATGCAAAGTCTTAGTTGCAGCATGCATGTGGGATCTAGTTCCCTGACCAGGGATCAAACCTGGGCCTCCTGCATTGGGTGTGTGGAGTCTTATCCACTGAGCCACCAGGGAAGTCCCTCTCTCTATATTTTTTAATTGGAGTATAGTTGATTTACAATGTGTTAATTTCTGCTGTACAGCAAAGTGATTCAGTTATACTTATATATACATTCTTCTTTTTAAATATTCTTTTCCATTATGGTTTATCATGGGATATTGAATATAGTTCCCTGTGCTGTACAGTAGGACCTTGTTTATCCATTCTGTCTATAAAAGCTTAATCTGGGGCTTCCCTGGTGGCAGAGTGATTGAGAGTCCACCTGCCGACGCAGGGGGGGACACGGGTTCGTGCCCTGGTCTGGAAAGATCCCACATGCCGCGGAGCGGCTGGGCCCGTGAGCCATGGCCGCTGAGCCTGCGTGTCCAGAGCCTGTGCTCCGCAACGGGAGAGACCACAACAGTGAGAGGCCCCCATACTGCAAAAAAAAAAACAAAAAAAAGAGTGTTCTTCCTATGTTTTCCTCTAAGAGTTTTATAGTGCCCAGTCTTACATTTAGGTCTCTAATCCATTTTGACTTTATTTTGGTGTATGGTGTTAGGGAGTGTTCTAATTTCATTCTTTTACATGTAGCTGTCCAGTTTTCCCAGCACCACTTATTGAAAAGACAAAGGATTAATGTCCAAAATATATAAACAGCTCATGTAGCTCAATATTAAAAACAACAAACAACCCAATCCAAAAATGGGCAGAAGACCTAAATAGACATTTCTCCAAAGAAGACATACAGATGGCCAAGAAGCACATGAAAAGATGCTCAACATCACTAATTATTAGAGAAACGCAAATCAAAACTACAATGAGGTATCACCTCCCGCCAGCTAGAATGGGCTTCATCAGAAAATCTACAAACAACAAATGCTGGAGAGGGTGTGGAGAAAAGGGAACCCTCTTGCACTGTTGGTGGGAATGTAAATTGATACAGCCACTATGGAGAACAGTATGGAGGTTCCTTAAAAAACTAAAAATAGAACTACCATATGACCCAGCAATCCCACTACTGGGCATATACCCAGAGAAAACCATAATTCAAAAAGACACATGCACCCCAATGTGCATTGCAGCACTATTTACAATAGCCAGGTCATGGAAGCAACCTAAATGCCCATTGACAGACGAATGGATAAAGAAGTTGTGGTACATATATACAATGGAATATTACTCAGCCATAAAAAGGAATGAAATTGGGTCATTTGTAGAGACATGGATGCATCTAGAGACTGTCATACAGACTGAAGTAAGTCAGAAAGAGAAAAACAAATATCATATATTAAAGCATATATGTGGAACCTAGAAAATGGTACAGATGAACCAGTTTGCAGGGCAGAAATTGAGACACAGAAGTAGAGAAGAAATGTATGGACACCAAGGGGGGAAAGCAGTTGGAGGGTGGGGGTTGTGGTGTGATGAATTGGGAGATTGGGACTGACATGTATACACTGATGTGTATAAAATGGATGACTAATAAGAAAATAAACATTAAAAAATAAGTAAATTTAAAAAAAGAATTTAGCAGAGAGACGGAAGGTAGTGAAGTGGGTAAAGCTTTTATTAGAAGCAGAGTACATGTGAAAAGGACACACGGGTGAGTTGAGAGAGAGAGTCACGCTTTGGGGATGTCTTAAATTGCTTATATAGCGTCAGTTTTATGGGTCTTTGTTTTCCTCTGGCCAGTCATCTTGCTCCCTTCCCATATCTGATCTGAGTCAGGCTCTCCCCGATGCGTGCTCACATCTTTTAGCCAAGATGGATTCCAGTGTGAGGGTTTCTGGGAGGTTGGCAGGACATATTATGGGTTAGCATCCCTTCCCTTCCCTGACCCCTGAGCATCATTTCTGCTCGTGTGAAGTTTAGGAGGTCTTCTTGACCTCAAGAATGAGAAATATGTAACCTCCTTATCTTTTTACCCAAGCAGGGCTTAGCTCCTCTCTGCTCCTGCCATTGTGTTTATCTTGAAGTGTCTGTCCTCAGGAGACAAATTTCAGCTGCTCAGCCTGGGGCCCATCTATCCCCTGCCTCAGAACTAGGGGATACCTGCCCCCGCTTTCCTTAATGAGGGCTCGGCGGCAATGGGAGGTCTAGATCAGGGGTCCCCAACCCCCAGGCCGTGGACCAGAATCGGGCCACACGGCAGGAGGTAAGCAACAGGTGCGCGAGCAAAGCTTCATCAGTATTTACAGCCGCTCCGCATCGCTCGCGTTACTGCCTGAGTCCCGCCTCCTGTCAGATCAGCAGTGGCATTAGATTCTCATAGGAGCGCAAACCCTACTGTGAACTGTGCATGCGAGGGACCTAGGCTACGCGCTCCTTATGAGAATCTAATGCCTGATGATCTGAGGTGGAGCTGAGGCGGTGATGCTAGCACAGGGGAGCGGCTGCAAATACAGATTATCATTAGCAGAGAGGTTTGAATGCACAGAGACCATAATAAATCAATTGCTTGCCGACTCACATCAAAACCCTATCAGTGAGTGGCAAGTGACAATGAAGCTGCATCTGGTGGGAGGCTTTAAGTCAGAACCCGACACCTAATTTAGTCTGCAGTTGTCTCAGTCACAGTTTTGCTAAGCCCACAAGCTAACAGTAGCCAAATGAGTAAAAAACAAATGTCACTGGAAAGCTTCTTTGAAAAGGGGCAAGACCCAATAATGAGATAGCAGAAGACTCTAAGACTGCCAACAAAAAGACAGCTGCACTTAAAAGAAAACACCAAGAGTTCTACTTAAATTATGGGTTCATTGCAACAGGTGATTCACATTCTCCAAGACCGCTTTATATAATATGTGGTGACTGGCCATCCGACAAAGCCATGAAACCTCCAAAACTGCTTCACCACCTGGAGACCAAGCACCCTGCATGAAAAGACAAGCCTTTGGAGTTTTTCAAAAGAAAAAAATGTGAACACAAAGAACAGAAGCAATTTTTTTTTTTTTTTTTTTTTTTTTTTGCAGTATGCAGGCCTCTCACTGTTGTGGCCTCTCCCGTTGCGGAACACAGGCTCCGGACGCGCAGGCTCAGCGGCCATGGCTCACGGGCCTAGCCGCTCCGCGGCATGTGGGATCTTCCCGGACCGGGGCACGAACCCGTGTCCCCTGCATCGGCAGGCGGACTCTCAACCACTGCGCCACCAGGGAAGCCCCAGAAGCAATTATTGAAGGCCACCGCTTCATCAAATGTGTCTGCACTGAGAGCATCATTCTTAGTGGCTAACCACATGGATACACCTAAGAAGCCCTTTACTATTGGTGAAGAGTCGATCCTGCCTGCTGCTAAGGACATTTGCTGTGGACTTTCAGGAGAGGCTGCAGTTCAAATGGTGGCACGTGTTCCCCTTTCACTAGCACCGTAACTAGATGAATTGATGAAATAGCAGAGGATATTGAGGCACAATTGTTAGGATTAGTGAGTCACCATGTACGTAATCCAGGTTGACACATCTACCGATGTTGACAAGCAAGGCAACAATGCTTGTTTTTGTGCGATATATTTTTTCAGGAGGATGTGCACGAGGATATGTTGTGTGCACTTTTGTTGCCAACCATTACCACAGCTGCAGAACTATTCAAGTCTTTGAATGATTACATATCAGGAAAACTGAATTGGTCATTTTGTGTCGGTATATGCACGGACAGAGCAGTTGCCATGACTAGACGGCTTTCTGGTTTCACTACTCGGGTCAAAGTAGTCACTTCTGAATGTAAGTCTACACACTGTGTCATCCATAGAGAAATGCTGACTAGCCAGAAAATGTCTCCTGAACTTAACAACGTTTTGCAGGATGTGATTAATCACCCACGTTAAAGTACATGCCCTTAACTCACGTCCGATTGCACAGCTCTGTGAGGAGATGGAGGCGGAGCACACACGTCTTCTCTTATACACAGGAGTGACATGGCTTTCTAAAGGCAGATCACCGGCCAGTTTTTGAGTTACGAGTGCCACTCCAGAGATTTCTTTTAGAAAAACAGTCACCACTGGCAGCACACTTCAGTGACACGGATGGGTCACAAAACTTGCTTCCTTGTGTGACATATTCAACCTGCTCAGCAAACTCAATCTGTCACTTCAGGGGAGAAGGACAACCGTGTTCAAGTCGGCAGATAAAGTGGCTGCATTCAAAGCCAAACTGGAATTATGGGGGTGACGAGTGAACACTGGGATTTTTGACATGTTTCAGACATTAACAGAGATTTTGAAAGAGACTAAGCCAGGACCTTCTTTCTCCCAGCTGGTGCACGATCACCTATCTCAGCTTTCAAAAGAGTTTGAGCATTACTTCCCAATCACAGAAGACCCCCGAACTGGGAAGGAATGGATCCATGACCCATTTGTGAATAAGCCAGGTGAATCGACTTCGTCCGTGCTAGAAGAGGATCAACTGCCTGAGATCGCAAGTGAGGGTGGCCTTAAAAGTCTGTTTGAGACCACTTCAGATCTCCATACATTCTGGATTTAAGTCAAGGCGGAATATTCTGAGGTTGCCACAAAGGCACTGAAAAGCCTGCTTGCATTTCCGACATCCTGTCTTTGTGAAGCAGGGTTTTCTGCAGTGACAGCAACCAGAACGAGATTACCAAGTAGACTGGACATAAGCAACACGCGGATGGCGCTGTCTCCCGTCACCCCACATGGGACCATCTAGTTGCAGGGAAACAGGCTCAGGGCTCCCACTGATTCTGCGTTATGGTGAGTTGTGTAATTATTTCATTATATATTACAGTGTAAAAATAATAGAAATAAAGTGCACAATAGATGTAATGCGCTTGAATCATCCCGAAACCACCCCACCCCCACCCGCCGGACTGTGGAAAAGTTGTCTTCCATGAAACCCGTCCCTGGTGCCAAAAAGGTTGGGGACCGCTGGTCTAGATAGGGGCTGTCCAAAAGTTAAGTTGTTAGCTTCTTTGAGAAGCTGAGCAGTGGCTGCTAAAGCCTGTAAGCATAGGTGCCATCCTTTAGGGGTTTGGTCCAATTGTTTAGAGAAATAGGTTACAGCCTGAGTCAGAGGTCCCAGTTTCTGTGTAAACACCCCCAGGGCACTTTCTCCTCTCTCAGTATATATAGATGGAGGGGACAGCTCAGGTTGGGTAAGGCTAATGTGGGGGATCTTATGAGGTGGTTTTTCAGTTCCAGGAATGCCCGGTCACAATTGGGGGTCCACTCAAAAGGGTCAGGGTCCTTCCCTTTAATTGTTCATACAAGGGCTTAGCACCTAAGCCAAAGTTGGCGATCCATATACAGCAGAACCCGGCCATCCCTAGGAACCCCCAGAGCTGTTTTCTCATACTAGAGGGTGCCATCTTTCAAGCCAGTTCCTTCTTCTCCTTAGATAGTGCCCTGTGTGTTGCCGAAATTTCAGCTTTCCTGTGCACCGATGCCAAACAGAAATACGGAGGCAGAGATTTTGGAGGAAGAGAGAGATGGCTTTATTTTTCTTGCCAGGAAGAAGGGAAGACACAGTAGGCTAGCACCTCAAGAACTGTGCCCCCCTGTCTCAGGGAATTGCAGAGGGTCTTATAGGTGGAACTTGCAGTCCAGGATAAGTGAGAAGGAACAAAGTGGTGAAGGTCTTGCATTCTTCTTTTTCTTGCAATACAGCCTGGTAATTGGGTCCATTCATCTCTGTGTTATCGGCCTGCAATCTTCTTTCTGAACTGTAAACAGCTACAAGGGATAATTTGCTACAAGAGAATGCAGAGAGTAAATGCCAGGTGCAGGGTACAATTCATATGGAATCAGACAGTAATTAGCTTTGTTTAGCTTTGTGAAGGACAAGTCTAGCTACAAGTGTGTGTTTGTAGTAACAGCTAAAGAATAACCAAGATTGCTGAACTCTTTTAGGCCTGTTTATGCTGTTTCCCCAGCCTGTTCATTGTTGCTTATTTTCCTTGTTTATCAGAAAAATCTCATTTCTATTTTTGCTGCAACACGTGCCCTTTTTCTATTATAAATCCTAAGTATTCTACCCGCTGGAGGGAGATCCGGCCTTTTTGCTTTGAAACTTTATATCCTCTCTCAGCCAGATGATATAAGGTGCTAACTGTGTTACGGTCAGAAAGCTCTTTGGTGGGTTTGGCGATTAGAATGTCATCCACATATTGAAGTATAGTTCGCTCTTCTAACTCAAGATCACTAAGATCTTTAGCTAAAACCTTAACGAAAAGGGTGGGGCAGTTTCTAAGTCCCTGGGGCAGAACCTTCCAGCACAATGATTGTTTTCTAGAGCTGTAGGGATCCTGCCATTCAAATACAAAAATCTATTGAGATACTGGGGCTAAGGACACACAAAAGAAGGCATCTTTTAAGTCTAACACTGAATACCAGATCCTCTCAGGGTTTGGGGTAGAGAGTAATGTGTACAGGTTGGGCACCAGGAGTGAATTTCCTCCGTAGCTTCATTTACTGCTTGGAGGTCCTGAACTAGCCGGTATTTCCCATTTTTTGGATTTTTTTACCGGAAGAATAGGAGTGTTGCAAGGGGACTGACAGGATCTAAGAAGCCCTTGTTTGAGTAGCTTTCTATTATAGGCTTAATGCCCACTAGGGCTTCTTTGGTTTAAGGGGTATTGCTTTTTACTTGGGTGACTGTAGTTGGGTCACAGCTTGACTATGACTGGTGGTGCCCTCCTGGCTCTGCCAACAGTATGGGCTCTGTCGTGGGCCCATACTGAGGGGTTAATCCCCTCAGCGTTCATTGGGCCATTATTATTGTCAGAGGGCAGTAGCGCTAGGGCTACAGAATAGAAGGTGGTCTTGGGTATTTCAATGATAAGGTTTTTGTCTCTGAGGTAAATTGTAGCTCCCAATTTATATAGTAAGTTTCTTTCTATTAGAGGAATTGGGCATTCTGGGATATATAAGAAAGAGTGAGATAACATTTTTCCTTCCAAAGCGCACTGAAAGGGCTCTATAAAATTGCACTCCTGTGGCTTCCCTTCCACTCCCATAATCTTACATTTATCTTTGGTCATTTTGCCTTGTCGAGTGTTCAAGACCAAGAAGGTGGCCCCTGTGTCAACTAAAAAGTCAACCTTTTTACCCCCTATGGTCAGGGTCAGCTGAGGCTCCTCAGGGGTAATTTCCAGGGTGCTCTGAGGAGCACCTAGGCCCCTTCAGTTCTCTTCTTCTTTTATGTGCGCAACCAGTGAGGTTGGGCCAGGACACAATGGTCCACCTAGTTTCCTTCTGAGACATTTGGGGGACTCTCCCTTCCAATGACCCTCCTCCATGCAGTTTGCACTCTGATTGGTTTTAAGCCCTTCTCTCCACTGTGGGCGTGGTCTTCGAAATGCAGGGCGACTCATCGATGTCACAGGGTCCCTTGGGGGGCCGTCATTCCTGGGAGGTCGATTGACCCTGAATCGCTAAAGCCAGAATACCGGCCGTTCATTCTGCTCGTTTATCTTCCTTTGCATTCGCCTCCAGATCCTGGTTGTTGAACACCCGAAGTGCTGATTCCACCAGCCGGGAAGTGGGCATGGTGGGCCCTCTCCCCAACTTCTGTAATTTTCTCACAACGTCTGGGGCCCTCTGGGACTTAAGAGTGGCCTGCCCTTCCAATGGCTTCAGATTATAATTGTGAACACTTGGAGACACTCCCTTAGGCACTCAAGGAAGGCTGAGGGATTTTCCTCCGGTCCCTGGATGACTCCCTGTACCCTACTTCAACTTATGGGTCTCTTCCCCGCTGACTAAGCCCTTAAGAATCAAATCCCTGAAATGTGGGAGGTTCTGCCAACTGTTTTCCTCCTGATGATCCCACCCAGGGTCCGTGTCGGGGATGGCTGGGGCTCCAAGCTATTATACGGTGTGCCCTGCATAATTTTGATTGGTCTTATCCACTTTCTCCCTTGCATTAGTTATAATCAGTGCCTTTTCTTCCCCAGAGAATAAGATATTTTAGGAGGGTTTGGACATCCACCCAAGTGGGGAAATGAGAGTGGAATATTCCCTAGACTAAGGACTCCCTCGGGGGTCTTCCCATAAATCCTGGGATTGATCCTTCTAGTTGTATAGATCTGAGAAAAAGAGGAGTACATACATGGTGGTCAGCCCCCCCCCCCCCCGCCTCCTTTGGGGACCTCCCAAAGGGGGAATAGCTTACTGATTCAGAGTTCTGGTACTGAACTCTGTGGGCGTGCATTGGACTAGTTCCCCGGGGAGGAAAACCGAGAGAGAATGAGATTTGAACTAGCCTTGCATTTTTTATGGAGGCCCTTGTTTTGGCTAAGTGCCATGAAACATTGTACCTGGGGATCTCATCTCATTTTTTTAAATGCTGGCAATAGAGATCCAATTGAAAAATAGTATTATAATCTAGCGAGCCATTAGTTGGCCAGCTTTCTCCATCTGCCAGTTTATATTGGGGCTACATGGTGTTGCAAAAGGAAATAAGCCGTCTCCTTGGTAGTGGGCAGTACTCGAAGAATTTCCCGTTACGGAGAATGCACCCTAGCAGCAATTTCACCAGGACAGAGGCTTGATTACCTATATGGGGAGTCCTTATTTCTGGTGTGTTTCCAGCTTCCCAGTGGCCTCTTCCTAGGGTTGGTAGCAACACAGATCCCACAGGATCTGGCCCACACCAAGTTGTCTAGGCACTCTAACTGAAATCTGAACCAATCTTCACAGGGGCTGGAAGGGGAGATGCTGTCTAAGAGGGCCCTAGTTATAAAGTCCCCTCTAAGTTAGCAAGTAGACGTTTCCAGGCCTACTGTGGGACTGTAGGAGATACCCAATGTAGGTGAGTGCTTTCAGCGAGCAGTCCTCGGAGATAGGGTAAAGGAGGAATGGGTTATAAATAAGCGTTCTCTAATCAGATAAATTGCTCGGAGAGCCTCTCTGGCAGTCAAGGAGCCTTGTTCAAAAAGGGCTTGACCCTGCTTGGTTACAGGCAATCAAGCAGGGAGGCCGAATGCCCATTTGGAATGTGTGCAGTTCTCTAGACTCTCAGCTGCAAGGACCCAAGGACTTTGGATGATTTGGGTGTCCTCTTCTTCCTTCTCTGGCTAGATGGTAATTTTCCGGAAATCTGGCGAAAATAAGAATTTTAAAGGGTTTGTGTCTCAAGAGGAAGGATCCCCTAGGGATCTGTGATAGAGGTAATGGGGAGAGACCTACCCAACAGAGCCATATACCCTGCCCCAGGATGGCAAGTTAGGGCAAGACGAACCAATACAGAAGATGTGCTTTTGGACTATATCCTAGAGTCGGCAGTGCTGCAGGGGTCAGGGCTGTGAGTGTGTTTTACAGTGTGCCAGCTTACATGGACATTTGCTTCCAGCCGGCAGGATACCTAGTGCTCACCTACCCCGGTCCGTCACCGACTTATCCTTTCACAGGAGTCCTCCAGTGGAGAGCGCCCTAGTGGCCTTTAAGTGCTCGACCCATGCCCACAGTTGTGGTAAGTATTTCCCAGAACATCAGGGCAAACAAGACCACACAGAACAGAGATTGAAGTTTCACCCTGATCAAGAACAGAGACTAGGGCTTACGTTGCACACACAAAACAAAGATGTTCTTACCGTGTGGTGGCCTGGAGGGCTTCCCGTCCAGTCCATTCAGGCAAACAATTGTCCAGTCTCGCCTCCCCCGTTATCAGAGCATTGGCTCAATTTAGACAACCAACCGTCCAGTCCGGTCTTCTCGGCAGAGGTCTGGCTCCAACCACGTGGCCAGGATCCTTGCCCTTAATTAGCCAACCCCTACAACCGCCATTGGCCTTATCGACCGAAGTGGGGTCAGCGCCCCCTGTGTTGGGCATCGCCTGGATACTACACCAATCTGTAGCAAGTGTCCTTGGAGACGTGCTGGGGTGGGGGTGGGGACTTAACCTGGGGAGCACCCCGCTTGACTCTTGGCTGCTTTTTGATCTCAGGCTTAATTTAGTAACCTTCACTGGCTCAGGGATCCAGAATTGGAGCAAACTGGCCAGTTATTTAACTTGCCTTGTGGGCGAGTAAGCCCTGAGTTACCAGACAGAATGGGACCCCCACTGGACGCCAAAATTTGTTACCGAATTAAGTCGTATGGGCCCTGCTCCAGCCCTAGCCCAGTGGAGGCTCTCTGCCTTGGCGAGGGAGGGTTTTTTTTCTGTTTGGGTTCAAGTAGGCGAATAACAAAACCCAAGCTGCGATTGACCCAGCACAGTCTTCATTCAGTGGCCAAAGAATGGAGAGGTGGGAACTAAGTTCACAGATCAAATTCTCACCCAGCTGGTGAGAGGGGTTTAAAGAGTAAAGACAGCGGGAGGAGGAGTGAGGCGAGCCATGTGGAGGCATGTGCAATAGTCTACAGGGGAAGGGGTGGGGCTTTTTCTGAGGGACTGGGGTGCCACCCCCCTTTTTTGGTCCTTAGTGTCAGGTCCTGGCCACCAATAGGTGCATCATTTAATATGCTAATGTAGTAAGATGAGACTCGGTGTGTTGGAGGTCAGATTCATTGCCCTATTGGTCCCAGCTGGTTCCATCTGTTTTTTTTTTTTTCTTTTGTGTGTGTGTATAGCTTCCTTTTCTTTTCTCTGAACCCTTCAAGTTAAAAATTTATGTTCACTCCTGCTAACGGTGGGCGTTGGTGGGTTTTTTTTTTTTTTTTTTTTTTTTTAAATTTATTTATTTATTTATTTACTATTTGGCTGCATTGGGTCTTCGTTGCTATGCACAGGCTTTCTCTAGCTGCAGCGAGCGGAGGCTACCCTTCGTTGAGGTGCGCGGGCTTCTCATCGCAGTGGCCTCTCCCGCTGCAGAGCATGAGCTCTAGGCGTGTGGGCTTCAGTAGTTGTGGCACGAGGGCTCAGTAGTTGTGGCTCACAGGCTGTAGAGCGCGGGCTCAGTAATTGTGGCGCACGGGCTTAGTTGCTCCGCGGCATGTGGGATCTTCCCGGACCAGGGATCGAACCTGTGTCCCCTGCATTGGCAGGCGGATTCTCAACCACTGAGCCACCAGGGAAGTCCCGCGTTGGTGGGTTTTGAGCAAAGACCTGGAGCAGCTCTGGCAACAGAGGTACTCACCCCACCCCTACCCCTGCCTTAGCCAGACCTGGAAGAGGGGAGTGGAGGAAGCAAGCCCCATCCCTCTTAGCTCAGCAGCTAATACCCCCTCCCTAGCTCTGTCCCTGGGGGTTGGGGCCCTCATTCCAAATTGTGTACTGGAAGCAGCATCCTCACCCCTTCCACCTCAAGGAGGGGACCGCCGGGGCTTGCACCCTTGGCTGTAGCCAGGATAGAGGCAGATGGGCAGGAAAGGCCTGGTGACATTAGCACTCCTGAGCCATCGGACTGGGAGTTTAAAGCATCCCTCCTGTCTAATCTGTAGCTGGCCCCTCCCAGCCTCCAGGTCCACCGGAGGCTGAGCCTGCCTTCTAGTTCAGTACCTTTACCTCTGCCTAGTGTCATTTAGGCACAGTCCAGCTTCATACATGCCCCTGGTGTGGAGTGGGTGCCTCTGGGCCTGAGAGCTGTCCTGCCCAGGGCAGGCAGGACCTGAGGTGCCCTGCTCACACGTGTCTGGTAGGACACGTCCCTGCTCCTCGCCATCACTGCGCTCCTGTTGGCCCTGAAGAACAAGAATGTAAGGAAGAGGCGTCCTATCACCTTACAGCACCCTGAAGCCAAGTTCCTGCTGCCCTGACTGAGAAAGAGGTGATGGGTCAGGCCCTCCCCCTCTGCTGTCAGGGGCAGGATTGCGGGGGGGGGGGGGGTGGTGTGGTGATGGTGATGTGAGAGGAAGACAAAGCGGTGGGGAATGTGTTGGCTGGGGAGGCCAGGGCAGTGGGATGGGCATTCCATGGCTTCTAGTTTGCTCCCCACTGCCACTGTCTGTGTATGTGTGCTGGGAGCTCCTTTCCCAGGCATCTGAGCTGCCCAGCAAACCTTCCAGAAAGCTGACTGAGCCTGCCTCTGTTTTCTGTTTTATTAGCAAATCAGCTACAACACTCGGAGGTTCCGCTTTGGACTGCCCTCGCCGGACCATGCCTTAGGGCTTCCTGTAGGTGAGTGGAGTTTAGTGTCATCACCAGGACCTGGGCCTTGTGGGCACTCTGCTCCTATCAGAAACTCAGCTGAGGTGTAGAGGTTGCCCTGCTACCTTTCCTGAGCCACATAAGCTCAAAGAGGTAGGGAGATAGGCTTAGGGACGGTCCATTCCCTTTCTCATTGTTCCATTGGGGCTGACACAAAAGCTATATCTTAATGAGCATTGAAAAGAACTGAGTCTAGAGGTCAGAAGGTCTAAGATCCCATTGCCAGCTCCTTGCTGGGCAATCTTAAGCAAGTCCCTCAACCTCTCTGAGACTCTGTCTATGACATGGGTTTCCCAGGCCTGTCTGCTACTTGCATTGTTGTGAGAACTAAGGTGACTGATGGATGTGAAAATTCAGAAAACTGTAAAGTGCTGTGCACTTAGGACGGATGGGGAGGAATTGATGTTCCCCTACTGTCAAGAGGAAGGCCCAGAAGTTTTGGAGGGGCAGGAGGGGGTTGGTGCCCTTCCCCTCCAGTACGTGGATTCTCAGCAGGGACCTCAGACTCATGCACGAAAGGAGGGACCATTGTGGATATGAGCCCTAGCAGTCCTAGAGTTCCGAGTTATCCCATTTCTAACCTGTACCACCACCAGGTGGCTGAGTCAGTCTTAGCGCTCTGCTAGGCCCACAGCCTGAAACTTTGTGCTGCTTGCCTTCCTGGTGGAGATCCTCATCCATAGCCTACTTGTCCCTGGGACAAAAGCTTGATGTCACCTCTTCAGGTGATGAAATTACCCACTAGGCAGCCAGCCTGGCCCCTGAGCCTCCTTGCTGCTTCCTCTGTCCCTTTTCATCCGTGAAAGCTGGGTGTCAGCCTGCCTTCCATTCCCTCTGCCTGGCTGGTGAGACCAGCCCTATTGGCAAGAAGGCAGAAGAATAAAACCTCTGAGAAACAGAATTTCTTAGAAACTGTCATGACCCACTCTCTCCTCAGCCCTGGTGTGGGCAGTGCACAGTCAGTGCACAAGGTAATTTAGAGGCTTCTGGGAGAGTCTGCTGTGGAGGCTCGGAGATCGCTCATGCTTGCCAGCCCTGCTGAAATGAAGCTGGTTAGAGATGCCGTCTGCGGGACCAGCCGGGCAGCCCCGTTTTCTCTGAGGCTGCTGCCAGGCCAGGCCCAGGTTGGCTGCATCTGAAAGAGGCTTTCTAAGGTTTCCAGTATCAGATGAGTTCTCAGCAGGAAGCTGCCACAGGTGTTTATTCCTGGGTATCCCTGGTTCCCAGCCAGGGCATAGCCAGAGTCATTGAGCCTGTCCTTTCTTTTCTTTAATTTTATGGAAGTACAGTTGATTTACAATGTTGTGTTAATTTCTGCTGTACAGCAAAGTGACTCAGTTACACATATATATATTCTTTTTCATATTCTTTCCCATTATGGTTTATCACAGGATATTCAATATAGTTCCCTGTGCTATACAGTAGGACCTTGTTTATCCATCCTAAGCCTGTCCTTTCTTAACCCAGAGCATTTGCACCTCAGGCTTCGGGGCCCCTCAAGACTGGGTTTTGCCCCTGCAGTGCCCCCTCCTCCTTTTCCTCCTTCCCTCCCTCCTGCCCCTTCTTCTGCCCCTTCTCCCTGGGTCTCTGCTATGTCTGCATATGGTCTCTCTCTGTCCTGTGCACACACAGCTTCTACCCCCTCAGATACTCTGGCTCAGAACTTCCTCTTGCCTTTGTCTCTTGGCACCCCCTTTTTTTTTTTTATTTTTGCGTTACGTGGGCCTCTCACTGTTGCGGCCTCTCCCATTGTGGAGCACAGGTTCCGGACGCGCAGGCTCAGCGGCCATGGCTCATGGGCCTAGCTGCTCCGTGGCATGTGGGATCTTCCCGGACCAGGGCACGAACCCGTGTCCCCTGCATCGGCGGGCGGACTCCCAACCACTGCGCCACCAGGGAAGCCCCTTGGCATCTCTTGATTGCAGCTTCTGCCCTCACCACTAATTGCCTTAGTCACTGAAGTCTCCCATGTTGGATGCAGCAGAAATCTGAGTGGCCTAGCCCATCATGTGACACTGGATCGTGGAGTCATGATCCACAGGTCTCTGGCCACCCTGGTCTGTTCATGTCTACCCTGGGGGGACAGAATTACATGGTTCAAAGCTTCACTGCTGCCCTTCAGCAGAGCCATGGGCCAGGGAGACACAGTGCTGCTGCTGGAACTCATGGTCCATGGATGTCTAAATCCTGGAGCCCTGCATACCTGTGAGACCAGGCCTGCTCCATGCCAGGGGGACAGGATACAGATGAGGGAGCTGTGATTCATTCATAGACCCCAGTAATACATACAGTTTAGGAAGAAATGACTTTACGAAGGCAACATATTTTGCTTTAAAAAGGAAACACTTTTCTGTAATTTTTAATGCTCAGCCTCCAACTTTAATTAGCTCTTCCTGCCCCACAGAGCACTTTGACACGGTAAGCCTGCACCGACAGTAGGCTTCCTGTGTGTGAAGCTCACAGCTACGCTGTGATGGAGTCAGGGCAGGTATATGGGGTGAAGTGACTTGTCCAGGCTTGCACATGGAGTGATAAGGGCAGGCCTAGGATCTAGGCATCCTGGACTTGGGCTTCTTCCCTGCTTGGCCTTCCTCCCATGCACCTGTCGCGCTATGCACCCCCTCCACCACCAAAGCTCAGTCCTTTAGAGAAATCCTTGGTCCTGTTTAGGCTGGCCCTGCTCAGTCTTAACATTTGGTGCCTTTTCTGTAGGTAACTATGTTAATCTCTTGGCCAAAATGGATGGTGTGTTGGTGGTCAGGGCTTACACGCCTGTGTCCACTGATGAGGATCTAGGCTTTGTGGACTTAACTATCAAGGTAAATGATGCCCGCCATGTCCAGCTGCCTCACCGTCACAAGCTTGTTCAGGGTGGGTGGAAAAGGGGCACGTACTCTGGACAGGGCTTCCCAGCGATGTCATTTAACAGTGAAGCTGTTGACCTAGTGAAGTCTTTAGGTGTTGCTTTAGAGCAACCGTGAGTGCAGAGGATTTGCTCTTCCTGGTTTCTGGTAGCAAGTGTATTCTTGAGTTGTGTGTGGCTGTGGCCTCGGGGCTGAAGGTGTGAAAACCATGCTGCCTTATTTTTCAAATCTACTTCAAAAATGTACACCCTAATCATCCAGAAGGGGGGAAGATGACTCAGTACTTGGAGAACATGAAAACTGGGGACACATCCTTTTTCAAGGGCCATCCGGGCACCTGTTCTATCATGGGTCAGGTACTGGGGGGTTCACACTGGGCCTCCAGCTAGGAGAAGAAGATGCCTATGGTTGTTCCATTGTTCTAGAAAGCTCCTCAGATTTGAGTCACATGGGCTTGTCCTTGAAGTCTTCATACATTCATTAACACACCCACTTTATGAGATTATAAGCTCCCTGAAGGTAAGGGAGTGATTTGGTGTTTCCTCATCACTGTATCTCCAGCACAATGCCTGATGCACGAAAGGCACTTGCTGTTGCTGAGAAATGGAGGGTGGGTGGATGGATGGATGGAATGCACACTCATCCATTTGCTCACATGCTCATCACTTACTCGTTCGCTGCTGTGGGCGAGAGAGCTGTGTGACACTCCATGTTAACTTCAGCCTGTCTTTCTCCTTCCTCAGAAGAGAAGGTGCAGTTATTCCCCCAAGGGTGCCCAGGCTCTACTCCCACTTTGGGCCCCGGTGGACCAGGGCTGGCTAAGGAGGCCACCCTGGCTTGCTCCTCTGGTTTAAAATGGCATAGCCACTCGCTTAGGTGGACTTGCTTCCTGGGAGGCCCAAGGAACTCAGTGATGTTTTGCGGGCTCCCAGTCAAGAGCCGTAGACATCAGAAGTATCCTCTGTGTTTTTCAGGGAAGTTTACGTTCAACATACGAAACGAGTGAGCTTGAAAACAAACTGGTCCATCACCTGGGAATGATTGCTGGGGGCACAGGTAAGAGGCTACTGGGGGCTTCATCCACAGGGTGAGCCCTGAGACCTTTCTGACTTTGGAGTCATTTGGTCCTAGAAGGGGTGATGTGAGAGATTCCTTCCCTGGCTCTTTGAGATGGGGATGCAGGGCCAATGACAGGTCTTGACACTGACCCTGGATGCCCTGCTCTCCTTAACCAACATGCTGGCCGCCCCACGAGCCCCTGGAGCCTCTAAGGTGAGGCTGGGGGCCAGGCTGGGCAGGGCCACACAGGCCCCAAGGGCTCCTGGATCCTGTTCAAGCCTGATGCTCCCCATCCCTTGAAAATGAATGCCTGAAAGATGAGAACAAACGTGTGAGGAGAACAACGTGCCAGGCACCGTAACGGGCACTTTTTAAACTATCACATTTACTTGCCATTAAATCTGTTTTACAAATGACACTGAAGAGCTCAGACAGGTGCCTGACTCACCTTAGTCCGACAGTTAGGGAGCTAGATGTGAAATGCAGTCGTTTCAAAGCCAGTGCTGCCATGTGAAAATGAGAAGTGCTTTCGATGGATTGTTGCATTAGAAGGGAAAACCAAAACGAAGGGTGGTTCTGCCCTTTCAGTTCTGGGGACAGAAGTGAGAGAAGTAATCGGGGCCAAGGGAGCTTGTGAAGCTGCTGCAGACCACAGACGGTGAGCACCAGAGGGGAAGGGAAACCCGGCCTGCCTGCCAGCTGTGTTCCAGGGGTTACGCCCCTGCTGCAGCGCCCAGCGGCAAGACCAGGATGTCCCTCGTCCGTGCCAACCAGGTCAGTTCTGCTGAGTCAGCCTTGAGCGAGGCAGGAAAGTTCCACTGTTTGCTGAGCTGGCCTCTGCATTCTTTCCTCCCCACTCCCGACGGTCATGCTGCTCGGGGCGCCTGCAGCTATGGGAGGGCTCACTGGCCTCAAGTAGGGCTGCTGGCAGCCATAGAAGCTGAGTCCAGGCCTGTTTTTCCATTTGTTTTTGTTTTTTAACTCTGTCTCCCCAAACAACCATAAGCACGAAGCTTTCCTTCTTTCTTTAATATATAATTCTGTGCTTTTCCCAGTGTAAAATCATAGAAGCCTTGCCCTTAGTGGAAATGTCAGAAAATATGGAAGCATATAAATAATTTACTTCTTTTTTTGTTTGCTCTATACATGCTATATATTCACAATTATATATATGTTGTTTTTCATTTTTAGTTTTTTTACTCAACATTACCACGCAGGCATTTTCTTCTCATTAAAACTCTTTACAAGTATTCCCATCAGTCTATATCAAGTCGCACCATCATTACTAAATCTCCTCCTCCATTCAGGTTGTTTTCAGTTTTCACAGTTATAAATGATACAGTGAGGAATAATTGTGCCTAGGCTGAGATTATTTTGTTAAGCAGAATCGCAGAAGTGGAATTGTTGGGACAAGGATCGTGACGGGTTTTACGGTCCAGGTCTTGTGTGCAGCATCTCTGAGCCTGCAACAGATCTTTTGGCTTTGTGCACTTTCCCCAGCGGACGCTATAGCCTCTGTCTTCCTCTGCTGTAGCTCTCCAGTGCCATAGATTATATATATCGTGTCATATATCACTGCCTTAGCTGCTCGCATTCCCTGCAGGAGATCCTGGGCCAGTCCGGTTTGCCTTGCCTGGCGCTCAGGGTGGATGCAGGAGCTGGGCTGGGACCCCCAGTGTTCAGACACAGCCTTCCAGCTGGAGGGCAGTCACCCAACGCCTCCCTCCACCAGAGGGCGTTTGTTGTGTCGGAGCCTCAGCAGAACTCTGGCTCAGAGTCTGCAGGGAGCACTCAAGCTAGAGTAGGGTGGCCGGGGTGGGAACGTGCTGACCTGTGTACTGAGTCTGGGGAACAAGCGGGATGCCCTGGAGGGGTGAGGCTCGTGTTGCTTCTTTTCTAGACACAGGAGGAGATCTTGGTGAGAAAGGAGCTTGAAGAAGTTGATAGAACTCACGCAAAGCAGTTCAACCTGTGGTACACCCTGGACAGGCCTCCTGTTGGTAAGGTCCCCGTTGTCCCCACCGTGGGTCAGCTCCAACCCTTGACCCAGTCAGGGGCCAGTCCCTGGGTTGGTTGGTTCTGGGCTGGGTGGCTGAGGCCTTGGACTATGTCTCTACTTGGGAAATGCAGGAATTTGAGGGAGAGAGGATTTGGGATGACCTGCTTGTAAGGGCGGTATCGGGTAGGTGTCCGATATCTCAGCGGCACTCCACGCACTACTCTGAACGTCAGGGGGGACCCTGAGGCCCCGGGCCACCCTGAACACCCACTCCACACGGCATCCCGCAGAGCCATCACTCACACTGCCTCCTGTACGGCCACTGACCCTTTCACCCTGCACCCCGCACCTCACCTAGGACAGCAGTCCTCATAAGCTGAGCCCCGGCCGCCACCGCACACGCCGCACCCCGCAGAGCCCTCACGCTGACAGGCTGCCTCTCCCACTCAGCGCTGAGCTGTGCCTGCCTCGTCGTACAGCTCACTGCCCAGCAGAGGGCGCCACCCAAACGAGCCAGTCCCCAAACAACCACACACCCTCTGCGCGGCACAGCTCCTGCTCACCGCCTCGATTCACGCCACACCCGGGTGCACCTGTCTCAGGGTGGCGTTCACCCACGCCGGTGCTTACAGCAGACAGACACCAGCCAGGGACTCAGAGCCCCAGCAGTGAGCCTGGGGTCTGGGGTAAGTACTGAAAAGGGCTCTCTGGGGCCCCCACGTCCTCTACTCCCAGCTTTCTGCGGAGAGCAGTAGTGCAGATGTCTAAGCCTTGGCGCATAGCCTTGTGTTCCTCTTCCCGGCTTGAGGGAGGGCGGGCAGGGGGCCTGGGGTCAGGGATGCAACCTGGCCCCCGCAACAGCTTTTTTCTGCTTAATCTCAGGCTGGAAGTACAGTCAGGCTTCATTACTGAGGACACGATCAAAGAGCATCTCCCTCCTCCTGGGAGGTTCTCGTTCATCCTGGTGTGTGGCCCACCACCCCTGATCCAGAGAGCCGTGCACCCTAACTTGGAGAAACTGGGTTACACCAGGGACATGATTTTCACCTACTAATGCCTCCCTTGCTCTTAGCAAATTTGCCTGGTCCCGTTCATGTTTTACAGTGAGCTCAGCTTCACCATGTTATACTGGGAAGTGTTCAAAAGTCCCTTGTAATGCATCTTTGTGTATGCTGGCACTCCTTCCTCTCTAAAGTAGCTTCTGAGGCCTCCTTGCTTGAAGAGCCTTGAAGGAATTCCATTTCAGTATCTTTTTCCATAGTTTACTGAAATAAAATTCAGTGCAAAGCAGATAGCCATTGAGTGTGGCTCTGTGGGGGACCTGCCAGACAGGTAGAAGGCCTTGGCCTGCCCCACATGTGAATTGGCATCTTGTGTCCTTGGGGGGGTCACAATGGTCAAAGATACTGGGGCAGAACTCCAGGAGAGAGTCCCCAAGGGGGGGTCGTGTCAACTCCCAATTTCTCTTTAACCCCTCTTTCTAGAGTGTTGTTTTTAAGGTCACACCTATCAGAGGGCTCAGGCACCCTCCATGTGCACTCTTTCTTCTCTTGTAGGAGACCCTTGAAATGGAAATGGTGTTAAAAATACACATCAGGGCAATAGTCAACGTGGGCTCCAAGAATCCTGGACTCCCTGCACTTTACACCACAAATGGAGGTAAGGGGTGCTTCTTTGTTAAGGATCCTCTAAATGCCAGGCCCAATTCTGGTGTGGTCAGGTAGGGGTGGTTAGTACAGAAGCTTCTGAACTTGCAAACAAAATTATGTTCCTAAGGCTATTCCTCAAATCGTTCATATTTATTGCAAAGGGTATAAGTGTTCACTATCACCATCTGTTGTTTGTGGTCAGGATGACATGCTGTTGCTTTGTTATCTGTGCCTGGATAAAATCACTTATAATCTTGATTTTTTTTTTAATTACTTCTGCTCTTGAAGTATAGTTGATTTATAATGTTTCAGGTGTACAGCAAAGTGATTCAGTTGTGTGTGTGTGTGTGTGTGTGTGTGTGTATATATATATATTCTTTGTCAGATTCTTTTCCATTATAGGTTTTTACAGGGTATTGCATATAGCTCCCTCTGCTATACAGTAGATCTTTGCTATTTTATATATAGTGGTGTGTACCTGTTAATCCCCAATTCCAAATTTATCCCTTCCCTCCCTTTCCCCTTTGGTAACCATAAGTTTGCTTTCTATGTCTGTGAGCCTATTTCTGTTTTGTGAATAAGTTCATTTATATCATTTTTCTAGAATGCACATATAAGTGAGATCATATGATATTTCTCTTTCTCTTCATTTAGTATGTTGCTGCAAATGGCATTATTTCATCATTTTTTATGGCTGAGTAATATTCCATTCATCTGTTGATGGACATTTAGGTTGCTTCCATGTTTGCCTCGTGTAAATAGTGCTATGAACACTGGGGTGCATGTATCCTTTTGAATTAGAGTTTTCTCCAATATATGACCAGGAGTGGGATTGCGGGAACGTATGGCAACCCTATTTTTAGTTTTTTTGAGGAACCTCCATACACTTCTCCACAGTGGCTGCAGCAATTTACATTCCAAGCAACAGTGTAGGAGGGTTCCCTTTTCTCTACACCCTCTTCAGCATTTATTATTTGTAGATATTTTGATGATGGCCATTCTGACCAGTGTGAGGTGGTACCTCATTGTAGTTTTGATTTGCATTTCTCTAATAATTAGTGATGTCGAGCATCTTTTCATGGGCTGTATGAGCTGCTTGTATATTTTGGAAATTAAGTCTTGTCAATTGCACCATTTGCAAATATTTTCTCCCATTCTGTAGGTTGTCTTTTTATTTTGTTTATGGTTTCCTTTGCTGTGCAAAAGCTTTCAGGTTTAATTAGATCCCATTTGTTTATTTTTGCTTTTGTGTCCATTACTCTAGGAGATGGATCCAAAAAAATATTGTTGCGCTCTATGTCAAAGACTGTCTTGCCTGTGTTTTCCTCTAGGAGTTTTATAGTATCTGGTCTTACATTTAGGTCTTTATTCCGTTTTGAGTTTATTTTTGTATATAGTGTTAGAGAATATTCTAATTTCATTCTTTTACATGTCAGTGTCCAGTTTTATTGAAGAGACTGTCTTTTCTTCATTGTCTATTCTTGCCTCCTTTGTTGTAGATTAATTGACCATAAGCACGTGGGTTTATTTATGGGCTTTCTATCCTGTTCCATTGATCTATGTATCATTTTTTTTTGCCAGTATCAAACTGTTTTGATTACTGTAGCTTTGTAGTATGGTCTGAAGTCAAGGAGCGTGATTCCTCCAGCTGCACTCTTCTTTTTCAAGATTGTTTTGGCTATTCAGGTTCTTTTGTGTTTCTGGATGAATTTAAAAATTTTTGTTCCAGTTCTGTGAAAAATGCCATCAGTAATCTGATAGGGATCGTACTGAATCTGTAGATTGCCTTAGGTAGTATGGTCATTTAAACAATACTGATTCTTCCAATCCAAAAACACGGTATGTCTTTCCATCTATGTCATCCTCAATTTCTCTCATCAGCCTATCAGTTTTCACAGTACAGGTCTTTTGCTTCCTTAGCTGGGCTTACTCCTGGTTATTTTATTCATTTTGTTGCAATGGTGAATGGGATTATTTCCTTAATTTCTCTTTCTGATATTTCATTGTTAATGTATAGAAATGCAACAGATTTCTGTGTATTAATTTCGTCTCCTGCAACTTTACTGAATTCATTGATGACTTCTAGTAGTTTTCTGGTGACACCTTTAGTATTTTCTATGTATAGTATCATGTCATCGGCAAACAGTGATGGTTTTTCTTCTTCCTTTCCAATTTGGATTCCTTTTATTTCCTTTTCTTCTCTGATTGCTGTGGCTGGGACTTCCAAAACGATGTTGAGTAAAAGAGGTGAGAGTGGACATCCTGGTCTTGTTCCTGATCTTAGAGGGAATGCTTTAATTTTTCACTGTTGAGTATGATGTTAGCTGTGAGTTTGTCATATGTGGCCTTTATTTTGTTGAGGCATGTACCCTCTATGCCCACTTTCTGGAGAATTTTTATCATAAATGGATGTTGAATTTTATCAAAAGCTTTTCCTACATCTGTTGAGATGATTGTATGGTTTTTATTCTTCAATTTGTGAATGTGGTGTATCACAATGATTGATTTGTGGATATTGAAAAATCCTTGCAGCCCTCAGATAAATTCCCTTGATTATGGTATACAATCCTTTTACTGTATTGTTGGAGTAGGTTTGCTAGTATTTTCTTGAGGATTTTTGCATCTATGTTCATCAGCAATATTGGTTTATAATTTTTTTTGTGATATTTTTGTATCAGGGTGACGGTGGCCTCATAGAATGAGTTCAAAAGTGTTCCTTTTTCTCCAGTTTCTTGGAGAATAGTTTCAGAAGGATAGGTGTTATCTCTTCTCTAAATGTTTGATAGAATTCACCTGTGAAGCCATCTGGTCCTGGACTTCTGTTTCTTGGGGGTTTTAAAATTACTGATTCTATTTCAGTACTGGTAATTGGCCTGTTCATATTTTCTATTTCTTCCTGGTTCAGTCTTGGGAGATTGTACCTTTCTAAGACTTTGTCCATTTATTCTAGCTTGTCCATTTTATTGGCACATAATTGCTCAGAGTAATCTCTTATGATCCTTCATATTTCTGTGATGTCAGTTGTAACTTCTCCTTTTTAGCATATCTAATTTTATGGATTTGAGTCCTCTCCCTTTTTTTCTTCATGAGTCTGGCTAAAGGTTTATCAATTTTATCTTCTCCAAGAACAAGCTTTTAACTTCATTGATCTTTGCTGTTTTCTTTGTCTCTATTTCTGCTCTTTATGATTTCTTTCCTTCTACTAACTTGGGATTTTGTTTCTTCTTCTTTCTCTGATTGCTTTAGGTGTAATGTTAGGTTGTTTATCTGAGATTTTTCTTGTTTCCTGAGGTAAGCTTGTATCACTATAAACTTCCCTCTTAGCACTGCTTTTGCTGCATCTCACAGGTTTTGGAATGTTGTGTTTTCATCTTCATTTGTCTCCAGGTATTGTGATTTCTTCATTGATCCATTAACAACCTCCACGTGTTTGTTTTTTACAGTTTTTTTTTTTTTTCTTGTAGTTGATTTCTAGTCTCATAGCCTTGTGGTTGGAAAAGATGCTTGATATGATTTTAACTTTCTTAGATTTACTGAGACTTGTTTTGTGGCCCAGCACATGATCTATTCTGGAGAATGTTCTGTGTGCATTTGAAAAGAATGTGTGTGTATTCTGCTGCTTTCGGGTGAAATGCTCTATAAATATAAATTAAGTCCATTTGGTCTAATGTGTTATTTAAGGCCTGTGTTTCCTTATTTTCTGTCTGGATGACCTGTCCATTGATGTAAGTGGGGTGTTGAGGTCCACTATTATTGTTACTATCAATTTCTCCTTTTATGTTTACCATTTGCTTTATATATTGAGGTGCTCCTATGTTGGGTGCATATATACTTACAATTGTTATATCTGCTTCTTGGATTGATCTCTTGATTTTAACAGTCTTTAAAGTCTATTTTGGCTGATCTAAATACTGCTACTCCAGCCTTCTTTTGATTTCCATTTGCATGGAATACCTTTTTCCCTCCACTCCCTTTCAGCCTGTATGTCTCTAGATCTGAAATGAGCCTCTTGTAGGCAGCAAATGTGTGGATCTTGTTTTTGTGTCCATTCAGTCACTAAGTGTCTTTTGGTTGGAGCATTTACTCTATTTACATTTAACGTAGTTATCAATATGAATGTTCTCATTGCCATTTTGTTAATTGTTTTGGACTTATTCTTGTAGGTCTTTTCCCCCTTCTTTTGCTCTCCTGTAACTTGATGCCTGTTTGGATTCCTTTTTCTATTTTGTGTGTATTTCTATTATAGATTTTTGGTTTGCAGTTACCTTGAGGTTTGTGTATAGCAGTCTGTACGTATACATAATTGTTTTAAGTTGCTGATCTTACTTTCAAATGCACTTTAAATACGCTGCAGTTGTACTCTCCCCACCCTCACAATTACTCTGAGATCGTATTTTACATCTAATTGTTTTGTTTGTCCCTTGCTTACTGTGGATACAGATGGTTTTACCACTTTTGTTTCTTAACCTCCCTGCTAGCTTTGTGTGTGACTGATTTCCTACCTTTACCGTATGTTTGCCTTTACTGGTGAGCTGTTTCATTCCATAATTTTCATGTTTCCTGTAGTGGCCTTTTCTTTTCTTCCCTGGCGAAGTTCCTTTAACAGTTGTTGTAAAGCTAGTTTGGTGGTGCTGAATTCTTTTAGCTTTTGCTTGTCTATAAGGTTTTCGATTTCCCCTTCAAATCTGAATGACAGCCTTGGTGGGTAGAATATTCTTGGTTGTGTTTTTCCCTTTCAACACTTTTTAAATATATCTTGCCACTCCCTCCTGACCTGCAGAGTTTCTGCTGAAAGTTAGCTGATAGCTTTATGGGCATTCCTTCATATGTTATTTGTTGCTTTTCCCTTGGTGCTTTTAGTATTCTCTTTAATTTTTGTCATTTTGCTTCATGTCTTGGTGTGTTTCTCTTTGGGTTCATCCTGTATGGGACTCTGCACTTCCTGGACTTGGGTGACTGTTTCCTTTCCCAGGTTAGGGAGGTTTTCAGCTATTATCTCTTCAAATATTTTCTCAAACCCTTTCTTCTCCTTTTGGGACCCCTATAATGCAAATATTAGTGTACTTGATGTTGTCCCAGCAGTGCACATCCTATCCTCTTTTCATTCTTTTTCCTTTTTTCTGTTCAGCAGTGGTGATTTCCTCTATTGCCTCATTTTGTCTATGTTGCTATTTGTAATTTTATGTATGTGGTAATTATGTTTCTCAACCTTGGAGAGGTGGCCCTCTGTAGGAGGCATCCTGTGCATCCCAGCAGTGCACATCCCTCTTGTCACCCAAGCCATATGCTCTAGGGTCCCCCCAAGAGAGCTGTGTGGATGCTTCTGTTGTGGTAGACCGACCATGTAGGCAGTCTGGGAGGCTTGGCTGAGCCCTAGTCTGGTTGGTTGTGAAACCCTAGGGTCCTCTGGGGCTAGCGGTGGCTCACTGGTGGGTGGAGTCAGAGTCCCAAAGACTCTGGGGCTGCTGCCCACCCACTGGCAGGTGAAGCCAGGTCCTGGGGTTAGTGCCAGATCCTGGCAGCCAGAGCTGTTTCCTGGGGTCTAGCTGAAGCGCCCAGGGACCCCAGAGCTTATTTGTGGAAGGGGCACCAGTTCCTGACAGTTGAATACGGGGGGTCCTGTGTGTCCTGAAGGTTGCATGGGTCTGCTAGCGGGCAGGGCCCGGCCTGCGTTGGGGAACCAGTTTTCTTGCTTCAGGTGTCTGCCGCCTGGTGGTTGAGGCTGGTCTAGAGGTTTGTGCAGGCTTCCTCATAGGAGGGGCCAGTGCCTGTCCAGTGGTGAGTGGAGCTGGGTCTTGGCCCTCTGGGGGGCAGGACTGTGTCCAGCAGTAGTGAGCCCAGAGGCAGCTGTGGGCTCTTTAGGCAGCCTGTCTGCTGATGGGTGAGGCTGTGTCCCCACCTAGTTAGTTTGGCCTGAGGCATCCCAGGCATTGTCACCAGTAGGCTGTTGGGCGGGGCCTGTCTTGGAGCTAATGAGCCAAGATGGCAGCTGCCAACATCAACCATGTTCACTCTCCTGAGTGCTCCCCAGTATGGCTGCCACCAGTGTCTGTCCCCGGGGTGAACCGCCCCCACCCCCTAGGAGCCCCTTCTAGACCAGCAGGTAGGTCTGGCCCAAGCTCTTATCAAATTACTTTTGCTGTGTGTCCCTGTGCATGTGAGATTTGGCCTGTGCCCTTTGAGTGGAGTCTCTGTTACCCCCGGTCCTATGGGGCTCCTGAAATTAAGCCCCACTGGCCTTCAAAAACAATTGCTCTGGTGGGGCTCATCTTCCCTGTGCTGGACCCCTGGGCTTGGGAGCCTGATGGGCTCAGAGCTCTTGCTCCTGTGGGAGAATCTCTGTAATATAATTATTCTCCGGTTTGCGGGTTGCCCACCTCAGCAGGGGTGGGGGGGTGTAAATGGGAGTTGATTATGTGGCAAGCCCACCCTTCCTACCTGTTTTGTTGTGGTTAGTCTTTAGCTGTAGAAGATCCTTTCTGGTAGGTTCCAGTCTTTTTCATTGATGGGTTTTCTGCAGACAGTTGTGATTTTGGGGTGCTCCAGAGAGGAGGTGAGCTCTGGGTCTTTTTATTCTTCCATCTTGGCTGCTCTCCCCACCCTGCTCTTGATTTTATATAATTCTGATAATGAACCAGAAATATCTGTGGGGATTTTGTTCTCCAAGGTACAGATGTGGAAACTGAGGCTTAGAGATGAAATTACTATCCCCGCAGCAGCTTAGCCTTCGTCTGTCCACCTGTTGAGCTCATCCTTAGTGAGTTTCCTACTCAGAGGAAGACACAATGCTGGGCACTGCACATCGAAGGTCCTACGCTCAGATGTTTTTCTTAAATACCAGTCACAACCATGCTTGTCCCCTGCTTTAAACCTCTCACTGCTTTCACTAGTCCGTATCCGGACACCCTGGGTCCCCAAGATAAATTTCAGGAGCCTGGCTTACAAAGCCTTTCTTGATCTGGCTCCAGCTGACCTCACCTGATTCTTCCTTCCTTGGGCCTCCCACTCTGACCCCATTCTCTGGCCCACTGGTTCTCAGCTAGAGGTGATTTTGTCGGGAGACATTTTTGGTTGTCCCAACTAGAGGGGTGCTATTGGCATCTAGAGGGTAGAGGGAGAGGCCAAGGATGCTGCTAAACATCCAAGAGCACACAGGACAGCCCCGAGCACAAGGACTTACCCAATCCCAAATGACAGCAGTGCAGAGGTCAGGAAATTCTGCTCTCATCATACTGACCTCGGGTACTTCCTTGGATGTGCAGGGTTGTTTCAGGTCCCTCTGCCTGGAGTGCCTTTCCCCTCTGGCATACTTGAGGAAGCTGATTCATCTTTCAAAATTCAAGTAGCACCTCTCCTTGGAGACTTTTCAGTCCTTGTCCCCAGCCCTCCATTAAAAATGACAGTTTGCTCTTTGGGGCTGTAGACACTTCTATTGGAGCACCTGTATCGTTCAGCACACTCTTGTCTGAAACAGATCTGTACTCCCACAGTGGACCATCCCCACCCTCAGGCAAGGACCTTGACATTCATGCCTGTAGCCCCAGTGCTCCTCAGCCCAGAATGGGAGGTACTCAACCTGCACATATGAGGGAATGAGCGGATGGAGAACTTAGCATCATGGATCTCCTGGGCCATCAGAGGGCTAGGACTGGGTCTTACTCCTGTCTGTACGGGAACCCATCCATAGCAGGTGCTCAGTGAGGTTGTGTTGAGGATAGGTGTGGAAGGGGAGAAAGATGACACATTACTTCAAGGTGAGCCAGGAAGTGCTCGGGCCCAAGGTCAGCACCGTGGGACAGAGAGAGACCTCCAACCCTAACAAACACCAGCGAAGGCTTCCTGAGAGAGGCTGGGGCTGTTCTGGACCTCAGCAGGCAGGATTCAGCTTCGTGACAGAGACTAGGAGAAGAGCACATTCCACGGGGAGGGAAAGGCAGGAGCACAGGCTAGAGCGTGGAAGGCCGAAGCTTCAGCTCAGGCTTTTGAACACTAATCTGTGGTAGTTGTGGAACTGAGTTCTTAGCAGGGAACAGGATGAAACAGTGCTCTGGGAAGGTCCCTCCGGGGATGGGGTGGAGAACACCTGGAGGGGACTAACTGGAAAGGAAGGGTGAGGGACCAATAGGAGACCCACCATGGAAATTAGATAGAGATGAGGCCAGAGCTAGAGCCGCCACAGGGAGGAAGAAGGGCCATCGCTAAGGGGGAAGGCTGGTTGGGTGGGGATTGTGTGGCCGGTACGTGTGCAGGTACCTCTCCCTGAGGTAGGGCATACCTGAGATGTGTTGCGGTGGAAATGTTGATTTGGGTGCCTGAGGGCCTTCCTCGGGGTGGCTGGGAGAGGGGGTTGCCGTTTGATCAGACAGTTGCCTCTGAGGCTGAGAAGGGAAAGGCTTCGAAGACGCCTGTGCTCAGGTGCTGGGAGGCCCCACAGCCCTGAGACACCGGGTGGCTTGAGGACAGCGGGAAGGGAGTCCGTTACTCCTTCCCTGCTGTCACTCCAGCCAGATTCCTGGGAAAGGAAATAGAATACGCGTTTCTGTATGGAAGCAGCCCAGGAGGGGGCTTCCTACCATTTCGCCCTGCTCAGAACATTCAGAATTATTTTTCCAGCAAAGCTTTTATGACTCACAGCCCTTCCCCTTGGGTGTAGGAACCCCCAGCTGTCACCAGGGATGGCGTGAGTCATTGAGTCTGTGCTGGCATCTCATCGCCCTCCCCACAAAAGTGGTCTGCAGTCCACGTATAAAAGTACAAAAGGTATAAAAGCTGTGACGAAGAGCACAGCACAGTTGAAGACATGTGGGCCACCTCCTGGACATCTGTTCCACAGCCCCGCTTTGTCCCGTCAGCACCCATGTTGGAGATGCCCTGCAGCCCAGCCTGGGCTCCACGGGTGGCCATGGGCCAGCTTCCCATCGAAGCGGACTCAGGCCATCAGACGTGCCTCTCTAGGCTGCCAGCGATAAGACAGTCATCACCAGTCCTCAGAGCTGGGAGCGGCCAGGCGGGAGTCGGTCAGCAGCTGGTCCTGGCTGAGCATGGTCTGAAAGGACACGGCCGAAGGCACTGTTCAACGGCGTTTTGGTCAAGGCTGCCCTGCGGCCACGATGTGGGAAGCAGCGGGGCACTGGGTGTGGCCCTGACTCCAGCGCCCTGTAAGTTCATGGTGTCCCAGGCACCCCACGTGTTGGCTCAGAATAGACAACACTGTCAACAATAAATTGCTCCTACCTTTAGAAGTAAAGTTGCTATTTCAAGGCCACCAAAGGCCTATAGAAGTGATAAGCGCAAGGCTGGGTGAACGTTTCAGTGTGTGAGCCAAGAAAAAAACAAATTGAAAACAGTGATCTTGTTTGGATTCGGGGAGACCCACCCCCTCCTTGACCATCGTGCCCTGGGATACAGCCTTCGTAACCTGCCTCAGTAAATCAGCAAAGGCCCCAGCGGGCTGGACGCTGTGGCCGGTGGGCGCAGTGCTGGGGCTGTCTAGGAACCGTGAGGCCCTGGAAGGCACAGGGCCTCAACAATGTAAATCTTTTTTGTGACTGGCCTTTTACCACCAGCTCCGGGCTGCCTAGCAGCCTCGCAAGGAGGATATTAGCCCTGCTTGACAGATAGGGGAGCCAGGGCTTGGAGAGAGAGTGACTTGCCCGAGGTCCCAGGTCAGCCTCCCTCCAGAGTACCTCCTCTCCCCTGGTCCAAGCTGCTTCATATGGTATGGCTTGTCCCCACTGGACATGCCAGGATGTGCCCACGTGCCTGTGGTGTCCATGAAGCCAGAGGCATGATAGGAAATATATGTCTCATGGATGGAGAGAGCAGAGCAGTGGCCACCAAGCCAGGGGCGAGGCCTGGGCTTTGGGCTGACGAGGCAGGTGACCCAGAGCTGCTGAGCATCTTGGTTTCCTCACCAGCCTTGGGCCTGGGAAGAGGGCCTGAGACCTAGCACACCTTAGCTGGTTTCAGCTCAAGGCTGGCAGCAGGCCAACAGAGAAGGCCTCTGGGCTGCTTTCCGTCTCGGCTGGTTCAGGCTCCAGCCCCCGGCCCCATCTGCTCTCCGCCAGCAGAGGCCCTGACGCCACAGGCTCTGGAGTAGGCCCGGGGGCTGCCCAGCACCACCCCCAAACTCCCGGGGCCTCCCCAGCACCTGTCCTGCTGTGGAGAGAGGGTCAGAGTCCTACCGTGAGGCGGTGAATGTCTTGGGAGAGGAGCCCTATCTGCATCAGGGTGCCTTCCGAAGGTGCCATCTGTAAAACGGGCAGCAGCCTGGTCAGCACATGTGGACTGAGCTCGTGATTCGCAGAGGTGGCATGCAAGTCCTATCCTGCGCAGGCGTGCTCCGCAGGCGAGCAGGCAAGGAGTGGGCCAGGCCCTGAGGAGTGACGGGTGGAGCACATGCTGCTTCTGTCCCTGGGGGAAAGGCAGAGCCTCCAGTGTCCCACACCATCACACACACACTCTTTGTCCCCACCCCGGCGCCAGCACTAAGGGGACACAGGAGCAGGGCACAGACGGGCCCTGTCAGAGCGACCCTTTAGCACAGGTTCAGTGCTCCAGCTACTTCCAGGAGCAGAGAGGGGCAGGGATGAAGGCCGTCAGGGTGCTGAACACACTGAAAATTTCTGGCACCAGCAGGACCCCAGACACTGATGCCCCAGTATAGGCACAGCTAGGCATCCTCAGGGAGCCAGGGCGTCCTCACTCCTAGGGGCCTGCCTCTTCTCCTTCTCAGGTAAATGCTGGCCTGCTCCTTCTTCCCCAAACCTATTTGGACATTGTAGATTTGCCCTTTGAGGGCATCGAGTATAATCCATCATTCTATAGGTAGGAAAACTGGGGCCCGCAGAGTGATACAGGCCTTGCTCGAGGCTGCACAGAGAACTAGTGACATAATTCCATGCAGGGTTTGCAAGCAGGCACATGCGGAGATTCTCCCACCAGGACACGATAAGAAACAAGGGACAAAGCCCGCCCTGACTGTGGCTCTAAACTGCAGTGCCCAGGTATCAGCCCCGGGGAGCACCTGTCATTCAGTGGTTCCGGCCATGCCAGCTGGCAAGCCTGTGCCCTTATCTCTTGCTGGCTGGACTTCAGGGGAGGCCGGGAGGCCATGGCCTGAGACTCATGGTAGCTTAAGAAGCAAATCTTCACATCGCCTCCATCTGGGACAGAATCAGAGTGTTCAGATTGGGGTGATGAGGCCCTGTCCCATCCGCCAGACAGTTATGATGCTGCCGTCATGCTTCTGCAGACGAGGCCCGGGGACCCAGTAGAGCCAAAAGCTGCACTGGGACTAACTGGGATCTCATGAGCAGGAGCCCAGACTGGCAGGTGTGTCCCTCCCCCTGTCCTTGGCCAGGCCAGGCCTGTCTGGAAGACCCATTACCAGTTAGTCAGCCTCTAAATCAGGAGGACAGGTCTGTTCCAGCTCTGCCAACCCAGACCAGCCCCCACGGGGTTACGGGCCCAGCACGGTCAGTCACAGCGGAGCGGCACAACACGTGAAAGGACAGAGGGCCTTTCCAGCAATGCCACCTGGTCTCGCCACGCCCCCTTCACTAGGCGGCCCATCCCGCTGGAATGGAAACCGACTTCGGGGTCTGCACGACAGATGTGACCTCCAGTCAGGACGTGAGACACAAAGTGCCTCCCAGCTTCACACCGGCCAGTGGAGCCCGAAGCAACACCACAGACCTCCAAAGGATGGGGGTCCCTCCTTGCTCCAGCCCCCTCAACCCAGGACACCCACAAATCCTGACCCAGCTCAGCAGCGCTGGCTCTCGAACTGCACGATGAGCAGCATTCCATCTCTAGCTGCGCCCAACTCACTTCCCTTGCCAAGATTAAAGATGCTGTGCAGTTTGCTTTCTACATAAATATAGGCTTTATTGCCAGAAAGAAGCGACCGCCTCCAAAGGAAGGCGCAACAGTTCCACTGTCACTGGGGCAGAAGTCCCTGCTGCTGTTCCTGCAGCCTCAGTCAAAACTGTGGTCACAGGCCTAAGGCGCTTGGGATTGCCCTCAACGGGGGCACAGCCGAGGGGCCTGAGAGCTCAGCCTCGGGATTGTCCGTGGTCTCTGGACCTGTGTCCAAGCTCAGGTATTGCCACTGGTGCTGAAGGTGGACATTCAGACTTACTGAAAACCTGCAAGCATCTTTATGTCTTTCCTCCTGAGTCCCCAAGGCTGGCCCCTTAGCAAAGATGCAGCTCCATACCTGGCCGCCCTCAGGCTTTGGAGCAAGACTGGCCCACGGGTGCACAATGGCTGGAAAGTTTTCTGCAAGTCATGCACATACACAGGGGGCGAGGTGCAGTTACACGGTGACACGCACGGAGTTACTGTGAGCTCTCAGGACGCACAGACAGTACAGGGGACAAAGGCATCAGCTAATCTGTCCCACCTGGCCCAGTCCATCCAGTTCAGGGGCATCGAGGGGGCTGAGGCCCTGGTAGCCCATACAGACCCTGTGACTGTCACCGACACCGTTGCTGGGCTCCACTGGGCAAACGTAGTCTGTCGATCCATCGAACTTCTTTTTTCTTATGTTTCCAAAATGTGAAAATCCCAGTTTCCTTGGCTAAAACACAGCAGATACAAGACTATGAGAAAGAGATGATCAAGCTAGCGTGCGGCTAGTGCTGACAATACATTTTAGAACAGGCCGACGAGGAGAGGAATAAGGCAAACCGCTTCTAGAAAAACTCTTAACAAAATAGAGCTCCTGTAAGCGATTGCCCTTCTTGGGAAAAGCCAACAGGTAAATCATCGTGAGCAAGTAGAGCTGCTCCTCCAAGACGCCGTGCCTGAAACTCCTGCCCTGCTGCCCCACTAGTGATGTTCACATTCCCCGGGGGGAACTGGGGATTCCCAGAGGCTGCCACAGTCTGGACAGAGGCTGAGCTCAGAGGACTTGGTGTCACACGTGGAGCACCCCCTGCCTTCTGTTCACAGCACCTTGGGAAGCCACACGGACAGCCCTAGGCGGCCCTTCCTCCCTGCTCCAGCTTTGTCCTGAGTTGGCAGGACAGCTCAGGCAGGTGGAACGGGCTTTGTGGGATTCAGAGCCCCAGTGAGCGGCGCTGGTGCTTGGATGACCCCGGGACCTCAGGATGGCTGTGTGCTGGCCACCTCCACAGCACAAGGTGGCCACGGCTGGCTACCCACAGGGACACTCCTTATGTTGGCAAGACAGCTTAGACCAGGACCCCACGTGGCATGTGGAATGCAGATGGGTCTGACCAAATGGAACCCACACTCGGGAGCTTGTCTGCTTTGCACAGCGAGTCAGGGCAGTGTTGGGAGAACCCACACTCGGGAGCTTGTCTGCTTTGCACAGCGAGTCAGGGCAGTGTTGGGAGAGAGGACCCCACGCTGCCTGTATGTCATTTCTGTGTAAAGAAACCTGCGCACCCTTGGACTCAAGAGTGGCCGGGAACTAGGCTAACAGAAGTAACAAAATCAAACCGAAGGTAGAAACCAAGGCAGAAGCCAAGAGAGCCTCCTTGTCCAGGCAGCCCACTTGGGTTTGGCTCCAGGCACTGGGTCAGCTGCTACCCAACTCAAGGGCCAGAAGGCAGGCCCCTGTGGCCACCCCAGAAACGGCCTGGCGACTCACCCGGACTTTGGCTGTGGTGGTCAGCGGCGTGTAAGCAGGTAAAGTCATTTTCTCTCGCTTCTCCTGCTCAGCCTCAGGGCCAATCAAGGCATTGAATTTGGTGGTCAGGTGACGCCTGAGGAGTGTCTTTTGTGGGGGGATATTGAGAAGCATGGCCAGCGTGTCCCCAGTGAAGCGTGGCTCCAGGATCTAAGAAGAAACCACAGACAAGCCACCCCGTGGCGACCACCGGTGGCTCTAGGTGATGACACTGAGAAACAGGCCCCCAGGAGCCCGGGTGGCCCCAGGGCAGGGGCTGAGGCTCATCCACTTGTCCTGTGTCCCCCTCCCCTCTGTCTCCCCGGCCCAGGGCCTGGCTCTGTGACCTACCAGCAGAGAGCGGTGCCCTCTGAGATAAGGCTGTCATCTCCCAGGGTCTATCTGGAGGACAACTGAGCCACCCCTCCCTCCTTTCCCTGCTGGCTTTGTCTCCCAGGGTCTATCTGGAGGACAGCTGAGCCACCCCTTCCTTCTTTCCCTGCTGGCTTTGTCTCCCAGGGTCTATCTGGAGGACAACTGAGCCACCCCTCCCTCCTTTCCCTGCTGGCTTTGCCACTTGACAGGTAAGTGCTGATGCAGATCGTATCATGACAAGCAGGAGGGTCCATTTTGGTGGCCTCCCCCTCCCTCCCAAGCCCTGTGTTCCTCCAGCAGCAGCTGGAGCTGCCTGGTTAACAGGCAGTTCTCATGCAGCCCCTTTTTCCCGGACTCCTCTGGGTCTGTGGCTCGGGAAGTCTTTCCAGAAGCCATCTTGTTTGCATGCAATCTATTAATTCTCAGCCACAAATGATCAGATTCTACTTTGAGACTCAATTTACGCAAGGGGTTCAGGTGAAGTATCAACACTTCTTACCGGGATGCCTGTCTAGCCCTTAAGACATCAGTTTCTGAATACCCCAGGTGTCACCGAGGCAGGTGGACCAGCCCAAAGAGCCACTCACAATGAGACCTCCATGGACACCACTCCCACGAAGGTTGGGCGCATATTCCGCCAGGTCCACGGACCGCAACCATTCCATCACCCTGTGGTTGGACCACTGCACAACTTCTGAAGGAGAAAGGTTACTCTGTAAGAGAGAGAAGGAGAGTGGAGAAGTTAGGCCTACAGGTCCTACCAGGGTCCTCTGTGGAGCCAGTCCCTGTGAGTCAGCCGGCCCCGAACGCCTTGCCGAAGACAATCCTTACGCCTACAGACCCAGGCCTCCAGGCCAGCTGCCTGAGAGCCCTCCCAGTTTCCAAGAAATAAAGCTCTCATTGAACTTGCACTTCTACACTGAGATATCTGATTCCAGAATCCCGTTACTCCCTGACTCTGGTTACTTTGGGACTAACACATGAGAGCACGGAGTTATTCATTCAGTGATTCAACAGAACTTTAAAGAGGACTGTCAGTTACGAGCTGAGTGTTTTATAGAATCGGGATCTCACTGGTGTGGCCAAATGTTTTGGGAGAACACATGTTAAGATACTTACACCCGGGTACCCTCAAGTGGCACCTGGGTCTTCAAAATGCCCAGCAGTGTGCCTAACATATAGAAGGTTCAAAATGTGTTTGTGCAACAGGGAGAAAAGAGGGGACGGAGAGTAGAGAGATGAATTTTTAATCCCCTGGAAAGCTGAGTTGCTCTTACAGCAGGGTTAGTCTTGGCTCCCATGAACACAGGAGACGGGGTGTGGCTGACAATCCCGTAGCTTTGGGGCCCACCCCGAACTCCGAGGTTCCTGAGACATTATCAGGGAATTCCCCAGGATTTGGGTGGCTGTGTTTACCTCCACCATTTCTTCTCTAGCAAAACCTGATCATGGATTCCCTGTGCGCCTGGGCCTGGAGGTCAGTTAATTTTCTACCAACGAGTGGGGAGATCTGTTCTGAAATGTCTGGTTACTTATGGGTTCCTCTTCTTCTCTCCTCTGCCTACTCTGACACCATCTTTCCATTTTGTCTTGCCCTTCCCTCCATTTCCTCATCTCCTTTAATCACTATGATGGCTTTGAAAGACTTGCTGCTACTGCCCTCCAGCCCATAGCATATGTCTCCCAAAAGGAGGGAGGAGTTGGAGGGCTAGTGGCTGCTGTGGGACGCAGAGTTCAGGCCACAGGCGTGTTGGGACACCATGAAGCCCTAGTAAAGGGAAGAATCCGCAGCACCATGGGCCAAAATGCAGCCACTTTCTGGCCATGGCATTCTGGTTTTCTCGCACCCGATCTTACAGGTGTCCTGGCTCAGGGCTACCTGGACAGATACAGTGTCTTGCCCTCACCTCGTTAGCTGGCCGCCGGTGCAGGCAGTGAGGGTTGAACTTGTTGACATGCAGCACGTGAATGGCACACTTGATGCTGAGATGATGTAGTTGGCTGGTGACTTTTAGGAAAAGTAGATCATCCTGGAAAAGTAAAGTTTTGGTTGATGAACCAGAGCTTCCAAAGTGACAAACACCACCGAGGCTCCTTCCCAGATCATACACAGACAAGTGGTCTACTACACGTCAGGAATGCATGTGGACACGTAACAGCTTTCCTTGGAGCGATGGTTCGTACTCTGCTAATTGGGACCTCTTATGTGACAAACGACACTGTTTTAGACCCGAGGGATATGAGGGAGGTGTGGAATCCAGTTTAAATACCGCCATGGGGACACCTAAGTTGAGTTGGGTGTTCACAGGGACAGCTGAAACACTGGAGGAAGGATCCTCACCACAGTTAGGTACTGCAGCATTCGCCCGTCGACTCTGGATTCGTGAAACTGGTCTTTGTACTGGGGTAAGCCAATATCATCAAGCCAACCTACAGAAACAGGGAAGTGAAATTTGTGAAAATGGGAGACTGTGGATGCCAAAAAAAAAAAGCACATTATCATTCTGAGTTCCAGCTATATTTCCCCTAAAGTTTAGTAATCCGTCTGCCTGTCCCAAGGACACAGCTGTCTTTGAGGCACACATTCCCAGGGGGCTGCCAGAAACATCACACACGTATGCCTGTCCTTACGTGTCACCCAGATGTGGTCCAGTAGTGCAGACTTCTCCTCCTGCTTGGTGGTGATAGCTTTCACTGCTAAAATCAGCTTTTTCCTATGAAGAGGGTGCTTAATTCCCAGCTCCTGAAAGTGAAAGATGAAGACAGATGTGAAATCTCGGCAGGCAGCCTGGCCCTCAGAGGATGCTGTGTCTCGCTGGAGGTATTCCACCTGGGTGGAGCATGGAAGCGGACCTCTGCCCAGCGCCCTGGGATCAACCTGAAGTGACAGAGAGAATCTCGCCCTCCTTTGTCAACTCTCCTGTGTGTGGGCGTGGGTGGGCAGTGGAGGAGTGGGGGGCCTCACTTCCCTGTGCGCTGGTTTGGGGAGAGATGGGAGCCTCCTAGCCCAGGGCTCAGCCCTTACCTTTTCCATGTCCTGAGGGGTAGCTGTCAGTAACGTGTGGCCAGAAGTCACCCACTGCCTGGCAAAGATCACGTACTGAGCCAGGCCAAAGTCCTCCAGCCATGCACACACACGCTCTGTGCTCCACTGGGCGAAGGGGCCGTTGGCATCGCTGGGAAGCAGGAAACAGCACGACCCAGTTATCGGGAGAGCCTGGGCTCCAGCTGAACATAACAGCGCCTCACAAAAAGGGACTAGGTTTAAACAAAAACCCCCATCGTGGGATCCAGTTGAACAAAATCCCACTACAATGCACTCATCGGAGGTAGACTCTAGAGTTTCCCGGGATAACCCCTGGTCTGAATCTCAAGTCTGCAGCTGCCGGGAGCTTGGGGCAGTTATATGCTCCTCAGGAAGCTGTGCTCACGTGTGCTATCAGTCCACATGCACGCGAGCCAAAGCCCATTTGGATGAAGATCCACACCTGAATCATGTTTTACACAGGGCTTAATACCATTTTCAGGAAAATGCTTAGAAAACTAGGAAAAGCGTATCTAACATTAAGGAAAAAAAAACCAGAAAACCTTCCTCCAATCAACAACAGTTAATGCCTTATTTACTAATGAAACACTAGGGGCATTCACATTAAAGTTAATAAAAGACAGTATTTTTTATCACATTAGTAACACTAGTCTGAGAGTTGCAGCAAATATAAGGAGAGACAAAAATAAAAATATAGCTATTAGAAAGGTAGAAATAAAAGAAAGCCATTCTTTTCAAATGATATGATTGCCCACCTAGAAAACCCAAGAGAACTCAGGAAGGTGGCTGGTTATAAATACACACTCCTAATGTTTATGACATACACAAATCAACAATTTTCTATATACCATCAATGCACAGATACTAACATTTTTGTTCAAATAATCCACTCACAGCAACCAAAATTATGAAATGTCTAGGATCTGTCTTTATAAGGAATGTGTGGGTCCTGTGTAACCGCGTGTGGGGATGGGGGGAGGTGGCAACTATGACACACAACTAAGCAGCATAAAAAAAGACATGAATAAATGAAGAGCTACATCATGTTCCTAGACAGGAAGCCTGGGTATTACAAAGCCATCAGTTCTTAAAGACATCAATTTCATTTAAAGTGTAAAGGTAATGGTACACTCAAAATCCCAGTTGACTCTTGGGGGCAGGGGGGGCATGCAGGTCGACAAAGCAACTTTATATTCTTTTTTTTTTTTTTTTTTTTTTCCGGTACGCGGGCTTCTCACTGTTGTGGCCTCTCCCATTGCGGAGCACAGGCTCCGGACGCGCAGGCTCAGCGGCCATGGCTCACGGGCCCAGGCGCTCCGCGGCACGTGGGATCTTCCCGGACCGGGGCACGAACCCGTGTCCCCTGCATCGGCAGGCGGACTCTCAACCACTGCGCCACCAGGGAAGCCCTATATTCATTTGTTTAAAGGAGGATTCATGGAATATAGAAGACTAGCTATTCTAAAAGATTCCTTCCAAGAAAGTATTCCTAAAATGGTTTAAAAAAAATTTTTTTTAATGCCTAGATGAGGCATCAAAAATTTTCTTAAAGTGAGGGTGGGTGTTCCTTAAAGGGCCAGGATGACCATAAAGCACCATTCTAGAACAAGTGCTGGAGATGATGTGTACCTTAGAGCAGGTGCTGGTCACTCAGCCTGGAGCCTGGGTTTTAATGAATCACGAATAGGTGCAGATCCAGGTTTCGTGAAAACTGGAACTTATGAAATTTGGGGGCCCCGCTAAGAAAAGTACACAGTTTGAATATGGAATTAGGAACAAAATGACTATTTAGAATAAGAAAACAAATCACAAAAAATTACAAATCTAATCAAACTGAAAAAGATCATGAAATCCAAAAAAATAATATTTTTATTAATTAACTCCTAGAAATACCTCTATAGTACTTTACCTTCACGTTTGGGGTGCATATTCTTTGCTTTATTATCATATGTCAACAACTCTATAACAGATGTCCCTCTGTATCTGCCAGGGGATTAGTTCCGGGATCCCCGTAGACACCAAAATCCAGGGATGCTCAAGTCCCTTATATAAAACGGCATACTCCACTCAGCCCTCTGTATTTGCGGGTTCCACATCCACGGATTCAACCAGTGGAAATCCGATCTGTAGTTGTTTGAATGAGTGGATGGGGTGGGGCTGTATTTTCTGTGAGAAGCTTTCCATCTTTCTTCTAGCATGACTGACCAATATTCTTTTGTTATTTTGATAGTTTTTTTAAGTTTTAGCTTCACAACTTATAAATGGTATTGTCAAATACATTTTTAGAATCATCAAATTTAGGAAAACCTCTATCAATTGTCTTTTAGATGCGAGCTGTAAAATTCCACAGCGTTCAAGTTTTTTAGTGCTAATCTTAAATATTCTATTCTTTGAATTGATAACATTTACTTAATGTCCTCGTGGCTGTTGCATATTAGGCAACATCATCTTGGTCAATGTCAGTATATCATGTAAAATCAGGAAGAAATTTTCATCTTTTGCCAATGTGTTCATATAATTCACTTTATATGAACAACACTCTAGGAACCTATTTACTATTTTTGTTTGGAATTTATCTGTTGCTCTCAGTGAATTATTGCTTTTGGTTTGACCTGGGATTTTTAAAAAAATTATCAGAATAGTTTCTCAATTTCAATGCTCATTTTATCACCTTTATTTCATATCCTATTAGTTTTCAATTTCATTTATTTTCTGGTTTCTGGGAATTGGAAAGAAACAAATGTTCTATGTATCAGAGGGATATTTCAGTTCTGAGGGGAAATAAAGTGTTTTTGAGACTGTAATTTGAAAGCCTCTGTCCTGTAGACCTTTTCATAACACCCTAGAGCTCTGATGCTCCTCTACCCTCGATCGTCTTCCCATTTCCCCCTTTGTGAGTGGTCTCTGCTCTCCTAAGCCTGTGCTGCTCCTACAGTAGCAGACCCAGCTTCCCTAACTCCTGGGGTTCTGTCAGTGCCAGGGTCTCCCATACTCTTGTCCAGGGCCACAGCTGAACATGCTATTAAGTAATTTAGAGATGACAGAGAAAGTACCTTTCATATACAGCCAAACCACTTGTTTTATTGACATGTTCCAAAACATCCTTCCAAATGGCAGTTAAAATGATGTGAGATTTATCAGATAGGCCATTCCCATGGTAGACGGAGAACACGGTACACTTACAACTGTATGTATATATTTCATTAGTAAGTGCATTTCTGAAAAGAGAGGATTTCTGTTTTGACTAAGCATCTGAGAGAACCGAATCTCCTGCTGAGGATTTGGCAAATCTGATGATTGGAAAGAATTTCCACAGACTGGCTTCTGGTTTTGCAAATTGCAAATGTTCTTTCTTTTTCCACTACCCCATACTTCTGAAACCAAATGCCAGAGGACAAGTTCATTTTGGTACAAGATCTCTGACTTTGCATCTTTGTATCAGTCATGCTGGGCACACTGGCACATTGGAAGCCATTTTTATAGTAGGACAGCTAATTAACTAAACCTAAGTAAACCAGACATGAAGTGACTGCAAACCACATAAGCATAATCCCACTAAATCCAAACTAAATGGATCCCCAACTCAACCTCCCCATAGCCAGATCCCCAAAATGCCCATGGGTATTCCAGCATCGTCTGATATCAGGTAAAGTGTAGACCAAGGGTAAGTTGGAGTAAAGAGTCAGCAGTCTTAAAACTGTTTAAAATATCTTACTTATGAAAATATTTCAAAACACACGGCCTTGTCAATACATCGGTTGGACCCTCTCTGGACCATGGAAGGGGTCTAGGCAAGTAACTGACCTTGAAGCTTAAGCTTCCTTACATTCATGATAAACCTGACACTGACAGTGAATATGGGAGAAAGGCAGTAAAATGGGGCCTGAAGCAGGGAAGCAGTCTGATAAGAGACCCCTCATAAGCTAGAGTCCCTAAGGGCAATACACTGTAGACAAACTCAGAAAACCCCTCCACAAGGATGGGATCCGGCCATGTGGCTTTCAAGACTTAAACATTACACTCTGCTTTCTCTTGGGGGGAAAAAAACCTCTCTCACCACACACCAAAATAAATCCCCAAATAGATAACTTGTAAAGTTTTTAAAAATCACTTCTTTAAACTCATAGTTTAAAACCAGTTTTTTAAACAGTCAGCAAAAAATTTTAAAACAAAATAATGAAAGAAATCACAAAGGAAAAGTTGATGAACTTCATTATACACAAACCTGAAAATTTCATATATCAAAGTAAAATTCTGCAACAAACCTAAAAAATAATTTGTTACAACTTTTAGATGTGGCTTAGTATCTTAATATGTAGAGAACAGATAGAAATCTATAAGAAAGATATTAAATAAAAGATATTAATAACAATAAAAATGGGCAAAAATGCACACAGTTCACAAAAGAAGAAATAAGATAACAAACATGTAAACTAAATAATAAAAATGTAATTTTTGGAGGTCTATAAAACTAGAACTTTAAACAAAAGCTGCAATAACAATGCTGACAAGGCTGTAGGTGCAACAAGCACTCACTGTACAGCAGTGCCGACTAGAACGTGAATCGGCAAAATGGGGAAAAAATTAAAAAATTTACTCTTATAACCTGAGAGAGAGTTCCTGTGAAATGTCATTATCAAGTGTTATATTAAAAAACAACTGTTTCACTGGAAAAAACGGATTGGGGCTGGAGATTTTCAGTAACAACAGACTTCCTATAGGAATGTTGGTGACAAAATTTTTTTAAGGCTATACCTAAATATCTACAAACTATAAATACCAGAGGACATTAGCATATAATTAGATCACATTTCTGTTTAAGAGTAATAAAAACCTTTCCTTCCCACCGGCAAACTCATTTTTGTTACCGTAAGCAGAGTGGTGATAAGCATACAGTCTCATCAGGCCTTCATTCCCATTCTCCTTGTCATCCATTGCTACTGTTTACAAAGCACACAGACACCCAAACAAAGCAACCCTGTGGCTGAACCGCAGTTTCGCCTTCGGCAGAGAAGGTTCCCTACACTGGTTGCCCCATACCAAAGGGACTCGTAAGATGGTGGATGGGCCCTAAGGAAAAATACCTGAGGGTCTTAGAAAAGTTTTACACCCTGACCAGCGATTCCCCCTTCAAGAATCATTCCTAGGGCTTCTCTGGTGGCGCAGTGGTTGGGAGTCCGCCTGCCGATGCAGGGGACACGGGTTGGTGCCCCGGTCCGGGAAGATCCCACGTGCCGCGGAGCGCCTAGGCCTCTGAGCCACGGCCGCTGAGCCTGCGCTTCCGGAGCCTGTGCTCCACAACGGGAGAGGCCACAACAGTGAGAGGCCCACGTACCGCAAAAAAAAAAAAAAATCATTCCTAAAGAAAAGCCAGAAGTGGAACAAAAATCCATCACTCAAGCTCTGGTGGCTTTATTTTTTCATCTCAGAACCATCAGAAACACTCACGCCTAAGATCAGAAGATTGCCAAGTAGATTAGAATTCTCTTTTCATGGACTACATGGATATGCTTCCTTTGGCTCATTTTCTAATGTCTCTGAGTTGGTCTCTGCCTTCTCAGACCATGTGCTTAGATCCTCTAGCCTCTAAAAGCTAACGTTTACTGAGCATTTTTTGTGACTAGAAGCGTAAACATCACTCCACGATCCTGGGGGAGCAGAACCGGGAGGCTACGCATCCTCAGGTTTCTCTGTAAGGCACCTGGAGGATGGATCTGGGGACGCTCACCAAAGGTCCTGAGTGTGTACGTGAGCGCGCCTGGCCAAGCCTAGGGACCTGAGGGGGGCTGAGTGGGGAAGCAGGGTGCATCCGTGTGTGCTCCCTTCTTTGGCGGGGGTCAGGTCTGTGAACAATATGTTGCACCAGGGAAGCATTCTTCCCCCTTCATTGGGATCTAGACTGTATGGTTTCTAGAATTAACGTGTGAGTCATGCATATCTGACTCAGTAATTACCTGCACTTGGCGCTGGTATATGGCGATCTCAGGGGGATGAAATGTAAGAGGGTTAAATCTTACTCTTCACTGGTTAGATTTAAAATGTCACAGTCCAATCCTGAGGAAGGCCCCCAGAAGCCTGACCTTGGCTGAGTAACTCAGACTTCAGGAGATATTCCGCTGGAGACAATGTATTGTGGGGATTATCACCCTGAGTAGAGGGTGCAGAAGAGGGTTCCCCTAAGACGCAGGAGTAAAGATTCACTTGGGCAAGTCGGAAGGGAGGCACTCTTCTCAGAGCAGGGAGATCTGAGGAAGGGGGGTAAAGCTGGTGACTGGAGGCGGTCCACCAGGGCGACCTCTGGGAAAGTTTCATTACTGATGCTTTTTCATTAGGGCGTGATGGGAACAGTCATGCAACACTTCCCATTTTGATCCCTTTACAACTCCCTCCAGTTAAGCCTTCAGGAAGGTGTGGTACAGTGTGTCATGAGGGATAAGGGCAGACTGGCACCCCGGCACCCTTCTGTAGAGGTCTGTGTGGAAGGAGGGGACCCCGCCCCAGAGGCAGGTGCCGCTCTCTCCCCAGTCTCCCACGGGAAGGTGACGCTTGAACGGCAGACAGCTGATACCAGGGTTAGATGTGCAGGAGCTCACATAATCCTCACAAGAACTTTCACAAATACTTGCTTTTGCCGCCGCCGCCCCCCCCCCCCCCCCCGCCCCCGTTCCACTTCAGAGATCAGAAAACTGAGGTATAGAGAAGTTACAGAACCTGGTTTAGGGCTCACTGCTAGGAAGTGGTTAAGCAGAGATTCCAACCCAGGTCTCTGACTCCAGCATCTGTGCTCTGAATGGCTGCAGGGGAGCCTCTCAACCTATCACGCCAAGGCCCTGCCCAGAGTGGACTGCAGATGTGCAGAGCTGCTGGGGTTCTCAGGGGGGCCGGAGCGCCACCTCCTGCCCCAGCACCTCTGGCTGTAGGCAGCCTCTGCCTTTACCTCCGTGCACCTATAAATAAGCGTGAGCAATGTCCACACATGTCAAAGGGGAAAGGTCGAGAAGCTCTGCACTAGGGGGTCCTGCCTTCCATCTCTGGAGGCTCTGGGGCATCCAGCCCCCCTTCCCACTCCAGCCTAGCCAAGATTTTACACAGTTCCTTGGAGATGGACTGGAGGGAGCCTTACCTTTTCTGACCCTTGGGGTCTCTGGTCCTAGAGAGTCTTGGCCCTGCAGTTGCCCGGAATCCACCTCGTCGAAACTCGGCCACCCCTGGGGCATCGGTGTTGAAATTTCCTGACTGAGTTCTTCGGATTCTGTGTGGAGAGGAATCCGTGGAGACGTCAGAGGGCAGGCTGAAAGCCTGTAGTCAGTGCACGCCTCCCACACAGGGCCTCACGAACCATAACCGGGGCTCTGGGGCACTGGGATGGAACCCCTGCCTCCCGGTGCTTCCCCAGAGGTCCAGCATCAAGACTTGTGACACCTCCTTGGCCAGACCCAGCCTCAATTCTAACCCTGCCTCTGGGATTGGACCCCTCTCCCCGGGGGTCAAAGTGCAGGTTGCTACCTGAGAGGAGGCCCCAGTTTCTGTCTCATTTCACAGACTCAGTCAGCAGGGCCAGAAAGGACTCATCTTTCTGTCCTCAAAGATTTCTTAAGACACAGACTGAGTCCTGCAGAGGAAGAAACTGGTCTCACCCATGTACCTCTCCAAAGCACATATGTAAGCTTCAGAGGATGTGCTTAGGGTCTGTGGGACGGATGGATGCCTAAAATGAATGACATGTAAGGCAACCGGCTATATTTAATGGGCTCCTTTCATAGTTCTCCTTCTCTGGGCCCTAAAAAGTGATTCAAAGTCTCCTCTCTACACATAACCACTCTGTACTTACTGCTGTTCCAGCATCTAATTATACAGGGGGTTATGGAGATATTCTGCCCACTCAGGAACAGTATTAGTTCCAAGCACTATAATTACGGTCATCACCGACTTACTTTCCCCAGAATTTCTTGATGCCTTTGGGGCTCCGTTTACCATCTGGTGTCAGGGGAGACTGGGGGCTGGACTCGGTGCCCGATGACATGGATGAGAGGTCATTGACCACAGCCGTGTCGTCCCAACCACTTTCTGTGTCTCCTGAGATTGAAAGAATGGAATGGTATGTGAATGACAAGAAGGAACATGACCTCTGCAAACCTTCTCCCTGAGCCTGGGCCATCCCTTCAGTGGGAGTCAGGAAGTCTGCCCAGCTCTGCCTTTAGGACAGAGCTTTACAGCAAGATGTCAGAGACCAGCAGGGGCTCAGGCACACTCCAGGTTTTCTCTCTGGGGAGTTAGCGAGCTTAAGGTTTCAAATCTGGGTGAGCAAATGTCTTCAAATTCTAAGAGTTTGGGGTCCCAAAACTTGCAGGGTAACTCCAGCAAGGAGCGTCCTCTCTTTTCCCCCAGGGAGATGCGGGAATACAAGCAGGAGGGGGACCTGGCTGAATGTTCAGGAAAGGGAGGGTGTCACCGGAGGGAAATAAGGGAATCTCACTCCCCACCTCACCTGGAAGGGTACAGTACCTAGCACGGGGGCACTGACACTCCGGCCACGATCTCCAGCCAACCAAGAAGCAGAGAAGCCACACGAAGAAGCAAGAGAGGCCAAAGTCCAGCCCAACAGAGTTACAGGGAAGCAAAGAAATAAACAAGAGTCATCAAGCAAGAGGGAAAAACTCAAACAGAAAGAAAACTAATCCCACGAGGAGGGATGGGGGTGAGTGGTGACTGAGCCTGACCTACAGGGTCACGGCGGCGAGAGGCAGCCCTGTGTGAGGGGACTGAATGCTCCTGGTGTCGCTTCCTGGCCGGTGAGGCATCCACGTGCGGGGAGGGGCGGGGGGCAGCGGGGACTGAATACACCGGGCCCCCCACTGCTCCCGTGTGGGTGCCAGAGCTCACTTAGATCAGACGAGAATGGTCCGAAGCTGCAGGAAGTCCAGTCTGAGCGTCGCTAGGACATACTCATCTGGAGTCCCTGCAGCCAAGGGCAGGACTGGCCAAGGGCAGAAGCCAACCCATAGTGGGGAAGCCGAGCCCTCCTCCGCCAGGGAGGAGGAGTCAGGGGGAGGGACGGCTCTGTCGGGACCAGAACGTTCCTCTCTGCGCCCCACTGATCCGCTGCTGCTATTGGGGAGATACAGCCTACTGTGCAGAGACCTCCATTTCAGATGCTAAGCGCCAGAAGGATACCTGGGGACTGACAGCCTTGCCCAGTGGCCACTGATTCCACTTCTCTAAGGAAACGCTCTCCCTTGGAAGAGCACGTGATATCATCCTATGGGTAATAGGGAGGCTGCAGAGAGGAAGGCGGAGACAGGAGAGAGATCAGGAGAACAGAGGAGGAGGGGGCAGGGCCGTGGTGGGGGGGAAGGGGTGTCTAAGCGGGAGGGAAAGAGGGATGACGGGAAGGCCAGGAGCAGGTGGAGAGAGAAGGAAGACAGGAGGAGGGGCAATGGGGGTAGAGTAATTGCAGGTGGAAAGAAGGTGGGTACACACCCTGGTTCTCTTGGGCTCTGACGTGTTTCTGGCAGGAAACCTTGTGCCCAGACAGACAACAGTCACCTCTGGACGTGGGACCACCCTGAGGTAGGACTTGTCCCATCCACCCGTGCCCACCCCCGTTCTCCAATTGTGGGCTATGGCGGGGGGTGCAGGGACCTCGTGCAACAGTGGAAATGCCAAGGCCGAGGCTCCAGAGGCCGCCAAGCCTGGCACCTGGACACTCACTCAGCCTCAGCGGGCCGCTCCCTGCAGGGTCATGTGGGGAGGCAGTGGGAGAAGATCCGGCAGCCTCTCCGTTGGGCGTGGCTCCCGAAAGCTTCCCAGGTAACGTGGGGTACTTGTGCTCCACCAGGAAAGGGCCATCCTGTTGGAAGGAGAGGGAGAGAGAGCCTCAAACCCAGTTAGGAAATCTCTGGATGCAGAAACAACTCCCCGTTCTCTAAGAGCCATTTTTAAACTTAGGCCGACTCAAAGACCCCTCAAAAAGATTATTTATTCCAGGCCAGGAAATGGGATCAGAGCTCTGAGAAAGAGAGAAACTTGCCCAAAGCCACACAGTGAGATGGGGACAGAGTTGAGCCCACCTCCAGAGCTGACTGCAGCCGAGTCCAAGCAGAAAGGGAAGCCTTTGCCACTTGGCCTCGCGCTCAGAGGCTCAAGGAATCAACAGCTGTGAACTACCCTTCAAGCTCTTTGAATACACAGACCAGAATTCCAATAAAAGCTATACCTATGGGCTTCCCTGGTGGCGCAGTGGTTGAGAGTCCACCTGCCGATGCAGGGGACGCGGGTTCGTGCCCCCGTCCGGGAAGATCCCACATGCCGTGGAGCGGCTGGGCCCGTGAGCCATGGCCGCTGAACCTGCGCGTCCGGAGCCTGTGCTCCACAACAGTGAGAGGCCCGCGTACCGAAAAAAAAAAAAAAAAAAAAAGCTATACCTATCGCTTTATTGTATGTTTAGAATATATAATATTATCTATTACTTATATATTACGATGATAGTTATTTTGAAAAATACCAGGTTAAGGTGAAGCAAGACGGTAAGCACACACTCGGGGGGAGGTGTGAGCAGAAGCGGGCCAGAGGGCTACATGCCAGCACGGAGCTCCCCAGGAACTGAGGACCACAGTCTACGTGAGGTTCAGCCCCAGTGCAGTGGGCCCCGTGCTCGGACCCCAGCCACAGAAAGGGTCCCAAAGAAACAAGTTGATTTAAAGGGGAAGAAGAATGGCACTTGTTTGGTCAAGAAGGATTTAATGGGCCCTACATCCACAAACCTGAGGGAAACACAGCGGAATGCACTTGAGTGAAAAGAAAAGAGAAATCAAAGCAACGTTACCAAGGTAATCAACTGTGGATCACTTAACCGGACCCAGAAGAAAAGGAGAAAAGAAGAAAGACAAAACCGATTTCAGAACTGACAAGTCAGAAAAGTAATGGGAGACTTCAGTGACGGTAACATCTTTTTTTTGTTTTGTTATAAATTTATTTATTTATTTGGCTGTGTTGGGTCTTCATTGCTGTGTGCGGGCTTTCTCTAGTTGCCGCGAGCGAGGGCTACTCTTTGTTGCGGTGCATGGGCTTCTCATTGCGGTGGCCTCTCTTTGTTGCTGAGCACGGGCTCTAGGCACGCAGGCTGCAGTAGCTGTGGCGCACGGGCTTAGTTGCTCCGTGCCATGTGGGATCTTCCCGGACCAGGGCTCTAACCCGTGTCCCCTGCATTAGCAGGCGGATTCTTAACCACTGCACCACCAGGGAAGTCCCCAGCGGTGACATCTTTTGAAGTTTCACTTAGTTAAAAGCCAAGTGCCCAATAAATTTCTGAATTCAGTTTGCTTATAAAGGCACGTCCTGGAAATTGTTTGAAATCCAATTCAGTCATTGAACACTGAATCCTAATCCTCTATAAATCATCTCAGAAAGGAGAGATACGAGAATAGTGGGCTACATTTTCAAGGGATTCTGAAGGAACTGGCTGGTGAAGTGGAAATAAGGGGAACCTTAAGAGATGGAGACCACACAATTTTTAAATTCATGATGGCCCACGAGGTACAGGCTGAACCTGATCAGACCTGTGGTCAAGACCAACAGTCTCCAAATACTAGCCCATGCAAGGGCTGCTTCATAATCACCTGGGACACTCTGGCAGGGCACCCCGGGAGTCTGTGTTTTTAAAATGAATCTCAAATTACCCTGATGCACAGCCAGGCCCGGGAACCACTGATGGTGGGGAAGGCAGAATTCAAAAGGTTTCGAGAACTGAAGGGCATGCCTCCCAGCTCCATATTATACAGGAGATGTGGGAGTGGGGAGGGCTCAGGAACAGATCTCCTGTTGCATCATCACACAGGCCTCCCTAAGACAGGGCAGAGACAACCAACGCCTCCCACGTGGGCTGCCTTGGGAGGTCGCTGAGGATCTGAGATATAAAGAGGGGAGAGCCTCCTGTAAGGCGGGCTTCAAAGGCGGCCGAGACCTGTGAGAAAGACGACGAAAGGAACGAAGGGCAACGGAAAGGGCTCTCTCTCAGCTCTGCTCAGCCAAGAAGAGAAGCTAGGAAGGAAGGACTCACTGCTGGAGAAAGGGGTGCAACATCAGAACACGACACAGAGGAAACAGAAATGCTTGAGGTCGGTTCTGCGCCTGCAGTCTCTGAGAAGAACAACCCTGGTTGCAGGGGTGGGGGATGGAAATCTCAGGCAAGGAGCAGCAGATGTGGCTGATGACCCAGCTGCCCTAAAACAGCACAGAGGTAGCACACCTGAGCGGGAAGACCCCAGGCTGTGAGTCAGACCGACTCGGGCCAAACCCTCACTCTCTTTAGGCCCTCAGAACCTCAGTTTTATTGTTTCTAAATAAAGAATAACAATTCCTGCCTCTGGCCTAGCACACGAGGACAGAACTAAACAGAGGCACAGAGGCGCAGAGAATTACCCTTTGCCCAGGGTCTGGAGCGACAGCAGTAACCACGACATCAGTCCCTGGAGCGAGGCGTGCACGGGGCAGACCCCATCTACAGTATCAGGCTCAAGTGTGGCCCAGGGCACGACGCAGAGCACGCAGCGAGGACCAAGAGCTCATCCTAAGGTGACAGAATAGGAACTTTAAGGGCTTGTGCCCTGTGCCCATGAGAAGATGGTAACTCGGAGAGGGGCTGAGGGACTCCAATTCTAGAACTGTGAGGAGCAGGGGAGACTGACTCACTCCACGGACTCCACAGCGAGAGCCGATCTGCAGATGCTCCTTCTAGGGAAGCCCAGAGATGGATCTAACAGACAGAGCTGGAAGAGAACACAGGGGGTGTCTTACAATGTCACGAGCTCTTAGTCACAGAACGCAAGGGCCAGACACCCATGTGAGGGGACGCTACAGAAGGATCCTTGCACCCGAGACTGAGTGTGCTCCTGGGTTTTTTGTTTGTTTTAATTATTTATTTGTCTTTGGCTGCGTTGGGTCTTCGTTGCGGCGAGCGGGGGCTCCTCTTCATCGCGGTGCATGGGCTTCTCATTGCAGCGGCTTCTCTTGTTGAGGAGCACAGGCTCTAGGCGCGTGAGCCTCAGCAGTCGTGGCTCGTGGGATCAGTAGTTGTGGCTCGCGGGCCCTAGAGCGCAGGCTCAGTAGTTGCGGCGCACGGACTTAGCTGCTCTGCGGCGTGTGGGATCTTCTCGGACCCGTGTCCCCTCCATTGGCAGGCGGATTCTTAACCACTGTGCCACCAGGGAAGTGCTCCTGGGTTTTTTAATCATGACTTATCAGCGCAGAAAGGATGAGAGCTGTCATATTCCTCTACTTGTGTGCTGAGATCATAATATCCCCCTTCCCAGAGATCAGATCTACTTTGCCTTGTCAAAGAGGAATTATCAGAGCCTATAAGATGGAGGAGATGATAAGAAATCCTATCCCACAGACAATAGAGATGAAAGCACAGGATCCAGCTGGGTGCACATAAAAAGAAAACAGGAGAGGAAGTTTCGTCGTTCCTGTCACCCTGATACCCCTTACGGTTAACATATCGTAAGGTTACCAGAGCTGTAACTTGCTAAGTGAAAAGACGCTGGCAAACAGCACAAGCTCACATAGATGAAAGGGACATGCGGTTAATGTACCTTGGGTTCTACCACTGGGGACAGCTGGTTCCCACCGGCGCACTATGGGATGGCAAGGAGGATTTCAGTTATGTGGAGAAAAGGAGAACTGCGTTAGTCACAACAGCAATTCAGGGCCACCTGCCTGCCTGAACCTGCCAGGCTCACCCCTCCCTCCCCGTCTTTATGTCAGATCATCACCATCCGTGGAGGAAACACAGGTCACTGTACGACCTCATGGACACATGTCCCCGGGCAGCTGCCAGCAATCTGACTGGGGGAGCGAGAGGCACACGATCGTGGAAGCAAAGCCACTCACTGCCAGCTCCATCCTTCCTGGTTTTCTACTGTATCACCAGGGAGTCTGGTGTACTGCTGGACATCAAGGGATCTATGCAGCAAGGTCACTGAAGGTTGTCTATAGGGCAGGACCCCTGCATCTTCAATGACCCTGCTGCTCAAGAGCCTGTGAACCCCCCTTCGGCACGGGGGTTACCCACCTGGTGAGGGGCCACAAAGCCCTCCTCATGCCTTTCTAGACTCTTTAATAAAGATTCCTCTCCAATCTGCTTTATTCCATAACCCACCCCTGGGGTCTCCTTTATCCACATTATGTCCTCATTCAGAATCTGTGCAACACTCCCAAGTGCCCTGGAGAAACAGGGCCCGGATTCGAGATGTCTTCTGGCTCCATCTGACTCGTGGCTCTGACCTTACTCCCTCCTACTCCGCACCGTTTCCCCTGCCCATGCCCACCTCAGCGTCTTCTCTCACCAGCTCTAGGTAGCGTGTCCTGACTTGCCCTGCCTCTAGGATGCCTTGGGCCACACCACACCTGAACATTTTCTCAGAATGTTCCTGTAATTCCTGCCTGCCCAGCAAACTTGATAAAAGCTTCCACGAGGTAGGGACAGCACCCAGCCTGTGTATCCCAGCACCGTGCGGGGCACAAAGAAGTAACTCAGACATCTTTATGGATAGACTGATGGGCTGACCTTATCCACGGATGCACTTCTCAGGTCTTCGAGACTACAGGAGAGTTTTTTCTGAGCCCTGGGAAAACACAAAAGAAAGTCGATAAGGAAACAGTAACTGGAGAAGGAGGTACGTGGTATCATTCATGTAGAGGACACTTCAAATGTCTAACTGGTAGTCTATCTTGGGCTTAGGGTCAAGGGCAGGAAAAGACCAAAACAAAACACCCTCTCATCATAACCATTACACGTAAGATGAGAACGGCCCACTTTGGGGATGGCCCGGTCTGACAATGTCTTGGTGAGGGCATGAGACCATCAGCGAAATCCAAATCAAAAGACCTTGGCATCCCTCAAAAACCCCGAATACACTCAATTCAGTGGCATCGGTGGGAGCTGGCTGTTGTGTGGTCATAAAAGAAGGCCAACGTCTGTGGACTCAAAAGCCAATCCTGCCTTGTCTGTGAGTCTGACAGTAATCCAGCGAGGGAGGTGGTGCCACCTTGGAGTGGAGAAGAGCACATCAGCCACAGCTCCAAAGCGTCACCTGCTAGGATCCTTCAACCCTCTGCTCTGTCTCTGTATGCCCTGAGCAGTCTGCTCAGAGGAATTTGCTTTCTCCGGGGCTATTTGGCAGAGAAGGGCACCAACTGGATAGAGAAGAGGCGACAGGGTTACCTTGTGTCAATTCTCTTGGGCAGTGATATTTCTCAGTTCATACGAATACATCAGCATCTGTTAGTACATTCGTCTCTTGTGAGTCTGGTCAGTGTGAGTCACTCAGTGCCGACTTCTGAGTGAACTCATCAACCAAATTTCTTCTGCAAAACTAAGGACTGGCCAGTGGCCCTCCTTGACGCTGCCGTTTTCCTCTGAGGCTAAAGGCTCAGGGAACAATGGCTTTCTGGAAACTGGGAGTCAGAGTACACAGGCTTCAGACCTCTGAAGACTCAGTGCCCTTCTGGGGAAGCTCCCACCACACTTGGGGCTGTCTTCCCCAGATACCTTGGCTGAAAGGCAGCCTGCTCTCGGCAGTAAAGCTCCAGATCCCCATAACTTGGAAATGTGTTCTAAAGAGCTGATGTAGGGAACTGGAAATAGGTTCATTTTCGAGGAAATCAGTCAGGTGGCAGCGAAGTGACCCCACAGGCCAGCCTGTGATAAGCTCATTGCTACGTGAAGCTTCCCCAAAGCAACTGGACCAACTTCCCTGTGAGGAGAAATGGTCCTCCCTGGAGAATGTGGATTGTCACAGGGCTAGATTCCCTGAGAGCAGGAAGGACGTTCCAGAGGGGCTGATGAGAATGACAGGCACACCTCACAAGATGCTCTGAAGAACCACTAGGGGGCACAGATGAGGTGCAGCCACCTCTTCTCTGAGGCCCCAACCCCTGGCCAAGTCTTTTCTCAGTGACAACGATCCGGACCTTCAGCCTGTGGGAAGGGAAGGCCCTCTGTGGCCAGGGCAGGTAGGCAAGGTTCATGACTGCTCCAGCGTTTTGGCCCTTGTGACCACTGCTGGGGCCAAAAGGGAGGACAGGTGTGCTCAGGACATGGTGGCTGTACTCACTGCCACGTCTGGAGCCCCAAGAGGGGCCGGAGAGCACAGTGGCTCCACGGAGGTGCTTGGGCCTCCTACCTGGTTTCCAGTGATTTCTGCGGTAGTGGGGGTGGTCCTGCCGTGGGAGAGCTACCTCTTGGAGATACCTGCACCAGAAACGGAAGAGTCACTGGACAGATACTGTTTGGAGACTACCCACCATCCTTCCCCTTTTTGGGACAATTCCTCTTGGGGAGTTACATCTTCACCCCTGGTGGCTACATCAATTCCAATGCCTTGCATTTTTAAGATGCCAAAAAGGAAGACATATTGGAAAAGATCAGGTGCGTTCAGGGTGGTATGGCTGTAGACAAGGAGGAAGGTATACTGAACAACCTTGGCCAACTTGCCTCTCTTTCCAGGGCCTAAGTTCACGTTCTAGCAGTACAGTCCTGACAAGTCAGTCCTGAGACCTGAATCCCTGGCTGCCCCTGCCTTTTCTGAGCTTGGTTCTTCAGCTTTTCCTTTCATTCAGTGAGCCACTGCACACCCTCTTAAAAACATTCCTGGGCTTCCCTGGTGGCGCAGTGGTTGAGAGTCCGCCTGCAGATGCAGGGGACGCGGGTTCGTGCCCTGGTCCGGGAAGATCCCACATGCCGCGGAGCGGCTGGGCCCGTGAACCATGGCCGCTGAGCCTGCGCGTCTGGAGCCTGTGCTCCACAATGGGAGAGGCCACAGCAGTGAGAGGCCCGCGTACCACACACAAAAAAAAAAAAAAACAAAAAAAACATTCCTTGTTGGCAAAGGTCAGCCGGAGTCGATTTCTGCTGGCAATGAGCAACTCTGTAATTCACATAGTCAATCAACAAACACGAGCAACATCTACTGCCTGCCAGGCCCTGTGCGGGGTGTGGGGCAAGCACCGCCCACATCAGGGAGTCAGGTAAGTTAATTAGGATGAAAGAGCAATGCAGCATGTCCCTCTGATACCAATACCTATAATATAATATGGGGATAAATGAAGGGGAGGGAGAGGATCCTTCTTGTTGGTGGGAAGGTTAGGAAGGCTTCAGAGGGAAGAACACTTGAGCTGAATCTTGAGAAATGAGAATGAGCTTAGCAAGGAGGCCAGAAAGGCAAGAGTATCAAGGGTGGAATGAACGTGAGCTAATCTGGTGGAAGATAAGGACGCAATTTGATGTCTTTCCCGTCTGCAAGGGCTGCCTCGATTCTCTAGATCCCAGTATCTTTTTGGTCTACCATAGAAAGAACCCTGGCATCATAGTATGTAAGCTGTTAAACACCTGGGCTTTTGTGTTCAAGTCCAAGTTCTGCCATTTACTTGCTGGGTGACCTAGAGCAGATTACTTACCTTCTCTGAGCCTCAGCTGCAACACAATAAAAGAAGAATCCCAAAGGGGTCATGAGGAGTAAATGAGGTGAGTCACGTGCCGTGCTCATCGCAGGGACCACCCAGAGGTACTGGCCATCAGTTACTGCTATCATTGCCAGCAATCTGGGATGCCTGCTCTTACTACATAACTGGGCCACTGGGTGACACTTTTGCTCCTCCCTTAATTAAAAGGGTTGAGTTGGACCGCTAAGATCCTTTTTATTGTGACCGTTCTGGAGTTTCAAGAACCTTTTGGATCCTGGGCTGAAACCCCTTCTTCATCTGAGATCTGTATCTATGAGTTAATTTGCCTACGTGTATCTAGACTAAGTCCAGAGAGGTTCATAGAACTGGATCAAATTTTAAACAAGAAAGAAGGAAATCTGTATGCTGGTTGTAGGGGCGGGACGTTGTCTGTGAAATAGGAATGTATCACTTCAAAAGTTCAGCTATCCCTCCAAATGAGCAACATGCATTCATTCATTCATTCAACAAATATCTGTTGAACCCTACTGGGTACCAGGCATCACTGCAAATGCTGGAGAGACAGTGGTAAATAAAACAAAGAACACCTTTGGTCTAGGCTTATAGTCCAGAGAGGAAAGGCAAAAATAAGCAAGGAAACCAGTTAAAAAAGAACATTCCTATCCTGGGAAGTCCAGTATCCACTATGCTGTCCCTCCCAACGGGAACACAGGCCCTGACTGCTCCCCAGCCTCAGTGCTCTTCCCAAGGCCTCGGGGGCTAACTCCATTGATTTAATTTTTTCTACCTGTCAAGATTTACACCTGAGACGTACCTGACTGGTACCTGATTAGATCCTCCCCCAGGCCCAGGGTAAGCTCCTGGGGCCTGCTGAAACCCCACATCATGACTGGAAACACAGTACCTCTGGTTTAAAAAGTTCTTCAGGGCCTTCATTTGCAGTGTTCCAGTTTCTGAAACCTCCCTCCAGTTCTTCCTCATTGATTGAGAGAGTTCTTTCGGAAGGCCCTGGAAGCATTAACGCAGAAGAGATAATTACTACCACGTGACTTGTTTAGAAACCTGTAATTGTACCACAAAATCCTAACGTTGTTTCTCCTTCATTAAGGACAAAGAGGGACTTCCCTGGTGGCGCAGTGGTTAGGAATCCGCCTGCCAATGCAGGGGACATGGGTTCGAGCCCTGGTCTGGGAAGATCCCACGTGCCGCGGAGCAACTAAGCCTGTGCGCCACAACTACTGAGCCTGTGCTCTAGAGCCCGCGAGCCACAACTACTGAAGCCTGTGTGCCTAAAGCCCGTGCTCCGCAACAAGAGAAGCCACCGCAATGAGAAGCCTGTGCGCCGCAACTACTGAGCCTGTGCTCTAGAGCCTGCGAGCCACAACTACGGAAGCCTGTGTGCCTAGAGCCCGTGCTCCGCAACAAGAGAAGCCACCGCAACGAGAAGCCCGTGCACCACAACTACTGAGCCTGTGCTCTAGAGCCCGCGAGCCACAACTACTGAAGCCTGTGTGCCTAGAGCCCGTGCTCCGCAACAAGAGAAGCCACCGCAATGAGAAGCCCGCGCACCGCAACGAACAGTAGCCCCCACTCGCCGCAACTAGAGAAAGCCCACGTGCAGCAACGAAGACCCAACGCAGGCAAAAATAAATAAATTTATATTAAAAAAAAGGACAAAGAAAAACATAAAGGGACATTAAAAGTGTGATTCAGAAGATTCTTCAGGGCAACACAAACAGCTCTCACTGCCCTGTGACTTCCTATGGGAAGCCAGGTACCCGGCAACTCAAAGAAGGCTCCCCAAGTGTCCTGGCGTCTGCTGGGGAAGCTTTTAGATTCTCCAGGAGGTGGGGAGGCTCTAATCCCCAACGAGGGTATTAAGCTGCCTTCGGATCCAGGTTTGACTGCGCTCACTGCCTCTAAGAGGTGTCCTGGGCAGATGCGTAGATCTTCCAAGGGTAGGGATCGCCAATGGCTCGAGTTGAAGGCTGTCTTTCCTTGGCGATCTGGGTAGCTCCTGGAAGCTCTGAACTGACTCTGCCATTTGCCACAACTTCTGGCGAGCAACAGCTACCAGTGTCCCCCCACCCAGGGCAGTCTAACCAGCTCCGTTCTCCAGCAGAGCATTTCTCCAAATGAAGATGAGGACTCTTCTGGCAGGTCTGCCCCTGGATTTAACACCGTAGAGATGGAATATGTGGGGGAGAAAATGGCAAAGCTCCCCCTTGCTCTTACCTTGAGTCGCCATCACGATCTCCTTCACCCTTCGGTACTGGTTTAACAGCCCAGTAAGCTCCTCTATCCGACGGTCCTGTCACAGGACAAGACAGATTTCTATGTAAACAACACCACTGGCACCTGGTGATTTCATCTGGGGGCCCTGGCTATGTTCTGGGCACACTGAGAAGAAATGCTGTGTGGAAGCCATAGAATATTCCAAAGGGAAACACAGTGTCCAGGCCCTGGGTTCTCAGTGGTCTACCTCCGGAGCGGCTGCAAGCACTCTTGCCTCTACCTGAAGGCTGTGAGTCCAATCTCTAGTCATAAAACAATCCCTGTCTGATACAGCCTTCGAGGGGCTCAAACATTTCCCGAAGCGGGAAACTCACTGTCTCCCTACCCTCCTGACACAGCCATTGAAATTTGCCTCCTGGTCCGAGTATTGTCCTCTGGAGCTACGTGAAAAAAAAAAAAAAAAAAAAAAGACTAAAATAAAGCTGTCGTGTTTCTCTCAAAACTCTCACTTACTCCGAGGCTGAGACTCCTTATGCAATAGAGGAAATTCCCAGAGGAGATCGTTTCTTTCAGCAAAGGCTGGGGACTTGGGGAGGCCACACAGATTTCAGAGCTAGATAAACTTGGGTATGACCCTGGCTCTGCTATCTACTGTTACCTGACCTTGGGCAAACCTACATTAGCACTTTGAGTATGTTTCCTCGTCTGTAAAATGCAGGGTTGTGATCCTTAGAGCTGATGTTTTCGCCAGACAGGTACTCTCTAGTTATGGAGGTGGCTATTTTATGATTAAGTGTCACTAGTTACGATGGGTCCATCACCAGATCATGAACGTGGGAGATTGGTGAACCGTTCTTGAGTTTTGCTAGTAGTCTGAGCAGCAGCTATGATATTGGCAGTAACCTCAGTGGTATTTTTTTTCCCTACACCTGCATGAACAGGCATGGCTTTATTCTGCCTTTGGGAGATGCCATTTAGGCAAAGCTCCCAGGCATCAAAGCCAAAAACAGGTGGCTGAGCCACGTGTCTAGGCAGAGGCCATTCTCCTGACACTTCCCTGAGTCGGTGGTCTGATGGGCACAGCCCTGTCCAAAATATCAGAGACTAATAGGACCAAACGGAACCAGGAATGTCAGCAGGGAAAGGGCAGAGCCGCTCCATGGCCATCTTACCTTATCTTCATTGGCAACAAGCAAAGTTTCCATCCCCATTTTCAGACGTTGGATTTCTTGGTCTAAAAGAATTTAGGTGTAGGAGGAATTATTTACGTAAGTGCAGACAACTATTCCCACCTGCTAAGATGCTAAGACTTTCCATATGAATAAGTTACACGTGGCTCCCTACTTCTTTAAAGAGCCCATGATGGTGTCTGGCGTAGAGTCAGTCTCGTTACCTATTTGTTGGACTATTAAACGAATGAACCTACTATTTTGTCTTCTTTAGAGACATTTGTGGGGAAAACCCAAAATGCCATTTATTCAAGGGTGGCACAGAGGAACCCCCAAATCTTTCACAACTGACATTCCACAAGGAAACAGACATTTATCCTCTATGACTTGAGTAGGCATGTACCTGGGCTGCTGCTAGCTAGTTTTGGAGAGAATCACACTGTCCCATGGATTGTAGCAGAAGAGAATTTAAAATGAGAAAAAAAAGGAAGTCTATAGCTGAACAGAGACAGGGAAAGAATGATTATGTGAAAAAGAGTCAGGTACTGGCTCAACTTAGAAGGTCACAGTCGGAATTGACTAACAGTGTTTAGCTGGATCTATAAACATGTTAAAATAAACTCTACTGTTACGGAAAGCAAGCTTAGTTCATCATAAGCCTGCAGAATTTCTCTATGGGCCAAGGGATCTTCGTCAGTCTGTGGTGGACAACACACTGCCTTCTCTCACCTCGGTCCCAAGAGAATCTCTCGAATTCTTCCCAAACTAGTCTGGAGAGCCAGGTCAAAGGCTAAAGCCTAAAGGAGCTGGGGGTCTTTCTGCCCAATATATGGAGGTCTAAGAATTAACACATAGCTAGTTTTTCCAAGCAAAGCCCTATACCCGTCCCCAAATTGGGTACTACAGAGAATAGGGATGTCTACGTAAGAGAAATACAGCAGACAAGGGGACAAAAATATGTATAGTCACCCCATCTCCTTTCGGGATGCTTGCTACATCCGGCAGGAATAGGAAGAATGGATTTAGGACTTTGTGTAACTAGTTGTAGGGATTCAGCTTCAGAGGGAGGTGCAGAGTGCTGTCCACTATCTTAGGCTCTCGGCGGCTAGAGATCAGCTTGGCAACCCAGTCTGTGGAGGGGAGGGCAGTAAGCTCCAAACGAAGACTGGCAAACCTCGATGCCTTGGGCAGGCCGCAGCCAGAGCAAGGCCCCGAGCATCAGCTCCAGGAGGTGCCCGGTGATGGAACGCGGTGGGGCCTGGAAGGCGAGGCCTGTGGGGGAAGCACGGAGTGCAGGGGGAAGCCTGCCTGGCCTAGAAGTCAGGGCCTGGGGAGCTCTTTATGCAAGTTTAGCATCACAGACAGTCTAGAGTATCTCAGGGGTCTCCGGCCTCCACATTAAGCCATGGCAAGTAGGTGACATACTCAGTGGCTTGAGAAGACAAGAGAAAGGCTGGCGGAGGGATGAGCACATGGGTCACTAATTTCCTCCTCCCGCCTAGGCCATTGTTTCAGGGCTGCGTAGCTTCCCCACCCTGGCCAGGGATCCAAGCTAAGTGGTGTCGGTGCCGAGGCCCAGCTGCAACTGTAGTGGGGCTAATTCACAGGGCTCCCCAGCACTGCTCTGCAGCCCGGGGGCCAGAGGAGAAGCTGGAGGGTGTGTGATCATTTTGTATATAAGGCAAATAGCTGTAAATATCAAATACGCATTAAGAATACTTGAGGATTTAGCCTCTATTTTTAATCAGCAAGGCTTGAACTCCTCAGGGACCATTCACCATCCTTTCACTCATTCAATAAATATTTCTTAGGAGCCATGGGCTGAATGCCATGTGAAGCTCTGTGGATATGGTCTCAAATAAGAGAGACACAGTCACTGCCCCAGAAGGAAGATGACAGTCTATACAAGACCTCACAAAATACAACACTGGTCAATTACAATAAGTACTATGAAAGAAAAAAAGAGTGCTGAGTTTGAGAAAAATGGGGGCACCTAGCTGAGGTAGGGTGGCCAGGAAAGGTCTTCCTGAGAGGTAACATTTGAGTTGAGATCCAAAGGATGGGAAATAACGAATCTGTTTCTGTAACCTCAGGCTCTTATGTGAGTACCAGGCAGGGCTCCATTCAACGACTGAGTGAATTGCTAAAGCCTCTTCTTTGGTGATGACACAAAGACAAGTCCTTTCAATTAAGGGAAGGAGTAAAAGTTCCAGAGGTAGCTGCACAGAGAGCTTCAATGGTCAGAGTGCATCTGAGAAAAGCCTTCAGAGCTGAGTCCTCCGAACAGGGGAGGGGTTCACGGTAATGATTCCACTGAGTCCTCCGAACAGGGGAGGGGTTCACGGTAATGATTCCACTGAGTCCTCCGAACAGGGGAGGGGTTCACGGTAATGATTCCACTGAGTCCTCCAAACGGGAGGGGTTCACGGTAATGATTCCACAACAGAGCTGGGCTTTATAGGCCCACACGTGCACATACGAACACATACACACGTACGTGCACATTTCATGCCTCCTCACACAGCAGTACACACACCCAGAGACACACATGCCCACCTATAAGAGAGGGCCCAGGGCCAAAGGGCAAACTGCATTTGGTCACGGTCAGCCCAGTTACCTTTCTCTGCATGGCCACTGTGCAGAGCTGCAGTCCGGGAGAGCTGACTGTGTAGACGCTCAATTTCTGCATCCTTCAGGGCTACCTGCTCTTGCAGCTGGGCTACCTCAGCCTGGAAGAGAAAAAGCCATCCTTCCAGCTCAGAGGGACTACCAGACCACGACCGAGTACCTCAAGTCAGAGCCCAGGGCCAGTGGGTCCGAGGACACCTTCGGAAGTTAGGAGCAAAGCTGCCAGAGGTGAGCAGTGAGAGGTGTTCGCGCCCTCCCCACAAGGTGGAGCTCTGCGGAATGAACGCGCTCTTCCTGGCCGTTGAGGACGTGCCCGTGGCCCTGGCCATCCACCTGCTCTTTCTCCTGCGTCCTCCTGCCTGACCAGCCTCTTTCCCTCCCACGCCTTCTGCAGCCAAAATCAGTCAGAGGCCTGAGGAGGTGGGAACGTGCTCAATGGGAGGGCTGCCCTTGGTCCAAAGATGGATATTCTCTTTCTGGACATGGTCTTCCTTCTCCCAAGATATTCTGCAGTAGCATGTCCGTAAACCACTGTAACAAGTACGTTCAGCTTTTGTTTTTCCACCCCATACAGGAAATACAGTGGAAATCAAATCGCTACTAGTAGACAATGAGCGAGCCAAGCGTTCCCTCCCTCAAACTCTCCCACCCTGAATGCATAGCCACTGCCTCTGCCCAACCTCAGACTCCTATGCTCCTTTACCCAAATGAAATTACATACAAGCACTGCATACAGCATTCAGGTGTGCTGAGGGGACGTACTTTTGTAAATCAACACAGGCGCACACACATGTTCATGTGGGCAGCAGCAGATTAAACCGCACACGTAACAGCAAGCCAGGTTGTCCCTGTGCTCCCATACTGATTAGAAGGTCAGAACTGGGTAGGTCCCATCCTGAGAGGCACGCTGGCTTTGGAGTTAAACTTGGATTCTCTCATTTCCTAGTTGGGTAAGTGGTTTAACATTTCTGAGTCTTGGTTCATCTATAAAACCAGGAAAACAGCATTTAGCACACGGGGCTGCAGTAAGGAGTAAATGTGGTAAGGGTTATGAACAACTTAGTCTCATGCTCAGTAGACAGTAGGTCCTCAATAAATGCCACTTCTGTTGCTGCTCTCATCCTACTCCTTCCTTCCCTTATGGATAACTAGCTAGTGCTCTGAGCATCACACCAGACTAAGAGGGGCTTCCCTGGTGGCGCAGTGGTTAAGAGTCCGCCTGCCAGTGTAGAGGACACGGGTTCGATCTCTGGTCCAGGAGGATCCCACGTGCCGCGGAGCAACTAAGACCGTGTGCCACAACTACTGAGCCTGCACTCTGGAGCCCGCGAGCCATAACTACTGAAGCCCATGCACCACAACTGCTGAGCCCGTGTGCCACAACTACTGAAGCCCGTCTGCCTACAGCCTGTGCTCTGCAACACGAGAAGCCACCACAGTGAGAAGCCTGCACACCACAATGAAGAGTGGCCCCCATTGCTGCAACTAGAGAAAGCCCGTGCGCAGCAACGAAGACCCAACTCAGCCAAAAATAAATAAAATAAAATCTATAAAAAGGAAAAAAACCAAAACAGACGAAGAAAGGGGGTGAGAACTAACTCCCAGCCAGTCAACGGCACACACAGCAAAAGCTTCTACTCTGGGCACCCTCTCCCCATATGGTAGCCCAATCGGGCCCCACCTTTACCCTGCAAGGTTATGGTATGGGCTCGTCCTATCCTGAGGTCATTTTTGAACAAGTCAAGTAATCAAATGAGCACTGGTCCTGTTGGTGGCCCTTCCACTAAACAGGCCTGTGTTCAGCTTCAGGACACACGGGCTGAGAGCCTACTCTCCATCGGCCCCATTCTCACTGCGTTCTTACATCAACCCTCACAGGAAACCATGGGATGAAGCAGTACCCCTGCATGTCACCGGGGAGAAAACAGGAGTAGGGAAGGATTCGACTCCCAAGTCACAGAGCTATTCAGCGACCAGGCCAGGACGTGAACCCTGCCTGCTCGAAAGCCAGGGCTCCACCCAGCCTGGGCTGTCTGCTGCTGAGTTAATAGCACAGATGAGGGCTCCTCTTATGGGGAGAGGGCTCCCTGAGCCCACCTCAAGGGGTTCTGGACAAACCTTCCCTAACATCCCCAAAATGGGCCCATGTAAAAACAAAGAGGTGGCAAAGGGGTGGGTTTCCTTACCCAAAGTCCCTACAGAGCACTGTCCCTTTGCTTGGTTTCCACCCACAGAGGACAGAGAGCTGGGTCCAGCTGTACCAAACGGCTTGCAGAGACTCGCGGCCATGGGCAGCTTTGCACAGCTAACCCAGGGCCTTGGAGCCCATGGGCTTACGATCGATGGCGGCAGTGGCTTCTGAAAATATTAGCCTTGGGACTCAATCCAAATGCCTCTCATTTCTACAAGGGCCAGAATATTCTTGGAAGATATTCTCTTAACTTTTCTTGCACCTTCCACACCCATTTCTCCCCTTCTTCGTAGACAGGGCGAGAGCTGGTCTCTGTTAGGAATCCGGATGCCTGACTCTTGTCTGTGGGCCCCACAGTGGACACCAGTGACGAGATGCTATCGAGGCAGAGCCCAGGCTCTTCTTCTCTGAGGCCTGCCTCTGGGTGAAGTCATTTATTTACAACTCTACAGACCAAGTGGCTGGGCCCAATCTCCCATGTGCCCATTTTCACAGAATAGGCCAGAAATGACAGGTCCTCTCTTATGCTGAGAAAGGTATCTGTCCCTAAGCTGGGAAGTCTACAACAGCCCAGAGGCCGTGCACCTGACCATGGGGGAAAGTATGCTACTGCCATGGCCACTGAGGCTGGAGCTGTGTGGCGAGAGGTCTGGGACAAAGCCAGGCAGAGATGGGGGCTCTGCCTCCCTGCAGGTGCTGGGCCTTATTAAACCGAGGGACCCTGCCCTACCGCCGCTGCGCTGAAAGATGAAGCACACTGACGGACTGAGAAGCTTTACACAGAAAATGGAAGAACTTTCAAAAACAAGGCAGGTTTCAACTGCAGGGAATTAGGATAACAGAGGGAAAAGAGCATGAGTTTTGGAATGACACAGATCCAGATCAGAACCTCACCTTGGCCACTCTGAGCCTCAGTTTCCCTACCAGGAAAACGAGGACAATAAATCAATAGACCTCGCTGGGTTATTTTATGGACCAAATGAGAAAATGTGTACAAAGGGCTGGACACACTCTGGCACACAGGAGGGTCTCCAGACGTGGTGGTTATTAAATAATCCACAGTATCTCAAAGGTCTACATGCCAAGGCAAAGCGCTTAGGTGCTTCAAACGAGTTGTTTGGTTTTATAATAGAAGGTGGAGTGTACAACTTCAAAGCTTTCACCAAGACAGGACTCGCTTGAGGGGGATCATGGGGATGGAAGGTTCTGAGCTTTTAGAGAAACGGTGCTCCTGGAACTGGGGGTTGTGAAGCACAGTGCACACAAGGGGACACGTAGATAAGAACAGAGCAGGAGACGATCAAGCAGATTGTCTAGCGCTGGAGCTGACTAGCTGTAAGATGTTGGGAAAGTTGCCTAACTACCCTGTGCCTCAGTTTCCTCATCTGCAAACAGTTAAGAAAATTCTCACATTTACGCAATAGAATATTACATAGACATCACCATCATGTTCGGAGTTTTCTTTTAAGAGCATGGTATAAAACTGTGTATAAATTATCAACATCAAAATTAAGAGAGAGAGAGACCCCAAAAAGAGAAATGCCTGGAAGGAAATATTAATAGTGGTAGCTCCTGGGCAGTATACGAATGATTTTTCTTCTTTAAAATTTTTGTGGTTTAAAATTATCTATAACGGTTATTGTTTTTAGAATCACTTAAAGGTACAGAAAAAATAAAACTGAAAGTACAAACTAGATGTTAAGAAAACTCTAAGAAGTAAAGATGAAGATGCCTACAGGACCATCTGGTAACACCTGTGGGTGGCGCTGCAGAGCTCTCAGTGGAAAGGCAGGCGTGCACCCACCCACCAGAGGGAGCCTGGCCAGCTCCTCAGGCGGAAAAACTGCTTCAGGGTTTTAAAGCTTCCCGCCCCCAACCCCAGAGCGTCCCTCCTCTGCCTGCGTGGAAGTCTAACTGTATATGTGAAATTGCCTACTGCTTAAGTGACAGCTAATTCGACGTTTTAAAACACAACGCTCTGGCCAAAACAATAAATGTGTGGGCTGAATCCATTCCAACTGTTAGAGGAAACGAAGGAGGAAACTATTAGAGAAAACAAAGGAGGGAGGGATAAAATTTATTTCACGAAAAAATGTATCGTGGGTGTCCTTTAAATAGCAAGCTCCCCAGTTCAACAGAAACATGATTTGGTTACAAAACTATTACAAGTATATATTTTTAGGAATTGCTAAAAATAAAAGCATACCTCTTTTTAGAAACTCATTATTAGAGGGGCTGCTAAATTTAAAATGATGCAGCCAAGACAATGTTGGCATTCATCTGCCCTAGGACTCATCACTCGCTCGTAGAGGCCCTGCTTGGCCCAGTGTCAGCCTGGGGCGGGCTGCCATGGGACACAGAGAGAGGAAGGAGACTTGGCGACCTCAGCAGCTCATAATCTCATGGGCTTTCCCCAGGAAAAGAGCCCTCCTGGATTAAATCTGTCTGCTCGCACAATCTGGGCACTGTTGCGTGTACACACAGTGGGATCAATTCCCATTCCTCAGCCTTAGGCTACGGCACACCCCAGACCCTCCCCACTGGGCCTCAAAGCCTCTCCATAAACATCAGAACCGCCTTTTACCTTGGTGGCCTTCAGTTTCCATTCATACTGGTTCCGTTCATTTTCCAACTCTTCCACCTTGATTTTGAGGTGCCGGAGCTCCTGCAGTAACTCCTAGGCGGGTGAGGAAGAAAGACAGAGTTCTGATGGTTAAAGAACAGGATGCTCCTGGGATCTACAACCCTGGGTAAGCACATGCACAGCGGATACCAAGGCAGGAGCGACCGCGTCAGGCTCCACGCTGTGGCTGGCTCCAATCTTTAAACACGGTCCTCGTTTCAGGAAAGGCTATGTGCCCGTTACAAAACAAAGGCCAGGGAGTTCCAGACAAAAGGAAGAGAAAACTTTCTTCTTTGCAGAACTTGTTCTCCCTGCTCCTTTCTGACATCTGCGTTCCCTGCAGGGTGTGCCCAAATCATGCACGTATGTGTAGGGGAAGGACAGGTAGGAGTTGGGAGCAAGAGAAACAGAGATGCAGAAATGAGGCAGCTTGTTACAGACAAAGTAGCAGGAAGCAGGCTAACAGGGAGCATCTGTCTGTGCTGGGGGTCGAGGAACCCAGGGGAGGAGGCCGGTGTTCCTGCAAGGCTTCACGGAGGAAGTGACAGCCAGGAGGACAGAAACAAAACGCTAAAAGGACAAATGCTAAGTGTGAGATGCAGAAGCGGGTCTGGCTGTTCCAGTTCAGAGGAGGGGTTGGCTTGAAGAAAGGAGGGAGGGAGGCGGCGTCCAGGGAGAGGGCAGACAGCCTGCTGGGCTGGAGTACAGGATGGGCAGCATTCAGCGGGAAACGGTGGGGCCTTACTGTAAAGGCTTTGGGATGAGAATATGAGGCAATCTGATGCCATTCTTTAGCAAGTAGGGAGCCTCTGAAGGTTGCTGAGTGGGGAAGTGACATTTAAACAACTTGCCGGTGGTGGAGCTGGAAATCAGGGCTGTATCTTCTGACCCCAGGGCCCCTGCTTTCTAAAGTACCCCTTTTAGTAAAGACGCCGCTGAGCACCCTTATCCCAAACCTAGGTTCCTTTAATGGACAAATGGTCCTGCTGACTGGTTTCTATCAGAAACATTAGCATAAAAGCGATTACTTCCATAGACTTTCTGAACTCCAGATTCACATAACAAACTTCCCACAACATCTCCACGTGGATGGCACAGAGGCATCTTACGACTGTCGTGACCCAAGTGTAACCCTTAATTCCCCCTCACAGACATTCCTGTCTCACTAAACGGCGTCTCCATCCTGTGCCGGAAACCTGGGCTCCATCCTTGGCACTCCTCCTGTCTCCCCCGCTATATACGTAACTCATCCCCGAGCCTTCTAAATTCTACCTTCAAGGAAATCCCCTGAATCTCTCTTTTATCTCAACTCTACCATCACTAGCAGTTACTGCTGAGAGCCTGGACAGCCTCTCCACTGGTCGGTCTTCTGTCATCTTGCCCTTCTTGAAGCCATCGACCCCCATGGCATCCAGGGGAACAACACAATTAAAGCACAAATCTGATCCTGGCCCTTCCCTGCTCCTCAAAGCTCGTGAACTTTAACCCACGACCAGTACAGCCCGGCCTAACCCGGCACCCTGCCTGCCTGCCTCTTGTACTACCGTCTCTCCCCAGTTATGCTCCAGCCATGCTGGATACTTTTTAGCTCCTCTTTCTGACTTGGGCCCTCACACATGCCTCTCCCTCTGTCTGGAACTTTCTGCCAGGTTAACCCCTGCCCATCCTTCAGGCCGCCATGAGCAAAGCTATTCTAACCTCTACACTTCATCAGGTCCCTCTGCTATACTCTCTTGTGGCATCTGTATCATCTCTTATATCATTTGCAATTAAACTGTTACTGGTGTGATTGCTGATGGCTAGTTCTCCTACACGGTGAACTCCGTGAGCTTTGCTAACCTCTGGCACGTAGTTAGGTGTGCACTATTTCTTGACGAACGGACACTTGCAATTCAAGCCATCATTTAGCTGGCCTTTGCGTCCCGAGACAATCCACCAGAGTTACACTGCTTACGCTTGCATTGTGCAGGGATATTCACTAAGATTTTCTTATAACTGAGGTGAACACTTGTTGATGCCCTTTTAGAAACGTGTCTTCCAAGCTAAGGTAACTGCCTCTGTGATCTGCAACGTTAGACTTTAAGGCCTGTTGTGACTTGTAGCAGGTCCAGGATCATTTTCTGAGAACGTTTCTGGCCCTGCCTGAGGGGACGCCAGGCCTGCTGATGGCAGAACTGAAAGTGTGCAGGTTCCTGCTGAGGAGCTGCCACTGTGGGGACACGGAGCACGATGACCTCCAGGCTCTGTGACCTCTCTGGCACATCCCCTTCCTTCTAAGCCATTTGTTGCCCATCGTGGGCTATAAACACTGGTGCACAGTGTAACTCCTTTTACAAGTCCTTCTGGGGTAACCCACTCACCATCCCTCTCAGAGCTTCCCTTTCCAAATCTACACCTACATCTTGACTCTCAATTTTTCCCCCACGGAGGCCCCCTCCCCTCATGCCCAAGTCTGGGTGGAGGTTTCCAACATGTCCCATAGTTGAGGATGGATCATGACAACTTCCTACAGACATGGCTACTACGCCCTTGACTTGCCCTTGGGCTTCCAAGTCCTCTTCGATAGCGGGCCTTGGAAGCACAGGCTCATCTCTGTGCAGCTGCCATCACAAAGGACCTGGTGACACCAGCGCAAGGGGCCAAGTCCAGCATCCCAGGCAGATACACCCCATAGGGCCCACAGGTCATGAAATCCCTCGAATGTGATTACACGGGAGAACTTTTCCCGGAAATTCAGATGATGGGAGTTGTCACAGCATATGGACATTCGTGTTCTGTTTTCTCACTGGGGATAAACCTCTTTAAAAATAAACTTGAGAGGATTATTTTATGATACTATTTTTTTCTTAAATTAAAAAAAAAAAAATCATGGGAGCTGAAACTTCATTTAACCTCCCAGCCCAGAAGGGAGAATCAGTGTCTGAGTCGTACCTGGGAAGGGGACCCGAAGCTTGCTTTTACACCAACGCCCCGTCACTCGGGGCACCTGACACACCTCATTCCCAGCCCTGAGAGAGATGAGTACCGCCACCGGTCAGAGGGTTGGCCTCGCCAGCTCAGACCCCGTTCAGTGAGGGTCACGGAGCTCAGCTCACATCCCGAGGGGAGCGAGTCCCAAGCTCTGCCCAGAGGTGACCATGGATCCATGTTAAGCCAGCGCACGCTGTTCCAGGTAGGAGAAGCCCCAGCCCCTCCGCCAGCGAGATGCCACACACACGCATGCTCCGATATACTTAAGTGTGGTTCCTACAGGTGACCCCTCCCAACGGGCACACTCCTGGCCGCAGGGCTGGGGCCGGGCCGCACCGTCGTCGGCTGCCACCTCCTCAGGGTGGTCCCTACTGAGTGAGAGGCGCTCTTGAATCTGCCTGTGGATGTCCAGCTGCAGCCTACACATCTGCTGCTGCAGCTCACTGATCGCATTCAGAACCGACTGTAGGAAGGAAGAGAGAGGAGGAGAAAAGCACGCAGGGTCAGTCAGCGCTCAGACATGGAACTCCTTAGGAGAGCAGAACAGGAGGCCGGACGTGTACGGCAGGGGGCACACAGCGGTCGCTGTCCGTGACCATGTGCTCTCTTCACAGGGACCAAAAGACGTGGCATTTTCCCTGACCCGCCCCATCCGTGGGCCTGTCTGCAGTATGGCCTTCGTGCCATACTGGGGGCCGTCCTTGCATGACAGTGTCTGAGGCGCAGAGTCTAGCAAGAGCGGAGATGGGATCACATACAGACGCACCCCTTCTGCACTCGCCAACGCCCTCCCCCAAACGTGCCAACACCCGTGCACAGGGGACGTAGGGCGCACAACGCGCGCGTGCACGCTCCTACATCCCCCACCCTAAACGCTCCTCACGCCCGACGCCAGACCCAACTCCTCTGCAGCCTCAAGAACATTTTGACCTTTTATGGCAACTTTGGAAAATAACTGCAACCCTTGGAATTCATACCTACTCAGTTCTGAATCCCTTGCGCTAGCAGCTCTGCTGGGCTTTCCTTTATCTACTCCACAGGCATCTAGCGTCACTCCGCAGAGACCCAAGGCCACAGTAAGCAATGGCGCTCGCAGGTGAGTGAGGAGAAACACGCAAATAGCAATCACAGCAGGCTGTGAGTGCTACACCAATAAGACTATGGGGCTTCCCGGGAGCGGTGAGTGACTAATTCCGCCTGGGTCGAGACAAAGAGATGGGACGAGTCTAAGTGATGTGAAGTAGGTGCATTCGAGATCCCTTGCCTGTGTGGGGAAGTAAAGGGGACGAGCAGTCATGGGCCTGGCTGGTAGGGTGGAGGATGGTGGCACTCATGGCAACAAGAAACCCAAGAGCCTGGGGAGGACTGTGGGCAGCTGATGGGGCCGGGGCAGGGGCGTGGAGTTAAGGAGACAGTTGGCAATAGATCCCAACAGAGCCTGGGGTGGGTGGGTGGGTGGCAGCCAATTAAAGTGTTTAGCCCCTCTCTGCCCACCTTTACTGACATTCTGAGCACTGGCACCTGGTACTGGGAGGTCTTCCCCCTGGCACCATGAGAACTGTCCAGGCATGCTAGAAAGAGGTTTTCCATCCCCAATAGAAAGAGTGTTTCCTAAAAGAAGAATGTAGAAGGAAATGTAGAAGGAAAACTGAGGGTCCGGATGGCAGCTTGGGTCTGAGAGGGCACTGCTAGGGCCCCTACGCCAGCCTGCTCTCCCTCCAGCGATGCCACTTGAACTGGGAGAGCTGCAGACGTAGGCAGCGCTGTCATAAGCGGGCTCCTGGCCTCCCAGCCACTCTCTCCTGGAGCTAGCTCACCTGAGTTAGCCCAGAGAGAGCCCCACGTTGTCCTCCCCCAGAGTCAGCCGTCAGAGGGTTGGCTTCACCTGCTCATCTGACTTTGGTTAACGCCTCACATGGTGCCCTGGCACACGGAGGCCTCTGACAAATGTGAGTTCACTTTCCCCACTGCTTCTCCTTTTGCCACCAAGTGTTTGATCCATAAGAAATGAAGGAGAGAAACCGGGAGAGCGACAGAAAACACCTCAAGGCCATGCAACACAGTTAAGGCCCATGTGACATTGATCGCTGACAACAAAAGCCCAGTGGCTCTGCACCCTCCAGCATGCTTCCCCTACTGGCCACTCTCCCAGAACCTTTAGTCTCTCCTGGTCACTGGCCCTGCCGGTCTTCACACCTGCTCTTCTCTCTCTTATGTAAGTTTCAAGGATGTCACGACCCTCACTCTTCTCCTGTTCCCTTCATTGTTGTCTCTCTCAAGTGAGGGGTCTAGACCCGCTGGCCCTGATTTTCATCACCTCATCCCACCCCCACTCTCCAGGCAGATGAGCTCGAGCTCTATCTCCAGCACACAAGGGGTCAGCACCCTCCTCGCGGTCAGATCCACACACACATCCTCTGTCCTCAAGCTGCGTGGCTCCCTCGTTTTACTCCTTACCTTCGGCAGCTCTGCACTACTCAGGTTCTCCTGGCCTCTCTTTTACTCTTTTCCTGCCAACTTATGGATCGCTCCAGTCTGTGTAGGTCTTCATGAATCCCAACGTCAACTCATCCATTTAGTTTTCCTTTGGCTTCCTGTCATCACAACTTGAAGGCCTTCTATATCAGCAAATTATGGACTAAAAATGCACACGAGGCAGGAGGACTAAAGGCAGATGACATGACCCTCTGCAAAAAAAGTCTTCCTAGAGGTAGTCTTAAGGTATTATTCATTATCACTTGGGTACCGATATGCCTATTTTAGCATTCATCCTATATTCCTCTCTTATCCACAAGACTATCCCAAGCAATGTTTTCGTAGTGCCTCACTGAAGTGAGCATTTACCCAGCCTACCACTACAAGATGCACTCCTAGCCAAACCAATGAGGCCAATTAGACGTAACTTACTCTTAATGGACACAGATCCCTACTTTGTCTTCTCACAAACCATCATAGGGTTGATGTCAAACTCAACAGACTGAATTTTATAGAACCCTTCTAACTTTCTTTACCATTTTTAAAAAAGAGGAGGAGGAGGAGGAGGAGAAGAAAATGGTTACTTCCAGTTTTTCAGCAACTCACTTGATTTCTCCGATTCCTTAAAATTCACTTATAAACAAGCAGCCTGGGGACTGCTGTCCTAAGTTCTGTGCACCTGTCAGAGGCATCAGCGGAACCAAGCCCATTCTTTCTTTGATCTTCTTATTGAGAACATAACTTTAAAGGAAAATCTTCCCATTGTCCTCAGAACTGTCCCTTTCGGTGGGGCTTGGTCTTCCTGATGCCGTTCGTGCAGGTGCACTTTTCTCTGTCCTTTCTACCTTTTGTACAAGCCCCTTTGAAAACTGGTTCCTCTCAAGGTACCTCTACCTTTTCCTTTTTACTGGTATATTACTTGTGAGGTTACACAGTCAGAAATAAGTATATTTTTATGTAGTTCAATATCCTTGAGTCATCGATTCTATTTCTGAACTTTCAAAGGTATGATTTCCAAGGTCCACAGTGCATGTCTGGCTATGCCGCGTTCTTCCCTCCCTCCCTGTCATGAACTCTCAAAATAACAATGGCCACTCTCTCAAGAGACCCATCACTTTCACTTCATAAACTAGTTTCTAGCTTTGCTTCAGCATTAGAGCCAGGGTGGCAGTTCGCCTGGTTTATCTACATTCAGGGCAGAAACTATAAATGGGGGGGGGGGGGGGGGGGAAGGTAAAAACAAAAACCAACCCTTCAATATCTAGGTGTTGGGTACGAGTTTGTTTGTTTGTTTGTTTATTTATTTATTTAGGCTGTGTTGGGTCTTCGTTTCTGTGCGAGGGCTTTCCCTAGTTGCGGCAAGCGGGGGCCACTCTTCATCGTGGTGTGCGGGCCTCTTATTATCACGGCCTCTCCCGTTGTGGAGCACAGGCTCTGGACGCACAGGCTCAGTGGCCATGGCTCATGGGCCTAGTTGCTCCGCGGCATGTGGGATCCCCCCCGGTCCGGGGCACGAACCCGTGTCCCCTGCATCGGCAGGTGGACTCTCAACCACTGCGCCACCAGGGAAGCCCCCCTCTCCTCTCTTAATAGGTCTTTTCTCTCCCATAGGGCAGAGGCTTTTGTAGCGGTGTTTTCAATCTTGGGTCCCACATCATAAAGTCCAGGTGACATTTATGAGGTTCTAATCCCTGTTCTGTAATCTCAACTCACTTTATTACTCTTGCTTTGCCAACAGTCAAAGTTTTTGTTTCGGGGCTCTTAATTTGAACTCTTAATTTCTGAATTGTTGGAGTGTATTTCCTATACAAACAAAAATGAGTAAACAAAATAAAAACAAGAATAATAAAACTCTCCTAAGTCAGGCCAGCTGTTCTCTGAGCAAACACTATCTTCCCAGCCTTTGCTCTGTACTCCAGGTTCAACAGTTCAGAAATCAGAATCCCTCCCTTCCAAGGTCCCACCCATAGGAAGAAAGGAAGCAGGACACCTGTGTTGTAAGACATTCCATTTTCTGCCAGCAAATCCTAGAGCTCGTTTCCAGTTCTCTTCAGGCTTACGTATATCCCTGATCAATTGGGCTGACTTCATTTCCAAGCAGATGCTGGATCCCTGTTCCCCTCTAGAAAGGCTGCTCTGTTACTACATGCAGAACCCTTTGGATCTCACAAAGGGATCCAGCTGCAGGCCTCCCTGCATCCCCAGTGCTTAGGGAAGCCAGATGCCCTTCTCCAAGGAAGATCTCTCCAAGGGACATGCCTTTGATAGGTGGGCTACCCCGAGGTTTTCCTTTGCCTCTGGATCTCTTTCTTTCATGTGCCATCCTCCTAACTGTGGTATTTACTTTCCACGTTGGTCACTTTTCCTGCAGTCCTGCTTTTCAGGAGTGAACCCAACTGGTCCAATCTTGGGTCTCCTGAAATGGCCCAGAACCACTGCAAAAGGCTCAGGAGAAAAGGTACAGTAAACAGGAAATCCAGTATTCACCCACATCTCCTAAGGGTCACCACGGACTCCTGAGCGAGGCTGGCTATCAGGATTGTCTCCATTTAACAAGAAACCTACACCTCAAAGTCCTTGGGTTTATAGACAAACATTTGTAATCACTTCCACAGCTGACTACAGGGCGGCAGGATACCTGCCTAGGATAAAGCCTGAGCTACACAGAGAAAGTGTATTTCAGATCTGGCTACCTCAGAAAAGTCCTGCCTCTTTTAAACCACAATCAGGCTTTAGGCTAAGCACATTCACTGGAAAAACAGCAGCAGTGTAGGATGGGAAGCAACGTTCCCTTTATTCATACAACTACAACCTTGACGACCCCAGCCAGCCAAACGTCTCCCTCAAAATAAGCAGCTCCACCACGCACACGACAGCAGTGCAGCTAGCTTCAGCAGCCCTCTCCATGGTTGTAAGCCTAGGGTGTTCCAGACAGTTACAAACAGTGGTAGAGAGTCTGAGCATACCAGTAAAGATTATGTTTAATGACAAGAATGAGAATGTTGCTTCAGGTCATATGGCCATTGTTCCCTGATTATCACAAGTTTGAACAGCCTGAAAAACTCCTCCACGTGGAAACCTAATGTTTGTACTAGCAACTGGGAAGGGCTGTTATCGGGTAGGACTGAGGCCAGCAGCTCAGGGTCTATGGTGCTTCATGCACGAATAGTCTAATGGAAAACAAAAGCAAAAATTCAGATTGAAAAATAATCCTTCAGAAAAGAAAAAATAAAGCAAACAGTAGAATGACTGCCTTAGCTGTGCTTGGCCCAGAAGTGGGAGCTCCCCTTCCTTCCCTAGAAAGGAACTGAGCTGCTCCAGCTCGGTACTAACTCAGCATTCTGCCACCATGGACTGACTCTCACGCCCACACACACCCATGTGTGGGCCCATGTCCCCTACAGCGACTGGTTCAGAACCAGGCACGTGACCCAAATTGGCCCACTGATATGCAATCCTGGGGTTTTGCTGGAATCTTTGAGAGAGAGAGAGAATCTCTCTCTCTGCAGAGGTTGCCAGGCTAGTAGGATCTAAAGCTGCTGATGGCCATCTTTGTCACCACATACAGAGAGCCTTCCTGAGAATAAGGCTAAAACAGAACCAAATGAGACACTAAGCCTGATTTCTAACCACACGGTAAAGCCAGCTGGATCTAGTGATATCAGCTTTTAAAACCCTAGACTATTCCAGTTGTGTGACCTAATAACCCTCTCCATCTTTCCTTCCTTTCTTTTCCTTGTTTCCCTCGCTCCCTCCCTCCCTCGGTTTTGAGTTGTCTCTACCACTCTAAGCCTTCTTACAGAGTTTATTCAATTCTGCCCCCAAGCCTGAAGGTATATCCCCATGTGATCACACATTTTGAAACATTGGTAAAATAATTCTAAACCTGTAGAAAATCGAATTGCTTCTCCCTGAACATTTAAGAAGCACAGTCTATTTAACTAACACTTCACACAGATAAGCTTTGACTCTGCGGTAGCTAGGTCGACATTTACATTTCTCGCATGCTTAAAAACACAATCAGTAAGTAACTGATAAAAGCTAGTTATCCAGCACTATGCTAAGGACTACACATATACATTATCTCATTCCTTCCTCGGAACAACTGAGCAAACAGGAAGTACTACTATCTCCGTTTTACAGAAGAAGAAATAGAGGTTTGGGAGGTTAAATTACTTGCCTAAGATCACAAAGGTACTGAGTAGCTGAGTTTGGATTCCAGCCAAGAGGTCTGATTCAAAAGCCTGCGTTCTTAATCACTAGAAGATAGTGTCCTCAGCTTAACGGAGATAAATTTTCTTTTGGCAACTATACTTCTTACTAATGAGCATGTTCTCAAAAGCAACGCAAGGAATATGCCCCACATATTAGAAGTGTCTCAATCACCAGTGTTTACCCAGTAAACAGAAATGTGCCAGGTTTCCGGGCATGATGGTGTTGGCGCTTAACTGAATGGAACAACGTCCACCTTTAGATGTTAGAGATGCCTGAATGGAAGAGAGGATGCCAGATCCTATGATAGAGACTTAGCTTTGGTGATTTTTTTATTTTTCGACTTCATCACACAGTTACCCATTTTACAGATAAAGAAATTGAAGTTCAGAGAGATTAAGTAGTTAACTTGCTGAAGTTCAAAGAGCTATTAAGCATTTAGGTCAGTAATTGAGCCAAGGTGTTTCTAGACCTTTAGGGCTATTCTTTCCACAGCTCACAATGCACGGTGTACAAATATAGGGAACTTGTAGGTAGAGGCACACGGAAGGTGGTTATCTAAGGTTAAAATGGACTGTTCTGAGCTCTGAGCCTAGAATTTATCCAAAACATTTATCCAAAATAAGAGTCTGGCATGCCCTAGTCAATGGCATATGGAGCCTGAGAAAACAAAAACAAAAACGAGATACAGGAAAACATTCTAAGAGAAAGCCTGTGCATGGGCTCACCCACAGGAGCCATCAGGAGGAAAGAAACACGTAATCTAAGGGTTGCATCTGGGTCTGTGAAATGCACATCAAAGAATGTCTCTAGACTCCATGAACAACGATGCTGGCTTACTGAGCAGCTGACTTCATCCCAATACGCGGTCATTACCTTGGCGCTCACAGAAGACATCTTGGTCTCTCTAAGTCTTGTCTGATCCTTCCCCCACTACTGCTTCCCTTTCCATCCTTGTCAGCAGCTTGAGGGTACAGCCTTAGTGCCAAAACTGGGTGGTTTGGGCATTGCTGAAATCTGCAGCCACAGCAAAACCTGATAACTTGGTATTAACAGATCATTGTGTCTCTGGTGCATAGATGTTTCTGGCACCCAGTGGCTGCCAGGCTTGGGGTTGACCAGATGGCCCGAAGCCACATTAGGCTAGCTTCTCCTGATCTGAGCTTTGGACTGTATGGGTACCCCTAGAAGGTGATGTGTCACACTCACCTCTGCTTTTTTCTGCTTCTCTTCCTGCTCTCTCTGCTCCTTCTCCATGCCCACCAGCTTGAGCTTCAGCTCAGACACTTCAGTCATCAGATCGAGCTTCTGAGTCTCAAGAGATGTACGACTTAGCAGCTCCTGCAGGCAAAAACAGATCTCAAAATCATAAACCTCCATGGCAATAAGAACAGCTCTACCTCCATCCATAGGACATAAGGCAATCTCTACACTGTATGATGAAACCGCTACATCTGAGCCACAGTCCTAGAGGGGACAGGCCTGGGCTGATGCCGGGTCACTCAAGGGTAGCACGGCCCGACGCTACCCACTGTGCTCTGGGAGTCAATGTGAGCTACATTTCTCAAAAAGCACATTTGTCCGTAGAAACCATTATTCACTCTTTCCAGGTAGAGAAAAAAGGATGGGTCTGCTCAACGAATGAAATTTCTCCGTGTCTATTTTTAAGGCAAAGAGGCAGATCCTCTCCACCAAAACAAACAAAAGACCAGCTTAGGTTAACATTACATTTTTCAAAACCAAAGTTTCCATATCACCTCCCGGGCTCAGTCAATATTCGGCCCAGTCTTCCACACATGTCATTGGAAGACCTTACTGCAAGGAACCTAGAAGGGAGCTAGGACATAAAGTAGATATTCAATGAGTATTTACTGAATGGTTACAGTAGAATCTTATTTATGTGATATGTATCTTTCCTAGAATGTAAATAAGAAAATTGTTCTTTGCTTATTTTGAGGACAGACTGGGGAGGTTATTAGTAGTCCTGCCAAGCCTAAAACAGTAGCAGACAACAACCAGCCATTAATACATACACTTAATAAGCGTAAGTAAGACAAAACAAAGGTGATAGGTGAAACACCTGCTCAGCACTTCTAGGAATTATGAAGGACCTCAAAAGCCAGGAGCACTTCCCAAAGTCCAGGGGTAACATTTCTCCATTGGCAAAAGGCGATGTTGTGTGAGATCCCATATCTTGGCACCTGGAGACACTGGATACACAGGTCCTGGCAAGGAGACCACGATACGATGCTAGGAGGGTAACCGGCCAAATGAGCTGATGGAAAGGACACAGCATCCTGCCACGGTCTGAAATTTCCTTATCATCTTAGGCAACCCAACCCTAGTACAAGAACAGTCATCTCAACAATCTGACCCTACAGCCATGATTTCACGTTCTGAACTGTCCTCAACTCATAAAACCAAACCGCATGAGTCAGAGATTTTAACTTGGAAAACATGACTCCCCGGGCAAAAGGCCATCAGTACCTCAGAAAGGTGGGCTACAAACTGTCCATCTGCTAACCTGAGGGAGAGCATCCAGAAGCCAAGGAATTCAGCAAAATGAGCTTAGTACTGGGCTGAGCCCAGCTCCTCCTGGGCCAGCCAGACTTGAAGCTGGCTTACAGGGCAAAGGCAGCCGCAGTGCCATGCCAGAACTGCGGGCTGCTTGGTCATGAGGACTTAGCCAGCTAAGTATGTCCAGTGTTGGGACTGGGGGTGAGTGGACATAGATGCGCTGAGTGCCTCCTCTGTGCTAGACACTGTTGGGTACTTTACATACATCCTCTCAATAAACCCTCCCAGGGATTTGGCAGTCAACATTACTATCCCTATTTTACAGATGAAGAAACGGGCCCAGAGACTGGCCTGTCTTGGCCAAGGGCACACACCAATCAACAGCAGAGTTAGTTTTAAAACCAAAGTCTGTTTGGCTTCAAAACTCATTTCTGTTTAATGTATCACATTGTTTCCCAAACAGAGAAAGAAGTCCAAGAATTTCAAGGGAAATAAAAAAATACATGCTGGGGCTTCCCTGGTGGCGCAGTGGTTGAGAGTCCACCTGCCGATGCAGGGGACACGGGTTCGTGCCCCGGTCTGGGAAGATCCCACATACCGCGGAGCGGCTGGGCCCGTGAGCCATGGCCGCTGAGCCTGCGCGTCCGGAGCCTGTGCTCCGCAACGGGAGAGGCCACAACAGTGAGAGGCCCGCGTACCGCAAAAAAAAAAGTGTTGAAAAAAGCCAATCAACAAATATTCACTGAGCCCAGGAAAGAGCTGCTCAAACTGTTAAGAATTTGTTGGACACATACTATCTACTAGGGCCTGGTGCTAAGGCTATGCAGGCCATAAAAGGCCCAAAAATGTTCTTCCCTGGGTGAGGAAGATGGGATTTCTGGGTCTTGAGTATCTTAAGATGTAATCCTTCCTAATGCCGCCTGCTCGTTATGAACATCCTTCTCCCTCTTCCCCACCTTCTCCTTTGTCTCCACCACCTCATTCTTTCTCTCCGTCCTTTCATTTAGCTGTTTTGTTCCAGAAATGATTTGAGGTAGTTTGCAAAATAGACAACTCAAGTGAAAAAATAGGGCTTCCCTGGTGGCGCAGTGGTTGCGAGTCCGCCTGCCGAGGCAGGGGACACGGGTTCGTGCCCCGGTCCGGGAGGATCCCGCATACCGCGGAGCGGCTGGGCCCGTGAGCCATGGCCGCTGAGCCTGTGCGTCTGGAGCCTGTGCTCCGCAATGGGAGAGGCCACAACAGTGAGAGGCCCGCGTACCGCAAAAAAAAAAAAAAATAAATTAAATAAACCGTAAAAATTAAAGCGGGTAAGGAAAGAAGTTGAAGCCAGAGTGACTGTCGGCATAAAACTCATATCCTAAAGTTCTATTCACAGCTGGAGATGGAGTACAATGTGTATGTGAGCTTCCCAGCCAGCAGTGCAAAGGGAAAAAGGGACGATTCTAGAACTCAAGGTCCACGGGATAATAACAATTGCTTTGGACTGCTAAGAACTCAGAAAATCTTCTTCCATGAGACTTCCATCATTTGTTCAACTACCAGATGCCAAGGCCTAGGGATAGGAGAGTTAAAAGTACAGCCCCTGTTGAGCTCCTGAGTCTCTTAAAAAGGTATTTAATGCAGTTGTCTACTGACCAGCATTCAAGATACTGCCTCGGTGGGATGTAACAATGCCTCAGAAGGCATCTCTCTTGAAAGCTAAGAATCTACTCTGCTTTCATGATTTCCAGAATCCCTCTGGCTGTTTTAACTGCCAGGTTGTAATTGGTCATACCAATGTTCCAGTTAAGGAGGATAATATTCTAATTGGTTGCATTAAAATTCCAATGGCCATTCCAATTGGTCATGCCAGGGTTCTGATTGGTCACACTAACATTCCAAGTGGACATTTCAATTAGACACACCAAAGTTTTAATGAGAAGCCTGGGGCTGCTTAATTTCACAGAGTCCACTGATAACTAAAATTTCTCCTTACTGTCTCCTAGATTCTATTAGCATGTGCTTCCCCCTTTCATTATCATCACCCCTGGTCCTCGTCATCAATAAGTACTGTCCGACTCCCTGAACTCAAAATCAGCCTTTGACAGCCTTATCCCAGCCCAGCCCCACTTCCCCATCTCCAGGCCCGGCATGGCCTCTAGCCACTGTTATGTACTGTGACCTCTATCCTAGTTGTCTTAATAGGATTTAAATACCCTACATTCTAAACTGCTCTTTCTACTTCCAGCAGAAACCGAACCCTGACGTCTGCATGACATGACACGTCCCTCCCAGTCCTCTCAAGTAGAGGCCGTTCTGCTCCAGCAACCCAACTTACAGAACACCTTTCTCCCAGTTAAACACTGCTTCTTCCAGATCTCCTACCTCTGCCCTCCTCCTCCTCTAAGGCAGCACTATTCAGTTAAGTCACGTTTTCCCCAAATACCCAGACCCCAAGATAGTCTCCCATTTCCACTGATTATCCTTGTTAATCAATCTTTCACTCAGGGCTCACCCTGGTTTCACATTTCTTGACCTTGACACCGACAGGCTTTGCTTCCACCTCAGTTCAGCTTCTCAGTAGTATGGCCACAGCCTGACACTTGTCTTGATCCGGAACCTGTGTCCTTCACTTCTAAAATCTTCACCTCTGAAATTCTCTCCTCTGGCCACAATCCTTTCCAACTGGCCCATTTAGTCACTCAAATCATCTTCAATTTCTTCTTCTGTGGCTACTAGTTACTTAACAACTCCCTATTTTCCTAGTTTACCAACAACTTCCTTTAAGTAGTATTTGCCTCCTTACCCACCCTGTACCTTAAGGCTTATCATTTCAGTTGTATCATTTCTGCATCAGAAAATTCTTCCTGACTCATCCTTGCCCCTAGATCTGAAGTGTACTTGCTTCACCCGCACCCACTCCATGCCAAACCTCAAAGACTTCTATGTTTCCACTCCCCACGGCCTGAGAATTGCTGGTAAGAGTCACTTAATGATGCCAATTGGTTTCCACACAAATTTACGCTATCTAATTACAGCTGATCTTCCAACACTGCCTGGCAAAACTTGTATTCATCTCTGGCTGGTTCCTTTCAGAGATTGTTCCAGATCTTTTCCGTTCTCCTCGAGCCCTAAACCCCACCCTATCCCCTTCTTCTCCTTAAATAACCTATTTACTTAAAAGATCATCTGATCAGTCACTGAACTTACATCCTTCCTATTTCAAAATTTCCCAGAATCGTCTCTCATTCCTCTCTCCTGAATCCGTGTCTTACAGAAGGCAAGCCCACACCTCCTTTCCGAGGTTAGTCGGACATAACTGCACACAGCCGACTTCTCTGTCTGTTCTTCTATCTTTAAAAACTGTTCCCAGCCCAATAAGTTTCCAGGTTGCACATTAAAAGCACATGTTAAAGGACACAAAGATTCCCGAGTTTGCTGCTGAGTTACTCCACCTGACCCACCTTCCTGTTGCTGACCAGTCTTCCATGCCATCCTCATGCAGCTTGAATGAAGATTCAGGTAACTCCCTGGTTAACCAGTAGCTTTTGGCTTTGTTCTCCGAGTCCTGGTCCTGTTTCTCCCTCTAGCCGGTAGTGCAGAACGCCGCCTGTTCACAGGGACCTGCGCCCTCCCTCCCCTCTGTACTGCCTTTGAGGAAGTTCTCACCAAGTCTACACTACTCTGGGGTAGGCCCATTAATCATCTGCTCTGACAGGCATTTAATCTCTCCCTCACCATCAGCTTCCATCCCTCAGGCTATAAACATGATCAAATTTCTGACATTCGAAAGAACCTTCCCTCTTGACCTTCCTTCCCCTCCAGGGACCACCATCAGCTCCCTAGTGCTCAGGCTAGGCAAACGCACTCTGGGTGTGGTGTGAGCGTGAACGCCAGCTTTTTCTCCTCCCTCCCCTCTCCCCCTCACAGCCAAGCTCTGAAAAGCATAATCCACTCGGAAAACGTCTGCATGTCTGCAACCCAGCTTCTGCCTTCCCCAGAACACAGAAAACAGCCCTGCCTCTGGGACCAGCGTCCCCACTTTCCGAGGCAATTTTCACCTCTCAGCTCCCAACCCACTGACTCACCCTGCATCCCCTCATTAGTGTGAGCCCGCCCTCCCTTTCCATTTTCCTGACCTTTCTTTCTTTCTTTCTTTTGGCTGCACAGGGTCTTAGTTGCAGTGTGCGGGATCTAGCTCCCCGACCAGGGATCGAACCCGGCCCCCCTGCATTGGGAGCACGGAGTCTTAACCACTGGACCACCTGGGAAGTCCCATTTTCCTGACCTTTCTTTTTTCTCCTTTGTCTTCGCTGCTGGCATCTTTTATCCTGTCTACCCCTTAAGAGTAACATTCTTGGATCCTTAGCTCCCATCCCCAAGACTGCAGTGATCTGGTCCAGCCTGTTTGTCCAGAGCAGGAAGGCAACGCTTGGCACCTACTGAGACCTGCAGGGTGGGAATCCTGCTGGGAGCTCTTGGAATCACAGAGCTACTGCAATGGGGTGGGGGGTGGGGGGAGTGGGGAGGCAGGGGGCTGGAGATAAGGGGCAGAGGTTTCATAAGCAGCAGTAGTGTCTGCTCTCCTCATTGGTTCAAGGCTGCCTGTGTAAATGAGAGGGCAAGGGATGAGCGGGGTGGTATGGGAGGACGGTGGTTTGTTTCTTACTAGGCAGGACCATGAAACTGGGTAACGGAGAAAACCAACGAATAAAATGATCACTGCCCCCTCACTTCACCACTACCAGTAACGCCTTCCAGAAGGACAAATACATCTCCTTTCCGGGAGATGAAGAAAAGCCTCCATCTCAGAGCAAACCATCATTTCCTTTTCCCAAAGCTCAGTGTCTGACTGGAGCTGATAAAGAGAATTGGCCTTTCAACTTTGCTCTCCGTAAAGGGCCACATCTTGAAGCGATTACTTCCAACTTTAAGTGTGGAACCTGACCCAGGGAGTTTCTGACCAGTGACGGGGGACTGGAGCCAGACTGGCAACCTGAAACCAGAATGAAAGAACAGGCCATGGAACGACTTGAAAGGAAAAGTATGTCCCTCTGCCCTTTGAAGTAAGAGGCCTAGGCCTTGTCGGGAAGCCTCTTTCAGGGAGAGGGGCTCGTAGTCAACCTGGGCTTGAGTCCAGTCTCAGTCCCCACTAACTAAATCGTCTCTCTGAGCCTCAGTCCCCTTATCTGTTTAAAAAAAAAAAAAAAGGGTAAAGCACCTACCTCACACTATGGTCTGGAGATCCAACATCAAATGAGATAACTTGAGGAAAGCAGTTATCTCTGCCTCACAAATCTCCCAGGGGGAGTTTTAGGGAATAAGTGGCAAATCCCCTTTTTCTTTGCTCAAGTGTCCTGTCTCCTCGGACAGATTTGTGCTCCCACAGGGTCAGGTGCATATAGCTCTGTTTAATATCCTTCCTGAGGTAGAAACACCTCCCTAAAGGTGCTCTCCGGGAATTTATGAGCTGGGTGCTGACGATGCTTTGCTGAGTTCACACGCCTGGGCACACCGTTCCCTCACTCGACTCAAGGGCAGGAACTGGGCCTGTGTCCTGGGTCCCGTAACCCCCTGGCCATTGTGTGATAGTCCAGTTCTGTACATTCTTTTTTCTTCTTTTTTTTTTTTACGGTACGCGGGGCTCTCACCACCGTGGCCTCTCCCGTTGCGGAGCACAGGCTCCGGACGCGCAGGCTCAGCGGCCATGGCTCACGGGCCCAGCCGCTCCGCGGCATGTGGGGTCTTCCCGGACCAGGGCACGAACCCGTGTCCCCTGCATCGGCAGGCGGACTCTCAACCACTGCGCCACCAGGGAAGCCCAATAGTCCAGCTTTAACAAAACCGGAACAACTGTACTACAGCTCTAGGAGGTGGGCAGTGCAGAGTCCACACTGTCACCTCTGTTCTCTATAAATAAGAACACAGGTTCACTGACTCCCCCAGATCAACCACAAGTGGCGAATCTGCAGAAAGTCACGTCCATGGACTCCAAATCCCCTAAATCTGTCACTCTCCACACCTCACCTAAAAGGCAGCCAACACAACGAGGTTGCCTGACACCTGGGGCTCCGGCTCAGGTTGGAGGACTGAGATAGAGCCTGGTGTCTTTCCATGTTTCCCCAAAGCTGGGCTGTGTCCTCACAAGGAGCTTTGCATCCTTTCTTCCTCCCCCCTTGGGTTCCCTACCCTGTCTTCTTTCTGGCACTAAATATGGCTGCTGCTCTTGGCACTGATCGCACCTGTCAAGGGCCAGCCTCTGGACAGTGTTCCATTTGGCTGCCAGCTCTGTATAAGGCCTCTTCTCCACTGAAGAGCATTGGCTTCCCCCCCTGAAATCATCGCCCGCTGGAGGAGGGTCAGTGATCAGAGGCAGAGGAGCTTGTTGTGCAGGAACCGACAGAACCCCAGAGGACCCATGGAGGCCACTTTAGAAAAAGTCACCAGGGACTTCAAATACATCACAGAGCATAAGGAACTCTCTCTCTGTGATAGACTTTTTTGCCAACATGGTCTAGGCCAATCACAATGGGGAGGGCGCTGGTCCACACGTGTGTTCCTGGGGTGTTATTCTGGGCTCTGGGCTCGGATGGTTCAGTGTGTAGCCCTCAAAGATGCAGCTGGGCAACGCCTTGACCTGCTTAAAATGGAGGTGAAGGGCTTCCCTGGTGGCGCAGTGGTTGAGAGTCCGCCTGCCGATGCAGGGGACATGGGTTCGTGCCCCAGTCCGGGACGATCCCACGTGCCGTGGAGCGGCTGGGCCCGTGAGCCATGGCCGCTGAGCCTGCACGTCCGGAGCCTGTGCTCCGCCACGGGAGAGGCCACAACAGTGAGAGGCCCGCGTACCGCAAAAAAAAAAAAGAGGAGGTGAAAATGGACTCAGGCTGTGGGCCTTTGAAGACCCACTTGTACACTTCCTGGTAGATGTCTCTTCCTAATGGGGAAGGCTCCCTGGGGAATCTAGACACGCTCAGTGAGTCAGAGACCATATCAGAGTAGGTGTTTCCACAGGCAGCTCCAAGAGACGCTTGTAGCTACCCCGTTCCCACCCTGTGTCCTGCAACAGGCTGCAGACAAGAAATATTTTGCCCTCAAATGTGTCTATAATCTATGCGTGGCTCATGTGGCCCTGCCTCTGTGCTGATTCTGTTTGGTCCTGGTTTGCCTGTCTAACCCCATGGATCTTCATGCTCTCCCTTTCTAGAGACCAGATGGGTTATTAATGTGTAGAAGAAAACAGATGAGAGCTAAGAGATCAGCACTTAGCAGGGGACCAGGCCAAGCCAGGCTGAGGGGTCCATGGCTCGTGAGTCGGGTGGGGAACATTGCTCAGGAGAACAGCTGTCGGGAGAGACAGCGCAGTGGGGTTTGGAACCCATGGACGCACAGGGTTTGGATGATACTGGCTGGGTCTGGGTTTCCTTAAGTCCCCCCAGAGGTCTTCTAGCCAGCCAAGGGGGCGAAGTCTGGAATAGAGGTTGCAGACTGGATCTGTGGGCCAGGCTTGGCCTAAAGGTACAATAAATATTGTGTGGTTCACACAATACTTCTTTTTCATTTAAATTAGTTGCCAATGTTTTTAAAATAGACTGATCTTTAAATTTTTACATCTGGATTTCCAGCTTCTTGTGAAAAGCAGTAACGGGCCTCCATGGGTGGTCAGCTAGAATTGCTGGCTCCTTTAGAAAGGATGTTTTCAGTGTGTAAGGGCTAGCAGGAGCTGCCTCCCCACGGGAAGCAGTGTCAATAGGCAGTCAGAAGGCCCCACACTGTGACAGTGAAAGCATCTCCTTCAGAGCTCCTCAGGCCTTTAACAGGAGGCCAGGCTTGGCTCAGGGCTGGCAGAAAGAGGCCATTGTGGACTTCCCTGGTGGCACAGTGGTTGGGAGTCCTCCTGCCAGGGCAGGGGACACGGGCTTGAGCCCTGGTCCGTGAAGATCCCACATGCCGCAGAGCAGCTAAGCCCGTGCACAACTACTGAGCCTGCGCTCTAGAGCCTACGAGCCACAACTACTAGAGCCCATGCTCTGCAGCAAGAGAACCCTCCGCAATGAGAAGCCCGCTCACTGCAACAACAGGAGTCCCCACTCGCCGCAACTAGAGAAAGCCCGCGCATAGCAACAAAGACCCGACGGAGCCAAAAATAAAGTAAATTAATTAAAAAAAAAAAGAAAGAAAGAAAGATGCAATTGTTTGCCTCCATTCTCTGCCTTAAGGACGTGAGTCATGCTTGCTCCTACCATGAGCCCTGGGGCCCAGGATATCACAGTCTAACCAGGCAAGTCTCTGCCTATCCCCAGTTCAGAGGACACTTACGTATGTACTCCACGCTATATATAGATGGCATCACATCAGCACTGTGATGCGAGAATTAAGCGTCTTTTCAAACAGTATCAAGCAGATTTCCGGAAAGCATTAGCATAAGCAGAACATTCAATGTGGCATTTAGAGCTGGCAACCCAATGATCTCCAGTTCAGGCACCACCAAGCCCGGAGAACACATGAGTGGGAGCGGAGCCTCAAATGCCTATGACATGAACTCAGAATTCTCCAGGAAAGTACTGCAAACTCCTTTCATTTCACCCTTGAAAGGCTGAGAGAATACAGTCAAAGTTATGGGCATAAAAATAACTTGGTTAAGTTCAGGAAGATCTTTCAACCCCAGCGGTAGCAAGTAAGAGCTACTCCACTCCAGAATATAGCAAGCCGACACGTTCACCTCTACGGTACATGCAAACCACATGACTGCTACCTCGGCCACAGCACACAAGAAAGAAGATTTAGAATAAAGAGGATATAAGGGGCAGTTGAGCTTAAGGCTTTTTTTAAAAGTCTAAAATCCAGTCTATGGGATAATGCTTAGAAGGAAAAGACAACCTCAGAGAGCTCAGGCACCACGATGGGGTCATTTTCTGACCTCCGATCGTGTGGTTACTCACCAGGCACTGCCTTCCTGAAACATCAGCCTTCTGCCGTTTTTTCTGACGTGTTCCCTTCCACATGCAAATTTTCTTGGTCTCTGTCTAGGTTTTTTTTTTTTTTTTTTTTACAGCCCCTCCTGTCATCTTCCTCCCTGGTCCCTACCCCAGAACCGCATCTTTTGCTGTCTTGAAAATATAATCTAGTGGGTTGTCCCATGCACTCTTGTGGAAATGCTTTTGTGCCATTTGAGATTTTTCCATCAGGCTATTTTCTTTCCTGGGTCTTCAAAAGAAAGATTCAACTTTTAAGAGTAAATAAAAAGAAAGATTCACTCCTGTTGCTACTCGGATTTCCAGGGAATACGATAAGCAAGAGAAATGGCATACCATTTAAACAGAAAATCAAATGGGGCCAAGAATGTGGTAACTTATTAATCAGCAATGAAAGGATAAACTAATAACAGCTTCCAAGCTGTCAGAACTAGTTTCTACAAAGACATTTGCATAAAAATATTGATTTTAAAAGAAATTCTTCAAATGCACTCAAAGCTAAGAAACACCTAGAAACTAAGATATTTACCCCTAAGACCAAAGGTCATATTCAAAGCCTCTGTTCATTACTATGCTGTGGAGAAACAATCTGAATTTTCTGCTGACCAAAGCAATTAAAAAAAAAAAAGTTAGGGCTTCCCTGGTGGCGCAGTGGTTGAGAGTCCGCCTGCCGAGGCAGGGAACACGGGTTCGTGCCCCGGTCCGGGAAGATCCCACATGCCGCGGAGCGGCTGGGCCCGTGAGCCATGGCCGCTGAGCCTGCGCGTCCGGAGCCTGTGCTCCGCAACGGGAGAGGCCACAACAGTGAGAGACCCACGTACCGCAAAATAAAAAAAAAAAAAAAAAGTTAGAGCTTGGGGGATGGGGGAGGGAGATTATAAGCAGTCTACTAATTGAACCCACTCATTTTAAGAAATGGACTTTCATTCCTTAAATAATTAGTGAGCACCTTTTATGTGCCAAGTACTATACCAGGACCTACAAAGCATACACACATAAACTTCAGTCGTGGTTTATTTTTCAAAATAACTGAAGTGCAAAAATGATGCAAGTTAGGGAAATTAGATATATTACTAGAGTTCATAAAATAAAATTTCTAATTAGCATCTCAACAGATTCTGAAAAGACTTTTGATAAAAATTCAACACCGCTTCCTAAAAATTGCAGCTCGTTATTTACAATGGGGTCAGACTGTTCAAGAAGAGTCAGTTCAATTATAATACTTTTGCTAAAAAAAAGTAAAAAAGGTCTAAGTGATAGTGAAGACAACGATACAGCAAAATTTAAAAATGGAAAAAAACTCACTCTATGACGTTAGGCATAGAAAAGCTGAGGACTAAATCATATCTCTGGTGCAAATAGTGTTTTGTATATTATATGTACATATAACAAAAAGGCCCAAAGAGAAACAAGACGACATTTAAGAGATGTTTCTGAATGGTAGAAGAGCAGCTAATTTTTTTCATTTTAACATGTATTATATTATATTAAAATATTATTTATGTAATATGTGATCGATTTTATCAAAGAAAGCCACACAGAGTGAGAGGGGAAAGAGTGAGGGAAGGAAAGAGGCACAAAATAAGTTAATCGACTTTCGAAAACCCCAGATGCCACTTACAGGGCAAAGGCGACAACAGTGCCATGCCCGAACCGTGGGTTACTTGGTTATGAGGAGTTAGCCAGTTAAGTGTGTCCAGTGTGGTTGGCGTGATAAGATGAGGGGGACATGGCCAGCAGAGAGCTCTGCACTGAACCAGGCCAGGAGAAAGTGCCCTGGGAATCTGTCAAACCAGCCCAACAAGTTATTCCTCCCGGGCCAGCCCTTCCCTGCCCTCCCCCCTCCGGTTTCACCTGCTGTGTAAACACCACAGGCTAAGCAGCCAACCCTCCCCTCCAGGCAGGACGGGAATGGAAGCAGCTCTGTAACCTGGACCCAGAAAGGGGCTTGCCCAAGGCCCTGGGTCCCACCCACCCTTACCTGTTGAAGCATCTCTTCAGCGGCATTGAGTTTCACCTGGTGTCCCTCCAGACACACTTCCAGGTCCCGAATCTTCTCTCCTTGGGCTTCCACTTGGTCTGTGAGGACGCTCACCTGTCCCAGGAAATAAAGCAAGGGTGGAGGCTGGGACCGGCTCCCCGCTGGAGGGGAGCCGTGAAGCCACACCACTGATTCTTGATGGGAGAAGAATGGCTGCTGTTTTTGGTGGGTGGTAAGTGGGGGAAGTGTCCTGGGTGAAGGGAACCCCGGTTGTTTTCTCACCTGGCCGGGAAGTCCCAGCCACCACCTGGACCAGGTTGGTCACATTTCCTGCTCTTGACAGACTCAGGAGAAAAACACCCAGCAGCCACGAGAGCAGCCTCTGGGCTGGCCTCTGGCTCCCTGTGCCTCTCACAGAGCTCCCTTGGGCAGCCCGACCTCAAGGAATACCTCAGCTGGCTCGCCAGGGCTGCTGCCACCTCATGTGGAAGCGCAATCCAAACTTCTGTGCAGAGTAGCCAATGACCTTACCCCTCTCATCAGGGTGTGAGGACAGCTCACCTATCAGGCGAGGGTTCTGAAGCAATTAAGGAATGTGGGACGTAAAGGGCATGTATTAGCACTGACAAAACTTGGCTGCAGAAAGGTTTTTGTGCTTCACAGGCCAAAACATGACTAAGTCATAAATATACACAAGCCACGCTGCATATACAGTGGCAGGAAAACAGTCGTCTTTCTGAAGAACATCGAGACTATCTCTTGGAATTGTTAGCAAATAAAAATCCATTTACGATAAATCATTTAAATTATACCCTAAATACAGACTGAGAAGATTTTCAAAGCCTCCTCTATCAGCAAACAGCCCTTTTCCTTATTATTAAATAATCCTTTTCCGTATTACTATTAAATAATTATTATTAAAAGGTGCCTCAGAGCAGGAAGAGGAAGAAAGCATGAGTGACCTCCCCCAAAATAAAGAAATCAAGGACTGGTAAATTGAGATCCTTTATAGCCTTTTGGTTTTCAACCAATGGTTGACTCATCACCATTTACATAAAGATGATCATAAATTATTTCTCAGTCTGTAAAGGAATGATAGCTGGAGCATGAGAGTTAATGCGAATTCACTTATGCATGCTTAAATAAAGTTATGAATTATAAAGCTCCCTTTTACAGAGGCACTAATCTTAATGAATATGGCTGCTTTAAGCTTTCCATTTTTACGTTCCTAAGTGATTAATGAATTATTGAAACATACTCCTGGAGCTGATGCATGGTGTGCTAACATTTCAATTATAATCCAAAAATGGGCGTCTTATCCTCTCTGCCTAACATGATCAGCCGTCCTGGCCTTTTCTTTTCTTTTTTTTTTTTTGCGATATGCGGGCCTCTCACTGTTATGGCCTCTCCCATTGCGGAGCACAGGCTCTGGACGCGCAGGCTCAACGGCCATGGCTAACGGGCCCAGCTGCTCCACGGCATGTGGGATCCTCCTGGACCGGGGCATGAACCCATGTCCCCTGCATCGGCAGGCGGACTCTCAACCACTGCGCCACCAGGGAAGCCCCTGGCCTTTTCTACTACTAACTCTAATTTCAAAAGAGTAGGATGCTAGGGGTGGCCTTTGCTCCCTGGGTTCCAGAGTTTCTGTTGGGGATGTGTCGTGGTTAATCTTGCTGGGATGATTAACACTTAGAGAGTCTGCACCACGCCTTGGGGCCATGGGCTGGCGATACCCAGCGGAATAGGTACCCAGACGAATAACGTGTGGTCTTAGGTACCAAGAGGAATAACGTGGTCTCCGGCATTCTATAGCTCATAGCCCAGCTGCTCTTCAGACTCGAGATACACCGGGTTATGGGGTCCTTATGAACGTGAATAGTCTAGGTTATGAATGTAGAGGTGTAGAAAATTGGGAGAAAATGTATAAAGGTTCTAAATGTGACCTTTATTCAAGAAAAAATATTTTCTGAGCTCCTACCACATGCTAGGCATAATTTTAAAAACCGAGGGGATACAGAAGTGGGGGAAAAAGAAAAAGATGAAAATCCTTGCATTAAGAAGTCACATTCTAATGAAGAAATACAAGATTTTGGTTTAATTTGTTGTTTAATCCTGAAAACAGTATTTTGTCCTGTGTGATTTCCCTTGTTCTTCCACAAGTAAACCCAGGAGAACATTCTGGGCCAAGGGCTCCAATGAATTCGGTCTGGCTGAGCTGTCTTGTGAATTAATCAAGCAAGTGGCTCCCCCATGCTGAGGATCTGTCTAAGCTGCGCCGTGGAGCCTCTAGAGACGGCAGTGAGCACGTAAGAGCAACTCTGAGAGTCCGCCCACAAGCTCCTGGAGGGACAGAAACCACTAGGATCCACTTCTGACTTTCCTGATAAGCAGCTCCCCAGTTGTGCTAGAGTTATTTCATTAAGGATTATTCAAGAATTCGGAATTCTTAAAATATCAGAGAGATTATCACACAGGAATTCTTTATTAAATTGTAACCCTCTAAATAGAAATGTCTCATTTCAGCCATGAAGGTTCCGGGTTCATTAGTCTGTAGCTTGATACTGTTTATGGCAAAATTCTAAACTGGACGCTCTTCCATCAGTTGTGTCATTGGGATGGAGGTTCCAATTACACACCCCGCAAAATGTCTGCACTCTAACGTGCTATATTATATAACCAGGCCCCTGCTACCTCTCAGTAGGCAGTTCCCAGGCTTCTCAGGGTCACCAGCTCCAACCACACAGCCCCTTCCTGTGCTTCCCACACACCAAGCACATGCCTACTTCAAGGTGCTCGCTGGACCAACCACCTCCTCTGCCTGGTACGTGCTTCTCCCAGTCTCTATGGGACTCCCTCCCCAGGTCCTTAAGTCTCCTCCTATCGGGGAGGTCTTCCCTGACCACACAGTCCTATCCTGCTTTACTTTTTTCCATAGCATTTATCATCACTGGAAACATTTTGTGAATTGGTTTGTTTATCGTACATGTATGTGCGTGCGCGCACACACACACACACACACACACACACACACACACACACACACGAATGGAAGCTTGAGAACAGGGATTTAGTCTATTTTCTTCACTGCTACAACCCCAGCACCTAAAACCAGTATCCACTGAGTTGTGGGCATGCAAATAGTTTTTAATGAACAAATCAATGAAGTGAAGAAAAAAAACAAACCTAGGATGCAAAATTGTGTAATTGTATATTGGGTCTGAGCTTAATTTTTTGAAATAGGGGCAGGACAGGAAAAAAAAAAAAGACTGGAAGAAAGGGCGAACATGTTAAATTCTTTTTGACTTTCCAAAGTTTCTAAAATAATCAGACATTATACCTACATTCATAAAATGAAGTGAAATGAATAAAAGAAATAAGGTAAAACAGAAGGAAAAAAGCCAAACATACTGCAGCCTCTTAACTCTAGTGCTCTAAGCTAAGGCCCATAGTCTAAGGAGGGTCCCAGAACCCTCCCTGCCCCCTCGCTTCCATCCCACTTACCAGTCTTAATCACCACCCTTCAAGCTTTTTAATGAGCTGGGATCACGATATTAGTCTTATTATTCTCTAATTGTCAATCAGTGTCTGAGGCATACCAGTCCTTGAGGCTTGATTTATGTGTTTGAGAACTAACACAGCAAAGAGCTCCTACCTCAGCAAAAAGCATCCCACGAGAAAGATCAACTTTTCAGAATGCAATGCAAGTTTTCAGACCTGAAACTACGTCTTTGACTCTTTGTCTCTGAAAAGTTTTGGAGTTCCTTTCTTCAAAGTAAGAGAGTCATCAAAGGCTTATTAACCCATGTTAACAGCTCCAGGGGGTTTGGCCTCAAAGTGATCAGTCTAGATCCAGCTCCGGATCAACTGGGCCTGATCCTGTTAGCATCCACCCTGGGGCTTTTTAAGAGGCTTTGCTTTATTAGTGACATGAGGACACATCTCCTTTGCAAGACTTCTGGAAGACAGGGCCCCATTAATCAGCCTGGCCACAGAGCTTCCAGTGTATAGATGCAGACACTCTTGTAGTCCATGATAAATAAATGAATCCATTCACAGCCCCCAAAAGCCAAGGCCAGAGTTAAACTGTGCCCCCAGTTACTTTCTCCTTTGTTTCAGGAAAAGTCTTTTGAAAAACATACACTTTGGGAGCAGGAAACATCCAACAGAGAAAACCCTTTGGACTTCCCTCCTACTTAAGGCAGCTACAGAGTTGGAGGTAACAGAATAAGCTGGTTCCCACCAAAAAGGACCCACCTGTAATATGAGGGACTCCTTATCTCCTTCTAGACGTGCTAAGCGCTCCTGGTACGTTTCATTACTAGCAGCACTGTGGTGATTTACCTGGGACTAAAGGGAAGAGGAAAAAAACACACACTTAAAAGGCTGGAAAAACATCTTACCAACTTCCAAATGAAGTATGCAATTGGTGAGGTCAGTTTCGCTCATTATCTATGCAAAACCACCCACCTAAACAGGAAACCACAGGATTTCAAAACTACTAGGAGGAGGACCAGATCAGATGCCACTGATAGGCATGCCATGAAAGGTGGCAAAAACCACCTCCTGGGTGACCTCACCTTTGGCTAGAAAGGCCTCGGTGGAACTCCAGACCCAGCGGTGCTTGACGTGACTGGGCGTGTTGGGTCTGGTTTAGCTGGAGGCACAGCCGGCCAGAAGCACCAATAGCAATAAGGGTCTACTCTTTGAGACCAGGGAGCTGGTACCATTCACTGAGGAACTATATGGAAACAACTCCTGCACAGATCTTGTCTCCTGACTCTCACGCCAAAGTTCTCCAGAGCCGAGGCACATCTCGTGGCGTGGAGGCCCATCCTGAACATCGCAGGGAGCCTGGAGGATGAGGGATGCCAAACGGAAGGCCCTTCATCCACTCGCACATCCCTTTCAGAAGTGGCCGATCGCACCCCTCAATAAGGGCTCTGGCAACCAGGGTGGCACGTGGAGTTGCTACAGTGTTAGAGCTGAGAGGAATAAGCTAAGATGAAACGTCTTGAGAAGACCCCAAATGACAGCCAGAGGGATCTCAAGGGCCAAGCAGAGGGAAAACACAGGAAATACCAAGTAGTAGAAAACCATGGAAAACAGAGGAAAGGGAGATTTGAGATGGCAGTCAGAGAGGCAAAGCTTATAAAATGCCCTGAGCTAGAGACAGGAGCTGCAGTCACTTCCTGGGTGTGTCTGGCCTGGTTGTAGGCAGGGAGGAGGGAGGTAGCTGCTAATGGAACTGAACTGGCCCAGTGCTATGACTACACCCTTCTTCCACGAGGAATTTAAGGGCCCAAACCAGAGGCACACAGTAGGCCATCCAGGGGCTCAGCGGTCTGAAAAAGCAGATCTTATTGCTAAACGGGGAAATGACACTCCTTGACACCTGGGCTGGTCCAGTGGAGTCAATGCTCCAATGTTCGTAAGGCGGGTATCCTATATCCCAAAGGAAAGTCACGATTGTAAAAGGAGAATGTCAGAGAGGAGACCAGGCACAGAGAAGGGCCCAGAAGTGGTCCCCTTCTCCTGAGCCCATTTCGCCACATTCCAACCTTCAGAATGGGCTTTCCAACCACACCCCACCTGCCCCATTAGGAAAAGATACCTCCTGCCTTCCCTCGTCCCATCCCTTCCCCAGTGCACTGCCTAGGTGAGGGCAGGCGGCAGAGCCAGGCCTGGTTCCAAAATGAAACAGGGACCAAGAAATCTGCATTCAAGCCGTGGAGTGTCACCTGTGAGGGAAGCACTGGCTGTCTGTCAAAGGTGCAGCGGGAGGGTGAGCCCAGGGGCCACTTCCCAGGGCAGCTGTGCCAGGCACAGGCCAGACGGACAGGGCACCCCTGCCATTCCCCTAGCCCCTCTCCAGTCTGCATCTTGTTCAGTGTTATGGAAGCTCTTTCATACCATAAACAAAGGGCCTTAGCAATCACTAATGGCTTCTTTGTGTTGGTATCAGTTTATTATTGTTCCATTAATATTCCAGTCATCACACGGTCAAACACTGACTAGTATCCAAAGATATAATTAGAACCTACATTTCTCAGAGCCTAACAAGAAAAGAAAGGAAACAGCTCTTAAGCAGCAGGTCAATTGCTTCTCTGTCCAAGAACCCACATGATGGTGACTTTCAGAGGAGAGAGACTGAGAACAGAAAGGACCCAGGCACCCAAGTGAAGCTGTGTGGATCCAGCGCCGAAGTCAGCACATGCACAGGGCCACCCACCACTGGCAGCTGGCACTTCTCCAGAAGGAGACGAAGGGAAGGCTCCTTCCACAAGACTCCGGACAGCTACCGCACCACCTGAGCCTCAGTCAAATGGAGTGCAGTGTGTTCGTACGATAAAAGACCTACCCATGCAATCACCCAGAGAGGCAGCTAGTTGACCAAAAAAAAAAAAAAAAAAAAAAAAAGAGGAAGGAAGGAAGTTGATATCGTAAGTTCAGTTAATACACAAAATGCATGCCATAGAGTCCATAACACATGCTAGAAGTAGATTAAAAAAAAACTGAATCTACTCTAGCAGCCAATGGAAAAAGGGAAGCACTACTGAGTTAAAAGATGCACAGATCAGTGTGGCAAAGTCAAGCTAACTGCCTAGGAGAAGCACAGCTCTTCCTAAGGAAAGGAGAACCATCCCTTGTTTCCACAGAGAGACTGTGTAGTGGGATAAACAACATTCGTGATGATATCCTCACAGTAAACGGAGCCCAGCAGAACTCACTGCTTTCCTGTGATGTTCTCAAAATAGGTCAAAGGTTAGTGGATAACGTGGGCCAAAAACCAAAGCAATTCTATGGAGACCAATACAACGTGGTCCAAGTACCGTGCTCTAGACACAAAGTGGGCACTTAGGCAGCGCTCACCATGTACCAAGCACTGTCGAGAGCACTTTACATATATTAATTCATTTAATCCTTCCCACAACTCTGCTAGATAGGTACTATTTTTATTCTAATTTTACACTTAAAGGAACTGAGACACAAAGTATACAAACAAGGCACAAATGGATTATTTGCCCAAGTTACCATGTACGAAACCAGTAAGCTCTCTGTTACAGCTTGAGGAACAGATGAGTATACATTTTGTTTTATACATTGTGATTGTATGAAAGTTCACTTAAAATAAGGTGTAAAAATGCTGTCTGAACCTAAATATCCATTAATAGAGGAGTGGATAAACTGTGGTTCACCCATATTACGGACAATCTGTAGCATTTTAACGAGGCAGATTTTTATGAACCATCATAGAAATACAAGACATATTGGACAGTGAAAGCAGCAAGACCCAAAGAACCGTGCGGTGTGATACTAGAAAACAGTACCATCCGGCTCCGCAAGTACTGATATATATATGAAGGTAAATAGATCCAGTGTCTGGAAGGCTACAGAACGACCCTTAACAGTGCTCTCTTTTGGGGAAGTTTCTGGGCTACGAAAAGTTGGGAGTGGGAGGTTTGGTCAAGAGGGGCTTTAACTATAATATTTGAGCTTCTTATAAAAATATGTTTGGGGAAAAAAAAAAATATGTTTGGGCTTCCCTGGTGGCACAGTTGTTGAGAGTCCACCTGCCGATGCAGGGGACGCGGGTTTGTGCCCCGGTCCGGGAAGATCCTACATGCCGCGGAGCGGCTGGGCCCGTGAGCCATGGCCGTTGAGCCTGCGCATCCGGAGCCTGTGCTCCGCAACGGGAGAGGCCACAGCAGTGAGAGGTCCGCGTACCGCAAAAAAAAAAAAAAAAAAAAAAAAGTTTATTTACTTGAGTAATTAAAATATATTTTAAAATCTAGAAGCACCGTTTGAGTAGCTAGAACAGTTCTTGGTGCTTTTTTCCTCCCCTAACAGACTTGAGGGGCACATCCTTCCCCAGCAGTCACACTGGCCCATGTGGCTGTGCTGCATGTGGCAGAAAAGTGCCTCCCTCGACCCAAATCACCATTGTAGACGAGCAGGGCATCTTCCTCTCATCCAGTTGACCAAAATCACTGCTGTTCTCTAGCAAGCTTCTGAAAGGTATTAAACAAGAGTGAGATGGAAACAATGTCCCAGAAAGAAGTCTGCTACATCGTTATCCCTTGCTTTTGGTGAAGTTCAGAGTCCTGTGTTGTCACATTCTACAGAAGACGGACAGCTCTCAAGAAAACTGCACTCAAGCCTTAGCTGGTCACAGACCAGGATAAAACACACCTCTGCTTGAAGAACCTGGAAAGCAACTGAGAACAGGGCCAAGAAGAACATCTTGTCGAATGCCAACGTTTATTAGCCGAAGGTGAGGATTTGAGTTTTGAGTGAATAAATGCATACTCCTTATTCCAGTAATTGGGCAACAGGTTCAGTCACTTTTGGGCATCATTCTTGGATTATAAAATGGCTGTATCATCAGGGCATAAAAGGCCAGAAGGTTATGAAAATTATTGATAAACATGTTTAAAAAGACAGAGTCGGGACACAGCTCTGTTTTGCCCGACTTTCAGAAGCGCTTGCTTTCTCAGAGGCTACATCTGCTTCCTTAATTCTAACAGTGGAATTGTAGTAGAAGTCTTGGATCAATACTGAGATCATCAACTGGGTTCCTGAGTGATTCCAGGTTTGGGAGTCTCGGAAAAGTCTTGTCCATATTCTCTATTAGGTAACTTGGTGATAGAGCAGTTGCCCAGCTCTCTATGCATAAAGTCAGACGGAGAGAACCATGCCAGCATTCCACCGAGGAGGACAAAGTCACACCGAATTCCGAAGGATGTTACATGCTAAGTTTCGATTCCTCCCCGCTCTGGGATGGAAAGTGATCTAAAGGAGAGTTCTATACTGTTCTACCCTGTTAAGGATGCTCAACCCATTGATAAATATAAATTAAAAAGAGGTCATTTTTACTCACCTAATGATGTTAAGCCCCTAGGCTAGACCTGTACAATGGACTTCTGATGTGCTAAGGTGTGATATACATATATCTGATCAAGTTTTTCTCTTCTGTTTTGATGGTTATTTCTACAAATGTGACAGGGAAAAATGAATCTTCTCATCTAAACTTTCCATCGTCAAAGCTATCCCTGAAACTATAATTCACGTTAGTTACCTGATATAATATTGTGTGGGACCAAGAGATATTGTGAAGGCCAGGGATCTGCATACCCTATGGAGGTGAAATGGCAACTACAGGTTGACATTTCCACGTCCTCTTGCGGCGCTTATTGAAGAGCGCCACAGTGAAACATACTCCCTCTCTCTCATATCACAGAACTGAAGCAGCACGGGGAGTTCTTTTTGTGTGTATATTGTCAATAACTCAGAAACTTTAGCCAAGACTATTGAAGTTAAACCACCTTTGCTTCTATCAAAATTTTACCCTCAAGAGGCTGGACAAAGTCTTGAATAAAGGAATCCATCTTCTAAAACCCAGATCTCTTGGAGGCAAATATAAAACACAGCTCAGAAACGTCACATCAAGGTCTTCCCCAGATGCTCAACATAACTATTAGAGAAATGCAAATCAAAACTACAATGAGGTACCACCTCACACTGGTCAGAATGACCACCTGCAAAAGTCCACAAATAATAAATGCTAGAGGGGCTGTGGAGAAAAAGGAACCCACCTATACTGTTGGCGGGAATATAAGTTGCTGCAGCCACTATGGAAAACAGTATGGAGGTTCCTTAACAAATTAAAAATAGGGACTTCCCTGGTGGCGCAGTGGTTGAGAATCCGCCTGCCAACGCAGGGGACACGGGTTCGAGCCCTGGTCCGGGAAGATCCCACATGCCGTGGAGCAACTAAGCCCGTGCGCCACAACTACTGAGCCTGCGCTCTAGAGCCTGCGAGGCACAACTACTGAAGCCCACATGCTGCAACTACTGAAGCCCGTGTGCCTAGAGCCCATGCTCTGCAACAAAGAGAAGCCACTGCAATGAGAAGCCTGTGCACCACTACAAAGAGTAGCCCCTGCTCGCAGCAACTAGAGAAAGCCCACACGAGCAACGAAGACCCAACGCAGCCAAAAATAAATAAAAATAAAATTAAAATACCTTTCTTTAAAAAAAGAAAAAACAACTAAAAATAGAGCTACCACATGATCCAGCAATCCCACTCCTGGGCATATATCCAGAGAAAACTCTGATTCAAAAATATACATGCACACCAGTGTTCATAGAAGCACTATTTACAATAGCCAAGACATGGAAACAACCTAAATGTCCACAGATAAAGAAGATGTGGTATATATATACAATGGTATATTACTCGGCCATTAAAAGAAAAGAATGAAATAATGCCATTTGCAGCAACATGGATAGACCTAGAGATTATCATACTAAGTCAGTCAGACAGAGAAAGACAAATATCATATGATGTCACTTACATGTGGATCTAAAATGTGATACAAACAAACTTATTCACAAAACAGAAACAGACTCACAGACATAGAAAACAAACTTGTGGTTACCGAAGGGGAAAGGGGGTATGGGGGAGGGATAAATTAGAAGTTGGGGGACTTCCCTGGTGGTGCGGTGGTTAAGAATCCGCCTGCCAATGCAGGGGACACGGGTTCGAGCCCTGGTCCGGGAAGATCCCACATGTTGAGGAGCAACTAAGCCCGTGCGCTACAACTACTGAGCCTGTGCTCTAGAGCCCATGAGCCACGACTACTGAGCCCACGTGCCACAACTAACGAAGCCCACGTGCCTAGAGCCTGTGCTCTGCAACAAGAGAAGCCACCACAATGAGAAGCTCGCGCACGGCAACAAAGAGTAGCCCCCACTCGCCGCAACTAGAGAAAGCCTGTGCGCAGCAACAAAGACCCAACGCAGCCAAAAATAATAAATTAAAAAAAAAAAGTTGGGTATTAACATATACACAGTACTGTATATAAAATAGATAAACAAGGTCCTACTGTATAGCACAGGGAACTATGTTCAACATCTTATAATAACCTATAATGGAAAAGAATCTGAAAAAGAATATCTGTGTCTATATCTATATAACTGAATCACTTCGCTATACAACAAAAACTAACACAACATTATAAATCAACTATACTTCAATTAAAAGAAAAAAAAAAGGTCTTCCCCAGGCCTTGAGAGTGACGTTGCTGAGAGTCTCCTGGAACAGGGACAACACAGCACCTTGACTCTTACAGACTGTGGCCCTCTTTCTAGAAGACCCAAGACACTGTTGATGCTGAGACTGCACAGGCCTAATATACAGCTCCAGCTATCAACAGCCTACAGTGGGGCTATCGTCTAAGCCATCTCTAAATGGAAGAGAGAGGCTTCAGGATGATGTAGCAGCCGTGCAGGCTGATCCACGGTTGGGGGTCATGGAGTTGACCATGATAGTTAATCAGACTCAGTGATTAGGAGAGAAGTGGGAGGATGGAGAAAGGACCGTGTGGGTCCAGGAAGCACAGGACTGACCACCAAGATTCCAGTATGGACAGAGTCTCTATATAAAGGGCATTCGGGGCTACACAAAAACACTAGACTAATCTGAGTCCTGCCTCCACCTCTTCCACGGGTCAGTGAATAAGGAGTTTACTCTCGGTTAGGTTCCTCATGCACCAAGAGCTGAATGCTAGCAGACTCAAGAAATAAAATAGGTTTTCCATATCTTGGGGGACATTGCCTTTTTATCAGGGACGTGATTATCAGAGGATATTTAAGGTTCCCCCCCCCCACACACACACACAGAGGCAAAACCCTTATCATTAGTTGCAAAAAAAAAAAAAAAAAAAACCAGACTAGTCTATTTCCCTCTTGCTCTCTTGCTAAGAGAAAGGAACAGGCTGGGGTCATGACCTTTGCTATAACTATGTGGCACGAGTGAGGGCTGCCATCTCCTTAGAGATATTTTCACCCCTTCCAACCTCCTGATGCAAAGCTTAGAGGGTTGGAATCTTTCCTCTGCATTTTTAAACTTGGAAACAGAAAATGGTAGTAGTTGTGCTACAAGGTTCAAAGGTTGTCAGTGGACATGTCTTCTTCCAGGTGGAGGAAGTTGGTTTGTAGCAGGAGTAAGCTATGAAGCCAACACACAAATGAAAGCCAAGAAAGAGAGACTGGTGGCATTCTCACCCCTGGTTCATGCTGTCCAAAGGCAATGATACATCCCTGCCCTTCCTATTGGTCCCCTCTTGGCCTACACTGGTTCAAACCAAGTTTCTGTTACTTGCAACCAAAAGTCCTGGCTAATGCATTTGTCTCAAATGGTGATCAGTCAATTGACTGAAATTCATTCCTCTGGAAACAGACTTACAAGAAAGCATTCCTGCTATTTGGATATAGTACTGAATTACAAAGGGATTCTACCTACCATTGCTTGATTTGCTTGCACTGGTAAACTTAAAGACAGAATTGTTAGTTCTGAGCCAAATATAGTTAAAACCAAGATTATCATCAAGGGCTAATAGGGATCTACTTTGTGGCAGAGGGTGTGTCTGTGTGGGATGCATGAGGATAAAAAAGGAACCCATTCTCCTTTGTGTGTGAAATGGATGACTTTCTATCCACCACCTGTTGGCCTCCATTCTTATTTCCCAAGCAGAACAAGAAGGTTAATTCAGGGAATGATACAAGATGCAGCAGGCCCATGGCATCAACTGGGGGTGTGTTGGCGGGGGGGGGGGGGGGGGGGGGGGGAGATGAAATAAACAAAAATAGGTTAAAACACAACAAGAAATAAACAGGAAGCTAAAGTAGGGCTAAAAGATATAAGGGTGGATGGGAAATGAATAAATGAAGGGCTATAAGAACATAAAAACACCTAACAACTGTTTAAGAAGCTATATTGAAAGAATTAACACGTCCTGTATAGCTGTACAAATGCCAGGTCTGAGAGCTGCAGCTTCCCTGTTCCCACCCTTTGCTCAGCTGGATTTCAAAGCAGGGGATCCCTGGGGACTTTGTTGGGGGCTTCCATATTCATGTACAGAATTCCTGCAGCCTTCTCCTCTACAAGGTAGGACCTCCTGTGCAGAATGATAGCTGGGAACGATTAAGAGGTGAGGCTGCACTAACCATGCACAAGCTCAAGTAGGTCACCTCATCTCAAGCTTCCCATCCTTTAAATAGAGGAGATCATACCTCACAGAGTGACACAGATGATCAGTTAGGTCATTAAAAACAAAGACGTGTGGGAAAAAAAGTGCAGAAAGCTCTTTAGAGCAGGATGCTCTAATATTTCCTCCATGTAATATAAACAGTTTTTGAATGATCGCGGAAACACGGAACTCATTGAAATGGCTTTGTTTAAACTAAAAGACTGAAATGCAGTTAAGACACAGCTCTTCCCTTGCACGGACAGCTTTAATGAACTCATTCGTTTTGTGCAAAAGAACAAAAGAAGGCAACATTTCTGATTAGGATACCTATGAAGTATCTAAAGATCTGAACAAACAACCCAAAGTTACAATAACCAAAATACTTTCGGGCTGGAAAGAAAACAAGTGCCTAAGGGACAACACAGAACCCATTGTTAGCTAAGAGCCCTGGAATCATGCCTGCGGTGCACAGCCTCGAACCTGTTCCCTTTCCATCGTCTCTGAAAAGATGCCCATGTTTGGAGTTGCATCTACAGGAGCACAGTTTATAATGAGCACAGTGAAAATTTCAATAGCTAATAATGACTAATCATCAACACTTGCATTTCTCTTTCTGTTCCAATCTGAAAGTCAGGTCAAATTTAGGTTAAACATGAGCTTTCCAGCTGAGCTGTGCCCCCACCAACCAGCCCCCGCCCCCAGCAGCCTCCTCAGAGCCATCACCCTCTGACTCTAGTGGCTGGTCAGCTTCCACGATGCCTGCTCGCTCTTGGTCCTTCCACTGTAGCTTGGCAAAGGGATGGCCATATTAGGTCTCTGCAGAGTTCTGGAGGGGGTGCTTGGTGGCACGGATGGGGGCCGTGCAGAATCCCCAGGAGTCTGACTCCTTCACAACCTGGCTGGCCTCTGCTGGCCTCTGTGTGCCCTCCAAGCGTGCTCTGGCACACTCTCGGGGATGCTGGGTGAAGGCAATGTCCCACGGGACCTCCTGTCAGCATGGCACTTCACTGGACACGGGGAAAGTGCTGGTTCCAGAACAAACAAGTGGTGTGGAGGAGAGGTCGCGTGGGGGGTGTCACTTGGTATGCGAGCACGGAGTGTGGGAAAAGCCTAAGGAAGTCAGCTCCCCTGTGAGACAGCTCCTAGTCAAGGGGATCATATCAAATCCAGAAAACCCACCTCAAGAGAGCCATGGCTGCCAAGCACAGGGGAGATGTGAAAGTCAGTAAGGCTATACTTCAAGCTCAGGACCACCACTCACATAACAAGCTTTTGAGAAACTTGGAAAATGCAGACCTTAAAAAATAAGGACCAAAAAAATAAAAAAGAAGTAGATCATAGAAGCTACAACTTCTATTACATGGCTCAGGTTACCCATCACCAAAGGAATCAAGCAGAATGAATGCAAGCAGGTGCTTGTAAAAAGGAAAACTTCTCCTAGATGTTTTGGTTAAGGAATTTAAGGCCTTTCTGGAAGTTATTATAAAACCACTTTTTCCCAACAATAGCCAAGCCCATCCACTACCTCTGGCACAGAGGTAAAGAAGTTTCTTCAAAATGCAGCGTGAGTAGAGTACAGTCAGGTCCTTAGCTACCAGGAGCCCAACGAGAGAGAGATCCTATCCTGACCTTGACCTCCTTATGCCCTCCATCTCTCTTAGTTGCAATTATATATAAGGGGAGGCTAAGTGTCGCTGGTGGGGTTGTCACTATCAAATGATCCACCATCAGGGACGGGCAAAGTTCATGAATAGCAAATTAAATAGCTTGGTCAACCAATGTTCACATAATTATGCTTCAATTCAGCTATCTATTCAGTGACTAAATATTCCTGAACACCTACTAGGTGCCACTCCCTGTGCTAGGCAGTCCCTGCCTTGAAAGAGCTCTGTAGTCTTACACTGAGACGTGATAAGTACTGTAATAGAGTTAGTTTTGTTTTGTTTTTTTTTATATCTTTATTGGAGTATAATTGCTTTACAATGGTGTGTTAGTTTCTGCTTTATAACAAAGTGAATCAGTTATACATCTACATATGTTCCCATGTCTCTTCCCTCTTGCGTCTCCCTCCCTCCCAATCCCACCCCTCCAGGAGGTCACCGAGCTGATCTCCCTGTGCTATGAGGCTGCTTCCCACTAGCCATCTATTTTACGTTTTGTAGCGTATATATGCCCATGCCACTGTCTCGCTTTGTCACAGCTCACCCCTCCCCCTCCCCATATCCTCAAGTCCATTCTCCAGTAGGTCTGTGTCTCCACTCCTGTCTTACCCCTAGGTTCTTCATGACATTTTTTTCTTAAATTCCATATATATGTGTTAGCATATGGTATTTGTCTCTCTTTCTGACTTACTTCACTCTGTATGACAGACTCTAGGTCCATCCACCTCATTACAAATAGCTCAGTTTCGTCTCTTTTTATGGCTGAGTAATAGAGTTAGTTGTGTGTAAGCCAGCAGCAGTGGCATAGGGGAGGGACAAATCGATTATACCTTCAAGGGGGAGGAGAGGCTTTACAGTGGAGTCCCCACTTGAAAGACTGAGTCTTGAAAGCTACGACGGAATTCCCCCAGAATAGAGAACAGTATCTTTGGAAAGAGTCTTCCTGATACAGATAGGCTATCCATGAAGCCACGATCGCCACCCTTCAGATATTCTGGTTTCCCAGAACTAACACAGAAAACAAAGAATCTCTTGACAGTCTATCTATAAGCTTTCCAACCAAGGGGCTGGTGTGATGCACACCAAGGCTCCTAACTGATCATCCTGGGAAGCAGGACTTGGAGGTGAGAGAAATGCCCTGGATTCACCAAGATCTTGTTCCAAAATTATAGCCTGGCATAAGCTTAGTCCTTGCTAAATTCTCTTGATCAGGTGGCTGGATGCGTAAGGAACCTACAGCACTCGACTGTAGGAGAAGTGGTATTTACAAGCGTGCTAGTATCTTGTGAAGGGAGCATACTAAAGCCAGGAGCAGAGGAAGAACAGGAGGCTCTTTGAGTGGTGCTCTTTCCTCATCTGGCCAATTCCAAGAGACACACTGACGCATGATTCTTAAAAATGCCTGTCGGAGGCAGAGGGGCAGCATCAGGTGCCAGAGTTGGGGACGGAGGAGCGATTGTGACTGTTTCAGCTCACCTGGAGGCATTAGAAGTAAACGGCCTGATGTATCTTGGCTCCTGAGATAGAAGGTCCAGGCATTTCATCAATCAAATAGCGTAAGAGAAAGATCCACAGGTGGAAAATGTGGGATTAGGTAAGGGCCAAAGAGAGGAGCTGGTCCTTTGGTCACAGGAATTTCATTAAACCTACAAGATGCCCAAATGGGAATGAATTCCAGGGAAAATGCATGGGAAACGTTGCTTGGGAACTAGAGGCAATAAGAACATTATAGAAGGACTTCAAAAGCTTTCTTAGGGACAAAGCCAATGTGAAGTGGGTTTGGGAGTGACCAGGAAGGAGTAGAGTTGTTTTTAGCCTGCTCTTGATTTCAAGATTCCTGATGGTGAAAAGAGGGTAAGTTCTATAAGGCAGCATGGAGAGACAAAGTACATGGTCAGAGACAGTTTTGTTTTTCTCTAAGAATCAAGGAGAAGCGTTTTCTGCCAAGGACATGGGACAAGGAGGCAGGGCAGAGTAAAGAGAAGAAACAATCGGAGAACAACAGGACGTGGAATAGCACTGGATCAGGAGAACAGGATACTGGGATAGCCTTGGTGGAGAGAAGGGACTCCTGACCCATGAAACCAAAGGAAGTTGAAAAATGATGGCTGTGGGGACTTCCCTGGGGGCGCAGTGGATAAGAATCCTCCTGCCAATGCAGGGTACATGGGTTCGAGCCCTGGTCTGGGAAGATCCCACATACCGCGGAGCAACTAAGCCCGTGCGCCACAACTACCGAGCCTGTGCTCTAGAGCCCATGAGCCACAACTACTGAGCCCACGTGCCACAACGACTGAAGCCCACATGCCTAGAGCCTGTGCTCCACAACAAAAGAAGCCACCGCAATGAGAAACCCATGCACCGCAGCAAAGAGTAGCCCCCGCTCGCAGCAACTAGAGAAAGCCCACGTGCAGCAACGAAGACTCAAAGCAGCCAAAAATAAATTTATATAAAAAAAACACGCTTTTCATATTCCTCTTAAAAAAAGAAAAATGATGGCTGTGAATACTGTTACCTTTTGTGGTGGTGGGGAGGGAAGATGAGAAGTTCATCTACGTGTGGCTAATTTTTTTCAATGAAGTAGGTGGTGACATCAGTTGAGAGGGGAGTGTAAGGTTGGGGACAAATGGAAAAGTGTGAAAGAGCTGATACAGGGATGGGGGAGGGAAGAATGCAGGGATGAGTCAAGGGACACCGCCCCCCAAGTGCCGATGCCAGTTCATGGAACTACCAATGGCTGTGCTGCTCTGGAGCACCCACCCAAGCTATTCAGCAAATGACCCTGGTATGATGCCCCTTTGCCAAACCCTGCTGGGAAAGACGTGTGAGGGCCTCTCCAAACAGCTGGCAGACAGGAGTCACAGATGGCAAAATTCTAGCTCCTAAACTATGCTGGAGAATATGATGGGTGGACATTTTGGGTGCATTGGCTAAAGATGGGATGTACCCTTAGGAAAATGAGGACAGCTAGAACCCTTGAGTAACCATACCCACTGTCATCCTCCTCCTGGTCTTGAAAAAATCTCTCTGCCCAGAATCAAGTTTGGGCGCATGGCTCTAGAGTAACCAGAGGCTGTCTGCCGAGGTCATCGTCACCATAACATCTATGAAGCATTTTCTAAGCACTTTACATACATTGAACTATTATCCATATTTTACAATCAAGAAAATTGAGCCCCAGGGAGAGTAAATCAATTGTCCAAGGTCACACAGAGCTGAGATATGAACCCAAGGAGTTCGATACAGGATCCGCGTTCTTATCCAGTGCAAACAACTTTCACAGAAGCTGCTGCCTACTTCAACTTTAATTGCACTCTGACTTGAGTACAAGGCAAGTCAATGTCTGGGGCCAGGATGTCTTTGCAGCTCTCCTGGCCCAAGTGGCCAGGCTACTGGATCAACCGTTTGAGCACCAGATGACACAGAATAAAGTCTCACATTAGCAGTTTGAGTTCATCCCATACTGTACTACAGAACCCAAGCCAATTGCATGGGGGAGCCATGATGATTCCGTTTTTGTTTTTTTCTTAGGGGGTGGGGGTGGGGTGGACGGGGTTGTGACTTCGGTTTGGAATTTGGCTCCAACACAGAGTCCTAGAAGCCAGCAGTGGTGTGAAGATGCTCACAGTACTGGGATTTCTGTTCCTGGGAAAACAAACTCCTGCTCAGAGGGCAGCGGGTGGACTCCACAGACCCTGCTTTGTTGCTATTTTGAGAAGCTCTTTCAGGACTATGTGGGTTGGAGCCTCTGATCTCAAAGCAGGGCAGGTGTGAGCTGTTTGTGAGTCAGTCAGGAACCAAAGAGCTGAGGGGCGGAGACCCTCTGGACGCTTGTGGTAGGAAATTACCTTGTCCCAAGGATCTGTCTGTCGGGGAAGGCACTGGAGGACCAGCCCTGGTCAGCCTTCTCTCAGCAGCCACTGGGGCCTCTGGCTACTCATGGTGGGCCAGGTCCCAGCTGTCTCCTGCCGGTCTTTGCTTTGAGACCTTGACCTGGAATGTGGAAAGGGGCCTAAGCTGAAGGAATGATGGCCTAAGATGCACTCCTAGGAGAGAAGCAAACTGGTCCCCTCTGTTCCTCTTTCAATATCCTCCTTCCTGGTAATGGCCAAGAGCAGTTAACTTTTATTGAATGTTCCCTACGTGCATGGTTCTCTGCTAAGCATTTAACATACATTATCTTACTTGATCCTCATAAAACCTGTATGTGGCTGGCACTATTACCTTCCTTATTTTATAGATGAAGAACTCCAGGATTTCAGATAATATGCCTAAGATCACATAGCTAGTAAGTGTGGCGAAGCCAAGAGCCCAACCCAGGCTTTACTTCAAACCGCATGTGCTTAGCTAAACAGTACGCAGTATCCCGTCCTCCAAAGGCCACGAGACAATGTCTCTTTTCTCACCAAATGCTTCTCCTCTAGCTTTGGGCCTTCTTAGCCATAGGCATCTCCCCTTACTGTCCCAAAATTCAAAGACTCTCTTGCTCCGAGGCATTGACCTCTTGGACTGGTCCAAGGGCAAGGGTTCCCAGCCTACCAGGTCACACCTTATCCAGGCACCTCTTCTGCTGGAACCACCCCGTGTGTGGGAACATGAAAGAAACAGCATGTTTCCACCTTCAAAAACCTGAGCTAAGAGAGACCTGCTCTCCAAGCCACCCCAGCTTGAGGAAGCACGTGGGAAGGGGGTGGGTGAGCCAGGCAGATGGAAAGTGCTGGGCACCCAGGCTGGAGTCCACTGCATGCAATACAGGGAGGAGGTCAGCAAAGGACTGATGGAAAAGGAGAGCCCTGATGGAGTCAGATGAAGTGGGTGGGAAGTAGGAGGAGGACATGGAGGTAGAAGCTCAGAAAAGGCAAGGACTACACGTGGGAGCTCGTCAGATATAAAAAGATGAAATTAAAGTAAATATAAATAGATATAAATGATGAAACTAAAAAGGTAAGTTGAGGCCAGGTTAAGAAAATGTCTTAGGGCTTCCCTGGTGGTGCAGTGGTTGAGAGTCCGCCTGCCAATGCAGGGGATGCGGTTTCGTGTCCCGGTCCGTGAAGATCCCACGTGCCGCGGGGCGGCTGGGCCCGTGAGCCACAGCCTCTGAGCCTGTGCGAACGGAGCCTGTGCTCCGCAACGGGAGAGGCCACAACAGTGAGAGGCCCGCGTACCGCAAAGAAAAAAAAAAAAGTCTTAAAAGCCAAGCAGGCAGAAAAGCCTCGGCTTTCTCGTCCGGACTAAGGGCAAATCCTGGGGCTTACAACCAGGGTCAAAGGATGAAAAGGGATTTTTATTTATTTATTTATTTGTGGTACACGGGCCTCTCACTGTTGTGGCCTCTCCTGTTGCGGAGCACAGTCTCCGGACGCGCAGGCTCAGCGGCCATGGCTCAATGGCCCAGTCGCTCTGCAGCATGTGGGATCTTCCCCGACCGGGGCACGAACCCGCGTCCCCTGCATCGGCAGGCGGACTCTCAACCACTGCATCACCAGGGAAGCCCAGAATTTTTTTTTTTAAAGGGGATTTTAAAAAGAAGAGTCTGGCAGTTGTGTTTCAGGTAGAGAATAGGAAAGATACTGATTATACTGCCTATGACATATCCAATACTTTGTGTGTGTTTTTTTAATGCTCCTTAAAAGTAGAAGAAAAATGTTTTGCTATGAGTCTTTCCCAGGGGGTTTGAAGTCTCCTCACTTAGCGCTTCGCCCAGCCAACTTCCCACCATCCAAAAGAGTCAGAGCTCACAGCCTGGGTCTCAGGACTGAAAGAACCTCCTTACATTGCCTTGCATGCAGAATTAATTCCTCCACAGACAGAACTTCTGCACAAGTTACAACTTCTGCACAAGTTATCTGTCCCAGCGGCTGGGACATGGCACCTACAATCCCAGGCACATCGCGGCTGTTAAGACCTCCTGGTTAAAAAGCTTCAGTTGGATACAAGAAAATAAAAAGTGATGGGAAGTGCACTTCTCACCTATTTCCTCCAAAACCTTTTCAACGAGGCTTTTTCAATTATTAAGACAATGGATGAGAACTTTTACCAAAATGTCTGGTCACCTCAGCATGCTCTCTGGTGACAGCAATGCCCCCATCCCAAAGCTGGGATGGGGCTGAGCACAAACAGATTTCTGCTGGGTTCCAAACCGATAATTTTCTACCTACTTGGCCATAGAAATGAGGAAAGAGAACTGGACTGGGAGACAGAGCAGGGTTCAAGATCAGGCTGCACCACTTATAGCCATAACACTAATAGCCATGAGGTTCCTAGCCTTTCTTGGGCTTTCTTTTTTTTTTTTTTTTTTTTTGTGGTACGCGGGCCTCTCACTGCTGTGGCCTTTCCCGTTGCGGAGCACAGGCTCCGGACGCGCAGGCTCAGCGGCCACGGCTCACGGGCCCAGCCGCTCCGCGGCATGTGGGATCTTCACGGACCGGGGCACGAACCCGTGTCCCCTGCATCGGCAGGCGGACTCTCAACCACTGCGCCACCAGGGAAGCCCCCCTCTTGGGCTTTTTTAAATGAGGGGTTTGTACTAGTTGATCCCAACAAGCCCTTGAGCTCTCTAATTTGGTTCATTTGCCTCACTTTTCGTGACACAGCTTACCATACACCATATCACGGCTAGAGTAATTTTCATAAAATACAAATTAGATTCCCCAACGTATCTCATGACACTTCCCTACTACAAGTCTCCCATTATACAAACGACGTCACCCACAACCCTTACTGTGGCCTTCCGTGTCCTGTGTGATCCGGAACCCACCCCTAGCTCCTAACCATCACCGCCCTCAGACGTGTTCTTCACCCCATTTTCCACCTGACTCACTCCTACTTCTTCAGTTTTCAATGAAGTGTTACTTCCTCAAAGAGGGCCCCTGACTACTCCTTCTCAATCAGTAACAGCCCTTGATGATGGCTACCAACAGTTCCTCTTCTTGGCTGTATTTATCAACTTGTAAATTTCAGGCTTATTTCCTGGGACTATTTAACTGGCATCTCCCAAGTGGTAGATGGGAGATCCACAAGAGCAGAGACTGGTTCTACTTTGTGCTCACCACTGGACACCCAGTACCCAGAACTTGATAAATATTTGCGGAGTGAGAAGTGCAGAGGGCGCACGCCAAAGCAGGCCCAGGGTTGGGGCACCGGGGTCGGGGACCTTCTGAGCCGGACACTTCCTGTCCCTCCTGTTCTACAGTTACAAGGTCAGATCTCTTATCTGTCAGCTGCTTTTGCCCTTCCTCCCTCTGAAAACATTCAGCCGCAGTGTGAAAATAGATGGATACCCATCCTTGCAGCTCAAAGATGGTGACAGAAGAGCGAGCCTGGGTTCTGTGAGTGCGGACGCTACTCCAGCCCCCAGCACTCACCCCACACTCTCACGCTCAACCCCTACAGAGTCGGCAGGAACGACTTGCAACGCCAGCCCTTGGCCTCTGAGAAACACGCAGAAGAGGACTTCAGAGAGCCTCCCCCCCGCAACGCAGCAGCTCTTTTGGCAGACAGCACACTGACTAATCTCCACACCAGATGACTTCCGAGCAGAGAAGAAGCCCAACAACTTCTGAATCCAGTGCGTTTGAAAGGCAGCGGCCTCTCCGCATCCTCACACCAAAAGTGGTGGGCACCTTCTTCAGGTCACGGTGTCTGGAGCCTCCAACCGTTCACGTGCTCAAGTTAAAATAACGAACTCTCCTCACTTCATTCTTGCCTTTCTGCAGAGGCTCATTCACTAGAATGTCAGAGGAGAAACAAAGACAGCTGACTGTTTTCTCCTCTAGTGTCTATAATTAGATTCTCATGGAGAACTTGGCCACGACAGGGCTTCGCCGGACAAACACCTCCCCCCTCCGCACGCGCACGCACGCACATACACACAGACACACACACACACACACAGTGTCTCTCCCCTCACTCATCTCCACGGAGACCCAGACAAAGCAGCCAGTCACTTACCCTCTTCAGCCACGCGAAATGCTTGTAAACATCAATATCCCCATCCATGCTGGGTACCCATGTCAGCAGTTAGATTCCTTGGTTGAAAAAGCCCTTTTTCTGGCCAGAGACCAAATTCTCTCCTCTTCCTTGCTTCTGCCCCCTCCCCCTCAGGAACGTCAAGCTGTGTTCAAATTTCCCCAAGTCCCCTGGCCTGCGTCCGGCAGCCTTTCCCTAAACAGTTTCAGAGACACAGTGGCTCAGACCAGACCGTGCTGCTCCTGTATCCACCTCCCACCCCCCCGGACACACACAGGCACCAGCTCAGGGACACAGAGCCTGCAGAGCAGGGGAACCTAGCAGAAGGGGGGTGGGGGGAAGACAGACTTGGCCAGGAATTGTAAACACACACACACACACACACACACACACACACACGGGAACATTCTTTTCGGTGATAATACCAGAGCCTGCCAGAGGGAAGCAGTCCCGAAGAAAATTCCTCGTCTGGCTTCCCCCTTCTGGAGTGGCTGGAACTCATTAGGGAGAGACCCCGGTTTCCTGTCTCAGCTCCACTCTGCATTTACCCACAGGCTCCCAGCTGCTCTCAGTTTATTTGGGACTGGGGAGAAGACTAAAAATAAGCGCTGCTCTTGGAGGAACTGCTGGTTCCCACACACAGCCTGACTCCCACCCAGCAGCCCACGCCTACCCCTCTTCCTCCAGGCTGGTGTCGGGCTGTGCCCTGAGGGAAGCCAGTCGTTTCCAAATAAGAACAAATTCAGAAGCAGCTCCAGTCTGGGTTCTTGGCCCTGCTGGGGGTTTGCCGTCCTGGGCACTGGGGGCGCCATCCGGTGCTGCAGGCTGCGAGACCTCTGCTGTCAGCCATCACCACAGGGCTCCCCGGGGCCGCAGAGCTTCTGTCAAGTGCCCGCCTCGCTGGCTGTCCCCAGCCCAGACTAGCTGCTTCACAAGCCAGGTGAGGCCACCTCACGTGTGTCCGTGAGATCTAGGGAGCACTCTGGGTGGGAGCCTTGGGAAGGCAGCAGGCTGAGGAGACAGGGAGCTGTATCTGCCTTCTTACTGGCAGGTCACATGCTGGCTTGCCAGGGTGGTCTGTCCAGCATTCCCCACAGGCTGCCCCCCGCTTCCTCACATTCCCGCCTCCTCTGAGAGCTCCCCTAAAAACAGCTTTTCTCCCTTGCCCAGCCCTCAACGTGTGGCCCTCGGCTCTGACCGGTTATGAAAGCAGGCTTTGATGTGGGTGCAACGGGAACTGTGGTTACACGCAAGGGCTCTGAGCCCTGCTGCCCGAAATGACTTGCAGACACACATCTTGTGACTGCGTGGGCCTCCCTGGCGCCCTTGGGGGTCACCAGGGGGTTTCCTGGAGCTCCCACCTCAAGAGAGGGCTCTGCTGGGTGTTGTCCACAGCCCAGAAGCAGGGCCCGAGGACAAGGCAGAAAACACACACAGTCCCCGGCAGGCTGGCCCAGCCCACACAGAACACAGAGGCGGCAGGAGGAGGGCTTTGGCCAGCAGCTGGCATGAGTGGAGGAGGAAATTCCTGGAGACACACCCAGATCAGAGGCCAGAAAGGAAAAGCAGGCTCAGCTGCCCATGCCCTGAGCTCTAGGGCCTTCTTCTGGCCTCTGGCTCAGTTCCAGAATGCAGCCCGGGCCTCACCCGCCAAGGTTCCCTGCCCAGAACTAGGATAGGATGTGTTAGTCAAGGTCTCTAAGGCTGCAGGGGTGGGTAGGCCATTTTACTTTTTTCTGTCTAAAAACCTGGGAAAGTCAAATGAATTCATCTGGTCAACACACGTCTGCCCAGCATCCAAGGCAACTGAAACCCACTTCTTGCCCTGGGTAAAGAACTTCCACGCGGTACATGATAAAGGTGTTCCTGGGGCTCCGGGGAGGAAGAGGCAAGACAGCTGATTTGGGGGCTGTATGGGGAGAGGTCTGCCCACCCTTGGCGGGGGGATCAGTGTCCGCTGGTAGGTTCTGGTGTGAGAGGAGGAAAAAGAGGGGACCAGGCGGCAACATGGCTGCCCCTCAGCCTCGCTGACTCCGACCTGTCTCTGGGGAAGCTGGCTCCCCGGCACCCACCCACCCCCCTCCCCGTGTCACCACCTGCCCTGCGGCACTGAACCACACTTGTTTACACATCTGACCGCTTCACCAGACGGGAGCACACGCGTGAGCCCTGATTGACGGCTCTGATCTCCACGCCTAGCATGATTCCTAGCACATGGTAAGAACCTGAACATTCTCCGCGTGAAAGAGTGAGGCTCAAATGGTGAGACTGGAAAGATAAACCTGAAACTCTACGTGGAGAAAACGAGTTTCCCCAGGGTGAAGATGCTCGACTCAGAGAAGACAAGACAGAGCCAGCTTCATCTATTCGCTCAACTCATGTGTGATGAATGGGGTGGGGAGTGAGGAGGGGAGAAAGGGAAAGGAGGGAGGGAGGGAATCCAGACGCGCTGCAGCTAGATTCTTGACATATTTTCACGGTATCCTCAAGTAGCAATTCTTACCTCAGGCTTTTTTTTTTTTTTGAAACCCCTAAGTATATTGCACTTCAACTCAGAATCCACAAGATAGCACTCCAAAGGCCTAGAAGCAAAGCCATGGCTGCAGCCCCTCACCCCAAAGGCCATCCCAGCCAGGGGCTCCTCACCGTAGGCCACAGAGGGGATTCGGAGGATCAGACAGGCCCTTGAGTACGTTCATAAAATGTATATAAATCACTATTTCTCTGAAATAGTTTTCCTCAGGTCATCTAAATGATCCATGACTCCCAAAAGATTGAAAGCCTGGGTTTTATCTGGTCTTAGTAGTTACTCAGAAAGATTTAGGCTGCCCTTATTAAGGCGGGATGGGGGCGGCCCTACTTCTATAGCACTGCCCTGTGAAGTAGAGAGACTCCCAGGGACTCCCTGGATCCATCACTGAAGAGAGACGTTTTCAGGAACCACATAGTATACGTCAATAGGAGTCATTACAGTGACCCTGTGGCCCTCGGAGCCTTCCCGAAAGCAACTCACATCGACCAGACTCAACTCACTACGGTCTGGAACACGAGGCAGCCAGCTGAGGGCAAAGGGCAGGCAATTGAGCATTTGGGGAGCAGAAGCACAGCTAAGAGGCCAGAGTGGTCAGGGGAACTCATATAGACTGCCCTCCTCCTTATCCCTGGGTCCAGGAGGGGAACCCAAGAAAGTCACTTATCTGGCCGGAATCCCATGTATGCGTGGGAATGATTGGGGATGGAGTTCCTGAGATTCTCCTCCTCCTGCCAGCGGCCAGGAGTCAGCAGCATCTAACTGGGCACAACTTTGGACCGAGAAGGGGTCACGTGCTATTCTGCTGACCTCTCACTGGCATCCGGAGCTCCAGTGCAGCCCTGAGCCTTGGCCTCTGGGCCACGGTGACAGGTGTCAGGACGGACCTAGTAAGTCAGACGGGCTTGTGCCCTTCAACAGGTGCGCTGCACCGTGGGCCTGCCTCTTGGAAGAGGAAGGGGAGGAGAGGGAAGAGCTAGCCTGAGGTCACTGCTCCTCGGGGCTGGCAAGTAAGTCCTGCTTGTGAAACAGGCATTCTGGCCACCGCAGCCCAGGTCCCCAGGGTGTCCAAGCACGAAGACCCACCTCCAAAACGAGTTAGCAGAAGGGGCGGCACACTGCCCGTAAAGGGCCAGATGGCAAATGATTTAGGCTTTGTGGGCCATATGGTTTGTGACAGTCGACTCCCATTTGTAGCGCAAAAGCAGCCACAGCCAATGTGGAAAGCAGTGAGGGTAGCTGTGTTCCAGCCACGCTTTTTTTGTGAACACTAAGATTCAAGTTTTACATCATGTTCACATCAAAAAATTGTCTTCCTGTGATTTCTCAATCACTGAAACACAGAAAAATTATGCTTAGCTCACAGGGAATAAGAAATAGGCAGTAGGCCAAGTACAGGCCATAGACTGCTGACCCCGGGGGGAGGAATCACCAGGGCTAGAGGGGCTTTCTTGTGAAAATGCAGATTCGGACCCAGCAGGTTGGGAATGGGGCCCGAGACTGTGCATCGCGAACAGGCTTCCAAGTGATGCTCAACCTGCTGGTCTCAGGACCATATGTGAGGAGTAAGAGGTTAGGAGACTACTTTCGGAAGGTCTTGGAGCCCAGTGTACTAAACAGTCCTGCCTGGAAGTGGGACTCCTCTGGAGCCTCCCTACCTGCTAGCGGGTGCCTGAAAGGGAAGGAGGCCCGGTGGTGTGCTGGCAAAGCCCTCTTTGCGGGGGGAGGGTTGGGGGTGTGTCCATATGCTCAGACCTCAGGTCATGCTAACCGGGCAACACTGCCCACCACGTCCCCTGGGCCTGAAGCAGGAGATTTAGCGGGGAAGGATTTATCTGCTCTTTCACCAGTGTTTGCACATTCTTGATCATTTATAAACATTGGTTCTGAGGGACTGAAACAGTCTCAAGTCAAATCTGAAAGAAGCCAGATCTCTGGAATTTAGTAAGGTACAATTTACTTGGACGGCGGGGAGAGAAACCCAAAACCCAGGAAAATTAAAACTGCTAAGTTTGTAGTGGCTGAAAGCCCCCAATCTGGGGTGCTGTGACAGGAAAAAAACGTATTCAAAATCCCCCAAGGTACAGGAGACTTCTCTAGGGCAGGGCCCGACAGACGCAGGGTCAGGAAATGGAGGCCACCCTAATTAATAGCGCACCAGCAAAAGGCACTGGAATTAAAAGGTGTTTGGAGGGCTTCCCTGGTGGCGCAGTGGTTGAGAGTCTGCCTGCCGATGCAGGGGACAAGGGTTCGTGCACTGGTCCAGGAAGATCCCACATGCCGCGGAGTGGCTAGGCCTGTGAGCCATGGCCACTGAGCCTGCGCGTCCGGAGCCTGGGCTCCGCAATGGGAAAGGCTACAACAGTGAGAGGCCCGCGTACCGCAAAAAAAAAAAAAAAAAAAAAAAGGTATTTGGAGAGATCTTCTCGCCTTTGACAATGGAAGGTCAACTCTGTGCTCCCAGGACAGGCCCTCATCCCTCTGGTCTCCTTCCCCCGCCACAAACAGTGGAGGCCTCCCGGGCCTACCCTTTATCCACTGGGCTCCAAGGAAAATAATTCTTTTTTCCAGCTGACTCAGGTACACTGTCCAGCGGCTTCATTAATGAGAGGAACTTATGTCCTCTAAGCGTTGGGAGGGGGTCGGGGGAGGCAGCTATTTTCTCACATAAAGCCCATACCTTCTTCCTTGGGCTTTTAGACTTTCCAGCATTTGTCCCTGACTCCCACCTAGTGGCTTCTTCCAGTATTGCACAGAGACAAAGAGCCTCCCCACAACCAGCACACCAGCCTAGCAGGAGTCCCTTGGGAGAGAAGCACAGGAAAGAGAGCGCTGACACCTACAACTCTCGAGCTCTCAAGTTCACACCTATAGTGGGGAGAGCAAGAAACACGCATAGGCTTCACTTGTTTCCTTTTTTGAAAAACAATCACCAAAGTTCCCCTTTTCTAACATCCAGAAAGCCAAGATTTTCCTATAAAACTCCCGTCTGTGACTTTTCAAAATGAACATGTTTGCCACATAAATACCCCACCCATCTCTTGCTCCTGGCCCTGAGCGGAGAAGAGAGACGAATCGCAGGGCACAAGAAACTCAAGCTCACGGTTTATAATTTGTAAAACAGCTTCTCCCCCCCCCCCTTTATTTTTTTTGTAACTCCTCTGGCTTTTTAATATGGTGAGCAGATTTGCTTCTCTGGCCGGAAAGAAAGACTGAGGGCTGAACCTAGCGGGAACGTCGGAGCGCCGGGAGCTGAAGGAGCCGCCATCTGTGACACGGCGGCTGCACTGACAATGGGGGTGGCCGTGCACCCTCCTGGGCTGGTCTTTTTGTTTCTGGAGAGACTGGATAAGAAGGTAGCTGAGAGCACGCGAACATCTGACGGACAGACTGACACAGGTCAGCACACACCCCAGAGGGGCCTTACTTCCCTTACAGCCAGGCCCAGAGGAAGCTGCCGATTCAGGGCCTCCCATTTCACGGCTCCGGAGATGATCAGAGATGGCGGCCTCGGCCGAGCCCCGACATGGGGCAGCTGTGCCTAGAGGGGCTCCCTAACCTGTCTCCCCTTTGCAAACCTAAATGTCTAGACTGAGGAAGGCAGGGGCTGGTGGCTACCAGGGGGGGCCGCTCTATAGCCTTTAAACTGCAGGACTGAAATGTGTGGCCGGATCCTGCAGACGGACTGTCAGACCAGCTCTCCTTTCCAGTAGGGAAACAGTCCCAGAGGAGGGAAGAGAGGTTCACCCGTGGCCACACGCGAGTGGCAGAGAGCTGGCCTTTTGCCTCATCCCACACCGCTTCATCCCACACCGCTTCACCCTGGTTTGCTCCCCTCCACCTGCCCAAGCACGCTGGCCAGGACACCCGCACCCTGGCTGAGGAGAGCATGGGCCCTCTGGGAGGCCACACCGACTCCACGAACACTGCTTCCAGAGGGCGGCACAGAGAACAGCCCCTCTGGAGCGTCTCTGCCAAGCCGCCCCCCCCCCCACCCCCGCCCTGGAGCCCGGGCTCTGCCCTGACGTGCCCACACTCCGCGGCTGCTGGGTTTACCTGCTTTTCTTCAGACTTCACCTTCAGCCTCCGAAGCCTCAGGTCTTCACCAAAAATCTCCCTGACCCACATCTGAAGTAATGAAACAGTGGAACAGACCGATGCCTTGCAGATGAGGAGTGTGTGTACCCGACTATTAGAGAAGGCCCCGGAGCTGCTCCATCTGCAGACCCTGCCGGCTCTGGTATCACTTGGGCATCTCCCAAGAACCTGGGTCACCCGCCCGCTTCCCCCGCTAGCTGGCTGTTTCCCCAGCCCTGCAGGGCCCACTCGAAGCTGGCTGACCAGCCCTTTACGGACTCCACTCTCCCTGAGGGCTTCATCCCCCCAGGTCACCACAGGCCTAGGAGGCAGCTGCAGGGAGAGGAACAGGTGGCCCCTTTCCGGAACTCAGCTCCATTCCCATCACAGCAGAGATGCTGCAGCCTTCCAGCCTGGGCCTCAGCTTCATCCTCTACGAGTCCTGACTCTGAGCTGAGCCCCGTCTGCCAACCATGAAAGAGGCTCCCACTCTTCTGCTATCACAGGACAGCCTCACTGATGCTTCTCTGCAGGCCAGGCTCCGTGATCCCCGCTCGCCTTGGTCTCCAGGAACCTTTCCTATACAAGAGCCCCATCCGAAGCGCTTTGGCACTTCACCAACTTTCTGAGGCTAAGCCCAGAGTTCAGATACTGAAACTGTGCCCCACAGAGTTAACAGAAGCTGATAATAGAAATGATTGAACTTGTCTTATAGAACAACAGATAAGGGAACAGCTTGCTAAAACCCCTTTGCTTGTAAATTGCCTTCATTAAGTTCACTTGTTTTTTCTTTCTGTTTTCCTCCCTTTAATTGCATACCATCCCAGCTTCATGCAGCCCAGCTGTTTTACAGGAACTTGGAGTCAGCTCCTGCCCAGTGTGAGCCCACAAGGGACTGGATGGCACCACCCTAAAACTGGGCCTGCGCAGATGTCTAATGAGTGGCCTTTTGACATCAAAGGACTGGAAAACTCCATCCTCAGATGATGCTGAGGGCCTCCATCTGGAATATGCAGAAGCATTAACCCAGATACACCTGCGCAGAACACCGATTTCCTCACTTTTTTCCTACTTCCAACCACTTCTCCCCTAAGACCACCCTCTTATCCCATAAACACTCCAACCCCCTCGCCTTCAGCGAGGCAGATCTGAGACATTCTCCAGTCTTCTCACTTGGCTGCCTTGTGAATAAACTCTTGGCTGTAAACCACAGCATCTCAGCATTTGGCCTGCTGTGCATCAGGGAAACAGACCTGGTTGGGTAACAGTTCTCCTAGAACAGGGGAATCCAGGCCCTTTGTTCCTTTCTTCATTGAAGTCCCAGAGGGACCCCAGCTTAGAGAGCCCCGCACATACCCTTCCAGGCCTGAAGCCCACCTTTCCTCATTCTATTAGGGGCCAAGGAAGGGAGGACCCTGTTTTAGGCCCCAAAGCCCTGGAAACTTGCCCACCACCTAGCACCACTGAATCCTGGGCAGTTTTGTTCCATGGATACTTGTCTTTAGGATAAGCCTGGCTTGTTTGTAACTATTCCCAGGCCGAGAATCGCTGCTGCCGCCAGCCAATCTGTGTCCAGCCCTGCCAGCACCCAGCAAGGAGGAACCAGCCCCACTGTAAAGAAACAGCTGCCCACACACGGGCTTTCTGACCACTTTGCACTAGGACCACAGCTCCCTCACCGTTCAAGACATAAGGGCGGGGGCCCAGGACTAGTCCGCTATGTGCTCGAACAGCCAACCGCTTCCCCACATCCACTGCGGCCTCTTCAGCAGCCCCTGTTTCTGTGTGCTACAGCTGCCAGTATCTGTGACTGAATATCCCAGTTACACTTACTGTTGAACAGTAACAGGAGACCACGATTCCTACCCTCTCACCCCAGCTAATTATTGGCCCTTGGGTGGAGACCTGACCCAAGGGCAGCTAATCCAGTGCAACAACCTTTAGAAAAATCTCTCCAAGGCAAGCATTCCCCCAACCATTGTAAACAGACCCCGAAACAGATCTGCAAATCTAAATGCAAGCTGTTTTCTGCAATGCATCTTCCAAAACCAACCACAGCTGAGCATAAATGAAAATCTTGAATTTCTATTTCTTTTGCAATTAATATTTCTTCATAGACCTGGAGGGCTTGGCTCAAATTATGAGTTAACCCAATGAGATTCTTTCCTTCAGGGGTTACACACACACACACAGAGAAAATAAGAACTTGTCAGTCAACAAGAATAAAATCACACCTAAAGGACATGTGACAGTCGCCCTGAGCTGTCTTCCTAAGGGACATTTCCCCCCCTCCATCATGGTTCCTTCCCGACAGACACCCCCCCTTCCACTATGATCAGTGAAAGCACCAACACTGGTTCCCCAGCCTCCCTGGCAGCTAGGGTATGCACATGCGAACAAATCCTGACCATTGGGACCATATGAGAAGCTAGGGGGGTTCAGAGAAATCTTTCCCAGTTTTATAAAAAGAGGACATATTCTACCTCTGGACACAGCTGTGTGTGTGTGTGAGGACAGGCTGCCCGGAGCTGCAGTAGCCTTCTTGCAACTGTTAGGGGACACACCTGAGAAAGAACCAACACCCTGAGGATGGTGGGGAGAAAGATAAGAAAAGCTGGAGCCCTTGAGGTCATCCCAGAGTCACTGATTTAACCCTGAGACCGCCCATCCTCTGGACATCTCGTTAGTGACATTTAAAACTCCTTACTGTTTATGCCTTACTGTTTATTCTTTCTCTGAGAAAGAATCCCAATTGACAGGTGTCATAAGGCAGGGTTGGATCACGCCAGGCCAGCATATGACAAAGCAGTAACTGAGGTTTACGACGAAAGAGAACAGCACAAACACCCAAGGGACGTACAGATACCATGAATTAGGACTACCTGCCTGAGCCCTCGAGCCACCTTGTTAGCTCCAATTTTAAGTCACATGGGATTTTTTTTTTTGGTAATAATTCAAGCGAGTCTCTGGTTTAAAGCAGTGCTTCAAACTTTAATGTGAATACGAATCACCTGGAAATGGTTCAGTGGATGGGGCAAATTCTAACTTTTTTTTCTTGAAGACAAGCTGTCAAGTGATACCAAAATGCTGGTCCATAGACCACAACTTGTACAGCAACATCTTCTGACTAAAAGTACCAACCTAAGGCAATCTAAAACCAATCTAAAGAGGAGCAGTGGGTTTCTTCACGGCCTTGGCTTCTATCTCCATACAGATAAGACCTGCTATGGAATGTGTGTGCCTTGTAAAATGACTTTAGGTCTCTGAGACCTAAAATACACACAGGTGGTCTCTGTCTAGAATCAAAACCTTAAACAGCCAGCCCTGGTTTCTTGGAATGTTTATATGAACTTCTGACCTCCCTAAAAGTACACCATTCATAGGTTGCTGATGGCCATAACTACTCCAAAAGTTTTATGAATGCAACAACTTTTAGAAAAATCTCTCCAAGGCAAGCATTCCCCCAACCATTGTAAATAGCCCCCAAAACAGATCTGCAAATCTGAATGCAAGCTGTTTTCTGCCATGCATCTTGCAAACACCACATCGACTACTTTGGGATCAAAAATATTTTTTAAGAATCTCTTTTGGTAAATTATAGAAGTTAGATCCATACTTCATGCCACACACTAAAAAGTGATGAATTCGAGTAAACCATGTGATACAAATCAAACTAAACCTACTGAGAGAGAATACAGGTGAATATTATTTGATCTGAGGTCAGGCAGGGCCTTTCTAGAAAGAAAAGAAGAAATTCAAACAGGAAAGACTGATAAAATTAATTAGTTACAATCCTTTTAAAATCTTTGCCTCAAAAAACCACCATAAATAAACCACGTTTTAAAATAAAGTGAGGAAAAGAAATGCCACAAAGCAAAGGGCTAGTAAAAAGTCATTTAAGCATAAGAAAAACACTAAAATCCTAATAGGGGTGGGGGTGAGAGAACACAAAATATTAACAGACCAGACTAGGGCAGGCACACCCAAGGGACTCAAGGTGATCTCTGGAGGGGTGGGGGTGGGGAGGTGTGTGAAGAAAATATTCGAGCTATTTTCTTTTGTAAAGTTTTTTTGATGTGGACCATTTTTAAAGTCTTCATTGAATTCGTTACAATATTGCTTCTGTTTTTATGTTTTGTTTTTTGGCTGCCAAGCATGTGGGATCTTAGCTTCCAGACCAGGGATCGAACCTGCACCCCATGCACTGGAAGGTGAAGTCTTAACCACTGGACCACCAGGGAAGTCTCTAGAGCTATTTCCTTAACCTGTCCTTTAAAAAGGATTTTCTATCTGGGACTATGTTTTACAATTTACATATATTAGGACAATTCTCCATAGACGAATGTGTATTTGGAGAAGGAATTTTTTTCATATTGGGGTAAGAAATCAAAAATTTGGAGACAATATGGAATACTAATTAGCTAATAAAAAAAATTTAGCCTTCCTAAACAAAGAAATGCAAAGATAAAATGAAGCCGTTTTTTCCTATGAAATGAGTAAAGCTATCTTTTCAATCTTAGTGCTTGTTGATCAGGATATACCTCAAACCCTGCCAATGAAAATATAAATGAGTAAAATCTTTTTGAAAAGTGGTTTGGAAAAACGCGTCACAAGGCTTAAAGATTAATATCTTTGATCAGAGTTGCCAGACTTAGCAAACTGTATGAAACATACTTATTAAAAATTCATCGTTTATCTAATATTCCAACTTAACTGAGCATTCTGTATTTTGTCCGTTAAACCCTGCTTTAACTCTATTATTCTACTTTCACGATTCTATCCGAAAATCTTTCGATATAACAACAAATATTTCTAGACAGTCTGTGCAAGCAATGCCGTATCATTAGTGAAAGATTAAAAATAATTTCAATTCAACATTAGAGAAATGGTTCCATAGATTCAGCACATCTATACAAGGTAAAAATACAGTCACTGTAAATTATGTATTTGTAGTCTTTCTTTATCCCACTTCAGGCAGATATTCACAAGTTTCGCTGAAGAAATGTTCACGTGTTTCCTGCCCTATATCTGCCAGAGATGGTACCTACTGTACAGTACACAGGCACTGTCTCACCTTTCTAAAGTTCGATAAGCTCTGAGTTCTAAAATGCATGTGGACCCAAGGGTTTCAGACTGAGGAATTATGGACCTATCATTTTCTTGAAGCTTCATAAAATTTTCTGTAAACACTACAGCCCGAGTCAGTAGTACTTAGCAGGACTGCAGGGAGGGATGGGCGCCCATGCCAGGTGTAAAGTGACCTGGAAAGCCGCAGCTACAAAGAGACGTGGGCAGAAGATGGTGAGACATGACAGGGGAGAGGCCAGGATCAACATCGTGAAGCTGCAAGTACGGTAACAGCCAGAGAGTTCCTCTCTAGCGAAGCAAAGGGGGATCCTTCTGCTGTGGGAAGGAGAACTAAACTACCGAAGCCATCCCCCAGCAACTCCCAACCTGGTTAAGAGTGTGAGCGGAGAAGCAGGTGGGGACTTCTGTCCCATTATCGGCACAAGTCTGAGAGGACCCCCAAGAACCGCCTTCATGTGGGGGAGGAATGAGGAGCCAGCTTGCAAACCTGACCTGTAACAGGCCTACCCGAGACCCATCCAGCAACCTTCACCTTCCTCTCTGGGCATTATCGGTTGCTACTGTAACGAATTACCACAAACGTAGTGACTTGCAAAAGCCCAAAGTCATTACCTTATAGTTCTGGAGGTCAGAAGTCTGAAATGAATCTCACTGGGCTAAAATCAAGCTGTTGGCAAGGCTGCTCTCCCTTCTGGAGGCTCCAGGGGAGAGCCCAGTTTTCCAGCTCCCGGCAGCTGCCTGCACCCTTCGGTTCTCGGCCTTCAAAGCCAGCAGCGGCGGCGGGCGACTCCTTCCCCCACCACATCCATCAGACACTAAGTCTTCTGCCGCCCCCTTCCACTTATAAGGACGCCAGTGATTACACTGGGCTCACCTGGAGAATCCAGGCTGCTCTCCCTATTTTAAACTCAACTGATTAGCAACCTTAATTCCACCTGCTTCCTTCCCCGTTGCCCCATACAGTAACTTATTCACAGGTTCTGGCCATTAGGATGTAGACATCTTTGAAGGGCTGTTATTCTCCCTACCTATGGGTATGCTACAGAACTCCAGGCAGACAACCTATGTAATGAAAATGTTGAACAACACATATAATGGATATAATAAAGAATTCTTCGGTGCTCAGAGGAAGGCATGAGGATAAGACTGTATTGACAGACTCCTGAAGAGGAGTAGCTAAGACATCTGGGATGTAACCCGTCTAAGCACAAATGACTTGGCCTCCAGAAAAGAGGATCTCAACCTCCTTCGTCTGTGGTTTTCAACATCAACCTGCCCCTCCCAATTTAGTGGTCCTGTTCCTGTCATCCCATCTCTGTGCATACTTCCCGATTTTGAATCAGATCCACTGGATTCTAGCTTTAGAAGACTGCATCCCAGCTTTCATCCTCAGACTCAGCTTGGGTAACAATCACATGCTCCCTCTGGCTTACCAGCCCTGGACTGGGTGCAAATCCAGATCATTTCCAGAATGGACTGGTTCCTTGCCTTACCCATTCCCAGCTATTACTCGTCTTTTAAAGCTGACTGGCTGGTCTCCACAGGGAAGGAGATGGGTAACAAAAGCCAAAAATTTACAGCTTTGGTTACTCATCTGCTTCCCTTAAAGACCAGCAGGTGTGCAGGATTGATCTAGAGAGGGCAGAAGGAGAGTCAGGAAACCTGCGTTCCACTCTAGGGGCAGGAAGGACTTCTAGGGCAGGGTGGTCTGAAGAGTAGGGGCAGCAATAACGGGATGGATGAGGCAACAAGGTTCTAGTTTGTTGTAAGAAACGAGGGGCATGGTGGGTTCAGCTGAAAATAGAGACCCCAGCTAGGGATTATAACACAGCAAATTGTGCATGTACTATCTGGGGGGGAAACACCTTCCATGTTCGCTCTTCTCTGGCCCTGGATTTCCCCTTCTCAGGAGAACAACGGGAGGGGCCCAGGCAGGCTGACTGTGGAGCTTAAGCTGCTTGACCAGGCCCTACCCTTCTGCTGGGAAGGACCACCACCCACTGCGGGTTGGCCAAATCTGGACAGGAAGCAAGAAAAGACTGGACAGTGCACAGATGAAGTAACAGCCCCAGGTGGTGGTGGCATGCCAGGGGCTCCGTGACCGTGTTCCCCACCCAGGCCATGGGCCTACTCACCAAGCTCTCCTCGAACCACTCCTTTATGTAGGCAGCTGTGGGGCCTGGGATCTGGCTCAGGAGGGCTGCTCTCTCCTGAGAATGCTCCAGCGTCTCCAGGGCCAGCCTCAAGTCCTCGACGAGATGGAGCAACGGGAAGGGCTTCATGTAGGAAGCCGCGGAGGCCAGTCCAGGCTCACAGGTACCATCGCTAATATCTACCCCCGTGTTAGTGCCTGGAACGAGAGAGGCGGGAACCTCGGTAAGAAGGGTGGATGCCACGGGCAAGGAACTGATAAACAGCCAAGTTAGTGAAAGGGGAGAGGAAAGGGATGGATAAGAAGCCTAGAGGAACCACTTCTGCCTCAGCAGAATCACTCACAACATGAACTTTGCAGAAATCACCTTTCATCCTGGCTTGGGCATGAGAGAGGCACATGACTGTGCCCATTGGGACTGGCTTAGGGAAGCTCACAACTTCAGACAACTGGGAAAGCACAGCTAGACCTCACCCACGACCAAGGACATGTGCGCTAAAATGGTGAGATGCCCATCTTCAGCTCTGATATTAATAAATTTGTCCTCTTCTACGTTAATGTGGTAGACTGCACAGATGGCCACCAAAAATCCATCCCATCCTCGTGTGGGCATTCTACTCCCCTCATCCTGAGGTGGATGCTGACTCTGGGCTGGTCTAGTGACTCGCTCTGATCAGCAGGATGAAGAGGAAGGGATGCTGTGTGGGTGGTGAGGTTGAGTGAATCGAAATCTTTCTAGATCTTCCCAGTTGGGAAATTCTATACCCTCTGACATACTCAGAGGGTATAGAATATAGAGGGTATACTTCTGACTTGTATTTATTACTGTGTGTATCCATATCTCATCTCCCTTTACGGGCTGTGAAGTCTCTGAGGGCAGAGCCCCTGTCATAGTTAGCTAACATAGTCATCATGCCCCCTGACCAGTAGGTGGTGAGGGGGAACTGGACTGAATGTCTGTACGTATGCTTGGATGAATAGCTAAGAGGAAGAGTACCTGGATTTCCCCAGAGATCTGGGATACTGGGTCTTTTTCTAAACTGGTATGTCCCAAATAGGACTGTTTTTGCCTTTCTAAACCCCACCATTAAAAAAAAAAAAAAGTCTTCTTTGCCTAATATGTACAGTGATATATTTTTCAAACCAGAACTGGGGCAACAGAGTCTAACAAAGGATTTCTGTGCTCCTTTCATCAGTAAGAAACACTTTAGAAAATATGGTTCGTAGTGGAATTTCTAGGGCATTTGGATTGTTTATAAAACCAACAGAATAAAATATTTGAAGTCAGGACTCTTGCTGGAAAATGTGGGCTGTAGGGCTACCACATCCACGGTTGCACTGCAGGCCTGACGTCTAATTCCAGGTTCCTCTGCTCTTTTAAAAGCCAACTTCCTACTTGCCATGGCAGTCTTTGGAATGAGAAATCCACACAGAAGGAAACAATTACTATTTGATTGCCGGTTTGCTTTCTGAAAGGGCAGGATAGAGGGAGTCGCGGATCACAATCCACAAACAAGTCCATGGCTCTGGGGAACTAGGAAACGGCCCTACTACCCACACTCTGATGTGTGCTCAGCGCTTTCCGGCTCCTGCAAATACAATTTAGAGTCGACTAGGAGAGGCCACAGCCAAAAACGTCAGGAAAGAAAATGAACAGAAGCAGGGCAAGACCCCCCAATCTCCAAACAAATGCTAAGTAATCCCTCTGCATCCTGGACACACTTCAACACACACACACACACACACAGACACACACACACATTTATAAATGGAGGATAAGTCAGGCCAGGAGTAGGTGGGAAGACTGAGATTTTCATTCACTTGATATCATGCCTTGGCCTTGGACAAGTTCCTTCCATTCTCTGGGCCCCTCCCTGCCCTAAATCCTTGGGATTCTTCCTTACTATTCAAATATTGCGTATGTGTGTAAATGTGTATGAGTACATGTGTATCTGTGTCTATTTTTACACATGTATACACACGTAAAAGACTTTAATTTCTATTTCTTTGCAATTTCATCAACACACAGGCTCAGAAAATGGTCCAGAATGGTGAAACCCCTAAGGCCCAGCATTAGCAAAGGCAACAATCACCCAGGGAATTCCCTGGTGGTCCAGTGGCTAGGACTCAGAGCTTTCACTGCTGTGACCTGGGTTCGGGGAACTAAGATCCCACAAGCCTCGTGGCGCGACCGAAATAACAACAACAAAAAACCAGTCACCCAGAAGACTCAGTTCCATACTCCACACACATTCCCTACAGATGATCAGTTCCTATGGAAAAACTACAATCACAGAGGAAAATACATCAAAATCGGAGTATCAGATGCAACAAATAAGAAAATGCATGCCTTCATACCTGGGTTTAACGAAACAATACAAAAGAGACAATAACATAAGGCAAGGTGTTGACCCCTAAATTACGTCTCGGAAAACAGCAGCTCACCTCATGTTCAAGCCCAAATAAAGTTTCTCTTTGGGGGCAATCTCTCAATTACTTTATCTTGAACAACAAAGCACTCTTTAGGGAAGATAGATTAACACAGGGGACTTCAATTTTACATGCAGACTGAAATCACCTGGGGAGTTTTACAAACTACAGATGCCAGGGTCCCAACCTCCAGAGGTTCTAATTTGATGGGTCTGAGGCTGACCTGGGAGAACAAAAAGCTCCCCAGGTGATTCTAACGTGCAGCCTAAGTGGAAATCATTGACTAGCAAATCAACGCTGATCGATGTCAAATTCTGATGTTTAGAGAGGACAACCTGAGAATTTTTATTTTAAGCACCCACAACCAAAATTTAATACAGATTCAGTAATTGTTAGGGGAAGGTAAGACAACATAAAATGCAAATATAGGATTTCACTGAAAGCCTTTTAATGATAGCTTTCAAAAGCAACTAAGTATGGGTGTAGTAGTAATTAGGGTTATTCAGAAATGTTTTGGCTCTCCTCTACTTAAGCTCATAGTAGGATAACACTTCTGCCCCTTGAAGTTACTCACGGCCACACGACTTCCTCTAGGCAATAAACATGAAAAGTGATATGTGTCGCTTCTGGGAGAAAGTCTTTAGGAACCAGAGCACAATTCCTCATATCTCTTTCACTTGCTCTGGTCTCTGGCAACGGTGGGGACTGAATCAGCCCGTGTTCCAAAGGGAAGATGATGTGGACCAGAGCTCTAAGGAGACCCGGGGGGAACCTGTTTCAAGCTGCTGACATTCTGGGACTGTTTGTTATTGCAGCATAACTTAGCCTGTCTTCACTTACACAAAATAAATATGTTGAACAATTTAGAAATATATACATATAAGACAAACTTCTAAAAAATGATCTTTTACTGCATGGACCACTCCACCTGCCACAAGCCACAGCAAGGGTAACAGGGAACCAGCATCCTCAGTGCTCTGAGCCCAGTGTGCAGTCTGGTCTCACGAGGGGGTCTGAGCCGGAGACGGGACCCACCCCCCACCTCTCAGCCACATTCACTCAGTGTTTAGCCCCAAACACAGGTCTCTGGGGGGGGCAGGATGAGAAACGCTGACATGCTGCCCTCCTGGGAAGATAGCCCAGCAGCTAGCTGGATGCCAGGAGCGGGGGTCCCTGTGTGTGTGGCTCCCCCAGCCTGGGGTGGGCTTCTGCCCTGCTGAGCCAGAGCAGGGAGGGAGGGCACACACCTTGGTTCAAAGACCACAGACGCTCATAGTTCTTACCAAGTTCTGGTAGATTCTATGGAATAAATGTCTCTTCAGTGAAATGGCTCAGGATCATTTCCAGAGAAAGGCTCTTTGCATTTTGTAAAAACTGATTTTCTCCAGCTTCACATTTGAGCGGATCTGTAGAGCTCCCTTGGCTGTCATGCTGAGAGCAGGATGTCCCTGTCGCTTTATTATGCAATGAAATTTGAATTAAGATTATCAAGAGCCCCCCAAAGGCTAATAAACACTTAATGAAAAATGGCACAAGAAAAAAAAAAAGTCGCTTCCAAAGGGACCCTCCACTTGCTTCTCCTCCACTGACCACTACCCACTGTGAAGCTTTCCCTTCTTCCCTAGCAAGTACAACAGGATTTTATGACCTTACCCTGCACATCCAAACTGTAATAAATTCGTTATTGTTTACCTCTAATATACACTTGTTTGTATTACTCAAGGCCACAGAGACTTTCTCCTATGCTTTATTCTAAATGTTCTGTAGCTTCATATTTTGCATTTTGATTTATGATTGATCCAGAGTTAATTTTGTACAAAGTATGAGGATTAGGTCAAGGTCCTTTTTTCTTTTTTTTTTTTAACTATGGCTATTCAATTGTTCCAACACCATTTGTTGAAAAATAAATAAAATATTTTATCTGTGGATGTTTAAAAACAAAGATCCTTTATCATGCAGATGGGGGTTCTCTGGCATAAGATGAAATATCTATTGAGAGCATCATATGTGAATTTTTAAAGTGCTGTATTTACAACAACTGAAAAGTGAAGATGATGGGCCTGAAAATGGGGGTCCCGAACCCCCAGGCCGCAGACCAGTACTGGTCCGTGGCCTGTTAGGAACCGGACTGCACAGCAGGAGGTGAGCGGCGGGTGAGCGAGAGAGCGAAGCTTCTTCTGCCGCTCCTCATCGCTCCCCATCGCTCCCCACCGCTCCCCATCGCTCCCCACCGCTCCCCATCGCTCGCATTGCCGCCTGAACCAACACCTCCCCCCACCCGTCCCCACCGCCACCATCCATGGAAAAATTGTCTTCCACGAAACCGGTCCCTGGTGCCAAAAAGGTTGGGGACCGCTGCTCTAAAATTCTGCACATCAAAAGTGCTGTGCATGTCAGCTGCACTAGCATTACCTGGGAGCTTGGTGGAAATGCAGACTCTTGGACCCCACCTCTACATTTTATCAGCATCCCCACATGCTCTTCAACTGTTCTGGGATGTTAAAATTATTCAACAAGCAGCTCTCATAATGATAAACACAGTATGTTGGAGATCAATGTAAAACGCTTGAATAAAATTATTATTAAAAATGTGCCAGTGAGATAAGAAATCCATAGTTATTTTACATAACGCTTATAAATATACAAGTAACTTAATCAATAAATTAATGCTATGAGTACTTGTCTATTTGGGAATCTATTTGGACATATATGATATGTTTTACATAATTGAAGGAAAAAAATGAGAGAAATAGAAACTTTAATGAAAGAATAAGAAGGAGCGAGAAAAGAACAGGACAATTTGAAAAAGAACCACTTGGAAACCAAAACGAAGAATGCAATTATTCAAGTGAGAAGTTAAGTGCGCAGGTTAAATAACAGGTAAGAAAATTACTGGAATGGAAAGTGGAAGGAAGTATATAGAGTGAAGCAGAAGCAGCAAAGAGAAAATGGCTATGGATTTGTCACAAATAAAATCTTGAGTCTTCTCAGTTTAAAAGACACACACTGAGGGCTTCCCTGGTGGCGCAGTGGTTGAGAGTCCGCCTGCCGATGCAGGGGACGCGGGTTCGTGCCCCGGTCCGGGAGGATCCCACATGCCGCGGAGCGACTGGGCCCGTGGGCCATGGCCGCTGAGCCTGCGCGTCCGGAGCCTGTGCTCCGCGACGGGAGAGGCCACAGCAGTGGGAGGCCCGCGTACCGCAAAAAAAAAAAAAAAAAAAAAAGACACACACTGAGTCCCAAAAAATGATACATCAGAACAAACCCATCCTAGAAACAACGCAGTGAAACTGAAGAACACCAAGGATAGAGGAAATTTTAAAGCAACCAGAGATAAAAGACAGACTGTCAACAGACTTCTCATCAGCAAAGTCCCGATGACCACAAAATAATATCTACAGGTAGCTACCAACCTATAACCTGTACAAGACAAACTACCACTCAAGATTAAGACTAAAATAAGGTCATTTTCCACATAATGACTCATGCAATTTATTACTGGCAGGCTATTCCTGAAGGGATTTTAAAGGATCTACTTCATGAAGCAGGAAAAACTGCACCAACCAAAAAGGAGTGGGATGAAAAACACATCCGGGGGGGCGGGGGGAGCATCCAAGAGTGGCTGCAGCCAGGGTCTGTTTCCCAGGGTCAGCTGCAGCCACCTCCTGCCTCTCTGCAAGACTCTTCCAAAACCAGCAGAAGAAAGGCCATGTGAGAGCACAGTGAGAAGAAGATAGCCCACAAGCTGGGAAGAGAGGTCGCACCAGAAATCAACCCTGTTGGCACCTTGATCTCAGACTTTCTGGCCTCCAGGACTATTTTCTATTTCTTCTTGAAGCTCTTCAGGGGTACACAGTATGACAAAATGCATGAGACAAGAATATTTATAGCAAGTTGCTACCCAGGCAGAGCCTTTGAATCCCAGAGGAGCTGCAGCTTCACCCTCAAGACACAGATCTGCAGCCTCCTGGGCACCATCAGACACCTCCACTGAAGACCCAGAACGGAGACCATTGGACCATATGTCCTGTACATTCTCTAACAACTACTTAGACCTAAGGTCTTTGTTTCAGCACCTTCCTTTGAGAGCTAAGACTAGTTTATGTAATATGGATGATGAAAGAACTTAGATTTTGAGATCTGATGGATCTTGTATTTTTTCCTAATTATGCTTTCTAGTTAAGCTATCTATGCTTCAATTTCCTGTCTGTAAAAAGGGGGTGGCAGGGCTTCCCTGGTGGCACAGTGGTTAAGAATCCGCCTGCCAGTGCAGGGGACACGGGTTCAATCCCTGGTCCGGGAAGATCCCACATGCCGCGGAGCAGCTAAGCCTGTGCGCCATAACTACTGAGCCTGTGCTCTAGAGCCCGTGAGCCACAACTACTGAAGCCCGCACGCCTAGAGCCTGTGCTCCGCAACAAGAGAAGCCACTGCAATAAGCCCGAAGCCCGTGCACCACAGCGAAGAGTAGCCCCTGCTGGCCACAACTAGAGAAAGCTGGCACGCAGCATCAAAGACCCAATGCAGGCAAAAATAAACAAACAAATTAATTAATTTTTTTTTTAAAAGGGGGGGTGGCAATACTGTTCATCTTTCACAAGTTTCAAAAGGATTAGGTAAAATAATGCATTATGATATCCAATAAAAATAAATGTTCAATGAATAATAAATAAATGAATAAATAAATAGCATAATATTTTGGGGTCTATAAATCAAGATGACACCAGAACACAAAACTAAAATAATGTGGAAGATGGGGCAGTGATGGGAATTAAAGCATTCTAAGAGTCAGGTATTACTGAAGAGGAAGACAGAATTATTATTCTATAAAGATACTTATCTTTTAGCCTATGTGTTAAGGATGCATGTTAAAAACGTGAGCATTAAAAAGTGCAAGGATGAGCATTAAAAATGTAGAAATAGGGCTTCCCTGGTGGTGCAGTGGTTGAGAGTCCTCCTGCCGATGCAGGGGACACGGGTTTGTGCCCCAGTCCGGGAAGATGCCACATGCCGCGGAGCGGCTGGGCCCGTGAGCCATGGCCACTGAGCCTGTACGTCCAGAGCCTGTGCTCTGCAACGGGAGAGGCCACAACAGTGGGAGGCCTGCGTACCGCAAAAAAAAAAAAAAAAGTAGAAATAGATGTTTAACTTCCTAAAAGAGATTTAAAAACAACTTGATCAATATTACAGAAGCCAGCAAGGCAAAACCAAAAGCAAGTAAAAAAAAAGTTAAAAAGAAACAACAGCATAAAACAGAGAAATAAGTACACACATACCTATATACTAGTAACTATAATAATTATAAATGCACTAAACACCTATTTATTTACTTATTTATTTATTTTTCTTATTAGTCATCCATTTTGCACTAAACACCTATTTAAACGCAAAAATATGAATAATGGAGAAAAAGTAATCCAGTTCTTTGATGTTATTAAGAGAGACATACAAAAAATTATGACACTGAATGTGTGAAATTTAACGTGTTCAAAAAATAAAACTCAGGACTTCATGCATTGGATTAGGTATTTTTGATCAAAATATTAAAACCAGTCTCACACACACACACACACACACACACACACACACACACACACACAATCACTGGATAAAAATGATAAAAACAAAAAAAATCATCTGAATAGACCTATAAATAATTGAGCCATAATTTAATATTTTTCCACAGAGAAAATACCAGGCCAAATGCTTTTACAAGTTAGCTCTAGCCAACGTTCAGGAAGTGAATAATTCTAATCTAACTGGTGTTCAGTAGAGAAAAGGATGGACCGCTCCCAGCTGTCTCGATAAGGAGAGCCTGCCAGTACAACTTGTAGACCAGAGTGTGAAAGGTGCCCCTGGAACTTAACAATTTAGAAGTTCTGAGTACTACAAAGGCAAATTACGAGTCTTCTCACTGATGAACTCACATATCAAATCCTAAACACAAATTTACAAAACTAAATCCCACAGTGTGTAAAAAAGGCCCTCTCCTTTGGGAAATGACGGGTCAAGCAGACCTAAAAAGAAAATTAAAAAATAAAGTGGTGATTATCAAAACAGCAAAAGGCACATAAAGAACTACACCCCAAACAACTAGAGATGGCACACTGTGTTCAAGCACATGTAAAGCATTTTTTCAAAACTGACTATAGACTAGGCCATACACAAAGCCTCGACAAAAATCAAGAATCGCTATCATGGGTACTATTCCAGTCTCCATATTTCTGTGGGAGGGGAGAGTGGTTTCTACCTGCCTCCCCTTACTCAATTTTTCCTCAGTGGCGGAAGGCCTCTTCTGATGACAGAACTAAAAGATGGAATTCTCTCTGGAGCTGCCCGTCCCCTTATGCAAGCATTAGCTTCTGAGGAAGCTTTTTCTGAGACAAGCTCTGCCCCAGAAGGTGGAAGTCTGTAGCCTGGGATTGAGTTCAGTTTGGGGTATGTGTGTAGGATGAGTGGATTCAGGGTCCTTCCTGACTGTGGCTTCAGGTCAAGCTAACTTTCCTAATCAGTAAAACTCATGATAAAGCTAATATTTTGATCTCTTTCTGTCTGACTCCTTTGTCTGTTCCTTGACTAGAACCAAACTAGGAGGGGAATAATGGGCTGTTATTCTTTTTAAATATTTTATTGAAGTATAGCTGATTTACAGTGTTGTAAGGAATGTTATTTATTAATCTTTGTGGTAGACAGAATAATGACCCTCCCAAAGATGCCCACATCCTAATCCCTGGAAACTATGAATGTGTTTGTTACCTAATATGGCAAAAGGGACTTTACAGATGTGATTAAGAATCATAAGATGGAGATATTATCCTGGAGTTTTAATCACATGAGCTCTTAAATCATAAAAGGGAGGCAGAAGAATGGGTCAGAGAGACGTGACATGAGGACTTGCCCTGACCTTGCTGGCTTTGAAGATGGAGGAAGGGGCCATGAGGCAAGGAAGGTAACTGCATTGTAGCTGCAACAGGGCAGGTGGTAACAGACTAGTTGTGCTCAGAAAAATCCCAAAGGACACCCAAAACTAAAAAACACACATACATACACTTTTTTTTTTTTGATACATACACTTTTTAAAGCAACTGAACTGAAGGAAATTTTCAGAGCTCAGTAGCTCAGGAGAAAGAGAGCATGTGAGCTGGTGTTTGCCCTGCAGGCCAATTCCCTGGTGGCTTAACACCTCAGCTTGAATGGGCCACTTGAGGACAGGAGACAAAGCTTAGGGCCTGAGCAAAGGGAGAGGTCAGATGGAAGACCTCTGCATAAAGCCAGGATGCAAAAGGGCAGTATCCTCAGTCTACTAACTAGAAAAAAATCACCCCACGGAAGGAAACTTGGCCTTGATTCTGGAATAAGAATACACAGAAACAATTTGATGTTTTCAAACATTAAAAAGGGGTAAGGGGGGCTTCCCTGGTGGCGCAGTAGTTGAGAGTCCGCCTGCCGATGCAGGGGACGCGGGTTCGAGCCCAGGTCCGGGAAGATCCCACATGCCGCAGAGGGGCTAGGCCCGTGAGCCATGGCCGCTGAGCCTGCGCGTCCGGAGCCTGTGTTCCGCAACGGGAGAGGCCACAACAGTGGGAGGCCCGTGTACCGCAAAAAAAAAAAAAAAAAAAAAGGGGGTAAGGGAAATGTAGAAAGAGCGGGACAAATAGAAATCAAAAAATAAAATAGTTGATAAACAAATGGGACCTAATCAAACTTATAAGCTTTTCACACAGCAAAGGAAACCATAAACAAAACGAAAAGACAACCTATGGAATGGGAGAAAATATTTGCAAATGATGCTACCGACCGTGGATTAATTTCCAAAATATACAAACAGCTCACACAACTCAATAACAAAAAAACAAACAACCCAATTAAAAAAAGGCAAAAGACCTAGACATTTCTCCAAGGAAGACAGATGGCAAACAGGCACATGAAAAGATGCTCAATATCACCACTAATTATTAGAGAAATGCAAATCAAAATTACATGAGGTATCATCTCACCACAGTCAGAATGGCCATCATCAAAAAGCCTACAAATAATAAATGCTGGAGAGGGTATGGAGAAAAGAGAACCCTCCTACACTGTTGGTGGGAATGTGAATTGGTGCAGCCACTATGGAGAGCAGTATGGAGGTTCCTTAAGAAACTAAAAATAGGGCTTCCCTGGTGGCGCAGTGGTTGAGAGTCCGCCTGCTGATGCAGGGGGCACGGGTTCGTGCCCCGGTCTGGGAGGATCCCGCGTGCTGCGGAGCGGCTGGGCCCGTGAGCCGTGGCCGCTGAGCCTGCACGTCTGGAGCCTGTGCTCCGCAACGGGAGAGGCCACAACGGTGAGAGGCCCGTGTACCGCAAAAAAAAAAAAAAAAAAAAGAAACTAAAAATAGAGTTACTGTATGGTCGAGCAATCCCACAACTGGGCATATATCTGGAAAAGATGAAAACTGTAACTCAAAAAGATACAGGCACCCCAATGTTCACAGCAGCACTATTTACAATAACCAAGACATGGAAGCAACCTAAGTATCCATCAATAGATGAATGGATAAAGAAGATATGATATATATACACATACACACACAATGGAATATTACTCAGCCATTAAAAAGAATGAAGTAATGCCATTTGCAGCAACATGGATGGACCTGGAGATTATCATACTAAGTGAAGCAAGTCGGAAAGAGAAAGACAAATACCATATGATATCACTTATATGTGGAATCTAAAATAATGATACAAATAAACTTATTTACAAAACAGAAACAGACTCACAGACATCGAAAACAAATTTATGGTTACCAAAGGGGAAAGCTGTGGGGAGGGACAAATTAGGAGTTTGGGTTAACAGATACACACCACTATATATAAATATAAAATAGATAAACAGCAAGGACCTAGTGTATAGCACAGGGAACTATATTCAATATCTTGTAATAACCTATAATGGAAAAGAATATATATATATATATATATATATATATATATATATATATATCTGAATCACTTTGCTGTACACCAGAAACAACACAACATTGTAAATCAACTATACTTCAATTTTTAAAAATAAATAAATAAAAAATTTTAAAACACCTTCAAAATAGAAGGCAAAATGTCCACAAGTATAGGGGATCAAATACAGCATCTAGGGCTTCCCTGGTGGCGCAGTGGTTGAGAGTCCGCCTGCCGATGCAGGGGACACGGGTTCGTGCCCCGGTCCGGGAGGATCCCACATGCCGCGGAGCGGCTGGGCCCGTGGGCCATGGCCGCTGGGCCTGCGCGTCTGGAGTCTGTGCTCCGCAACGGGAGAGGCCACGACAGTGAGAGGCCTGCGTACCGCAAAAAAAAAAAAAAAAAAAAAAAAATACAGCATCTAGCAGAGTGATTTTAATAAGTATTTCTCAGAAACTGGTAAGATCAAGCAGACCAAAAAAAAAACCAGTATTGGTAGAGAAGATTCAAATAAGTTGGATGTAATGGACAATTATAGAACATGGCACGTAATAACTGGAAAACGCACACACCTTGCAAGCACACATAGAACATTAATGAAAACTGGCAATGTTCTTGTCAAGGCTACAAAGCAAGTATCAATAAATTCCAGAGAGTAAGTATCAGAAAACACTTTAACCACAACAGAATTAAGTTAGCAATCAATTTTAAATACATATTGTTATATATTATTGGTTGATTTGTTAAGATGAACAGATACATTCAAGTAAGTAGAGCAGAAAATGATAAACAATAAAGAACAGATATTCAAAGAAGTTAAATATGTATATATATTAAGCATAGATACATAATGCCTATATATCTATACATACTGTGATGGTTGATTGTATGTGTCAACTTGGCTAGGCCGTGGTACTCAGATATTAGGTCAACATTATTGTACATGTTTCTGTGAAGGTATTTTTTTGATGAGATTAACATTTAAATCAGTAGAGTTTGACCAAAGCAGACTGCCCTCCATAGTGTGGGTGGGCCTCACCCAATCAGTGGAAGATCTTAATAGAAAAAGACTGACCTCTCTAGAACAGTGGTCCCCAACCTTTGTGGCACCAGGGGTCGGTTTTGTGGAAGGCAATTTTTCTACAGACCAGCGGTGGCAGGAGTGGGGGCGGGTGTTCAGGTGGTAACGCGAGCCATGGGGAGCAGCAGATGAAGCTTTGCTCGTTCGCTGCTTACCTCCTGCTTTGCGGCCTGGTTCCTAACAGGGGTTTCCGGGGGTTGGGGATCCCTGCTCTAGAAGAAGTGGGGATCTTCCAACAGATGGCTTTCGGATTTGAACTGCAACACTGGCTCTTTGCTGGCACTCCAGGCTGCTGGCTTATCCTGTAGATTTTCGTACTTGCCAGCTTCCACATTCATGTGAGCCAATTCCTTAAAATAAATCTCTCTCTCTCTCTCTCTCTCTCTCTGTCTCTTGCTCTATGTGTCTCCACACACACACACACACACACACACACACCCTATGGTTCTGTTTCTCTGAAGAACCTGGGCTGATACATATACACATTTAACTATTTACAGAATAAATAATATACACACCTACTATGGTGGCTGATCAGCAAAAACAAGTCAATTCTTTGAAAAAAGTAGTAAAAAAAAAAGTCTCTGGCAAGATTGATCAAAAAATAAAGAGAAGGCACAAATAAGCAATACTAGGATTAAAAAACAGATATAACAGGCAGCAGGTCTTAAAAAGATAAAATACAATAAGCAACCATATGCTAACAAAATGGAAAACATTGGTAAAGTACACAAATATCTAGAAAAATATAATGCGCCAAAACTCAATAGAGAAAAAATTAAAACCTGACTGTCCCTAACCATTACAAAAAGACAGTCTTCCAATGAGAAAATCCAAGGTCCAGATGGTTTTACAGGTCAGTTCCTATAATTACAACTATAAGCAAGGATTTAAGGAACAAATGATAATTCCAACTTTACTCACACTCTTTCAGAGATTAGAAAATGAGGCTACAGAGCCATAAAGGAGTGAGAGATGGGCTCTGCCAAGCAAGGGAAGAAAACAGAATGTTGGCTGTTGAATAGGGCTCGCAGCCCCAACTGTGGGCCATTTCGACCTCTTCACACAAAGGGCAGTCTTTGACATCTCAGCCCGCTAGGCACCTCTAAAATTCCACCCTGACTCTCCTCAGGTCAATTTCATAGCCGAGGACTCTCAACCTAAGTCCTGACTGGGAAACAGGTGGCTTTGTTACCAAGGACCACTCTGTGCTGATCGGCCTCGGAGAGGGTACCACAAGACCAACTAAATGTTCAGAGCCTGGACTCAGTCATCAGCCTTTAACACCACAGCTGAAATCATTCATGGGCCAAAGTGAACAATCACAGTCTTGATCAGAACTTTCTCTGCCCTCACACAGTCTTTAAAAAAAAAAAAAAAAAAAAAAAAAAAGCAGACACTAATCAGAGTTGGCAGAAAGGCCAGGGCAGAGCAACCTCTTTGTTTAACTGTTATAAAACACATTCCTCCTAACTATTCCTCATCAATACATATAGCTCATAGATAACCGCAGGAGCAACCTCCTGCCCCAGCGAAGAGGAGTAAGTGGTCCCCTGGGTCCTGACCAGGGGTTCTCCGGTCCTATTACAGACGCAGCCGCTGACCCCATTAGCCCACAGATGAAGCCCTATGCAAAATTAGCTTATGCGGCAGTTGCTCTGGGCTATCCAGAGGGGTGTAATTAAGCAGTATAGTGTCCAGTTTCGATCATCAACAGTGTAATTCAATTATGGTGTTATTTGTAGGCTGAATCACAGGGACTAATCAGGAGGAAGACCAGATCAAAGGTTAACATCATACTGGAACTTACAACAATGGTCTTTTGTATTAGAAACAAATCATTTTGACAAGAGTCCTGGGTTTTTTAACAGTCACCTCTTCTCAACTTTCTGCTATAAAATTCTTGGGTTCTAATTAAGTACAGTCACACCTGGGATACACTTATTCAGGTTTCAAGAATCCATCTTAGCAAGGAGTTTCACTTCACATTTCTGCTTCATTTCCTACTTCTGCTTAGAAGGCATTTCCTCCTCTCATACCTCCAGAGCAGATGAATGCCTTGAGAAGATGAGGGTCACCATGTTTGGCCCTGCAGGGGTGTACTTGGCACTTGTGTATCAGGATGTCCTCCAAGTGTTCCCGGCCTGGTTGCTTCTACCAGCGATAATCTCTTGCACTATTTACACTGTTTACATTCATTGGAGGACGGGGGCACCTTCTTTGCATTAAAGGCTTAATTACATCAACAGCGGTATCACATGCCCTAAGGAAAGAGTTTTGGAAAGTGAAGAGTAGCCTATCATACTATAGAGTAATTAATAAAGGGAAAGTCCTTGTTATATAGTGTTATGATTATTAATAATCATTATTCAAGGAATTGTGTCTATTTTAGTAGGAATCCCTCTTGTTTCTGCATAAGTGCTTGCTATTTCGGGCATGCAGGAAGCCCATAAAAATTTCTTCCACTGAAATAAGTGTAATTGTGTTTTCAGAAAGTGAGAGAATACAGTCCTCGTGCACTTGCTTGAGTACTTTAACAGATGCAAAAGCAACTGAGTGTTGAAAGTGTTGGTGGTGCTACTTGACATCCTTCCACTTCAAATGAACGAGAGAATAGAAATTTAAAAAGGACGATTTTAATGTTAACACAAAAACGTCACTTCTGCAGGATCTGTGTATCATGATTTGCTGCCACAATCTTCAAACTTTCTTTCAGCTGCTCCACCCTTAAGCAAAGGAGCCCTCACTTGGCAGTCGAATGTGTAAGAGAAGAGAGCAAAGCCACTGTGGCCAAGAGAAGGGGAGGGGGCGGGGGTGGGTGTGGGGATGGGCAAGAACAGGACTGGACCCTCCACCCAGTTAACTCTCTTCTCCTGTAGATGGCCCCACAGAACCCCAGGGCTTGGCTACACTTCGCCATAAAACCAACCCGGGAGTGAATGGAGCCCAGAAGAGGCTCAGATGGCCCTGGACTCAAATTTTAGTTCTGTCATTTACCAGCACTATAGCTTGGGCAGTACTAATATCAACAAAACCAAGAGTAACCTAGACCAGCTGAGCACTTGCTAAGTGCCAGGCACTGTGCTGAGTGCCTTCTTTGCCTTAATTTAATCCTCCCAATAATAGGAGATGGGTGCTGTTATTGCCACGGTTTTATATATGAGGAAACTGAGGCTCAGAGAGGGATTAAGCGATTCGCGCAAAGATTCCACAGCTAGTAGTGAGTGGCTGAGCTGGGATTCAAATCCCCACAGCCCCTCTAACTCTGCAGTCTACATTAATTAATTACAAAAATCCCTAAGCTCTGTGGCCCAATTTGGCCCAGCCAACTTGAAAATGAGGATGGTTTTAATAATCTTGAGGAAAAGTATCCCACACAAAAGCATTCAGTAATTATCATTCTTTTTATTGCAAATGGCACAGAACATATGCCCTCCAGACACTCGCTAATAACCTCAGTGTTGCATTCTCTGTCAAATAGCTCCCCTCAAACGTCTGTGTGAGCCAATTACTGCGTAAGAGATGGCTCACGGGAGGTGCCAACCACAGACTCTTCGAGAAAATTAGTGATTATTCCAAAAGAATCAGCCAAACAAAGGTACAAGTAGAGAAAATAATCAGCGAAGTTCAGCATGCAGCCAGGTAAGACATAGGCACGGAAACCAGTAACTGCCTCCTAATCAATGAACAGGGGAGCTGATCCACAAAAGTAAATAAAATACACGTGACAAATATCTCTTAAACCCCTGTTCTGCGTTGCACTGAAGATGCAGCAACAAAGCCCCTGTCATCATAGAGCTTACATTCTGATGCATGAGGCACATGATAAAAAAAGAGGCGAATATGAACGTAATGGGTCAGATGGTGATATGTGCTATAAAGAAATAAAAAAAGGATAAAAGGACGGGGCTGATGTGGGGATGCTATATTAGAGACTGTCAGGGAAGGCCTCGGACACGGTGATATTTCAGTACAGATCTGACCTGAGTGTACTTGGAGGAGAACATTCCAGCAGAGGGGACAGCAAGCACAAAGGCCCTGAGACAGCCAGTGCTAAAGTGAGACGAGCCAGATGGAAAGTGTAGGGGGTGCAGCCACAAAGGCGGCCAAAGGCCAAATCGTATAGAGTGTTGACTTCAGATTTTTTTTTTCCAGATGTTGGGGATAGGAGTTTATTAATTAATTAATTTATTTTTGCTGTGTTGGGTCTTCGTTTCTGTACAAGGGCTTTCTCTAGTTGCGGCGAGCGGGGGCCACTCTTCATTGCGGTGCGCGGGCCTCTCACTATCGTGGCCTCTCTTGTTGCGGAGCACAGGCTCAGTAGTTGTGGCTCACGGGCCTAGCTGCTCCGTGGCATGTGGGATCCTCCCAGACCAGGGCTCGAACCCTTGTCCCCCGCATTAGCAGGCAGATTCTCAACCACTGCGCCACCAGGGAAGCCCGGGACTTCAGATTTTTATCCTGAGATGGGAAGCCATTGAAGAGCTGTGGGGAGAGTGATGTGATTTGAATATTCTGCCGCTCTGTGGAAGACAGGCTACAAGGGGGCAAGAGCAGAGCAGAGACTGCTCAGAAACCATGCATTAATCTTGAAGACCCCAGGCAAGTCTAGAAGGCATGCACAAGCCTTAGCTAGACAATGAAAACTACAAAACACAGATGGGTGAAATAAGGACCTGAATAAATGAGAACTCCACTGTGTCCCTAGAAAAGACTTAGCGTGGTAAAGACTTTTTGTCCCTCATTAATTTATCAAGAGCTAATATTTTACAGTCTTACTATATGCCAAGCTTTGTTTTAAGCACCTTACACGTATAAGCACAGCAACCTTCTTAGGTGGGTTCCATTATTATTTCCATTTTAATATGAGGAAACGGAGGCATGGTTCATGCAGGTAACTTGATGCAGAGCTAGGATCTGAACCAAGCAGTCTGGCTACAGATGCTCCCCCAACTAACCCACAAAGAATGCCTTGGAACATCTTAGACCACCTCTCTGCAAAACTCTCATGTCTGTTCCAGAGAAGTCTGGGGAACCCTTCCAGAAGAAGCCTCCCTAAGGAAATGGGAGAAGGAGGGAGCATGTAGTACTGGAAGGGAAGAAGGATGGGTGCTCCGGGTTCCACACGACCCACACCAGGGCCCGCCCTCCACACCCACTGCAGAGCCCCAACCGAGGCAAGGCCCCGAGGGTCCAGACGTGTAGTCCTCTCCCACAGACAGAGGGGATTTTGCCAGAGACTTTGTCATTTCAGGAATGCCTGTGTGGGGAAATTAGGAGGCAGGAGGAGGAACTGACCTCACACAAGGCTACCTTCTTTAGGCGGTGTCCCATTTATCCGTCCTAGCCATCCAAGAGCTCTGCTCATTCCAGGGGCTCGCAGAGTCTCTTCCTTGCCCCTTGGCTGGGGGCTCAGCAGTGCTGACAGCCTGAGATGGTCTGAGAGTCTGACCCTGTGGCTCTGATCTCAATGCACAGGGGGCCCCGGAAGCTTCCAGATGCGACTCTCTGAAAGGACTGCTAGGAAACCCATGCTCTTGGCCATTTCCTCTCAGTAGGGCTTCAGGGACCCTGATTTAGAGCAGGACATCCCAACCTCTGGAGCCTCTGAAAAGTGGGATGTTAGTTACGGCCTTCCAAGGACCCTTCTGTCCACTGAGAAATTAAGAGCCTGACAGATGACAGCTAGAACACGTCCTCTATCCCAGGTGCAAACACCCAGAGCCCTCAGTGTGTCAGGTGTATCTGCAGACGGAAGGAAAGGCAAGGGGGCAATGCCCGGTGCTCTGTGCATGCCCTGGGCTCTAGCCACACTCAGCCCAAACCTTCTTCCCGCAGCCCTAGCTCCATACAATGAGGAGCAAAGTCCCAAAGAAACACACCCAGTCAACAAATAAGGCCACCGACCTGTATCAGGTAAGGACAGAAGGAAGGCCTGGGGCCTGCAGGGAAAGATTTCCAACAAATGACAGGCTTATTCTAACCAGTATGGGCTTCCGTTGCCCCCATCGAGGAGTTAATCAGCCCAAACAGCCCACTGGCAGTCCTTTCCAATTAACCAGTTTTGCTGGATCTCTTCTAGACAATAATCCTAACTGGCTAAGGCAAACATGAAGCCAAACAGTTACGACGGATAAAAAACATATAGAACATTCTTCAGGTGATTAGGTGAATCGATACGAAACTGCTTCCTGACTCTCAAACAAACTGGAGACCAGCCGGGAAAGGGAGCTGACACCAGTGCTCGGGGCAAAGTCTGCGAGATTGCACTGCGAGCCGTGATGTGCTCTGAAAACTTGACGATAAAATCAATCTCACGGCACCTGTTGCAGCCAGGATCCAAACTGCGATACAGTTATACAGATGCTAAAAGATGGCGCATGTGTGCTCTCCACAGGGCCCTAGACTCACACCAGATATCAAAGAGTCCAAGTCTGCGCTGCTGAAAAAGAGATGGCACACACAGTAGAAGAAAAGAAGTCCAACAGGGGCCTTCTCTCTGCACCCAAAAGAGAAGTCCAATGAGAGGAAACGGTTTCTCAGCGCGGAGGATGAGCTGTGGGTTGCCAGGACCCCTGACCATACCTGCAATGATCCCGTCCATCTGCTCCAGGGCAGCTTCCAGCACGTGACTTGCATCAGAAGCCATGAGTCCTTTTCCCTGCTTAGTCTCCTCCTTCTCACTGAAAATTCAAATACAGAACAAAGGAAAAATTACAGGGTTCCACATTACGTACCCAAGACCGCCAAGCCCTCTCAATTCCACCACCACAACCGCTCTCTCATAGGAATCTCGGTAGCCCACGTGTGGTTTCTGCCATCTCCATGGCTTCGCCCTCCAGGCACAAGTGTTCTTAATCCATGAATCTTCAGCATGTGCTTGTGTCATGAAAAGCCACTAGGGCTCTCCGGAGTGACCTGCAGCAGCGAGACAGCGATTGCCACTCCTACCATCATTACAGTCACGGCTCCAGAAGCTCCAGCCACCCCTGGGGGAGGCTCAAGGCTCCCCTAAGGCTGGGGAAAAGAAAGCCGGGATGTGCCCCGCAGCCGTGGGTCGCAGCAGGCGTTGGCGGTCTTCTATCTGCATTTGTCTCACACCTGCAATGCTCTCCTTGGGCAGGTGTGACCCAGGCTGAGAGGCCTCAACTGCAGCTTTCACTTCTCAAGTGGGCTAATGGGCCCCATCTAGGAAGGCTGCAGGCGCGCTGCTGTGGGGAAGAGTACCGTCCCTGGACCCAGGAGCACTGTCTCTTACCATTCTAGTTCTGCTCCACCCAGCACCATTCAAGGTACATAATCCCATCTTCCCAGGGCTGGAGAATTTCTCCAAAAATACACTGTAGCCGCTCCCCTAACGCTGAGTCTCCCTTCTAATGGCAGAGGTGGTAATTGGTTCCATCTCCAGACGGCTCTGCCTCTTAGAAAGGTCTTTCAGCTCAACTGTCTTCTTATAGCCTCTTCTCACTTTTCTTGCTTCCCGCCCCCTTCCTGGGTGGCAGGGAGAGACTGACACAACAGCACTTGTAATCCTAAGAAGAGGCTTAGCTCACGTCTGTGAACTGGAGGCCTAAGTGCGACGGAGGAAAGAGGCAGAGCTCCTGGACCCAAGGGTGGCACAGGTCAGGGAACAAGGGGTTCTGCTGCTCATCTTACCCATGAAGTTAGACCTTTGGAGTGAAGAGAGGAAATTGAGCAACTACCGGAAAGTGGCTTTGGAGATGCTGTGGATAAGAATGTCAGGACCACAAAGAACCACACTGGACGGCACCAGGTAGGAACAGTTAAATACCCTGGGTTCAAAGCCAGCTCTGCCATCTACTGTGGGATCTCCAAACCTCAGTATCCTCATCTGTAAAATAGGGATGATAACAGCACCTAACTCACAGGGTTGAGGTCATGGTTAAATGAGTAATTAATATTTCATTGAAAATGCATGTCTTGCGTGCAGTAAGGGCTCAATAAACTTCAGCCTTTTTTTTTTGCTTTTTAAAGTGAGGAGATAATCTCAGGATGTATTTGTGCCAGGATAGCTCACCGGATGAGGGACTTTAAACTAAAATGGGGTAGGTTCCGGGAGGGAGAACCCAAAGAAGCCCAAGAGGCTGGTCCTTTGGAGGAGATAAGCACGCAAAGAAAGATAAGCTATGCGTGTGGAAGGGGAGGGCGTGACTCACAGGTGCAAAGGCCCAGAAATGGTCAGAAATGGGCGCTGAGCCGCAGCAGTGCAAGAACCGCCACGCTATCAGCTCAGGGGAGTGAGAAAAGGAGCTTCGGGTGGGGGGGTGGGGTGGAACCTCACTGGCACCTCAGAGCTGTGGCAGGAACCAGGCAGGGCTGCAAATAGGAGCAGCCCAGACCGCTACAGAGCAAGTGTGGGCGCAGATCTCAGGGTCCGAATAGAAGCAAGCCGGGGAGGGGAGTGTGGGTGGAGAAGAGGCAGCAGGACAAGGGGAGGTAGCAGAAGGGGGGCAACATTCAGCACATGCACATCTGCTTGGCCATATGGGGTATTAAAAGTCTGAAACATGTCCTACCCTCTGAGGACTTCCCAACCGCTCCCAGCAAAAAAAAAAATCCAAAGTCCATACTGTGACCTAACGGAAGCAGCTCGGCAGGATCCGGCCAGGCCAACCCCACACGGCCCTCCCCCTCGATCCCCATGCTTCGGCAGCCTCCGTCCCTGTCTGCTCCCCCAGGACTCCAAGCCCCCTTTCCTCCTCTGCAAGTGTGTACCTGCTGTCCCTCTGTCCTGAGCTCACGTCCCCAGCTCTCTGGATGGCTCATCAGGCCTCAGCCTTCGGGCCTCAGCTCTGAAGTCTCTTCTCAGAGACGCCTTCCTTGCATGCCTGCATCTAAAGCAGCCCCTTGACAGCACAGCGGTTCCAAAGAATCTCGTCCATCTACATTTCCTTGCTAACTGGCCTTGCTCACCCCAACGTGCCCGGTGCGTAGCAGAGTGACCGGCACAAGGGAGTTTATGAGTAAATACTTGTGAATAAAAGATGGATCCATGTGGCCAACACGGCCTGAACCCTGTTGTGCTGGACACTGGAGGGAATATTGATAAATCAGGCCTAATCCCTGCTCCCATGGACCATGCAGTCTAGTGGAGACGACAGAAGTATGAACAAATAATGATGACACAGTGTGAGGTATGCTGATAGAGGCGGGTACGCAATTTCCCTGGGCCTTAAAGGATGGGTAGGAACTTTCTCAGTAGACAAGGGCGATTCCAGGCAGAGGGGGCAGTGCATGAAAGGCAGGAAAACATGTAAAGACAGGATGTAGTTGGCAAATGTCAGAACGGTTGACGAAATTATACAGGAGTATCCGGCTGCTCACCATGAGTCAAAACCCTCCACGGAATTCACTTCAGCGTGATAAGGGCGATTAACGAGAGCAGCTTGGGAATTACACCCACGGCTTCAGGGATCTGGACGCCCGTGCTTGGCAACTCGAGTGGCCTCAGATGCAAACTTGATAGAGATTTTTAAAAAGAAAGATCTCATATTTCAGCAGACTGGCTCCACTGGGGGCCTTAGTACCTGGGTGAAAGCTAAGAGGGCAGTCAGAAGGTGGTGAGCCCAGAGGGCCCAGCTAGGCCCCCTGCAACAGAAGGGCCATAAAAGATGACCCACGGGCCCTCTGCCCGAGGATGAGTTTGTACTTGGCAGATAGCAAGTCGGGTGGATCCGTAGGAGCTGGTGAGAAGTGAAACATGAGTCACAGGTGTATCACCCTTATGGCCCAGGACCTGGGCCAGTAAGACTGAGCGCTCGGGAGGCAGAACCTGCTTTGGGCGGCTGAGGAACTCAGCTCTGGGTCTGAGGTGATGGCAGGATGCAGGGAGAACGGGCTCTGCCAGCCTCTGATGCAGAGCAGCTATGAGGGGTCAGTGGTGTGGGGTACAAGGGGGACCGCTGAAAGGCCAAATATGCCATAGGAGCTAGGCCTCCAGGCCCATCTGTGAACACGGACACTCTGGAATAGGGAAGCCACGATTCCATTCACCAACCATTCCCATTCTGGCAGCTACAGCCATTTCCTTCCCTCACAAGGTTAGAGCTCCCCATCAGTAACGCACCCCGGGACAATCAATCCCTGCTTTCAAGGAACTGGGGGTCCCAGAGGCAAACGTGCGATCCGGCTGCACTCAGTGTATCTGTTCATCCCCACAGAGACACAGCACCTCCCTCGGGAGCCTAGGTTCACCGGGGATGTGAGGCTTAAGTGCGCAAAGCACCAGAAGCTGCGTGCGAGGAGGCCCCCCGCAGAGGAGTAAGGTGACGAGGCTGCGGGGGGGGGGGGGGGAGGCACATCTGGAAGAGGCAGTAACCCAAGTGCTGGGAAAGAGAGCAGGATCCAGTGCAAACTCCAAAGGGGCGCGTGAAAGGCAGGGCAGCCTCTAAGCAGGTGGTGGGGAATGGAGGTGAAACCAAGTTCTTCACCCATGAGAGGGGAGCGGCGGCAGCCACCCAGGCTGGACAGCAGAGGAGCTGAGAGTGTGCCCTGGGGACTTGAAGGGGGGGCGCCCCACCAGCACAGGAAGGAGAGGAGCAGGTAGAGGAGGACGCGGCGCTCTTAACACGCTCAGTCCAGTGACAGTCGTCGTATTGGCCGAAAGCGGTTTTCACTCTCTGTGGACACTTAGACTATTAACACAGCCCTGCATTTGACCCTGACGAGCAGGTAGCCTTCTCAAACCAAGAAACTGGCTCACCCCGAGCCGCAAAGATTAAGGTAGGTTGTTTAAGGAAAGAAAAGGTGTGGTCCATTCTTCATGCATCCTTCCCCTCCCCCACAGGCCTCTCTAGAGGCTGTCATCTGCCCACCTGTGAAGGTACCTGATGCTGGGCCCCCCTAATACAGGGCTTGACCCTCCTCTTTGCTACCAGCCAGGGAGGAAACAACCCTGCAGCTGTGAGACTAGCCAGCGAGGAAGGAACAGCCACGTTTTAGAAGGACAGTGTCTGTGAGAGGTGTCAGAGTCACATGATCTGCGTCATACAGAGGCTGGTTTGGCACTTTGAATCTGAATAGGAGGCACGGTTAGGTGAAGTTTAGAAAGTGAGCCACAATTAGTCACCCATCACCTGGTGGACTCTAAGGCAGTAACTTAGATACGGTATTAACTACCCCCATGCTCAGCAACAGAGAATCAGAAGGAGGCAGGAATGGCTGACTAAGTAAGTCTTGGGCAACTAAATCTTAACTTGTCCCACCCACGCTGAAATGCAAGCTTCCATTCCATTTTATAAACCACTTTTCTCTCACTAAAAGTGGTTAGGGATGCAAGTGTTTTGGGCAGGCTCGGACTGTCCTGGATGGAGGAAGGAATCAGGAACAGATCTAGAGTCCCTGGTACCCTCCAGGGTCTCCTGCCGGGGCTGCACCTCAACTCCTCACAGCTGCAGCCAGATGGGCGCCCGCATTCCTGCGTAGAAAGCAAGACCTGGGGAAGGAGCCCTCAGCCAAGAACCCACCACCACCAAACTCAGACTCATCTTAGACCTCTCCTGGCCCCAAATGGTCAACAGGTGGTAAAGAAGTATCACCACATCACAACAAACCGAAGACTCTTCCCCACAATTTACTGGTCACCCATAAACCACAGGGGCTCGTTCTTCAAATGGTTATTTAAAGGAATACCTGTTTTTATCCCTAAGCTGAGGAGATGGCCTCTTAAAAGGATATAGAAAAAAAAAAAAAAGGATATAGGAAACATCTCTTTGGGATAGTAGAGCAAGAAGCCATTTTCAGCATTACAAAAACAATAATAAAGATGGGGAAGACATACAAAGAAAATTGATGGCAGTGCCTACATTCTCAATCACATCCCATATCGACCAATATTGACCTTCTTTTTAAAGGACAAGTAAGAACATAGGGTTTATAGCCAGACTGTCTTGAGTTAAAACCTGGCTCTGCTGCATAATGCATAATGGCTGTGGGTCTTTAAAGAGATTACTTAATCTCTCTGAGCCTCAACTGTCTCATCTGTAAAATCAGTATAAAACCAATCTCATTATGGGCAAAAGTAAACAAGAGGTAGAGCTCAGATAAATATAGGAGATTGAAGTCAAACGTCTACTTTAGCTACCCACTGAAACAAGAGGAATTTATTTTGAAAGACATAAACCCACAGGAACATGGAGAATGTGATAAGAGACATAAGGGTGATGCTGGGGCGACAGCTATGCAGCAAGCAGAAAAGGGCAGTTGGTCCATGTTGCAGGGCTTCCAAAGGCTCTGGGAGAGATTTCTTTAGTAATAGGAAATTAACAGAACACCTGATGCCTCTGAACATCTTAAGAGATCTTATACAGTTGGTGAAGAATTTGTTTAATTCCATGATAAGAAAATAGCAAACCAAGCAAATGACAAAAGAACTCCGAGGAAACCAAAAAGTAAAAATAATCTTCGTCCTTACAATAAAACATCACAAACGTGTGGATTTAACAGAAATTGCACTGGCAGGATGGGGAGATGGAAAAGTCCTCGTGAGTGGTGGGAACAAGGTTGGAGAGAGAGCTGATTCCTTATCTCCTAGGGTGGGAACTCAGAAGTCACTAGATAACGACAACTGAAAAAAAGTAATAAAGTAGCAGAACAAGCCACTTTCCCAGTCATATGGATAAAAATACTAAGAGTTTGAAGTGGCTGCACCTGAGGAAGAGCAATGGGGGTGGGTAGATGGGGAGACGACTACTTTAACAAATCATATACAATTATTTGAGCCTTTAAACTGTGCAGATATATAGTAGTGATAAAAATAAAAACAATCAAAAAGATTAAAAGAGATAAAATGTGTGGTGTGCCTGGCACAGAGTCGAGATTTGATTAACGTGCGCTCCTTTCTCCTCGCAGCTACTGTATTATTGGGCAGGTGTCTGTTAGCTATCTGCTAAGAGTTTATCCAACATTATCTCACTTAATCCCTCGTGCCACTTAGGAATTATTCTCCCCCTTTACAGAGGAGTAAACAGATTAAGCAACGTGCCTGAGGATGGGCACTGTTCTTCCTCCCTTCCAAATTTCTTCGGAGACAGGAACCCAGTGGAGGGTTTTGAGCACAGGAGGGTCTAACTTACCCTTTAAAAGGATCATTTTGGCTGCTGCTTGAACTGCGTGCGGGTGGGGAGGGTGGGGCGGTGCAGCAGTGAACACAAGAAAACCAGGCAAGAGATAAAAGCAGCTTGGACCACAATGATTATGGTAGATGTTCTATGAGGGCGAAGCCAGTAAGTTCTACTGATAGATTGGGCGTGGGCATGAGAGAGATGGGTGAAACATGATTACAAGGCTTTTGCCCTGAGCCCCTGGGAGAGCGGGGAGAACTGCAGGAGCAACAGTCGGGGGGTGGGGGGGGTGGGGACGGGAGGGATGGGTAAAATCAGGAGGTTGGTTTTGGAAATATTCAGTTTAAGATGCCCGGGATATCTAGAGAGATAGGCTGAGTAGGCGTTTGGAAATTCAAGTCTGATATTCAGAGAGAAATCTGGGCTGGAGATAATCTGGGAGCCGTTTGCATAAAGGTGGTGTTTAAAACAACTGCGTGAAGTAAGTTAAGTAGTGTAAGACCAAAAAAAAAGAAAAGAGGCCCCAGGACTCTTTGAAACACTCCAACGTGCAGTCAGGGAGGAGAACCAACAAAGAGGCTGAAGAGGAGAACCGAGACAGGGGTGCCCTAGAAACCAAATGAAGCGTTCAGGGTAGAGGACAAAATCAGGGGCGCCGAGTGCTACCGAGTCGGACCAGAGGCCATCTTCTCCCCAAAGGCTTGCTGGAGGTGATCTCACCTGCTTCACAGCCCCACCTGCCCCTCCCTTACCTCCCCCTCGACTGCAAGGGCCTGACTGGTTGCCCCGCCTCAGGCAGCCTCTTCGCTCACCTGCACGAGGGGCTCACCTACTCAGTGCCCCTCGAGTCTGGGAGTTCGTCAGAATCACCTGGAGAGCCAGTGGAGCACGAGGCCCAGGCTCATCGAAGGAGAAGAGCGCCAGGTGATTCTGAGACTGACCGAAGTTGAGCCACTGACGGAATGCAAACGCAGCTCCCAGCCAGGCACTCTTCTGCCTGGTCATGAGTCTTGGGGGCTCACCACCAGCCGGGGCAGAATTATGCTTCTTACCACGCCCACTCAGTCTTCTCAGCTGCAACTCTAACTCTCATCATATCCCTTGGCAAACCTCTGCCCCATCCCAACCAAATGTCTTAGCATCAGGGGACAGATTCTAGGTGTTAGCTGCCTGAACCAGTGGCTTTCCTGCTTTTACGCCCATGCCAGAGGCTTTCCCTACTAACTTCCCACTTTCTCTTCGAGCCAATTCTTCCAGAAAACCCATGTGTATGATTAGGCCACTCAAGATGGCTGTTCTCTTGTTCTCTGTACATCCCCTGCCCAACCAGTGCCTGCTTTACCCATAACTTGTGCACGTGACTGACCTTCCTACATACTTGCCTCAGGCCCCCGCTAATGACAGCTTGCCAAAGGGGTGGTGAGGGGCGTGCCCCTCTACTGGTTCCCCTGGTGACTAATAAGCCCATCTGATGTCAGTTTCCCCCATAACTGGCAATCTCCCCTTCCCCAAGGATCGAAGACTGCCACCATGTCCTGCCCGCCGTCTGCTGCACATGGTGGGGTGTCGCTCCAGGACCTTGCTTCAGACACGTGAGCTCCCCCATCCATTAAACCACCGATGTCTCTGCTGTTGACTCTGGGCTATTTCTTTGGTCTTGAAGCTGGGCAAGCACAGGCCTTGTAGGCCTGCAGGATCCGGCCCAACACCGTGCTTGACCCTGCCCACCTAAACGTGATCTCCCCATCTCTTTGACCTTGCAGGACAAGGGTGAGAGCAGCTGTACACAGCCATCTTCTCTGTGAGCCCTCCACGGGTCTGGGCCCCCGAGAGCATCCCCCCTGCTGAAAGCCCCAAAGAAACTTTTAATTACTGATAAAATAAAACGGTGGGGGCTTCCCTGGTGGCGCAGTGGTTGAGAGTCCGCCTGCCGAGACAGGGGACGCGGGTTCGTGCCGCGGTCCGGGAAGATCCCGCATGCCGCGGAGCGGCTGGGCCCGTGAGCCATGGCCGCTGAGCCTGCGCGTCCGGAGCCTGTGCTCCGCGACGGGAGAGGCCGCAACAGTGAGAGGCCCGCGTACCGCAAAAACAAAACAAAGCAAAAACAGTGGGAAACTAAAGCCTGGGAGATAGTGGGGGCTTGGAGGAGGAGGAGCGGCAGGTGGCCCATCCCCCTTCCTACAACCTGACACCCCTCTCCATGCCCTCACTTTCAGTGGATCCCAATAGATGGCCTTCCCCAAACTGCTCCCCATCTCACCTCAGTGATGCCACGACAGTCGCCAAGCCAGAAACCCGGGGGTCATCCCTGGCCTTCCCTTCTCTCACCCACATCCAGCTGGTCACCATGGCCAGTAAAGTCTCTTTCCTCACCCCCGCTCAGATCTGTGCCCTCATCTTCACCCGCCCAGCTTCAGGCCACATCATCTCCCATCAGAACGGCTGCAACGGCTTCCTGGCTGCTTCTCCTGCCTGCAGCCTCGCCCCCACCTCCTCACTCCCACCCTCTACACTGCTGCCAGGAGCGTGGGTCTATTTCACAAACCTAGCCATAGCACCCCACTGCCTGTACAAGTTTTCACCCCGGAAACCACCAGAGAGGAAGTTAAGGACCTGAGAGACAGTCAAGAGCGTAAGCTCTGTAGCCAGGCTTCCGTTTGGATCCATGTTCTTCCCATCACAGGCTATACCCTGGACAAGTTCCTTAACATCACTGAGCTTCATTTCCCTAGTTATAAAATGCGGGTGAAAATATACATGTTGTGCGGTTGTGGACATTCCATGAGATAATGCGTGTGGAAGTCCTTTGCACATAACTGGGTGCAAGTTCACAACCACGGCAGTCACGATTCCATACCTGGCCCCGCCCTGAGCACCAACCATTAGACACAACAGCCAAGCTATTTTTACCACACTACTTTTACTCTAAGGCTCCCTTAGGATGCAATGTTTTAGGCCACGACCCCCATCCCACCTGCTCCATTCCCTCTCCTCTTTCAAGGCCCAATTCCAACGTCATGATTCCAGGGATCCTCTCCTTCCCCCAGATAGAAGTGACTGCCCGGACTCGGTCCCTTTCTCCACGCTCATGACAGACTCCCTCACAGAGCTCTCTAGAGCACCGGCCACTACAAGTGTGGGATCCTTTATCTGAGTGGTAGCTCCTCGTGGGCAGGGCCATGCCTCCGAGCCCAGAGCTGCGCCCAGGACCTGGCACAGAGCAAGTCGTCCACTCACATTTGTTGGATGGGGGAGACAGCTGGAGGCTGACCAGGGGCAAAATTCCTCTCCGTCTGTGGACCAGTGAAACAAGTTATCTGCTTCCAAAGTACATCAGGACAGGGACAGGATAGACATTCCCATTCCAGAAGGGAGAAAATGGAAGAAATAAAGGCCACTGGTCTTAACTGGAAGCTGAGAGGCTCCTAGGGGTGGCAGGCAAGTCTGCAAGTCTGCACGGACCCCGAGGCCCGACTGACGTCCTGTCCAGCCCTGAGGTCTTTGATCCCACGGGGACGGGCCTGACAGTGCAGAAAAGCAGCACACCTGGCCTCAGGACCACGGCAGGGCCTATAGACGCCAACACTGTATCAGGACCGAAGGACAAGGCCACGGGCATTAACTTCCCATCAGGACAGGGGAGCCAGACACAGAGACACCCTGTCACGACGAAGGGGAGTCAGAGCTGAGCAGAGGGGCCAGGTTGCTGAGAAAGCAGCTGTCAGAGCTGGTGACCGCCTTTCGTGAATAACTGAGTCTAATAAAAGTGAAGAGGTGGAGACAATTTCTTTTGTCAGTGACTAGAAGCTTAAATAGCCTAAGAAAAACTGCACAGGAGAGAATAAAAGGATGCTACTTAAGGTGAACAAGCACACTTAACTTGTCCCCGTCGAATTGTGGTATCAGCAGCTCCTAATAACACGCATTCATTTAAAGCTCTTGGCTTCAGAAATGTTTTTCACACCTAAGGCTTCTCATTCCCACCTAAACATCCCAGATCAAGCTGCTCTGATTAGTGAGCCAGTTAAGCTGAGCCCAGTGGGTGCCAAGATAAGTCAGAATCCCTGAAGGGCCCTAAGCCTAGGAGCAGGCTGGCGGTGCCGGCTGGCGACAGGGGACAAATGCAATATTTCTTGCTTAGTGTCTTCTTCCCGCTGGACCAGATTAGTGAGCTGCGTGCACTGGGCACTCCCAGCCACTCCCTGTTGGGCGAGTTCCAAAAGCTCCCTAAGAACGCTTGCGCTGGAGCCCAGCTCTGCCGAGCCCATAGGAAGGAGTGCTTCGGCTTTCTGGCCCTTCCATTTGAAGCCCAGCCCAGCTCCTGTCACACGTCACCGCTCCTGCAGCAGCCTTCTGTGGCACGCCTGAACCCAGATGCTTCCATTTAAGCACTTACCTGAAAAGCACTCGCCCTTCTCACCAAACCACCGCCCTTTAAACAGGGCTCCGTGATCCCAAACAGCTCTTCCACCAACGTGTAATAGGGGCCTCAGTCCCAAAGCTGAACAGTGTTCTCTAAGGAATTCAGTGAGCACCAGGTACTGAACCTCACCTCGAGGCACCGTGAGCTGGACCCCTCCTGGCTTAGCTGTTCCCCCAGACACAGGAGTGCCATCCTCCTCCTCCTCGACAGGGCAGTCTTCTTCAGAGAAACACCACTCCAAAGACACGAGTCTGAGACACCTCGAGCCCAGCCCACAAGGAGGAACACGGGCTCTGGCCGGGAAACTGGTATGACAGTGCAAGGTTGTCACACCCACACCCAAACCGCTCAGCTGACCCTCTAGGCTGAAGGAGCCAGGAGAGGTGATGTCGAGTTTCTCTCAATGCCTTTGCTCAAGATTTTTAAACATCTGCTTCACCTTCCTGACTGTGCTCACCTCCCATTTTCTGCTCTTGACATTCTGTCCCCAAGCTGGTCTTTTTCCCCAATTCAAGGATTTATCACTGTGGTAAAGAGGCCACAACAATCTCAGTGACCAAGGCCGTGGGCCTTAAAATAGACCTGCCTGCCAAGGAACAGTTTGGGCAGATCGGTGAGCTGCGTGCACTGGACATTCCCAGCCACTCCCTGTTGGGCTGCCCTAAGTATTCTTAGGGATATTTTGTCTCAAAAGACAAAGGATACAGGTGCTCCAACAAGGAGAGGGATGGGGGGCGGGGGGAGTGGCTCCAGGCAGGGACCTGTGCCTTTGGGAAGACTGAGATGGGGAGCCAGACAGCGTCCAGGGGCACAGCATCACCAGGCCTCCCACCAGTTTGCCCCTCAAAACTGTGCCGAAGACAAGTACAACCGTGTCTTCACTGCGGTGGGACTCCCTGTAGGTGCCCAGAGAACCTGGGCTGGGAGGTTCTTTTGCTTCCTTTTGAGAGTCTCAGAACGAGTTGCTCTGAGGAGCAGACATAAACGAGAGAGTCCCCTTTGAGGCTGGGATGCGAAGGACCAGGCCGGACGACAAACACCTCGCCCGCTAGAAGACCTAGCTGAGATCTGGTGGCCTGCCCCAGCCCCACGGCTGGCTGGCCGCAGTCCATCGAATGACAGCAGCTCCCTCCAGGCCCACGCAGTCTCCACCTGTCTGTAAAAGCCGCCTGCCTGCAAGTTCACAGAGGGTGAACAGACGCGGCAGCCCCAGTAAAAAGCCTTTGCCTTCCTTATCTCATTTAATCTTCCTGGTGACACAGTGCCCTGTGAGGGATATAGTACAATTATCAGCCCCATGTACAAAAGAGGCAGCTGAGACACAAGGTATTAAGACTGTGCCGAGGTCCCAAGGCCTCTGAAGTGTTCCCAGAGTCCCGCCTGTCTGTCATCTAAGTCTCCGCCTGCTCTCCCTGCCACACTGCCCTGTCCTGCAGATTTGCTCGATGCAGTAAAGAGCTGGGAGACGACGAAGCTGGTTTCCAAGTCCAAACCAAAAGAGCTCAAACACGTGGGGCCATGAGACTCTCTGCTAATTGCTGTCCTGCGTATCTTCATGGGGACTCTGCCCGCTGCCCCGCTTCAACTGTTAACAAGACAGTATCTTATCTGAAAAAAGATACACAGAACGGAGAACAATTCGCATAAAGATGCATAACCCACAAAAATCAATATATTATTTTTTTTTAGATTGGTTTATCTATTTAACAAATACTATTTGCCCCTCTATCATCTGTGAAACCCTGTGGTAGATGCTATGAGGGGAAAAGGAAATGAATTTAAGACTATGTTATTTACCTACAAAGGACCAAAAATCTTTCATCTCTCATCCATGTCGATTAGACTGTGAAGGTTGCATGTAGAATTGGGCCTCTATCTGGGATCTGTGAGCCAAAGCCAACAAACTTTGGCTTTTACCAACGTAGACTTCAGAAATTCATATATTAATGGTCTTTTTTTTTTTTTTTTTTTTTTGCAGTACATGGGCCTCTCACTGTTGTGGCCTCTCCCGTTGCGGAGTACAGGCTCCGGACGCGCAGGCTCAGCGGCCATGGCTCACGAGCCTAGCCGCTCTGCGGCACGTGGGATCTTCCCGGACCGGGGCACGAACCTGCGTCCCTTGCATTGGCAGGCAGACTCTCAGCCACTGTGCCACCAGGGAAGCCCCTAATGGTCTAATTTTAAAGCAGCCATGGTATTCTTTTGTGAGAAGAAAAACATCATTTCCCTGAAATTCCCATCCTCTCTAAAATTAAGTTCGGATGGCAATTAACTGCGAGTGTCAGTTCTCCGATGTGACTAGATCAACAGGCAAGTAACTTGGAAAACATCACATGGAAGTTAGTTTCAAAGACAGGCTGAGTTTCAAAAATCAACCATTTCCTGAGCATCTTATGGACAACGAGGTTCACCTTGTCATCCATTTGTTCAAGTTGCTGAACATCCCAGGGGAAGCTCTCGGGCACCTGGCACCATAGAGGCCCTGGGGATTCCCAGGGAGAAAGACACACACACACACAGGGCAACAACAAACCAGGAGGTGTGCTCCCAGGAGAGGGAAGCTCGGCAGGCTCAGGGCACAGCAGCAGCAGGAGGAACGAGAGACCAGCACAGTGTGGGCAATCTCAGAAGGCCTCACAGAGGAAGTGAGATTTCTCCAGGTGGGCAGCAGGCACTAATGCAAATGCATTGCAAGAGGAGTAAAGAGCATACCCCAAGGTATGGGGAGGGGTGGGGTATGCATGTAGCTCTGTGTGACCAGAGAACAGAGGAAGAGTGGCAGCAAATGAGGCCGGGACCAGCTTGTGAAGGTCCTCTCACAGCATTTCACCCTCTAGAGCTTGGCCTTTATCCGTTAGGCAAGGGGAACCACTGAAGGGAGCTGCCCATTCTTCTCCAGCAATAGTGCAGAAGCAGGCAAGAACCTGAGGGAAGGATCCTTCTCAGAGGAACCTGCAGGGCTCTCTGGGTGCCCCTCCCCAAGTACAACCAGGCTATGGCAGCCTGTCCACCCCCCCCCACACACACACACACCTCAGGAGCTCTCCAACACCCTCCCCCACTCCTCTGACGCAGCATCCCCTTTCACCAACCCAACATTCTGGACCGTGAAGATGGAGGTCTTTCTACTGCGTCAGCAGTCAGCATGCAGGACCATCCCCTGAAACTCCGCCTACCTCTCTCCTGCCACTTCCCCAGCTGGCTCTGCCTCCCCGCCTCCCCGACTGAGGGAGAGGCAGGGCAAGTCAGGACCAGAGAGGCAGAGTGAGCTGCGGAGCAGTGCTTCTTCCTTCTGCGCTCGCGGACAGACGCTGAGCAATGCGTACAGCTCCATCAGACACTCGTGCACCCGGATCTGTAGGCTCGTACTTCCTTCCTCTCAGACTCCTCGGCAAACGGCCGTGCATCTTTCTTTGATGAGAAACGGAATCCCTCAGTTCCCTTTCTTTCCACCTCAAACCTCCCCTCCGCCCTTTGATCCCCTAACCTATCATGACTGAGGCCGGAACCTCTCCATTACTCCCTCTCTAGGCTGAATCCACATCTCCCCCTCTTCTGCTCCTTCCTCCCAGCCCCCACGGACATCAAAGCTTCTGCTACCTTAGAAGACGTCCTCTGGCCCGCATCCCCCAGCTACCATTTCATGCTCTTCCTCTGCTTCACTGCCAAAGGGCTCACCTCCCATTCTCTCCGACGTCCACCGCTATGAGATTTCCACTTATGTGCCTGATGTGCTCTCTTGTCCATCGAGCTACTTTGGCTATTTCCTTGAGAGGCGGTACGTGCAGGGTGAGGTTAAAGCACAAGCTGGAGAACCGGACTGCCTGGGTTCAGAATCCCTGCTGCAGACTCTCACTCGCCATGCACATGTCCTAAGGCAGGACGCTCACCCTCAGTGCCTCCGCTCCCTCATCTATAAGATGAGAATAATAAAAGTACTTCCTCAAGAGTGGCTGTGAAGGTAACATGAGACCGGCAATCAGTCAGTGTCAGCTGGGATCGCTTTCCTTGGCCAACCTGAGACTCTCCTCTTCTGGCATTTGGGGCAAAGGGCTCTCTGGGTCCTTCCTTCACTAAATGTCCTATATCTCAGCTCCACTCACTGCCCCGGGGCCGATTCTGGTCAAACCACACATCCAGGGAGCAGCAGAGGTGGAATCTGAACCCAGGCAGTCTGACTCCAAGGTCATGTTCTTAACCACTCTGTACTACCTCACCAAGCTTGGTCCCTTCCAACCACATCCTTCTGAGTTCCTGATACTCCAGCATGCCGTGCCCTTTCCATGCTGTCCCCTCAAGCTGAAGGTCCATACTCCAGTCTCTGGCCATCAGAACTAATTTTTCAAGGCCCAGATGATTCTCCTTCCTCTGTGACAGCATTCCCACCCCTACCTGTGCAAGAGAACTTCTGCTGAGACCCACAACACATGATCAAGCCTTCATTTAGTTTCTGTTTCGTGTTGCCACGGGGATAGCCACGGGGATAGCCACGGGGAGGACACTGGCGGTCTCTCCTTCCTGGACCTCCTCACTGTGTGGCTGTGGGGGGAAGCTGAGTATCTGATTGGTGGGAATGAGAGAGGGAACTGAGCTGAGGGGCCCAGCCCCGGCCTTCCCTCTGTTTCCAGGGCCGCCTCGCCAGAGGGAAGAGGCCTGTCCCGTGAGGAAGACTGCAGCCAGCTGGGTCCCAGACAGAGGTGGGTCTGTGGACTCAGCAAAGGGGTCCACTGGGAATCCTACTAGCCACACTCTCTAAACACCTTTATTAGCCCTGGAGCTGATATCTTGGTCTCCACTTGTCTGACTCGTGGTCTTATTTTTCAGTTGATGCCAAACTCAGAGGGCATTTATGTGGTACACTTACCACACACACACCCCCGCCCTGCCTACCTGGGTCACCCTCAGTGAAGGATGACTGGTCAGAGTTGGTCTGTGTGGCCCACCAGCAACGGATACTACATCTCTGGGGGGATGAGTAGCGATCACTAACAAGGATGCCCCAGAGCAGCCTGGGGTGACCCCGCCACCATCCACATGGTGCTGTCTGGGAGCCTGGCTCCCCAGCCACCTGCAGATGACCCTGTAATTCACTTTCCCAGGTAGGGTCACGCCAGGAAGGCAGGCATTGGTTGTAGCCCCTGGATGACACCTGCCAAAGCAAATGAGTCCACTGGTGTCTGGTTTATAGCCCAGCCTTGTCAGTCTGGTCAGCGTGAGTCAGACCCCAGGCCACAAACAGCCTCCGATGAATGGATGATGAGGGTGTCTGACCCAGCAGGCTGGCCTCCCACGCCATCCTCACCTCTATCCTCTCCCCTATCCACACCCACCTGTCCCCCGTGGCAGACAGAACCCTGCCCCACTGACAGGAGCCTCTGACGGTGTGTTTCGTCAGCCCCAGAACACACCCTTCAAAGACAGCTACCCTCACTGTCTGTCACAGCAGAGAACAGGCACGCACGTGAGCACAAATTTAGCCCCAGGGAGGAAGAAATGGCCATCAAGTCGTTTTACCACCTCGACCTGATGGTAGACAGATTCAGAGAAATGCTTCCAATGCAACCTCAGCTTGAATACTTCCCAAGCTTCATCTCAAAAAACGCCTCCTAAAAAAACAGAACCAGCGAGGGGTTACTGTTGAAGCTGGGTGATGGATAAGGAGATTCATTAAACTATTCCTTCTACTTTTTTGTATGTTTGAATTTTTTTTAATAACAAAAGTTTTGTTTTGTTTTTTTTTAAATCCACCACTTAGGGATCTGGGCTTTTCCAGAGGGCAATACCAGATTCTACCTTCCCTTGCTGAGGACCACCAGAACTGAGGTTTGAACCTAAGTTCCTGACGACTCAGACGGTGCTCTTTCTGCGGTGCCATTCAGACTCCCTGAAGGTCCTAACATCTGACCAAACTCTCATCCCACCACCGTCCAGACCCTCACCATCTCTCACCTGGATTTCCAAAGCTGCCTCTCCTAGACTTCCTACTTCTAGCTGACTCTTCTTCAACCCTTCTTTCCCAGAGAAGGCAGGGTATGTTTCATAAAGCTCATGACATTACTCCTCTGCTCTCAAAGCCTCTGTGGTTTCTCACTGTCTCGGGAACAAAGCTGTATTCTGTAACTCAGCCATCCAAGTCCTCCAAAAAGATTCACTTCCCAGTGGTATTCACCGTGCTCTCGGTCAAGCCACTTGCTATTCTCTAAATACAGAAAACTTTTCCTGTTTTCTCTTTTGGGGATGCTTTTGTCCACCTATATTTTCAAACCTCACCCATTCTAAGAACTTATCCAAATGCACCAACCCAAGGAAGCCCTTCCTGACACTGCTACCCCCAGGGCCCAAAGGTGGTGGATGCCTCCACTCTGCTCCTGCCACGCTTGCACTCACGTTCATCATCTCCTTTCCAGCTCTGTTTATATGATTCCTCAATACGTCTGTCTCCCCTTCCAAATTAAGATGCTTGAGAGCAAGGAGGATGTGCTATTCACTTGTCCATCCTCAGAGAACAGCAACCATTATCCACTTTCTTACTTTCTCCATACCTGAGGCCCCCTCTCTTTGTGGTCTTATACTCAGAGGTGAAGGCAGCTCTGCCATAAGGGGAACCTGACCGTGCTTGGGCCTGGCATGAGCTAACTGATGAATGCAATTATATTCCCAAAGCATCAATGGGAGAAGATGTAACTTCCCCTAATGGATGATAAAACCAGGCATTTCTCCTCATTCTATTATTTTAGAACGCTAAGCAACAAGGAAAAAAAAAAAACGGATCTGAATTGGCAAGTTTTCTCTATCATCTAGAGTGTTCAGGGGCCTCGTGCGTAACTTTAGCCTGCAGCCAGCTACCTCCTACGAGCCTCCCAAGCTGCCTGGGAAGGAGCGCAGGCTCCTGGTAAGTACTAATTGAATTAATCAACATTTATTCTGTATTTTGAACCTTCATTTCAACAAGTGTTAAACAGTTTAATTTTGAATCAATGCAATAGCTTTCCTTCTGCACTAAAAAAAAAAAAAAAAAAAAAAAAGTTTAAATTATTAGGAGACCAAAGAATTTCCTAAAAGATGGGCTGTGTGCATGGGCAACAGTCTGGCTCCTGCCTCTGTCAGAGGAGAAGGGGGCTCCCTCTGCAGGCCTGGCTGGAGGGTATTAGTGGAAGATTAGCAGCTCTGTCTTCACTGAGGGGCTGAGGGCCACATGGAAGCCAGGTGAAGACACCAGGCAGGACCCCCTGCTGCCAGAGAGCGCAGACTACAGGGAATAGGGCTTTCTGGGCTGAGCCTTTGGACAAAGCCAATCAAACTTCCTCCACTGGCTGGGCTGAGTCTACCTGCCTCTCCTGGTTCCCTTGGCAGGACCAGCCGTGAATGCCTCTCCATGCCTCATCATGACACCGAGTCTTGTTCACTGAGGCTTTTGGAAACATCCTGTTATGGGCTGAATTGTATCGCCCTCTCCCAAATTCAGATGTTGAAGTCCTAACCCCCAGTACCTCAGAATGTGAATGTACTTAGAAATAAGATCTTTAAAGACGTAATTAAGTTAAAAATGACACCATTAGGGTGAGCCCTAATCCAATACGACTGGTATCCTTATAAAGACACAGGTACAGAGGGAAGACCTCGTGAAGACACAGGGAGGAGATGACCGTCCACAGTCAAAGAGGGGGGCCTCCGAAGAAACCAACCTTGCCGACTCCTTGATCTTGGACTTCTAGCCTCCAGAATCGTGAGACAATAAATTTCTCTTGCTTAATCCACCTAGTCTGTGGTATTTTTGTTATGGCAGCCGTAGCAAACTGACACGTGCCCCCATCTGATCTCGGATACATGCCGGACAAAGCTACGGGAAGAAGGCAGCCTCCTCTCCGGAGACGTGGGTCTCTGTTCTCATCCACTGGTGTTCCTCTTCCCTCTCAGTCTAAGGGAGATGGCTTTGCATCTCCAGACCTTATACAACATCCAGGTTCCTGACAGTCCTTTATCTATCTTCTTTGTAAGTCAGCTCCGAGTCAGGTCATGCCTGGGGACCATGACCATTTAGTGAGACCAGATGTTGGTATGTTGTAAGGAGGAAACCTGAAGACCCCGCAGCCTGACCAGCTGTCACGCTGCATTCAAGGAGCCACGAGCCCTGGGCCCAGCCCTCTTCCCTTCAAGGCAATTCAACACTCCAGCATATGATGGGGGGAGGGAGGGGCAAAGCCAGTCCCCTAACCTCAGCTCACCAGTCACAAGACACTTGCCACTCAGATCACTTCCCTCCACTAAGAGTACTTAGGCCAGAGAGTGGCCCAGGGACTTTCCTAAGAAAAGTGATCCAGGAATCCCCCATCTGCACACATACTCACAGACCACAGACAAGACGGCTGGGGACTGCACTGCAAGAGGTCTCCCCTCCCTGGGGATCCATGAGGTCTGGCTCCCGGAAGTCTGTCAGTCTGACCCCAGGGGAGTGGGAGCAACTGCGACAGCTCCTAGAGGCCTCTCTCCCATCGTTCTCACCTCATCTTTTCCACAAAGCAGGGCCTTTATTTTCCCATGGGAGATACCTGAACAGTTCCTTAGTCTCAAAGTGAAAGGTGTAGAAGCCTGTGTGACGCAAAAGGACCACAGGAGGGGAAGGCAGTACCTACACCAGAGGCCCACAGCCCAGCCCAATCTGGACCCCTGAGTCTTTGCAGCTCCTTCCTCATTCCCCTGAAGAAGGAGACAAGCAAAGATACAACAGAGAGAGTCCAGGCTTGGGAGTCAAGACCGACTTAGGTTTAAATCCTGACTCTACTGCTTAGAGCTGTGTTAGTTTCTGACCTTGGGTAATATAGATTAACCTCTCAGGTTACTGTGTAATGAAGACATTACCACCTGCCTCACACAGGACTGGTCAGAGGGTTAGGGGGGCAGAGTCAACCACCCAGCTCAGTGCCTGGCCCTTCTCAGAGACCGTGTCCCCACTGCACTATTCCAGAAGATGGACCTCCTATCAGGGCCTAAATGTTGGGATCAGGAAAAAAAATATGCAACACTGGCTCCCTTTGAGAAATGGCCAGATCTCTTGAGGCCAGCCTGCAATTAGGGGAACCCTAGGGTACCGCGCAGCGCACTTACTCCGTGCTTCCTGCGTCTCTCTAGCAGGGCCTTGCAGAATGGTAAGGGAATTGACATGCGCGCTCTTACAGCCCCTGGGTGCCTCGTTCAGTCATTCTGCCAGTCCCACCAGGCACCCAGCTTAGGGGCGGTGTGAGCAGGCAGAGTTTATGATGTTCACGGGCCATCTGAAGGCAGAGAAGTCACAGCTGCGGAGATGGATTTGGGGGCCCCAAACATAGAGGCTAAAGCTGAAGCTGGGCTCCAGGGCTTGGGAGGATGAAGGGCCAAATTCTGACCACATCTGTGGAGCAGGAGGGCCCAGGCCCTAGGCACTGGTGTCGGGAGAACCCTTAGTAACTCAGAGGTGGCCTTGAGAGAGGACGGCCGAGTGCTACTGGTGTCCCAGAGAGGCCCCCAATTGCGCCCAGTGGGCGTCTCACTCTCAGACACCTAGAACCAAATAGGCGAGCACCCCCAAGTCACTCAGGAATGGGCTCCACACGGGTGCGTGACGCTGATGCAACAAGACACGTCTCTCACGCACCCTGCAGGATCCCTCTCACAACTGCCATCCCTCACTCGATTGTCACCAGGTTTATTTAAAATTCTCTTTCAGGAGTGCCCTGGTGGCCTAGTGGTTAGGATTCCGGGCTCTCACTGATGTGGCGCGGGTTCAATCCCTGGTCGGGGAACTGAGATCCTGCAAGCTGCATGGTGGGGTGAAAAAGATAAAAAATAAAATTTTCTGTCAAATGTAAGTAATCATGACATGTGAAGACTGGATTTGTGACCCTGGAGTAGCCCTTGACGTTTTCAAAGGCAGGACATGGGGGTACAGCTCTGTCCCCCAAGCGCCCTGTAACACGAGATCCCAAGACACTGCAGCCCAGATACGCCCTCCTCAGCACCCCGGCCTCCCTAGGTGGTCTTCTCGGGGCTTCCTCCCTAGGCTGAGGGAGACCTTCCCATCAGGAAGCCTGAAAGACCCTAGGTCCACCCTGAGGACAAAAGCCAGGTGTGGCTGGAAGAGCTGGGTCTGGGTTCTGAGCTCCAGGAGGCAGGCCGAGCTGGACAGAAGGAGTGGCCCTGTGCAGACCTGGTCAGCAATGAGGACAGGCTGGCTCCACAGGACACAGGATAAGAAAGTACCCCAGCTTTGGCAGGCAGCCACCAGCAGTGCCCACCTGCTCAGACCCTGAACATGACACCGTGGAAACAATGCTCTCCCTTCACGCAGGCTCTCAGCACCCACTCCACGCCCCTGCACGGACAGGCTCCCAGCAAACACTTCCAGAAAGGTCGGCCCCTCCTCTCCACCCCAACAGCTCCACCTGGGTTATGGCCCAGGTTTCTCTCTCATCCTCACTCCCACCCTCCCAACCCCCCATCTTGCTTAACATCCCTCGATGGCTGACACCCTGGGGGCCCCAACAGGTGGGAGGTAAGGAACTTGTTACTAATGATAAAGCAGCTAAAGTCAGGAATCTTTAGGGACTTCCCTGGTGGCGCAGTGGATAAGAATCTGCCTGCCAATGCAGGGGACACGGGTTCGAGCCTTGGTCCAGGAAGATCCCACATGCTGCGGAGCAACTAAGCCCGTGCGCCACAGCTACTGAGTCCGCACTTAGAGAAGATTCTGCTGTCTTGCCCCATTCTAATATACTTTGAGTGGGAGAGAAAATAGAGGAATCCGGCCAGGAACTCAGCAATTGCCTATAGCGCTCAGGAAACGTCAGTTTCTGTGACACCATGAACAACTGTGCAACTTCCTACTATTTTTTAGAGATTTACTTTATAAATACGTGTGTGTGCACGCGTGTATATATCACGTTGGGGCCGGGTGTGCATCACGGCAACCTGGCCACGTCCACCAAGCGCTTCTCACAGGCTAATGTCATCTGACCATCTTCCTGCCTCAACATGAAGAGCTGATCTTCGTGGCAAACTTAAGACCGAATCATCTGGACCGTCAAGGTGGCGGCAAGATAGAGTGGAAGGAACATGGGTTTGGGGATCAGATAGATGGGGCATCGATTTGATTTCAACCACTCGCCAGCTAGGGAACCTTGGGAAAGTCACTTATCCGGAGTCAGTTTCCTCCTCCGCTAAAGCCCTGAAAGGCTCCTGTGAGATGTAAGTGAGCACCGACGAGTCTGTGCTCAGTGCCTGACGCATGGTGCACGCTTAATAAGTGATGATTGCCAGTCCCTGGTTCCCTGTCTAGCCTCCCTTCCTCCTCCAGCTCTAGCCAAACCAAACCACTGGCTGTTTGCCACCCGTGCCCCTTAACTTACCGCCCCATGCCTTTCTTTGTACATTGCTGTTCCCTCTGCTAGAAATGCCCTCTTCACCCCCATAGAACGGGGTGTCTCTGGTCCATCTTTCCTTCAAGACACATCTCAAATGCCCCCTCCTCGGCAAGCCAGGTGCCCCAACCTCTCCTTTCTCTGAACGTTCACTGTGTTTTCTCTGCAGTTATTACTGCCTATTTTGAATGAGGGGTACATTCCTTACATTCCATCCAGGCAGGGGACATGTCTTATTCATCTTGTGTTCCCACCATAACGGTTCTTGGCATGGAGGATGGTAAAAAAAAAAAAAAATTTAAAAAATGATGGCGACTGATATAATAAATGAGGCCACAAGTCTATTGACTCCAGAATACTTAGGAATTATGCCCCACCTCTGCTGCTAAAAGAATTTCCTAGATCCAGTGGGCCAATTCTCATTTAGGGGCTTCCCTGGCCTCCCTCCTACCAGCCTTGGCGGGCTCTCCTCCCTGCCACCCCAGCCAGGATTGTGTGCCCGTCAGGCATCCACGTTGCTTAACCGCAGCACTCTCCATCCTCCCAGCACTCACCCCACCCAAAACCTCAGCTTACTTGAATAAGGCCCTGCTGCCCACAGCCCTTCCCTGTACCCTCTCGGGTCTGGAACCTCGTTCTGTGACCCAGGCTGCAGACAGTCGGTCAGAATTCCCAGTGTCGTGCCCACCGCCCTCCTGGATCGCTCCCTCCTACACCCGCTATTACCTCTTGGATGCCGTGAGCTCATTGTCTCAGACCGCATGGCCCTGGTCCTGCAGGTACCAGGACTCTGTGTTCTCCAGATCTTCAAGGGGAGGGCCCATGTGTCCATAAGAGCCTTCATGCCCCAGTCAGGTGGTCAGGCCAAGGTAGGCATCAGCAGAGAATACACACAGTACAATCGCTTTGGGATCGTGACCTCAAAGTTTCAGCCCACAAAGGCACTTCCTCAGAGTCTTTCCTCTCTCCCAACACCTGTGCTGGGTGGGACTCTGGCCTAGGACCTGGGATAGAGAAGCTTCTGCACAGCTTCATGGCCACCCTCCCCCCAGCTTTCCACTTTCATTCCCCCCTACATTTGCTGCAAGTCACCTCTCTGCTGAGAAGCCACCAATCATCCCCCCAAATCCTACAGTACTTTTAGTGAGACCTACACCCTTTTGGCAAAGTCTGCTTCCTCAGTTATTTCACAAATTCCTCTCTAGTCAGTACTGTCTGGACAATACCCTCTTCAGGTAGACTCCAATAACACGCTCTAAAACAGCCACCTGGCCCTAGAGGGAAGCTTGAGTTATTTGGAATTTCTTACATCATGCCAAACTGAAACCGGCCTCTTCTTTAATCCTCTGTACCGTTACCACCAAGGCCCCTCAATCCTGCCCTATGAGCAAAGGCACAACATGGCAGCTCCCCTTGCCCACCTAAAAATCACAGTTCCAACCCTGTGTCTTCCTGTCTGCGCCAGGACCTCCCGGAGCTTACAGGGCAGGGACTCCGGCTTTGATGCAGTTACGGGCCCTCCTCCACCTGCTCCCCAAGTGTGGTGCCCAGGGTACCACCTCCAGGTGCGGCCAGTCTTGGCCACTGCAGGGAAAAGTGGGAGGACCCCTCTCCCTGGCAAGGTCTAAAGTCAGGACTTCTGTTAATGCAGCCAGGCTAAGCCATGTTCTGTGGGCTTTTCCACGTGGCCGGGTAGAAAACTCATGAATTGATTTTTGGAGCCTAAGGGCAGGACTTTGACCTTACCCCAGCATGGCCCACGGAGCTGGTTTGGGCTCTGGGCTCTCCGTTTGTTGTCCTTGTCCGGTACATTGGGTGACCGGCCATCTGGAATCAGCCTGTTCCCTCACCCTGCCGGGGCCTGCTGCCTCTTGGACTGACTGCTCACCTCCACCATGGGGGTCACATCTGGAGGCCCAGACAATACTACTTCCCCCCCCTGAAATTTCAGAATAAGCCCTCTGGTTGGTGTAAATCACTCCTCTTGACAAACTACATTTGCCAGGCTTTCTGAGAAGAGGATGATAATAACACCACTTACTGCTGACGACACCCAAGCACTGGAGCCAACGTTTTATACGCATCATCATCTCATTTAACCTTTATAACAAGCAGGTGAGATGGGCCTAGTACTGCTCCCATGCGACGGGCAAGGAACTCCAAGCTCAGAGAAGGAGAGACTTGCTCAAAGGAGAAACAGCAAGTCTGAGGAGAACCAGGATTTAAATGAAAGAGTGAGCTGGCAGGGCCCTCAGAGATGAGGGCGTCCCAGTCCCCACGGTAGGGGGCACCCACCGCCTGCCACGCTGGAGTCAGGGGGCGAGCGAGGAGTCAGTGCCCTGTTCTCCAGCAGGACAACACCCCCGCCAGGGGCTCTGTGCAGCTCCAGTGAGCCGCGCAGCAAAAACCTAGCCGGACACGCAGGGCAGGGCGGTGGTGCTTGTTGTTACCGGGACAGCAGCGCTGCATCGAAGAACCAGATGTCTTGGCTGCTTGCAGGAAGAGCTTATGTAATAAAACTTTCTCATGACAAGCAGTCGAGGGCAGGTGTCAGAGCCAAGAACTATTCCTTTGCTTTAGTAAAATGTAGAATTAGAAGAATCCTCCTTTCTCACACAAATTCCAGTTCTAACTTCTCCCCTCACCCTACTCTAATCCCCTCTCCCCCATCGCCTTCCCCTGCCCACCCCCCCCATTGCTTACTGAATTTAGAGTTTGATGCCACACATCCCAGTACGCCCGAGGCAGTCCTGTCTCCCAGGGTCCCATCGAGCTCAGCCTCTGCCTTCTCCTCTCACTCTCAGAAGTGGCCCAGTTAGGACAATAAATTAAAGCGAATACTCTGGAACCTTAAAAAAAAAAAATCACTTTCCTTCTCTGGTACCTGTCTGCCTCCCAAAAATGGGAATAACACTACCTGCCTCATGAGACAAGCCCTTTGTAAAACCCACCAAAGCCAGAAGTTCCTCTCCATCTTTCCTCTGGAGGCAGCTTTCTGGGGCCAGTCAACATACACCTTTGTTTCATCCATAAAGCAGTCCAGGGTCAAGCCAGCCGTACACGTGAAAGCCTCTCTGATTCAGGGGAACAGAGCCTTGTATTGTGGGAAGGAAACAGTCACCCCTAAAAAGAGGAGTTGTTATGTGTGCGTGCAAGGAACAAAAGTAACCCGTATTTGGTCTTCCTAACCAGAACTGTGGCTCTGCCCATGTCTGTTCCCTTAGTCTCTACAGCAGATCTCTTGGCCTCTACACAACTCTCTCTCTCACACACACACACACACATGCACAAACACACATATTGTCAACCCAAGGAGCTCCTTCTGGTGGGCTCTCTGGGCCTTTTGGCCAGAGGAAGGTTGGAAAAGTTTGCTACGAAGACCTCTTGGGACACCCCAGTGCAGTCACGGGAGTGGCCCTCTCGGTCAGAGTGGTCCGTGCCCAGTCGAGAGGCCCAGCCACATCTGAGCGGGCCGTTCCAACCACGCACACAAGTCACTGTGGGTTTATCTCTTTACCTGGGACTCAGGGCAGGGGTCTGACTATGCCCACCAAACACGCCCAGCAACCAGCAGGCGTTGGCTGTCCCTGAGCAGGCAGGGCAACCCTGGGATTTGGGTCACCTCCTTCCCTATGCTTGCCCTCATTCCAGGAAGAAACAGATGTACCCAGAGCGCAGCTCCTGGGAACACCACAGCACCTGTAGGCAGGGGAGCGACCGTGATAGGATCAGTTCCCCACAGCCTCTCCCTGGAGGTTTGTTAGTAGGCCCACCACCCACTTACTTCTGCATAAGTCGTTCCTGACACACGTACAACTCAAATGTCCTGTCTGCAACCTACGGCTATCCGTGATATTTTACCATGGGTCAGCAGGCTCTTGCACACTTTGGTCTCAGTAAAGCGCACATGTGCGTGCACGCACACACACACACACACTCACACTCAAAACAAGATGAGGTAGAAACTTGCCAGACCCAGCTACGTAACTCAAAAAGAGCCAAGAGGCTTGGCGATTCCCTGGCGGTCCAGTGGTTAGGACTCCACGCTTCCACTGCAGGGGGCATGGGTTTGATCCCTGGTTGGGGAACTAAGATCCCGCAAACCGTGGCGCGGTGAGGCCAAAAAAAAAAAAAAAGAACCAAGAGGCTTAACAAGTTTGCCTGAAAGTTGAATCTCAGCATTTCTTGTGTCTGTTTTTATTTGGCAATTACCATATGCCAGGCAATAACCTAAAGGTTGCACAGGCATTAACCGAGCTCCGCCTCGGCAGTCCCTGTGCCGCGGCAAAGGCAGGACTCATCCCGGGAGGCCGAGGAGCGCGGCCAGGCAGAGAGGTATGGAAGCGAAAGGTAAGGAGGGGCGGAAGCCCAGCCGCAGGGCCACTGAGGCTCTTGGCAGCAGTGCAGACTCTAGACAAGCTCCTCCCTCCTTATCAGACAGCTGTGGCCCTCACTCAACCATCTAAATCCCTGACACTGGCCCTACACACAGGCCCAGGCTTGGAAAAAGTTCTCACGGCTGATTGCCTTCCCCGGATAGGCATACCCCACTGCCCCTACTCCAGCGCTACACTGGCAACTTCTCAGAGCTGGCTGGAGGCATCCCTAAAGTTGGTTGACGATAGGGAGTGGGGTGGTGGGAGTTTGGGTCCCTGGAACACATCTTCCCATGGAACTGATAGATTGGTGTTTGCATTCCCAGAAGAACAATGTACTCACAGTAAGTGCTAACAAGTATAAGAGTGTAGATACCAGGAGAGCACTCCCTACTTCCCGCCAGCCCACATCCCGGTAGATCACAGGACAGAAAGAAGGTCTCATGAGCCTTCACACCCGCCAGTGGCTTTGGCTGCCGCACACACTTCCTCCTGAGTCTTTGACCCACAAGACTCCAGCCTTAGCTGTACTGCAGAATGAACTCACCCCAAACCTGGTCTCATTCTCGTTTTTCATTGCCTAATGGAGTCTCCATCTGCACCTTCCGGCAGCTCTCGTCTGGCCAGACCCACTGTGCTACAAAGGGCAGAATTCAAGGCCAGAAGGCCTGAGTTCTGCCACCAGCAGCTGGGTGACCCTGGGTAGCTTCCTTTGCGCCTCACCATCCTCATGGGTAAAAACATAAGGGGCATGCAAGAAACTCCCCAAGGCTTCCTCCTGATTTCAAAAGGAATCAACCACCCTCATCTCCCTTCCCCTTTCCAAGAAGCTCCTCCGTGCTCTCATGCTGCTAACAATTGCCTCATTCTTCTCCCAGCAAACTAGCACAAAATGTCAGTGTCCAATTTGACTCTTTACTCTCTCCCTCAAATCTAATCAGTCACCAAATCCTGCAGGATTTCTTGGCAAGCTCACTCACCTCCTCAACACCCCTATTGCCATTGCCTTGATTTAGGTCCTAATCTACCTCGGTGGGTTATTCCAACAGCTCATTCTCATAAGAAGTTCCTTCCTGTCCCTCCAACCTGCCCTTCTCAGCCTTGAATCCTCCTGAAAGCACAGGCTTCACCTTGTCTCTTCCATACTCAAAGACCTTCAAGGTCATCAGTATTACATTTTAATTCTTTAACTTCAACTTTCAAGACCTTCCAGGATCTCTCCCCAGCCTGAGACTCCAGCATCGTTTCTCCCAGTTCCCCTCCCCACCCCACCCTATGACTCTAGCCCTGTGGACCACCCATCGGGCTTGTCCTAGTCTTTCAGGTTCTGCTCTGGCTCCTTCCCTCATCTCCAACACAAAACAACCTGCCCTTTCTACCCTTTTACTGAAGCCAACACTGCAGAACAGACTCAAGGGCTCAAGGCCCTTGCCTGCCACAAACTCTTCCTCAACATCTGCTGAGTGTAGGGCCGGAACACAAGGGCTGATGCAGCTCCAGGGCAGCTCAGAGTTTGGAGGGGGTGTGGACAGAGACATGCAAATGAAGTGTGTTGAGAACCGTAGAAGACATCTGTACTGGATGCTATACTAGTACAATTTAGAGAGAAGAGTAAAAATAACTTGGGGGTGGGGGAGGAGAGGTGTTTCAAGACTTTGATCTGCATTTTGAAGGATTAGTAAGAGTTCATTCATCTGGCAGAGCAGAGACAAAAGGGCTTCCCAGGAAGAGGAAATAGCGTATGCAAAGGCAGAGAGGCACAAAGGATAGAAATTGTTAAGCTACTCAGTTTGGGGAACAGTGGAGATGCAGCTGGTAAGTCAAATTATTGCCAGCTTCTGCAGAGGAGCCTTGAATGCCAAACGAGGATATTATACCTTATCCCTTTGAGAGGCGATCCTATCCCACCTTGCCCATACCTTCCATCCACGGCTGAGTTACAGAGGCCAAGATTATTACACAACATGGAACAAGATGATTAAACGCATCGTGCACACGGGAAGATCCCACGTGCCGCGGAGCGGCTGGGCCCGTGAGCCATGGCCGCTGAGCCTGCGCGTCCGGAGCCTGTGCTCCGCAACGGGAGAAGCCACAACAGTGAGAGGCCCGTGTACCGCAAAAAAAAAAAAAAAAAAGTTTGGCCTTCCCTGGTGGCGCAGTGGTTGAGAATCTGCCTGCTAATGCAGGGGACAAGGGTTCGAGCCCTGGTCTGGGAGGATCCCACATGCCGCAGAGCAACTAGGCCCGTGAGCCACAACTACTGAGCCCGTGCGTCTGGAGCCTGTGCTCCGCAACAAGTGAGGCCACGATAGTGAGAGGCCCGCGCACCGCGATGAAGAGTGGCCCCCGCTTGCCACAACAAGAGATAGCCCTCACACAGAAACGAAGACCCAACCCAGCAAAAATAAATTAATAAAACTCTTACCCCCAACATCTTAAAAAAAAAAAAAAAAAGCATTGTGCACAGTGAAAGCTGGGTTCTCAGTGTGCATAAATGTGTATGTGACAGAGATAGGAAATGAAAGTAAGAATTACCAAGGAGCACCAAAGTAAGGATTATCTAGAAGCACTAAATAGAAACCATAAATTTCCCAAAGACAAAGCTGAGAGTTGACAGCCCCCTGGGAACTCACAAGGCCTTAAGGAAATCTGGTCTAAAGGTAAACAGGTGCTCTAAGACGGCATCTCCTAGAAGATTATTTACTGAGTGTGAGAGAGATAAGAATGGCCCTCATGAAAATCCCCTTGACCTGGCTTTCAGAGTCTACAAAGGATACAGCCCACCTTTCTGAGACCAGCTGTGGATTCTGCAAAAACTGAGACACACATGTGTCAGTAAGTGTTGAAACCAAAGAATGATGCCATGAAAACATCAAGTGGAACTGCTCTGAGGAAGGAGGAAGCAGGAAAAAGTGACTCAGGAAAACACAAGGCTGCCAAGAGTTTCAGCCTAGTTGTGCCCACACCAAGTGATGACAGTGTCACATCTTCCCCCTGCCCTCCCCCGACTGTCACCTCTTGAATGAGGGTGCACAGTCCGGGATCTTAATAAATGTTTAAATGCCTCAACAGTTCATAATAGCTCTCCCTTCTCATGTTTTGCAAAAGGGGATCCACCAGAAGCTTTTAAGCAAGAGTGTCATGAACAAATCTGTATATCAGGAAGGAAACGTTTTTGACGGCCAAGTAAAAAGCAACTTCCAAATATTATCACAAATGTGATAGTCTAAAGGCCATGCCATTCCTTGTCCAAAGCTCAATTCTTGTTCCTCCCTCCCCACCTCTCGGCCTGGCCCCCTAGTCCATAGATTCTATCTCTCTAGTCTCTCCTACCTGTCCCCTCTCTGAGGTCCAACACAGGTCCTCCTCACTTCTATCTTCATTGATCTTCCACATCCTAACTGGCCTCTCCACCTCCAGGGTCTTTTCCCACTGGTCACTGCTTCCCACAGCCCGGCCAGAGTCCACCCCAGCAGTTCCCACCTGGCCTTCAACAGAATCACGGAGGAACTGAGTGAAAACAGGCCAGACCTACTTAATCTGAGTAATTTAAAAGCTCCCCAGGCAATTCTGAGGCACAGCCAGGTTTGCAAACTACTGTTCCCATCCTAGCTATCGATAGTGAAGGGGCTGCAACCACTGAGGACTTGTAAGAAATGTAGAATGTCAGGTCCCACCATTGACCTAGGAATAACAATTTGCATTTGAAAAAGATCCCCAGGTGACTCTTAAGCTTGTTAAAGGTTGAAAAGCACTGCTACAAAGTGTTGCTTGACCATTTCTTTCACAAATATTTACTGGATTTTCTCTGGGCTGGAGGTTGGGAGGTTGGGAGGTTGGGAGGTTGAGAGGGTCAAGGGCCAAGGTCCCCGACTTTAAACGCACAGAACCATCAGCCAATCTCCTGCTTAAAACCCATTATTGGTTCTCATGCTTTCAAAGCCCAAACTTCTCCACCTGGCCTTCATGGCCCGCTGGGAATAGGCTTCTTCCTTGTCACCAGCTTTATTGTTTATCATCCGCCATAGGAGCCAAGCTGGGCCACTTGCCACTTCTCATGGCTACAGAGTGCTTGCCTGCCTACGTAGCTCTCGCAGCCCAGGTCACGCTCTGCCCACCTCTGCCTGGAGAAACCCACAAGAAATTCTTCGAGGTCCATCACACACGTCACCCCTTTCGTGAAATTATTCCAGATTTTCCGCACTCAGATGAAAGACAAATTCCCACAACTCTTTGCTCTTACCTCCTTCATAGCATTCATCTCATTCTACTTAGTCTTAAAGTCAGGGCAACCGCCATAGCTACCCCAGTAAAGAGACTATGATGCTGGGGACTCCCCTGGTGGCGCAGTGGTTAAGAATCTGCCTGCCAATGCAGGGGACATGGGTTCGAACCCTGGTCCAGGAAGACCCCACATGCCACGGAGCAACTAAGACCGCGTGCCACAACTACTGAGCCCACATGCCATAACTACTGAAGCCTGAGAACCTAGAGCCCATGCTCTGCAACAAGAGAAGCCACCGCAGTGAGAAGCCCGCGTGCTGCAAAGAAGAGTAGACCCTGCTCACCGCAACTAGAGAAAGCCAGCATGCAGCAACGAAGACCCAATGCAGCCAAAAATTAATTAATTTTTTTTAAAAAAGGAGACTATCATGTCCAGTTTGTCTCCACAGTAGCAATAAGCTAATAACCGGCACATCACCGAATCTCGAAGTAATAATAACAATAATGTATTAAATAAAATTATGGATGAATGCAGTAAGTGAAAAGTTCATCAGTCTCCCTGCTCTCCCACTTCAAAGTCGTTTATATATGAATTTAAGCAGATTACAAACAGGCTGCCTCTCAAGCCCCAAGGAGACATAATCTCTAAATCAAATATTTTGTGTTTTTCATATGACACAAATAATAATCAAAGACAATATGCTGAAGATGAATCTTGTGTACAGCCAGCTACCTTTGTTGGGCATTCAACTTCACAGAATGCAACATAAAATTTGTATTATAATCGATTAAGGAACTGGGAGAGGAAGGAGAGAGACAGGAAGTAAACCAAAATATGGAAAGAGAGACGGATCTATACCAAATATCCAGCTGCTCTAAAAGTAAAAATATAATACTCTGGATCTGTTTTGTAAGCGGATTAAATGCTGGCCAGAACGCCCGCTTTGATCTTAAGCAAGCTCCGGAAGTTCTGGTCTTTAAATATATAATCTTATTTTCAACTGAGGAACAACTGCAGATCTGGAGTCAGGATGTCATGAGGGAGAGAAGCCCACTTTCAAACAGAACTATCCCATCTTGCCGTCTACTGGGACGCAGTGGCTTGAGATTTGGAAAAGCATTGTTGCATTTTTGCAATTACAGTATATAGCTGGTTTCAGCTAAGGAGTTGCAGCTGAACACACGCTCTGCGGAACACCCATTTGCTCGGGCAAATAGACCGTGAGCTTCCCTACCACCTTGGGCTCTCTCTCCAGACTGGGCCGCTGCTCCAGTTGACTTAGGACAGCTCTGACATACTACATAGAACTGAGGTGACCTGCCACCCTGCGCATCTCCAGGGCCATCCGGGCACCTGTAGGGGCGCGGACTGTCCGTAGACCCCGGACAGGGCTTGGGTGGAGATTCGGAGCAAATCCATAGGAGTTATACCCTCCTCCCAGTCTTCTGGCCAGAGAAGGGGAGGAGGGTCCCCGCCCTCGCGCCTGGGACACACTCCAGTGCTCTCAGTTCCTCAGGCAATGCCCCTACGCGGGCTCGCAGTCCCGACCGCGCAGAGGGCCTGGGGGCGTGGGGAGAACCCACTGACCTGGGTGCGGGGATCCTCTCCGGGCAGCTCAGGTGTGCGGGCGTTTCCCGTGTCCCTCCCACCTCCGAACTTGAGAGCCGAGAACCGAGCTCTAGGCCACCGACCCACCGACCAACTAACCGACCAACCAGCGGACCGACCGGCAGCGGCCGGGTCTGGAGCCCACGTGACGGGGGCGGGGACCCGCGGGAGGCTCGTTCCGCAGCGCCAGCTTCCCCACCGCCCCACCTTCCCCCGGGACCGCCCCTCTGCCACGCCCCCTCCCTCTTGGCTCCTTGGCTGCCCGCAGGGACCCGTCCGCCGAGGGTTCTGGCTCCGCAAGGACCGGCCTCATCCACCCGGCGCCTTCGAACCTGCTTAGCCCCCGCCCATCCAGCCCCGGCTCCGGCGCCGCCCCCTAGGCCGAGTTTACCGTTCCCCCCCCCAAGCCCCGCCTCTCTCAGGAGGCCACGTCCCTCCCAGGAGCCCCGCTCCGCTCTTGGTCACCTCCCCCTCCAGCACCCTTCCGGCCCCGGGGAGTCGCCCGGCGGTTCTCAGCTCCCTGTCCCCGGGCTTGTCCAGCCCTTCAGCACCGCTCCTTGGCCGTAGGGAATGAACGAGAAAAGCAGAAAGGGAACTTGTGTCGAGAATTGCGAAGAGACAGAAGCCATAGAAACAACGTTTTAGAGGTGCTCCCAGCGCAGCAACCTTTTGGGTGTGCGGACTTCTGGACCCCTGGGATCGCGTTCAAATTGAGGTTGGCCTGACAGCAGCCTCATTTCTTGTCTCTGAGCGCCCCCAGTTCGGAAGACTGAGTTACCCTAGGGTCTGGCCGCACTTGAACCCCGCAACCTGGGATGGAGGTCCCTCTAGTGGTTGGCGCCAGTCACTGACACCCATTCTTGTGAACAGCTGGGGACAAGCAGCGCTGCCCTGTGCCCAGCGCTTAGACGAGGTTCCACAGGCGCAAGAAAAGCTTTGGCGATGTCTGACCACAGGAATGGATTGTAGAATCGGGGCAGCACGGGACCCTGGGGACCTAGTCCAGTGCCTGCCCCCAGTGTAGGGCCTGAATCCCCTTTGGTTGTACTGCTAGGTTGTTGCCCTACCTGGATCTCCAAGAATTGGTTGCTCAGTTCGGCTGATGAAAATCCCTGTGGGCCTCAGATGGCATCACACCAGGGACTCTGGCATAGTCCCCAGCTCAGGCAGGAGTCACTACTGCTCTAACCTCAATTTTTATCCACACTTCTACAGGCTGGAGTATTGACAAACTCCTCAAGACACATATTTTTTCACACTATCCTGGTGGTCCGAAATTACCAGTGTGCCCAGAAGACTTGTACATGTGAACAAAACTTAAGCCACCCTGGCAAATATGAGACTCTGGTCACTGCAGGAACCTGGCCAGATGCAGGCCAAGGGCAAAGCCAGCAGACGAAGGCTGGGGCCCACAAGAGTTGTATTACAACAGGACACTCTTTAGTTCTCTTTCACTTCCTTAAAATAGCAGCCCAGAGGCTTTTGTAGAGAAGGCTGCCACAGTTCACACGAGTTCATGGGTGTTTCCAAATCCCACATGTTATTGCCCTCGTGGACCCACAGTCCCCAGAAAATGCTAGTCTGTTCTTTAGAACTATACAATTACTTTTTAAAACTCACTTTTAAAAAATGGCGTAAGTCACAGACATTGAAAACAAACTTATGGTTACTGAAAGGGGAAGGGGGGTGAGGGATAAAGTAGGAGTTTGGGATTAGCAGATACACACAACTCTATATAAAACAGATAAACAACAAGGATCTACTGTATAGCACGGGGAACCATATTCAATATCTTGTAATAACATATAATAAAAAAAAACTGAAAAAGAATATATATATGCATATATAAATGCATCACTTTGCTGTACACCTGCAACTAATACAACATTGTAAATCAACTATGCCTCAGTTTTTAAAAAATGGTGCAAGTCACTGGCTTTCCAGCTTATTCATACTTCGGAACCACTTTAGGGAAGGGGGCTTAAAAGTTATAGTCCTGTCTGGTCCCACCTCCAGGGGCTCTGACTGAATGGTCTGGGGGTATGGCCTGGCATCAGGATTTTTAAAAGCTCCTCAGGTGATTCCTAGGTGCAGTCAAGTTTAAGAACCACTGGTCTAGGTCTTAGGAACTTCAATCCTCACTAAAATCCAAGAAGAGAGCCAGAGCTGAAAAGTTCATCTGAAAGAAGCCCAAGAAGTATTTGAGGGCCTGCATGTCCAGCCCTGGCTCCCAGAAAACAAAGTGGCCCGTTAACAGGGGCTTCCTGGAGAAAATGTCTTGACCTGAAGAAGTGATTCTAGCTGCAGGAATTTAAGGCACCAGAGTGGGTTGGTTGTTAGTGGCAGGTGTGCCCTGCAGAACTGTCAAAGCAAAGCATATCACAGATGAAAGGCAGATAGCAAGCACATTACAGGCAGCCTCTGTGTGCCTCCAGAGGAACTGTGTGTGCATTACTTACACATAATTCCACTCCAAGATAATTCCCCTGCTACCCTCCTCTGTGAGGCAGCCCGCATTCCTTTTCCCTGTGAAATAGGTAATGTTATTTTACCCATGGGGCAGCTAATGTCCCCAAACCCATGGAGTGGGTAATATCACCATGTTTAATTATTCATACCTGCCTCATTCCACAACAGATTTGGGCTCTCTGTAAAACTCTGTTAGAACTGTGGGTAATTGCACTGTGTCCATGGAGTGAGTAATTCCATTCTGCCAAAGCTTTACTCAAATGCTATGGGGGAAAAAAACCAAAAAACCTCTCTTCACTGCCTATGGTCTCAGCCTGGGCTTGGCAGAGGAGGGGAAACAGCTGCAAACACACAGAGCAAACCCTCTCATGTGACCAGCCTGGAAAGATAGAGGCCTCAGCACATGACACAGACTGGTACCACAGCCTGCACTTGTGACCCAAACCAGGCTGCAGTGGACAAACGCGTGGGAAAGAGCTTGAAGAAGCCCCTCTGGATGGGCACAGCTGCCCTCTGTCCCCTGTGCCACAAGGCACTCTTGCTGTGGCAGGGAGTCCCTTGCCTGCTATCTGGCTTCCATCCAGATGCCAGAATATTTACCGAGGGCCTCAGTGCGTTGGGGATTGTTCACAGTAAACCCAGGCACAGGCAGCGCCCCCAGGAACTTTTATGCGGAGGGCATGTAGGCAAATAGAGCCTGATGAGGGTTAGTTGCTTAGTGTCAGTTTTATTGTATTTCAAGCAAGATGAGAAAAGCAAGGGAAGGAAAGGCAAGATAAGAACAGAGGTGGGGTCCTCACCCTTAGGCTGGTTTTCTAGAGGAAGTAGCTTTTGAAAGGCCTATAGGAGGCTCTCGTGTGGACATGCAACTAGCTAAAGGGACAAACCGTTATTTTTAGGCTGAGATGATTAACGTATTGCTTAGAGAAGGTTGGGGGAACCAACATATATATTTGATGCTTCCTTGGACA